>NC_090269.1:454886315-455491315 GCF_040414725.1 Anabrus simplex
CTTAAGAATCAACATTTACATTTAGAAAATCAAATAGGCTTTAAACTAGTGTGAAAAAACATAGAATATTACAATATTTCTCTTAGCAATGTCAATAAATCAATCATCAATCAATCAATCAATCAATCAATCAATCAATCAATCACTGCTGATCTGCATTTACGGCACTCGCCCAGGTGGCAGATTCCCTATCTGTTGTTTTTCTAGCCTTTTCTTAAATGATCGCAAATAAATTGGAAAATTATTGAACACTTCCCTTGGTAAGTTATTCCAATCCCTAACTCCCCTTCCTATAAACGAATATTTGCCCCAATTTGTCCTCTTGAATTCCAAATTTACCTTCATATTGCCCCCATCATGCCGGGCTCAGCTCGCCGGTGAGCGAGAGTCTCAGAGGTAGACCGTTCGCCAATCGGCTGTGCAGAAAATTTTTAAAGGCAGGAATAGATGAAGGACTAGCGACAAATGAAAGGAAACTAAAATAGGTTTTACACATTTATTAAAAACTATCACTCTTCCAATAAACAATTAAATTTACAAAATCTGGGAACCATTCTTGAAAATCTCTTCTCCTCGTGCTATCGTCTATAAGGGATCTTGATTAAATTAAAGCTCAAGGAATGTTCTTGTCTGTAATAATAATTGTTACCGTGTTTTAGCGGTAGGTAGAGGTGAAAGAAGGTGCGGGCTTGAACGGGTCTCAAACTACGGAATCAAAGTTAATGTAAAATTTAACAAGGTTATATTTTCTTTTCAAAATTAAGAAATAAAACAAATACGGCAGGTACAGAGTAGCAAGGCAACAAAAGGAGGAATTACAGTATTTACAGTATTTGGGCTTCGAGCCCTGAATTCACACTTCTAGGGCAATTAGCCCAATTTTACTCCAAAAAATAAGTTTTAACAGAGGGGCAGAAAACCCCATTCATGCCCAGGAGCACTTGCTCCAAATTACACAGAAAAGCCTCCTCGAGGCATACAACCCTCAATTTTCAAAAAGAGCCACTCGCTCTCAACCTTAAGCCTATCAAAGGCCACACCAAACTCAACTTTCAAGTTGTCCTCAAAGGACATATACACAGGGGTAAAATACCCAACCTACTGAGGTCTATTGAGTGAGAAAAGATTAATTACATGACCTCTAAAATAACAATTTGGAGGAGGCGATCTGCACTCCTAATACAATGTTTAATACCAACTTGGCCCTAGGCCGTTAATGCAAGGGTTAATCCCATACTACAGAGGTGACTTTAGAAAAGAACAATTTACATTACATTAAGGAAGAATCGGTTGCGAAAAATAATTTCACCTCAAAACAATATGAGTGGGAGCTCGAGAGGGTTAAGCACTCTCTATCCCAATATGTAGCTTTAAAAGAGAATAGATGTTAAGAGTAGTTACATTTTAGGAAAAGGTTACATGGTGGAAACGCTTCGGACCCGCCCCGAGAGTTAAACTGCTGTCCTAGCAAGAGAAGGAGTTATTAACTGGCCATTACCTGGTTGTTGAACAGTTGCCCGAAGAAAGAGGCGCTTCCCGCCCCCTGCTATGTACTTTACACACTGAAAGATGGTACAGAAGTGGCACCGAGACCCTAAAATCAGCAGTTTATATACTCTCGCGGAAAGTTCGAGGCGTTTTTGGAAAGAAAACACCCTCCCATCAAAACTTTATTGGTTAGGGATAAGCAGCATATTCAAGTTGGGGGAAGATACATCAGATTGGTCAGAAATTAATTAAAGAAATTCGGGATTGGCTAAATACAAAACAAGGGGAAAGAGAGGGGTATACAGCCAACTTAAACGATAACAGAAAGAAATTTAACAAGAAACAAACTTTTGAAATAAAGATTTCTCCAAAATACAGTTCTTTCACTTCGCACTAGGGTGCACCGTTGTAGTTCTTCAGTAGTGTCCTCTAGACGAGAATGTTCACACTTCTTACTTCAAACAAAACAAAAACACATCAAAAATGACACAGTTCAAAAACTCCAAACTTTCCAAGTAGTGACATCTTCTGAGAAACTTGAAAAGTTATACCGTAGATAAAGTTCAGACTTCCTCCAGCAGAGGAGTTTCAACTGGCGCAAATTTTAAATTAGCGGCGTGGAGGTGTACCGCCCGGTACAGACCTCCCCCCCCCCAAAAGTTCCTCCAAGGGGTAACACAGACAATTGTTTGGAAACAAGGTCCAAGTTTTGATGTTGATATGGAGATTAATTGCAGAAGTATTTATAAGATTTTCTTAATGTGGTTTGATTCAGTTTCAAAATTTTTGTTGTGACTGGTGAAGTAAAGTCTTTATGTTTGTAGGATTTGAATTCAGAAGATAAACTATAATACTTAAAAGTGAAGAAAAATTTTGCAAGGTCCACCAAATATTGCTATTGAATTCCCAAGTGTAGTAATTGCTGATAGTAACTGTCCATGTAGTTGATGTTGATTAAGTTGGATGGCCAGACCGGCCGTTGCAGCTTGCATCCAAAGGCGGCCGCTCGGACCCCACAAGTACCCTGAGATACCGCTCGCCCGCACTATGAGGGGAGCAGTGGTGTTGAAGCACGCCGCGCCCGCGGTGAACATATACAGGCTGCGGGCAAGTAGCAGGTCGTACGCCGCACATCAGCCTTGGCCGGGAGGAGAGCTCCGGCTCGCCGTGCACATGTCGTCCTCGCTGGGGTCGAGGGGGCCCTTCCTCTAGCCCAGTCGCGGCACGGCGCCGCGCGGCTGCGGGGGCACTGAAACATTAAAACTAAGCGGCAGAATTTGTTGGACCATCATCTTTTTTAGGGCACAGGCTTTGGGGAGGTTGAGGGGCCAGCGGCGTGCAGATATCCATGGCATTAATTAAGCCACTGTGTAGAGTGGAGCAGGAGACGGGAGCGTGGTAATGGCCGTGGCAAAGACAGGATGGCAGTTTAACGGTTCGGGGCAGGTTTCACAAAAATGCTTACATATAAAACAAAATACTATAGACGGGGCAGAAAGCCTTAAAAGTGAAACTAAAAAAATATATAACCTTCATATTCCTTTCAAGGTAATATGAGGCAAGTTAGCACAGAATTTATACAGGTTTCACCTGGGACAGGTGAACCCTAAATATCCTCTCGGTGGCTGGATTGCTTAATAACAACGTAACCGGCGTAAGGAAATCGAGAATGACACACGGCCCATGGAATCTGGGGGCAAGCTTGCCCGCGGGAACAAAATTCTTGACCATTACTTGGTCACCTACCTTCAAAGGGGTGGGTCTCCGTCCACGATCATACCTTTCCCTAACCTTTTCATGAGACACTTTAAGATTGGCTTTAGCTTTCTTCCAAAGATCTTTGATGTTGTCCGGATCTATTGTCTCGGGTAGAATGTCACTCAGAGACCAGAGGTTAGAGAGCGGCGTGTTGGGAACAAACTTGAACATCAAAGAGGCTGGAGTAAATTTATGTGATTCATGAACCGCCGAATTCAAAGCAAAAGCTAACCAATGCAGGGACGTGTCCCACCTGGAATGATCTTCATGATGATAGGCAATAAGCGCGGACCTAAGATTACGGTTAACCCGTTCAGCCAGAGATGGTTAAGGGTAATAAGCAGTAGTAGTTACATGAGAGATGGACAAGTCAAGTATTTGAAGATCTTAGGCACAAGAACAGCTGGAACGACAACCTTCATCATCTTATCATGCCTCGAAGGGCAACATAGAATACCATTCCTCAGAACATAAGGGACAACATGTTCCCCAGAAGAAAGGGTTTCCATTATCGGAGCCAGCGTCGGATCTTCACGTTGGTATTTCTCGATATCCCCAAAGAGCATGGGAGCATCTGTTAAGATGGCATTAACATCAGATAGCATGGACTCGGAAGGTGATGAACTGTCGACCGGTTCATGGGTCTCGACGTCGTTGGAAAACATACGGCTGAGTCCATCAGCAACAACATTTTCGGTACCTCTGATATGCCGGACATCGAATTGGAAGGCAGAAATACGGATGGCCCAACGGGCTATACGACCAGTACGACGCGGCCTACCTAAGACCCAGCTTAAGGCTTGATTATCTGTCTCCAGGTCGAATTTGACATGTTCAAGATAGAGACGGAACTTTTCTAAGGCAAATAAGACTGCCAACCCTTCGAGCTCATAGATAGAATACTTGGCTTCTTGAGCCGATAGAGTCCTAGATGCATAGGCGATGGGTCGCCTCCCTAGTTCAGTCTCTTGAAGAAGGACTGCAGCTACTGCTGACGACGACGCGTCGGTTTGGACGATGAATTTCTTCGAGAAATCAGGCATAGCAAGTACAGGGGCATTACAGAGAGCTAATTTAAGATCTTCAAAAGCGGCTTGTTGAGAAGGTCCCCACTCAAATTTGATGCCTTTCCTACGAAGAAGGTTTAAGGGCGCCGCTGTATTAGCGAAGTTAGGAATAAACTTCCTGAAGAAATTCACCATACCAATGAACCTGGCGATACCTTTAACGTCCTTGGGAGGTTTAAAATCACGGATGGCCTGTGTTCTGGAATGATCGACGGCAACACCATCAGGTGACACAATATGCCCTAGGAATGACATAGAGGGCTTAGCAAAGGCCACCTTGGACAGCTTGACAGTTAACCCAGCCTTACGAAGGCGATTGAGAACTTTTCGCAGATGATCTAGATGTTCTTCAAAGGTCTCCGAAAATACGACGACATCATCCAAGTAGTGATACAAGTACTCAAATTTGATGTCAGAAAAGACCCTATGTAGCAGCCTAGTGAGTACAGCTGCTCCCGTGGGGAGCCCGAAATGCACGCGGTTGTATTCGTATAAGTTCCAGTCCGTGGCAAACGCTGTAAGATGTTTAGACTCTTCGGCAAGGGGAATTTGATTATAGGCCTGATTCAAGTCCAAGATGGTAAAGAACTCGGCCTTACGAAACCATGAAAAGCAAGAATGAAGGTCAGGAAGGGGCACAGATTGTAACACCACCTTCCGATTGAGAGCCCTATAATCAATGACAGGCCTGAAGCCCCCTTGGGGTTTCGGGACTAGAAAAATAGGCGAAGAATACGCCGACTTAGAGGGCCTAATAATACCATCCTTCAACATCTGGTCGATGATTTCTTTCAGAGCCTTCATTTTTGGTGGAGATAGCCTATAAGGTGGAAAACGGACAGGAATCGAATCCGTGACCTCAATTTTGTATTCAATAAGGTCAGTAACACCAAGAGTATCAGAGAACACCTCTGGAAACGACTGACACAATTTACGAATACTATCAGCCTGCTCCTCAGGTAGATGTCTAAGGTCTAACAACATCTCATCCTGGGTAGGCGAAATAGATGAACATAATACAGAATTACACTTCAATAATGGGATTTTACAATTAGAAGCAAATTTGAAAGTGCACGACCTACTCTGAAGATCGAGCACAAGACCGGTGTAAGAAATTAAGTCAGCTCCCAATATAATGGGGCAAGACAAGTGCTTGGCCACAAACAATTTGATTTTCCATGTAAATTTAAAAATACGAATTTTGACATTTACAGAACCTAGGATTTCCAATGGAGATGAATTAGCCGAAACATATTGAACAGGAGATGAGACATAGTCAGGTAGTTTACAAACAGATTTCAATTTAGAATACCATTCAGCCGAAATAATCGAACAAACACTGCCTGAATCTAAAAGAGCTGTTACAGGTTCATTATTTAACTCAAGTTTGAGGAAAGGAACCGGTGCGGGGGTATCCGCCGCAATCCTAAGACACTCTTTGGGGCATTCAGAAGATGAATTTGAAGATTGAACGTTCCCTGAATTTTCGACCTGTTTACCAGGGGCTGAGCCTCGGGAAGCGGGATTAGTCGACTCAGCCGAAGCCACTAGTCATTTTTGATTGTTGTTGGAAGTTGCACCTGAAGTAGAGCAGGAGGGGGTGCTATTCGAATTGGGACAATTCTTGGCGATATGTGAGAAAGCCCCACATTTAAAACAGCCTTGTGATGAACCAGCTCCATTATTTGCCCTACTAGTTTTGACCAATGGACATTTATTGCGAAGATGGTCAGGCGACCCGCAAGCATAACATTTACGGGGTGTGACTGGTCGGCGAGGTGGAGGCCGAGGATTACTAAACGAAGGAGGGGGTTCTTTTGCCACACGCAAGGAATCGGCGTACCTAACTCCTTCCGCTGAGACGGCCAATGCTTCAAGTTCAGAGAAGGTTTGCGGGCACGCCGCGAAACACAAATATGATCTATAAGATGGTGAAATGCCTTCTACAATAGCCTGTACAATCTGATCCTCAGGGAAGTGAAGAGCAAACACCCTAGTATAGAACTTAATGTCTTGTATAAAGT
Source organism: Anabrus simplex (assembly GCF_040414725.1). Classification (NCBI taxonomy): domain Eukaryota; kingdom Metazoa; phylum Arthropoda; class Insecta; order Orthoptera; family Tettigoniidae; genus Anabrus; species Anabrus simplex. The sequence goes on from NC_090269.1 coordinate 454,892,653, forward strand.
CAGCCAGATTTTCATCCAAACTCTGTACTCGATAATAGTACTTCTGGATCAGAGATGACCGCGCGCGAGCAGGAATAAAATTTGCAAGCAGATGTGCATGAAAATCTTCAATAGAAGACTGTTCGGCAATGGCTCTTACTATTTTATCTGAGAGAATACCAATTGCATAGGGATAAATTATCTGTAAAATTTGACACGGGGAAAGAGAAAAAACAAGGGCATGATCTTGAAATTCAACTAAAAACCTTAAGAAAGAAATAACTTCACTGGTGGTGTTAACAGAAAACTTAGAGATACCTCTGAGCAATATTGCTAATGGATGAGGCAAGCTGCTGAACCCAGGTGACATAGTAGGGAAAGGCTTCAGTGGCAAAGAAGTTAGTTCAGAGCGTACATTATTCAATGACGTACGGCGTTCAGACTCGTCGTCCAATGGGGCAGAGATAGTTTGAGCTCAAACGGTTTTCCTATTGACTTCTCCCTTAGGAGGTTCATCCTCGCTACCTACATTCACCGTGGTGGGTTGATCGATTTTGGGAGGAACTTCCCCAGTTAACAATTGAGTTATCTTATTAGATAATTCAGAAATATTTTCAAGCACCGTACTAGCCTCCTTCCTCTGAACGTCACTCAACTTCAGAGACAACAGATCGTTTACTCTATTTGAAAAATGAAATAGCCTGGCTTGCACACGCTTAATTTGATTAGGAGAAGGATCATTTTCATCAAAAAAACTAACTACAGATGCTAGCCCAGTAATATTCTCGGTGATCGTGGAAAGAGAGTCGTCAATTTCTTTCTCTCCCAAAGTGGGGATGGAAATGGGCAAATCAAGGGACTCTCTAAGCTTGTTGGTGTCTACCGCAACCGTGCCTCCAGATTGCACATTTCTAATAGTCAATTCATAGATCAACTCCTCCTTGCGCAAATAGTTAAGATGGAGGACATCGCGAGGGCCGGGCATGATGACAGAACAATTTTGAAAAAGGAAAATTTAAAAATGCCAGCAACTGAGAAAATTGTTAGAGTTGGAATCAAACAATGTTTAGCAGTCAAAAGGGGCTAAATTGAGACCCAATCAACCACGCTCTGCTACCACTTGTTACCGTGTTTTAGCGGTAGGTAGAGGTGAAAGAAGGTGCGGGCTTGAACGGGTCTCAAACTACGGAATCAAAGTTAATGTAAAATTTAACAAGGTTATATTTTCTTTTCAAAATTAAGAAATAAAACAAATACGGCAGGTACAGAGTAGCAAGGCAACAAAAGGAGCAATTACAGTATTTACAGTATTTGGGCTTCGAGCCCTGAATTCACACTTCTAGGGCAATTAGCCCAATTTTACTCCAAAAATAAGTTTTAACAGAGGGGCAGAAAACCCCATTCATGCCCAGGAGTACTTGCTCCAAATTACACAGAAAAGCCTCCTCGAGTCATACAACACTCAATTTTCAAAAAGAGCCACTCGCTCTCAACCTTAAGCCTATCAAAGGCCACACCAAACTCAACTTTCAAGTTGTCCTCAAAGGACATATACACAGGGGTAAAATACCCAACCTACTGAGGTCTATTGAGTGAGAAAAGATTAATTGCATGACCTCTAAAATAACAATTTGGAGGAGGCGATCTGCACTCATAATACAATGTTTAATACCAACTTGGCCCTAGGCCGTTAATGCAAGGGTTAATCCCATACTACAGAGGTGACTTTAGAAAAAAAAATTTACATTACATTAAGGAAGAATCGGTTGCGAAAAATAATTTCACCTCAAAACAATATGAGTGGGAGCTCGAGAGGGTTAAGCACTCTCTATCCCAATATGTAGCTTTAAAAGAGAATAGATGTTAAGAGTAGTTACATTTTAGGAAAAGGTTACATGGTGGAAACGCTTCGGACCCGCCCCGAGAGTTAAACTGCTGTCCTAGCAAGAGAAGGAGTTATTAACTGGCCATTACCTGGTTGTTGAACAGTTGCCCGAAGAAAGAGGCGCTTCCCGCCCCCTGCTATGTACTTTACACACTGAAAGATGGTACAGAAGTGGCACCGAGACCCTAAAATCAGCAGTTTATATACTCTCGCGGAAAGTTCGAGGCGTTTTTGGAAAGAAAACACCCTCCCATCAAAACTTTATTGGTTAGGGATAAGCAGCATATTCAAGTTGGGGGAAGATACATCGGATTGGTCAGAAATTAATTAAAGAAATTCGGGATTGGCTAAATACAAAACAAGGGGAAAGAGAGGGGTATACAGCCAACTTAAACGATAACAGAAAGAAATTTAACAAGAAACAAACTTTTGAAATAAAGATTTCTCCAAAAAACAGTTCTTTCACTTCTTACTAGGGTGCACCGTTGTAGTTCTTCAGTAGTGTCCTCTAGACGAGAATGTTCACACTTCTTACTTCAAACAAAACAAAAACACATCAAAAATGACACAGTTCAAAAACTCCAAACTTTCCAAGTAGTGACATCTTCTGAGAAACTTTAAAAGTTATACCGTAGATAAAGTTCAGACTTCCTCCAGCAGAGGAGTTTCAACTGGCGCAAATTTTAAATTAGCGGCGTGGAGGTGTACCGCCCGGTACAATAATACTATAAACAGGATTGAAAATCAAAATAATATCTGGTATCACTCTCTCAAATAATGATAATTAAATTGCTTAAATTAATATATTCCTTCTGGATCTCGCTTAATTCTATAAGAAAATTATAATTTTCTTTCCCTTATTAAAATTAGTGAAAAATATTTAATTCAAGAAATTGTGGTTAATAAGTTTTCCTTAGACTTTCCCTTCATCAATCAATTCATTTTTATAATTATTAAGTGACTGAACTTCTCATAATTAATTCTCATTTGATCTCATGTCAACCTAAACTTTACTCGTTTTTATGCAATAAGTGACTGTACACTAACTATAAATTCAGCCTCGTGACATCAATCCACGGACGTTGCCGTCTCTTATTCATTTTATTTTAGTGAATAAGATCCTAATCTACCTTAAATTACAATAAAATCTTCTAAAGATTCATAATTCATCAAATTACGGACACGCGAAAATGACGTAAATCGGCCAAAATTTGACGCGCACGGTGGAGAACATCATCATAAAACCATTCAAGAAAATTCACAAAACACAGAATATAATCAAATCACACATCACACATTCACACACAGGAACACGACATTATTACAATATTATTTACACGAACACTAATCCATTATTATTAATTTTTGGATTTATTCCGATTTAGGGAAATCATTCTCTAGATAACAATATCATGTACATTCCAGGTGTCGATCTAGGAAGTGATAGAGTTGAGGTTATCACTTTTATGCAGAAATTAATTATACAACGATGTTCAAGGGAACCTTTTAAACAGAAATCATCCAAAATAAGCAAGTAAAATACCTACAGCACAGGTCGAAATATTAGAATACGCGCTTACGGTACATGAGTTGCGGCATTTATTCTTATTCTCCTACCATATCGTGGCTCTCGATTGACCAGTGCTCAAGCTCGAAGAAATCATGTCCAGTGACACATTTCTTCCAAAAAAGACTCTAATGGATGCATAAATTATCACACAAAATATAATGTCCATCTGCAAGTCATAATCAAATTAATAGCACAGTAAAATATACGCATAATTCATCATTACTCCGTCCGGAGGGTACCATGTTCCAGGCCTACTTTACATACAGTGAGCACACATCAATTCTTTCCAAGAACAAACCAACATTAAACCTATGACCTTATTCAAATTTTAGCCCGTAATTAGGTTTAATTATTTGTATTCATTATTATTATTATTATTATTATTATTATAATAGACCGTGCTTAATCACACTTGCAAAGATATCGTACGAATTTATTCAGATAACTCTAAACGAATTCAAGTCCACAGAAATGTCGTATAATCGTAGAATAAAATTTGACACTCAGAAAAACACTAGAACACTGTCCTAATTTGTCTCAATTAATTTTCAAACAATTTCAAAATCATTCAAGATTAACGCGGAGGTCATTTACTTTTATTTCTCCTGCCGTCTTAAATTTTAGGACAGTTGAGGTCTCTCTCGATGACATTCACTCTTATATCTAACTAATAGAACCGAATACACATTCATTCCAGAGCACAAACTACCTCCCACCGAGGAAAGAAGAATGAAAAGTCAAACTACTGCTAAACTAACAGAAAATCTAAATGAATAAGGTAAGGCTACGTTTTACATATATTTTACAGAAAGATAGAAAGATGAATTCTTAAAGAATACTCATGTGGCTGGTGTTAACTGGATTCTGGCTGATGACCTAGTACGTGGTACACATCACCTTCCATCGAACCAAGTCTTGCCCATGTCCGACGCCTTACATAATTAGTGACTCATGGAGGAGATGAAGGTGCACAGGAAACAGTAGGATTCATCTCGAAAAGGGACAGCCATCTTGAAGCGAGCTCGAACCAACGACCTTCCTTCTTCTGAGTTCTCGTAGATAAGCTGAAAAGCTGAAATAAAAGTCTTAGCAATAGTCCAGGATACACACGCGATGTTTAATAATTTGGAGATGGACACTTAACTTATGACAGTCACAAATAAATCGTAGAGAAGTTTTTAAAATGCCTGAATTGCAGTTTATTCAGTCCTCAGTGGCTTCTCTAATGCAGTCTCCCAGTAAAGCAAACGACGTCCAGTCTCGATCGTAGCTGCATTCAGAGTAACTTTCAAATCAAGTGTTCAGAAGTAAAAACCCTCTATAAAATTTCCTTTGGAATTACCATAAATTCACTGTCTTAAGACGGAGGTGTGCCTCTTGATTACATCTGATTGGTGGATCTGTTGCATTCCTGTGAAGGTTGTCATTTTTATTGGCTGCCCTAGTTTCACGTCACACGACCTTGCCATTATTGATCGATTGCAATCACGCTGCCCGCCTGATCACGTGTGTTTGAAGGACACCTAACAGGAATTTCACCCTGCTTCCTCGTTCTCTTGGTAGGTTGGGAAAACCGGTTCCCAGGCGACTTGTTCATGCTGGCACGGGAGTGTAAAATCTCACCCTCCTGGCGATCAAAATAATGTCTCAACTCACTAATGAAATAAATCATTCTCCCTTAATAAATTATTTCCACTTTAGAAGGGGACACTATTGTGATCGCTCCTACTTTTAAAGACACCACTCAAATGTATTCATCTACTGATGTCCTCCCACACCATCTATCCACTGACAACTCGGAACATACCACTTAATCGAGCAGCACGTCTCCTTTCTCCCAAGTCGTCCCAGCCCAAACTTTGAAACAATTTTGCAACGCTACTCTTTTGTCGGAAATCACCCAGGACAAATCGAGCTGCTTTTCTTTGGAATTTTTCCAGTTCTTGAATGAAGTAATCCTGGTAAAGGTCCCATACACGGGAACCATACTCGGTGTCTTACCAGAGACTTATATGCCCTCTCCTTTACATCCTTACTACAACCCCTAAATACCCTCATAACCATGTGCAGAGATCTGTACCTTTATTAACAATCACATTTATGTGATTACCCCAATGAAGATCTTTCCTTATATTAACACCTAGGTATTTACAATGATCCCCAAAAGGAACTTTCACCCTATCAATGCAGTAATTAAAACTGAGGGGACTTTTGCTATTTTTGACACTCACAACCTGACTTTTAACACTTTTAACCCCGTTTTTCATCATACCATTGCCCACTGTCCATCTCACAACACTATCGAGGTCACCCTGCAGCCGCTCACAATCTTGTAACTTATGTATTACTCTGTACAGAATAACATCATCCGCAAACAGCCTTATCTCTGTTTCCACTTCTTTACACATATCATTGATATATATAAGAAAACATGAAGGTCCAATAATACTGCCTTGAGGAATTCCCCTCTTAATTATTACAGGGTCAGATAAAGCTTTGCCTACTCTAATTCTTCGAGTTCTATTTTCTAGAAATTTAGCCACCCACTCAGTCATTCTTTTTTTCTAGTCCAATAGCACTCATTTTTGCCACTAGTCTACCATGATCTACCCTATCAAATGCCTTAGATAGGTCAATCACAATCAATCCCCTCCTGGTCAGTGCTCATTGAGGTTAAAAACAGGAACAAGCTACCTAATTACTTGTATGGTGAATGGATGCTTGCTCGCTAGTCAGTGTGTCGGGCAGGGCCGAAACTAGGAGATTTGTCAGGCGGGGCAAAGAACAGTTTGCAGCCCCAATCCCCCGATACCCCCTCCTCGTCTCCCTACCTCTAAAATATTATACCTCCGTAAGATATTTTTTAGATGCGGCAATTGAAATTACTCACCATATGTATACTATTAAGGAGTTTTATTTAAGAAAAACACTTATATTAATGCACTTATAAATGACTAATACAAATAATTTGTTTGTAGTGTAACTCAATTTTAACTACGCAAAAATTTGTTATGTATTGTACCTCAAAATTGAATTCATCGGACCTTCTTAGCTGAAAATGTACTGATGATGTCGTCAAAGTTGATAAGGGATGCTCGTTTGTGTTCAATTGTTATTATACTTAGGCTAGAGAGTCTCTCCTGTCCCATTAAACTTCTCATGTAGTTTTTGATGATTTTGAGTTTGCTAAAACTTCTTTCTCCAGACGACACTGTAACTGTCAACGCAAGAAACATTCTCAGTGCAGTAGTAATGTTAGGGTAGCCTTCCTCTAGTTTATTTTTCTCTTGGTGCGGCTTCCTTTAAATTTTCGTCAACTGATAAAGCGTGGTGCTTGAAACTTTCTATTTGAAATTTAAATTCTTCAATGTTGAGATCAGCAGTTTCGATATTTGCCAAGCAGTGTAGATAATTGCCAATTCCTATGCTTTCATTTTAGATCTTTATTCGCATTTCTTAAATTCGAACTCCATTCAAAAATCCAAACTTGCTGTTTGTGTTGTCCTGTCATTGAGTTCCGTAATCATGCTACTTGGTACATATTCTCAGTACTTGTCGGAGCTTCATCGCCACATAGCTCATCAAACATTTGTTTTTCTTTTTTTCTTTGTCTTTTTTTTCTGAGAACTCAGATGGTAGATCACTCATGCTTGCTAAGAATTTACCCTCAGTAATGGCCTCAGATGGAGCAAACTCTCTGCAAGACTTCAAGAGCGTTAAAAGACCTTGAAGGTTCCGGGCAGCCAAATCTACTGTTACATCTTTTCTTTGCAAAAACTCATTGACATGATTGATGTTTTTGAATAAAGCATGCCAAAAACATGTGAAAACGCTGAATTCAATTTTCCCAATATTTTTCCAAAGGGAGCTGGCCTCGCTCTTAGTTTGAGGGATTGGAAGATCATGGTTTTTAAGATACTCTAGAGCCTGCACAACTTTACCGCAATGTTTATACACAGCTTCGACCACATCTAATCTTGTATTGCTTTCAGGTTTCAATGTCAGTGGCACATATTTTAGGAGAATCCCAGCGTGAAGTTGAAGCCGCAAAGAAAGAAGACATACTGTTCAAAGTTCCGAAAAAATTCTCAATAGTAGCATAGTAGCATTGGCCGCATTAGCACCAACTAAACTGAGGGTGTGAGCAGTACATGGGACAAAATATGCTAGCTCATTCTCCTGAAGTAGTCTGGACTGAACTCCTTTATACTTCCTAGCCATATTTGCCCCCATTGCCGTAGGATTGGCCTCTACAGTTCTCTAAGTTTATTCCATCTTTGTCTAATTTTCTAGGATTTCTTGGCTGGGACCTTCATCTGTTTCGTCACTAACTGGGAAAAAATCAATAAAACTTTCTTCTACCTCCGATGTATTTGTTTTGACGTAACGAACTACTTGAGTCATTTGCTCACTGTGGCTGATATCCGGAGTGCAGTCAAATATTAAGGAATAATATTTCGCATTCAAAATGTCTTGTATTATCTTTTGCCTTGTGTTATTGGCAATAATTTCAAGGAACTCATCTTGTATTTTATGCGAGAAATACGAGATTTTTCCTTTCTTATGCCGCTCAATATGTTGTAGAAGAGGTACACTGTAATGCGATGTAAGTTATACTGTGTTCAAGAACTTTCCACTGGTTGGGTCGCTGAAATCACAGTCTTCTTTAGTTCTTCGGAATGGACTCCCTTGCTTTGCTAGGAATAGAATAGCATCGATAATGCAGCGCAATACCGCCTTCCAGTGAGACTCTTCTTGATAGATCTGGTTTTGGAGTTCCGCATCAATACCTCCCTTTCTTAAGCAAGATTCTAAAGCCTTCCACGAACAAAAGCAAAGTTTGTGGTTGGATGAATTTTCATATTCAGGCAATTTTTCACTGAGTTTTCACCAATTAGTAAGTCCTTTTCCTTTAACTAAGGAAGGCACTTGATTTGATGCTAAGTGTGAAAGCATCCTGCAGAAAACACAATATAGAGCTTTCTTACTTTCACTATAGCCTAACCATGATCTCTTTATTTTTTCTCAATTTTTGAGAACTTTATAAAACCAATCTTTGGTTAATTTACGTCCTTCTCTGCTGCTATTACATAAATTTGGCTCAATCAGATGTTCAAAGCTCATTTTTGTTATGTAACACCTTTCAGAATCCGAAAAACTATGTTGCCATGAACCAGAATCCTTAAAATCAAAGGAAAACTGGGACATTTCTTGAAGACCAGTTGTAGGGTCTGGACGGGATAATAATTCATCTTCATTCGCTTCACCAGTAGGACTGAGTTTCATGAAAATTTCGACATGTTGCGAGCCTTCCTCCCCAGCTTCAACGTCATCTAAATTATTTAAAGTCGGGGTTAAAATTCAATCAGTAACATGATATATTACAAAATAAGTATTAAAGAATTGTCGTAAAGTCCGATTAGGCACAACTGATTCATTTCTTCCCTAATGTGCTATAATTTAACTATTGAAATAAACATTAATATTTATTTACCTGATTTTTCTTTTGAGCCTTCATCTTCATTAATATTAGGTCTTTAAAAAATGCTTCTAATTTTGGTGTTTGTGACAGCACATCGCTTTCTTTCTTCCCTTTATCTTTGGCAAGTTTTCTATACTCAGCTCCACTGAGTCGTTTTTTGCCATCCATAATTTGGAAACTGATAAAAACGCAGATCAAAGTGTACTAAACAATTCCGTTTTCCAAACGCTGATAAACGGTAACACGAATAACTAAACAACACTCTGAACACTAATAACTAAATACTAAATGCAAATAAAATAAAACAACTGTCGGTTCGTATCAACACACGCAGACAACAGCGTATGCGATAACGACAACGATGACTGCAGGTATGTGTTAAAGGCCGCTACACACGCCCCAATCTGCTGGGCCCGATCTGCAGGGTCCCTGCAGACTGGCTGGTGTGTAGGTTTGTTGGGACCAGATTGGCCGACAAAACTCTTGTCGGGTGGTTGGTCGGGCCGACCACACAATCTCCCAACTTACACTCCGGAAGTCGGCCGATAAGCTATTGAATGTTACATTGTATTATACAACAATATTTTAGACCAAAATATTATATTCAAATAAATGTGGAAGTTTGAAGCCCACACTTTATGCTTTTATAAATTATTGTCATTTTTAGATACCGCTACGAAGTTCTACTGATTCCTCTCCAGTAAAGAGTAAGAAAAGGACAAGAAAAGAAGATAACTGGCAAAGGAATGTTAGGAAACGAAATATTTTGAATGGAGAAGAATATATATCAACAGGGAAACTTGTGCCTGTAAAGACAGTTGCTCCAGATTGTTTTCGTAAGAGAAAATGTACAGCCAAGCTCTCCAAAGATATTAAAGAACGAATTATTAGGAATTTAAACAAAATGAGTGATAAGAATGCTCAAGATGCATACCTCATGGGCTTAATAACCTCACATAATATTCAGAGGTAAGCTTTAAATAAATATTAGTTTTAGACATATATTTTGTAGGAGCATTGAACACACAACAATGCAATATATTTTTGTTGTAGAAGGCACCCTGATCTCAGCATGAAGTGGAGAAGGAAGAAGAAGCTTGCTGCAAGAAACAATGCAACTGAGAGTGAAGATGAGGATGAAGAAACAGGTGTAGAGCCATTATGTAGAGAACTACATTCCGCATGAAATTAAAACTCTGCACATTTTTACTGACAACTGTGCAGGGCAAAATAAGAATATTTTGATGGTTCAGTAATTAAGTACACTAGCGACTTCGGGCAGATTTGTCAAAATACATCACCATTTTCCAGAACGTGGAAATTCGTTCATGCCCTGTGATCGTACCTTCGCACAGATTGAAAAGCTAAAACGCAAGAAAGAGTATATGTTTGTCCCTCAGGAATGGTGTGGTACTGAATCATTCAGAATAAGTAGGTACTATAAATTTGTTTATGAAGGGAGAGAGCTGTCTGTCTGTTTCTGCTGGTCAAAACACTTTTGTTCATACAAAATTTCGTCTGTTCAAGATGAAACGTACTCCAATATTACATCCAGCCAAGTTGTGCCAAACTCCATTGCCTTTGATTAACAAGAAGTAGAGAGATGTGATGAAATTGGCACAGAAGTATATTCTTCCTACACACATGAAATGGTATTACGATCTCAGATGTGAACGCGAGGATGAAGAATATGGCTCTGAAAGTGAGTCATCATACCACGAGTTCTAAAAACAGTTTTTAACCATATTTTACTTAATACTTTTATGAATGTCATGCACTGGGCTTTAAAACTCAATATTTCATAGTTAAAACATTAAAACATGTAATGGCATTCATTCTCCAATTTCTATTCCCGTTTTCGCATTCGTTAAAACATCTGAGTGCAAGAAATGGATAATTCCATCACACATTTTCTCGTTTTTTTATTATTTCTAAATGGAGTAGAGGGTTAAAAATTGAAACAGTAGTGTATATTCATAGGCTATATACTTTCACATTAAACTGAAACCTTTAATGAATTATAGGATTTATATAGTTTTAAATGTTTTTCTCGTTTTTCTCAGAACTTAACTTTTGCTTATTAGCTAGTTCTTGCTCTCAGGTCTTCAATTGCGGTAATATTATTTTCAAAAAAGTTAAATAATGATTATTTTTTTAATAAACTTTTCCAATTTTGCCGCCCCCGAAATCTGCCGCCCGGGGCACGTGCTCCTCCTGCCCCGCCCTAGTTCCGGGCCTGGTGTCGAGTCAGTGGTACGTGTAAAGATTTCAAACCTTTGGAGAATATTCTCAGAGGGATGACTAAAGCACAGTTGTGTTCTCAGCCAACAAGCTCAAGTACCGGTACTTCAGAATCTTCTGCTGTGATTGGGACCAGAGTTTCTATAGAATAAATCTTTACAAATTACCGGTTCCCAATGCTTGAGTAATCTAAATAAAACTCATTTTCGTATCCTTGATGATCATGCCCACATATTTGCACTATGACTTATATATAATTTCCGTCCTAACCTGTTTATATGTGGAGTTGCGGCATTGAGAATCCTAGCTCAAGTCTCGTGTGGAACATTCGGTGTTCGGCTGTGGTGCAGTGCACACGTCTCTATCCGGTCACTGGTGCGGCGGCTGTTTCACGTCTGTAGATAAGTAGAGTGTCTTGTGTTTGTATCCTAGTAATTCTTCCCTTGTAGTTGTTTCGGTGATAGTTTAGTGTAATCACCTTTCGGTGTACTACGTCTCTAGACAGTGGTGGTGGCCCTTTAGGGAGACCTCCTGAAATTGGCAATGATTCCATGAGTAAGGACTTAAAAATGGACTCTAGTAATACTGATACTCAAAGGGAAAGTTCTGAAGATACAGCACGTGGTACGGATCAAAGTCGGCACGTTCCTGTATCTACATATTCTAACACTCATCTTGGTCCCTACATAGTATATGTGGAATCGACCGAATCTCAAAATTAAATAGGACATATTCACCCTATGACTCTGGGTCAGATTTTCTACGACAGAAAAATTGGTGAAGTCAAGGCCATTCATAAAAAGGGAAGAAATAGGATCCAGATTGCTTTCATGTCTAGTAAGGCTGCAAACGCCTTTCTTTCTCATCCCATTCTTAAGGAAAAGAAACTGAAGGCGTTTATTCCATCCTCGAATATTCTTCGAGTAGGGGTAGTACGGGGGGTAGACACTACTATTTCCGAATCCGACATTCTAACCTATTTAGAATCGCCATATCCTGTAGTGAAAGTACAACGTTTAAATAGACGATCCTTGAAAGACGGAAAAACTTAATATATCCCTACAGGTACTGTGAAGGTTGTATTTGAAAGTCAACATCTTCCGAAAAGTGTTTCCATTTTTAAGGTTGGTCTAGAGGTTCAAGCGTTTATATTCCCCCCCCCCTTATTATGCAAACGCTGTCAGCAGTACGGACATGCCGCTACTAATTGTCGTTCCAGGGAGCCTAGATGTGGTAAATGTTCCCGTAATCACTCTACCGAAGATTGCATTCACCAACTATTTAAATGCGCTAATTGTGCGGAAAGTCACCCTGCGGGTGCTGAACGCTGTGAAATCCACAAACAACAAAAATAAATCAAAAAATCATGAGTGTTGAAAACAAATCATATCTAGAAGTCAAAAACTATTTTGCCCCATTAGTGTCCATATCCAACCCCCTTCTGATGCCACAACATTTCCCTCCTTTACCGAATAGAAATTCCCAATCGGAAGAAACCTTCCCTAGAAAGCGTAAATATACTGTGGTGGTTAGTAACCCTCCCCGCCCACCCATTAAACCCGATTATGACAGGGCAGCTTATCTGAATTTGATAAGTAATCCGAAGACGGTTACAGAAAATTCTGGCACTCCGGTAGTGAGATTGATACCTGCTACTCCTAACGAGCCTGCATCTACCTCATAAAAGTCCAGTCACCCAGTGCAACCTTCGGAGACCCACGCACAAATATCAGCATCTCCCTCTGTCAAATGTAATTCAAATGTTAATTCTAATGAAAAATGTCGAAATGTTTCTAAGAAATTTGAAGATTTAATGGAACACATGGGACAAAACGTCCAATGGAAGCATCTGTTAAAGTCATTACATGATGAGGTTCTTCTTTTATTGGGACATTCCACTACTTCCAAGTAAAACATGCGGTTATTGCAATGGAATTGTAGAAGTATTCTAAATAAGAAACATGAATTAGTGAGTTTGTTAAATTCTTTTGATCCTGAGGTAATTTTATTGAGCGAAACTTGGTTGAAATCTCATTTTCATTTTCGTATGAAAGGTTTTTCGTCACTACGGCATGATGCACCCATCTCTGGAGGTACATGTATTTTACTCGAACAAGGCATCTATTTTCAGGAAATCCCATTAAACTATATTATGCCGGGTACTCAAGCCCTTGCCGTACAAATTAAAGATTGGTACGTGGTTTCAATATACTGCCCGCCGTGGATAAAATGTAATTATGTTCAATGGGACATTTTTTCGCAATTTTCAAACAAAAACACCCTCATAGCTGCTGATTTTAATGCCCACAATCCTCTTTGGGGGAGCATATCTAGCTGCCCCAAAAGGGAGGAATATTGAAAAAATTACCATAAAACAGGAATTGGTTATCCTTAACGACGGCTCTCCTACTCGTCTAACAGCTCCTAACATTAATAAAAGTGCAGTAGACCTCACTATTCGCACAGTTGATTTGGCACACGAAACTCATTGGAGTGTAATCTATGATACCCATCAAAGTGACCATTTCCCCATACTGATAGATATAGGCCCACAGGTTCACAGGAATGTCTCTCACTTTATTACATCCCGTAACCTCCGCTCGTTTGATTCTGACTTATTCACGACCTTTCTCGCAGATAAAATACGCTCTACAATTCCAGATCCACATATTCTTGACTACGATCTACTATTATCCTTTATTCATTCTTATTTAGCTACCTATCACCCCATTGAACACAAGCAGCATTTTAAAACGCAGAACAATTCTATTCGTTGGTGGGACTCCGAATGCGCTTCTTTAGTTCGTCGACGACGAGCTGCCTTAAAAGCTTATCGAACATATGGCACCTATGATCATAACTATATTCAATATAAAAATAGTCGCTTCTATACAGACTATTTTTAATGAAAAACGACGAACAGCGTGGAAGGTATTTGTCACTTCTCTCAATCGACAAACTCCTATCAAAGATATATGGGCAGCCATCAAACATTTAAGTAACGCTCACACAACTTTTGTTTCTAAATTGGACCCTAACGGAATTGCCCAATTTTACCAGTAACTAACACCAGATTCCGTGGAACCTTCTTATGAATATCGTTTTATACATGCCTCCGCAAAATTTTCTAGTCTATTACAGAATATCTCCCTCCATGAACTCGATATGGCACTCGAACATCGAAAAGATACTAGCCCGGGCAGAGATTCTGTAACTTATAAAATGTTGAAATATCTACCGTCCCACGCTAAGCAAACGCTGGTAAATAAATTTAACGCCATACTCGATAGCCATGCAATTCCTGTCGATTGGAATGATTTTCAAATTATCCCAATATTAAAAATAGGTAAACATCCTCAAGACGCAAACGGGTATAGAGGGATCGCTTTGGGATCCTGCCTTCGTAAAACTTTCCAACGAATCGTCTTGCACCGTCTTCTATGGTGTTTAGAATATTACAATATACTTCCAGTGTATCAGTTTGGGTTTTTGGAAGACCGAAGTACGACAGACGCTCTTAATATATTTTTTACAGACTTATTACAGGCTCGAAGTCGAGGCGACGTTTTGACGGCTATACTTCTCGATATAAAAGGAGCATATGATAATGTGGACATCGGAGTACTTCTTGCCAAATTACATAAGTGGCAATTTCCTATTACTTTTATTAATATCATACGGCAATTATTCACTAATCGTCACATTTTTATAAAGAACAATGGCCAGAGTCTCGATTCTAGGTACACTTCCAAAGGTCACCCACAAGGTGACATTTTGAGCCCTATCTTATATCTATTATATACCTTTGACTTAGAGCGAGTGATTTCTCAACGGGCTAGAATCCTACAATATGCTGACGATATAGTTATTTATTCCATTTAAGAATCGGCAATTGAATCCCGTACTACAATTGAACGTACACTAACGATCCTCCGTAGATGGCTTCTACATCATAATTTAGAAATAGCATATCAAAAATCCTCTGCAATGATCTTTACGAGGAAACGAAATTATGATCATACGCCAATCACCTCTGGCTCCCATGAGATTAGTGTCAAAACTTCGATCAAATATTTAGGAATTAAATTGATAACAAATTACTCTGGAAAGATCATATCGAATATATTATTTCCAAATTAGAAACTAAATATCATATCATTAAATCTCTCACTAAACGCACCTGGGGATCGGATCCCTATATCCTTCTTACGGTATATAAAAATATCATCCGGTCAGTATTCGAATATGGCTGCCACTTTCTTGATATAGCATCTACTAGCCACCTACGCAAACTTGATACCTTTCAGTTTAAAATACTCCGCTTAATCATGGGGGCTAGGTCTTCCTCCCCAACGAACGCACTTTTAGCTGAAGCATTGGAACCGCCATTAATGTTTCGACGACGACTACTCGCCAGCAAATATCTTCTAAACAAATTAAATAAGTATCGCCACCCAATCCTCCCGAAACTACAGCTGTTACACGAATATTATCAAAACCGGAATGTTAATGAAGAACATCAACCGGCTCTCTTATGGGCATTTAACCAATTCGGTCACTTTCTTACTAGTATGGTACAAACATTAAACCACCCGAAATACTCTATCCCTTTTCGAGCTAGTACATTTAAACCCGACATTCTTCACACAATCTTCGAAAATCGTACTCCAATACTACGAACAAATAGTCATGTCACGAACAGTCTATTTCAATCTGCATTAAGTAACCACGAGCAATATATCACTTTCTACACAGATGGTTAAAAGAATCCATCTCCAACTGGGGTATGTGCTGCATTTTACTCACCCCAACTGGCTGTGAACAAAAAAATACACTCTCCCACACCTAGCTTCTTCTTTCACGGCCGAAATAATCGCAATACACCAGGCTTTATTGTACATAAAATATTCCAGAATATTACAAGCTCTAATTTGTACCGACTCCCTAAGTACTTTGATGGCTTTAGACAATCCCGAACATACAAATGATTGGTACATTCAAAATTTACGCAAATTAAGTCCCTCGTAATGTTAATCTAATATTCGCGTGGATTCCGGGCCATTCTGGAATACAAGGCAACATCACAGCAGATAACCTAGCTAAAGAGGCAGCTCTGGGTACCGGATTAGACTACTACATCGCAGTTCCACACACAGACTGATGGGAACACTGTCGTCACTTCATCCACGATCAGTGGAATGCAGAATGGCGCCGAACATCACAGACGAAAGGAAAGCACTTATTCACGCTTATGCCTGACATTCCTAATAAACCGTGGTTCGCTTTTGGTAACTACACTCGGCGTCATATTACTACAATCATACGGCTCCGTCTAAATCATGTATGTACGCCCTCACACCTCTATCGCCTTAATCTTATCGAAAGTAACCTATGTCCATGTGGACGAGCACTCGGTACTGTAAATCACATCTTTTTTCAGTGTCGGACATATGAACATCAACGTAGCGAGTTCATAGCTAAGCTTCTTAACGCGGGTTACCAACTGCCGTTAAATGTTTCGTGTTTAGTGTACCAACCGACTTTTCGTGTTGTAGACTTAATACTCAATTTTTTAGTTAACTGTAACATCCAGTTGTAACCTTTTCCTTTCCTCTAGGTACGGCCTTTCGCATCCTAACCCTTATTTGTGGTCCGGTCTTGTTTGTTTGTAGTAAGACGTCGTGATCGACCACACAGACGTGATGAATTAGAACCTTGTGTCCCCGTGTTTTTGTGTTATGCCCTGATAGGTTAGCCAAAATAAATTTGTATTTTCCTCAGTTTCATCGTTACCTGTTGTAATTAGCGTCATTACATAGCTCTTTCGTAGTGTAATAATTTTTTCTAACGTTGGCACCTCTCCCAGACAATAATTAACCCGCAAACCAGTGACTGGACGTAGCGTCTTACGACGATGTCCAACAACTAACCAAGAGGAAGAAGAAGAATCCTAGTTATTGTGTATATATATATTTCGTGAGACTGTTTCTAGCCGAGTGCAGCCCTTGTAAGGCAGACCCTCCGACGAGGGTGGGCGGCATCTGCCATGTGTAGGTAACTGCGTGTTATTGTGGTGGAGGATAGTGTTATGTGTGGTGTGTGAGTTGCAGGGATGTTGGGAACAGCACAAACACCCAGCCCCCGGGCCATTGGAATTAACCAATGAAGATTAAAATCCCCGACCCGACCGGGATTTGAACCCGGGACCCTCTGAACCGAAGGCCAGTACGCTGACCATTCAGCCAACGAGTCGGACAGCTATTGTGTTATAGGTAGGGATGGGTCCAGTTAGTTAATTTGCTCGAACTAGATAATTAGATACCGTTCATAGACTTGAGTCGTTCAAATGAACGAGGTAGTTCATGATGTGATATAGGCCTAGAAACAGCCCTCGCGGCACTTCGTTCAAATCAACGAGTTAGTTTATAATGAGCACGAACAGAAAACAGCTACAAAATGCTTCCGCCCGCCTGCCTAAGTAAAGAAATGGTATCTAAGGGACGGAGAGACATATAAGCTTTCTAATTTTGTATAACTCCTTCTCCCCCATTTGAGAAGTGTGAGTGATGTGCTGTCACGTGACGATTAACACGTCACGCCATTGGCTATTTTTGCGCAAGCTTATTTGTCGTTCAAATGAACGAGGTAGGTAGTTCATTTGTGCTGTCTGCATGAAAACATCTCTCGCGGCACGAAGTCGTTCAAATGAACGAGGTAGTTCATTTGTGCTGTCTACATGGAAAGAGCTCACACGGCACGTTGTTCAATGAACGAAGTCGTTCAAATGAACGAGGTACTGTAGATTATTATGAGCATCTTAGTAACAGCATAGCGGCGCGAGTTAGTACGTATATTTTACGATAGCTGGTGCTTGCTTAGATCTTAATATGGACGACAAACCATATAGCCTTCAACCGCACCGCACCTCTTTCGCTATTTAAAGCTCGGCGGTTCGAGGGGCGTATGAATCAGCTGTTTGAGAGAGAAGAAGGGATTTACCTGTTTTATCCACGGGAAAACATTTCTCTAAGATGATAATTGTCCTTTTTAGCTGTTAAAGAGATGGGGAAGATGAATCCTGTGGAAACGTCCTGTTAATAAGGAATGTTCCTGAATATATAACTAATATTACTATGTTAGATATAAGTCTATACAAGTATTTACTCTATAATAACAATGTTTTTCCTTATGCCTGACACTGCATTCATCAGAGTGAGATGTGTCAGGCCTTACCTACTGACGGTAGGATGTATGCAGGTGTTTTATCAGAAGTCCGTTAACTTTTCATATGCTCTATTGGTGAGTAAAATCTAATTCCCTTAATATTTCCATTAATATTACATTGTAATAAGGGGAGTAATGACTGAAATTATGAACTTCTATAGTTTTCTGTCGATCACCATCTAATTTTAATCACTACTACATTCAACTCATTTTAGACATCATTACACATGGGGCAGGACAGATAGTAACCGAGAATAAGAATCTTCTCACAGAAAAAGGAAAAAGGGTTGAGCAGCTATTATTTTATAACAGTAATATCTGAACTGTTTTACGGCCCCCATTTATTGTTATGGTTTCTGTTCCGAGGTATCTGTGGAACAGCAGAGGTGAAAGAAGGTGCTGGGATGAATAGGTCTCACTTACGAAATTAAAGTTAATTTAAAATTTAACAAAGGTTATATTTTCTTTTCAAGATCAAGAGATAAAAAGTATGACAGGTACTCAGTAGCATATCAACGAATTAAGAATGTAAAATTGCAATTTGTTAACGGATTTGGGCTTCGAGCCCCCAGACACGCAATCCTTGAGCAATGAGTCCAACTTTACCTATGTACAAAGTTCAACAAAGGGGCAGAAAACCCCAATCATGCCAAGGAGCACTAGCTCCCAATTACCCAGTTAAGCCTGCTTGAGGCACACAGAAAATACACTTTTAAGAAAGAGCAACCCGCTCTCAAAGTTCAAGCCAATTCAAAGGCCACACCAAACTCCACCTTCAAGCTGCCCTCCGGGCATACAAGAACAGGGGTAATGATACCCAACCTACTGAGGCCTATTCAGTAAAAAAAAAAGGTTAATTATATGGCCCAAAATTCCAACTTGATTGGAGGCGTAACTTGCACTCCTAATACACTTTTACCTATTTGGCACTAGGCCGTATACACAAGGGCTAATCCCATACTAAAGAGGTGACTTGTGTAAGAAGACTTTATTACATTTCAAAAAGAAACGGTTGAGAAAACAAAGTCACCTCAAAACAAAATGAATGGGAGCTCGAGAGGGTTAGGCACTCTCTATCCCAATTTGTAGTTAAAGAGACAGAATTTATATCAAGTGTCTTTTACATTTTAAAGGAAAGTTACATGATAAAAGTTTCGAACCTGCCCCGAGGGTTAAACTGCTGAGCTAGCGAGCATAGAAGTTATTAAAAGGCCATTACCTGATGGATGAACTGCCGCCCGAAAAAAGAGGCGCTTCCCGCCCCCTGCTACATAATCACACTAGGATAGATGTTACTGAAGTGGCCCCGAGACCAGAAAATCATCAGTTTAAATACCCTCGTGGAACATTCGAGACCTTTCAAGAATGAGAACCCACACCCCCTCAATTTTATTGGGTAGCTTAAAGCAACATCTCCATATCGGAGAAGACATACGTTATTGGTCAAAAATTAATTAGAGAAATTCGCGATTGGCTAAATTCAAAACAAGCGGAAAGAGAAGGGTTATACTGCCAACCCAAAAATAACTGAAAGAAATTTAATCAAGAACAAACTTATGACTACGAAATTTCTTCAAAAAAGGTTCCTTCACTTTGCACTAGGGTGCACAATTGTAGTTCTTAAGTAGTGCCATCTAGAAGAGAATGTTCACACTTCCTACTACAGAGCAAACAAATATAAATCGAAAAAGACACAGTTCAGAACTCTTCAAAATTTACAATAGCGACATCTTCTGGGAACTTTAGAATTAACATGGTTGTTAAAGTTCAGGCTTCCTCCAGTAGAGGAGTTTCAACTGGCGCAAGGTTTGAATTAGCGGCGTGGAGGTGTACCGCCCGGTACAGTTTCCATGGAGGTCGAGGTGCCGAAATTCTATCCCGTAGGAGTTCTTTTACGTGCCAGTAAGTCTTCTGACAAGAGGCTGTCGTATTTGGGCACTTTGAAATTTATGAGCGTTTTCTATGTGGTATGAACAATTTTAACATATGTTGTTATTTTAGTTGATTATTCTTCTACGCCAATACACTCATCTTAAGATGACTTATGCGTACTGAATACAACACCGTAATCTCGTGTCGGTTACCATGTGATAACATGATTTTGCTACTCCGCCCCAAGTGCGTGCCTCATGTTGTTGACATTGATTGTTTTGTGTGTAGACAAAGTATTTATTTACCAGTGCCCGAGTATAATTCCCACAACTGTCGTGTATTATAGAACGCTTACAGTACGTAAGTGCCAGACTATAAGCACGTTTTTATTTTCTTCGTAATGTTTTAAGAGGTAAACCAGCGATATTATCACCCCATTGTGTGTATTGTCGACCGTATTTTGCATAAAACCGGACTCGAACAAACACGAGCTCATTTATAGCTAGCAGGTAAGTACCGGTACGACATTTTGCGAACTTGGAATTTAATTGTCGTTTTTCGGAGCTCCTAGCACGAACAGCAAACAAGTACCCAATGCACAGCGCCGCCGCCAGTTGAGAAGTGTGAGAGGAGATGTGCTGTCGTGTGATCATTAACACGGCACGCCATTGGCCATTTATGTGCGAGCTTATTTTGTCGTTCAAATGAACGAGGTAATTCATTTGTGCTATCTTCATGGAATCAGCTCTCGCGCCACTTCGTTCAATGAACGAAGTCGTTCAAGTGAACGAGGCGCCAGCTAGTACGTACACTTTACAATAATAATAATATAACAAATGCGCACAT
Source organism: Anabrus simplex (assembly GCF_040414725.1). Taxonomy (NCBI): domain Eukaryota; kingdom Metazoa; phylum Arthropoda; class Insecta; order Orthoptera; family Tettigoniidae; genus Anabrus; species Anabrus simplex. Next base: position 454,913,752 of record NC_090269.1, read on the forward strand.
TTGTGCATTTTTAAATGGTTAGTTTTCCTTGCTGTACTCTATGAGAGATTTCACTCTTTTTGCACAACTGAGTAGATGGTATCTTGTACATGTTTTGTTGCAAAGTTCACATTTACACTTATCACCTGGAGTATGGAATGACTTGATCACGCATATTTTATGATGGAGGCCATTGGCCGCGTAACGGGTTGCCATATGTCTGAGCTCATAGTCTGCCATCGTCCCTGTTCATCATGGCTTCAGTGCTGTAAAAATCTTCCCAAATACTTGATCTCTTTTCATATCTCTCTTTTATATGTTTCTCTGATGCAATCGTGTAAGGAAGTCCTAGTTTGGATTTGATATCCTCTATATAGAAAGACACCTTTGCCAGTTCATATACCAGCCTCGTTTGTGTGAATTTTGACACGCACAGAGTGCGTTTGAGGAAGCTTACTTTCACTCTTTTTATGACTGCCAGGTCTCCAGTTGTTAGATTATTCCATATTAATTGAATCCCGTATGTGATTATGGGCGTTATCTTAGTATTGAAAATGTTACGGAACCACATTTATTCCATGGACTGCCGTGTCATATCTTACTGGCATATCTATGAACATTACAAGTGACACAACACTGTTTATCTTGTTTGTGTAATCTTTGGTTGTGGTGTAGATCATGGTGTACAATGTATCTCTTGGTCAGTGCAGTGAATTGTAAACTTGTTTTATGTAAATAAATTGGAGCATTTGTGTTAAATTGTGTTAACGTTACATTATAAGCACTTTTCTCAACATCTGGCGACCGTGACAGAACTAGTTTCCGCGTAAATATGGCAGAAATTACGAAATTGAAAAGTGAACGAACACAATTGCGACGATTGTTTACACGTGCTGACAATGACTTTGAACAGAAGTTAAATGCAGAACAACCCACAAGAGAAGAGGTCTCCGCAGGATTCAAGATCTTCGAGGACAAAGATGAACGATTATTCGTGCTCGATGAAAAAATTAATGATGTTTGGTACGCCGGAGAGCACGAAGAAGAAGAAGAGATCGCTGCCGAATACGAAATCATGGAGGGATACCGCGAAAGGTGGTTAACCTTAAAGACCAGGTATGAGAATTTTTTGCATGATGACACACTCAGTGACAATGGGGCAAATAGTATTGCTAGTACTATTTCTAGTAAATCCAGGAGTAAAAGAAATTTAAGATTGCCGAAATTAGAACTTAAACAGTTCGATGGAGATGTGCACAACTGGATAGCCTTCTGGGGGCAGTTCAGAAAGATACATGAGGATGACGAAATCGAGGAAGAGGATAAATTCCAATACCTTTGCCAGACTACTGTACCCGGGACGTCAGCTAGAGAACTCGTGGAAAGTTTCCCACCCTCAGCTTCAAATTATCAGAAAGCTATAGAGCAATTAAAATCGAGGTTTGCAAGAGATGAACTTCTGATTGAGATTTACGTTCGTGAACTCTTGCAATTAGTACTTCAAAAGAGTAGCATGCTAAATGATATAAGTCTACGGAGTCTTTTTGATAAACTGGAGACCCAGTTAAGGGCACTAGAGTCACTAGGGGTTACTAGCGATAAATATGCGGCAATGCCTAACCCGCTTGTAGAATCAGCACTACCAGATGACATTTTGAAAGCATGGGAGCGGTCTCGTATGTCGCAGGCATGTAAGAAGGGTGACCAATCTAATTATCTCGAGACACTTTTGAGATTTTTGAGACAAGAGGTAGAAAGTGAAGAACGTCTCCTTCTGGCTCGTTCTAATTTCCTAGGTGGCTGTGGGAGTGCATCGCAAAACAACAAAGAAAAGCTACCGACAGCAGCAGTAATTTTCTCGAGTGAAGAGAAAAGGGGTGATAGGGCATGTATTTGGTGCGATAAAGGGAACCACATGTCTCAGGACTGTTTTAAAGCTAGAGGTCTCACTACAGAGAAACAACAAGAAGTTTTGAAGAAGAAAGGAGCATGTTTTCATTGCCTCAAGGTGGGCCATAGTGCAAAAAAGTGCAAAGTTGTACTCAAGTGCTTGATTTGTTGCAAGGGGCATCACACTATTATGTGCAAGGGTTTAAAGGATATAATTCCAGTCGATAGCAGCAAGAAAAGTTCAGTTGAGAAAGGAAACGAACCAGGTAGAACAGAGAACTTACTGTCTCATCAAAAGGGTCAGACATTGTTGCAAACTTTGGTAGTTAAAGTGTCGGTGGACAAGGTTGTTAAGTTGGCAAGAGTGTTACTAGACTCGGGATCTCAAAGATCATACATCACGAAGGACAGTGTTCACAAGCTTGGGCTGAAGAAGATAGGGGAAGAGACGTTAATACATAATCTGTTTGGTGGAGTACAGACAGGGCGAGAAGTGCATGGTATTTATGAAGTTACTCTTAGAAGTTTAGATGAAAAATTTGAGTGCACCATTCCTATGTTGGACCAACAGAAAATTTGTGATTTTGTACCCCGGCTTGAGACACAGCGGTATTACCCAGTGCTTCGAAACCACAACATAATCTTATCAGATGTAGGCTATAATGTTCCTAAGGTAAATATATTACTTGGGGCAGACGTAATGGGGCAACTGCTAACAGGCTGCAGATTAGTTTTAGATGACACGATGGTTGCACTCGAAACTAAGCTGGGCTGGACGGTGATGGGGCAGCGTAGAATATTCAGCAACTGCAATACAGTAACTGACCTCTTTTGTATGGCAGATTTTAATGTAACTGATTTGTGGCGTCTGGAATCCATAGGCATTAGCGACCCGGCAGATGTCAAAACCAAAGAAGTTCTAGAAGCAGAGACACTTGAATTCTTCGAGAAGACAGTGAAAGTTGACCAAGAAGGAAGATACGAGGTTTGCCTTCCCTGGAAAGAGGGGCACCCGCAGCTGAGGGACAACTACGATCTAGCGGAGAAGAGATTGTTGAGTGTAAGCAAAAGACTAGAAACCATTGGCAAGTTGGAAGAGTATGATGAAATCTTTCGTGAATGGCTGCAGGAGGGCATAGTGGAAATGATACCCTCTGCCAGCAAGAATGATGGTCACTACCTGTCTCACCAGCCAGTAATAAAGGAATCTAGTATGACCACCAAAATTAGGCCTGTGTTCGATGCCTCAGCCCAAGATAAAAGAGGCAACTCACTTAACAGCTGTCTGGAAAAAGGGCCCAATTTGGTGGAATTAATACCCAAGCTGTTGATACGATTCAGAAAACATGCTATTGGAGTGACAGCTGATATCAGAAAGGCATTTTTACAAATCAAGCTAGCCCAAGGTGACAAGGATTTTTTAAAATTTCTTTGGTGGAAGGACTGTCGTAACAAAGAGGTGGCAATCCTCAGGCACTGCAGAGTTGTCTTTGGAGTGTCGTCTAGTTCATTTCTACTGGGTGCGACTATATCACATCACTTGAGACATGCGCCTGAGGAACTGAATAGTACTGCAGAGCGACTCAAAGACTCTTTCTACGTTGACAACTGTGTTACCAGTGTAGCCAATGAAGAACAGTTGCAGAAATTTGTGAGGGAAGCTACTGCACTGATGTCTACAGCACAATTTGATCTTCGCGGATGGATCAGCAGCCCCGTTCATCAAGAAGACAGAGCTGCGATGCAAGATGGAGTTGTTCCAGTCCTGGGTCTCTTATGGGATGTCACTACAGATGAGCATCTCTGTGATGTCAAAACCATTGCGATGACCACTTGTCGAGTTACCAAGAGGAATCTCTTGTCTGTGGCTCAGCGTGTTTTCGACCCAATTGGCTTCACATGTCCGTCTACCTTACTACCAAAGCTGATGCTGCAAGAAACATGGAAACACAAATTTCGATGGGATGAAGAGCTTCCGGATAGCATTACAAGTAAATTCAAGAACTGGGTGGAGCAGATGCAATGGTTAGCTAGATGTCGCCTTCCAAGGAGAATGGTACAAGTGGACTGGGGAGCGGAAGATATCAGTCTTCATGTATTTTGTGATGCGAGCAAACTTGCTTATGCAGCTTGTGTATTCTTAAGGGCAAGGAGAGGCGCAGAGGTATCGGCCCAGTTGGTCCAGGCTAAGGCGAGGATTGCTCCTGTCAAACATGTCACTATACCACGTTTGGAACTGTTGGCAGCAGTCATTGGTACCAGAATTTCTACCCAAGTGAAAGAGGCGTTGGGACTACAACGGTGCAGAACATTCTTTTGGAGCGACTCGTCAGTAGCCTTGACTTGGATAAAGCGGGCGGACAACTGGAGTACCTTCGTGGGTAACCGTTGTCATGAAATACGACAGTACACCAATACTGAGGATTGGCGCCACCTACCGGGGACTCAGAACGCAGCAGATCTTCCATCAAGGGGATGCAGTCCAAAGGCACTCTTTGAGAGCAAATGGTGGGAAGGACCACGGTGGCTAAAGGATAATCCAGAGCAGTGGCCTTTTTATGAAATTGCCGCACCTGAAGGCGAAGTCAATATTGAGAAACGGAAGACAGTTATATCGAGTGTGGCGTGTAGTTCACCTGACTTTTGCTCGCGTCTCTTGTATTTCTCAAGTTATGTCAAGATAGTCGAAAGATTGGTTGGATCATCAGATTTTTCCGCAACCTTACTAAGACAAAACAAGCAAGAAGAGGTGAACTCACTGGTGAAGAAATGCAACAAGCCGAGAACACCTTGTTGAGAGTTGTGCAGCAGGAATGCTTTCGAAATCACGAGCAGGAACTTGAGAAGAAAGTCAGGGTATTCAAGGACGAAATGGGAGTTCTGAGGGTTGAAACAAAACTTACCTTTGGGGAAGAAAGTGAAGCATTCACGAAACCCATCTTGTTGCCGTCAAACCATGCCATCGTGACCAGATTGGTTTGGGACGAACATCGTCGGTCACAGCATGCAGGGCTACTGGCGCTGTTAGCTAGACTCAGGGAAAGATGCTGGATTCTTGCAGTTAGGAAAGTGGCAAAAAGAGTTACTGCAAGATGTGTCAAATGTAAAAGGTACAAGGCTAGTCCTACAGCACCAGCTTTTGCTCCTTTGCCCAAGGATAGAGTGGGCTCAACAGCAGCTTTCGAGGTCTCGGGAGTGGATTATGCTGGACCGCTGTACCTAAAGTCTGGAGAAAAGGCGTGGGTTGTATTATTTACTTGTGCGGTGTATCGTGCGATACATCTGGAGCTGGTGCAGTCTTTGACAACAGGTGCTTTCATTCTGGCGTTAAGAAGATTCATTGCCCGGCGTGGAAGAATTTATGTGCTGTACTCAGACAACGGGACCAATTTCATAGGACTTAATAATGCCCTGAAAGCGTTGGATTGGGATGAGATTGTCACCCACTCGGCTGTGAGAAATATTACTTGGAAATGTATCCCACCTACAGCAGCCTGGTGGGGAGGATGGTGGGAGAGACTAATCAGAACAGTGAAAGAACTACTGCGTCGAATCTTGGGACGAGCCTCTGTGTACTATGAAGAGTTATATACTGTGTTATGTGATTACGAGGCGACGATCAACTCTAGACCACTTACATACATTGCGGACCATTTGTCTGAACTAAAGCCTTTGACACCAGCAACATTTCTGCAGGGTATTGCTACAAATGAGACTCCAGATTTGGATGCAGTTGACAAGGTTGACTATGTTAAACGATGTAGGTACCTCTAGAAACTACGTGAGGACCTACAACAAAGATTCAGGAATGAATACTTGGCGCTCCTAGTTCACCACGGCCAGAGGAAGACCAACAGCATCAAGGTGGGAGATGTGGTATTGATAGGAGCAGATTCCACAAAACGCATCAACTGGCCCCTCGCGGTCGTCGTGGAAGTGTATCCAGGGAAGGATGAAGTAGCAAGAGTAGCCAAACTGAAGACATCTGAGGGAGAGCTGATCAGACCACTCCAGCGTCTCTATCCATTGGAGGTGCACACAACTCCAGAGGAGTGGAAGCAGCCTGAAACTGTGACTATCACTTCGCCTGAGACAAAGCCTCCACATGAAGAATTCAAATTGTCAAAAGGGGGGCGGAGAATTAAAGTGCCATCAAGACTTGATTTGTGAGTACTCTTGATGTGACCTTGCTTTTGTGTTCATTTATTTATTGTGTTATGTGTTTGTGTTTCAGTTGTGGTACGGAGTATTTTGCAATTGAAATAACAATTGCAAGGTGGGAGGATGTTACGGAACCACATTTATTCCATGGACTGCCGTGTCATATCTTACTGGCATATCTATGAACATTACAAGTGACACAACACTGTTTATCTTGTTTGTGTAATCTTTGGTCGTGGTGTAGATCATGGCGTACAATGTATCTCTTGGTCAGTGCAGTGAATTGTAAACTTGTTTTATGTAAATAAATTGGAGCATTTGTGTTAAATTGTGTTAACGTTACATTATAAGCACTTTTCTCAACAGAAAAGAAATAATGCCATCTTGAGATCTAATAGTTCTGGATGTGAGATGTCCTGAAAGGCTCTGATTGCTGCTATCGCTTTCTCTTTTACATGTATTTTGAACGATGTTCTTGTTGATTGTAGTCGTATTCCTAGGTAGTTATAGTGGTTGACTACTGCGAGTTCTTCTTTTCTTAGGTCTTCGTCCTCTGGTATGCTTGCGTGAACGACCCGTTCAAATTATTTGAACGAACTCGTACTAGTTCAAATAAAAGAGTCGTTCAAATGAACTAGTTAGTTCATGAACGACCCAACTCCAGTTATAGGTAGTGATGTGACTAGCAGTGATTTTACACTCACAGGTCAAACTGTGATTGCTATTTTGAAGTAGCAGTGATTTTTAGCTGTGATTAACTGTGATTCAGCTAACGCCACCTAGGATACAATGCCACTCGAAATATGACCATCATCACTTATATCATCACCTACATCACTTACAGGAGTACCGAGGAGTACGTTGTCGTGCAGCATTCAGTACACGGGCGAACTCGCGCTAATGCTGAAAACAAATACTCATTTTTCAAAATCATATTTTAAAACGTTATATACATTACCTTTTTTCAAAAAGTACGCCACCGTACGAATCAACAAGAACTACTTTTTAATCATTGCTAGTTGATGTAAGCGTGCTTCCCTACGGGATTTTCAGAAAGACTGAATTTGTGGTTTTCCTAAGAAGTCAACATAGGTCATTACAACAAAGTCAGTAGGAATGTAGCAATTAAAAGCAACGTTATCATATAAAATACTCGATCAAATGAAAAACTGCAGATTTTCTCACTTTTAACGAACAGTACTACGTTGCCGATCTAACAGTCCAAAGTTCCAGAGCTGGAATGACCAGGCCGTAGACATCCGTGAAGACTCCTCTGCCATTATTCCGTTAAATATGCACACTGCTCATTCGAGTCAGTGCCTCACTGTAGGGATTGAACAGCTCGAATGCTATGATGAACCAGTGTGTTATGTACCAGCATCAGAAAATTAATGAACCAGAGGAATAGCATGCTAAAGAAGAAAGTTATATAACTCCCCAGCTACTTCGCGCCAATATTCAGGTAGCCTGTTACACTCGGTAGACCGGGCGAGTTGGCCGTGTGGTTAGGGGTGCGCAGCTGTGAGTTTGCATCCGGGGTGATAGTAGATTCAAATCCTACTATCGGCAGCCCTGAAGATGACATTCCGTGGTTTCCCATTTTCACACCAGACAAATGCTGGGGCATGGCGACAATGGGACAAGAAAGGCCTAGGAGTGGGAAGGAAGCGGTCGTGGCCTTAATTGAGCTACAATCCCAGCATTTTTCCTGGTGTGAAATTGGGAAACCACGGAAAACCATCTTCAGAGCTGCCGACAGTGGGGTTCGAACCCACTATCACCTGGATACAAGAAGAATTCATATGACGCGATTAAAATCCTCGACCGGCCGGGAATCGAAACCGGGACCCCTCTGAACCAAAGGCCTCAACGCTGAATACTCAGCCAAGGAATCGGACAGGAGGAGGAAAAGACTATTCTGATAAAATCCCAAAACTCACTCAGAGTTCGCCTGCTGCCAATTCTCTTGTTGGCAATACCACTAATTTTAGTACCGAATATTTATACTACTGTACAATAGTGTAAAAACAAAAACGGTAGGCAAAATCTTATGCCTACAACGTCGCAAATCACTGATTAAAATACTTAGACAACTCAACTGCTACCATCACAATTTTTCACTTTTAGACCTACAACCACAAGCCACAACCCAATAAACAGAATGAGATCATGAGAAGACTAAAATAAATCACAGGTTGGGAGGTTATAAATCCCACAACACGACAATAGCTCCTTTCAAAAATGGGCAAGATAGCTTTCACGGCCGCAGATTCTATTCACTTTCCCTTCCTGTGATCGTATGACAATGTCGACAATAGGTGTTTACAATCACAGTGCAGCCGCAACTGCGACTGTGGTGTGGGTCACAGTTAGACTTGGACTTGTGAGTGTGATGCTGTGATTACAGATTAGATTAGTTGCTACTGCTTAACTGCTAGTGGCTGCTATTGGCCTTGCCGTGCGTTTCACGCTGGTTTATCACGTTAGTTTAGCGATTTCTCGCAGCGCAGCGCTGCCGGTACTTGATTCGTTTATCTGCTACTGCTACTGCTTTCTTAACTGCTAACTGCTACTGGTTGCTACTGGCCTTGCTGTGCGTTTTACGCTGGTTGATCACGTTAGTTTAGCGATTTCTCGCAGCGCAGCGCTACCAGTACTTGATTAGGTTATCTGCTACTGCTTGCTTAACTGCTAACTGCTACTGGCTGCTACTATTGGCCTTGCTGTGCGTTTCACGCTGGTTGATCACGTTAGTTTAAGGATTTCTCGCAGCGCAGCGCTGCCGTCTGCGAATCATCACAATCGCAGTTAAGACCTGCTAGTCTGGCCAACCCACTAGCAGGTTAAATTGTGATTTCACACTAGCAGTGATTTAGTAGCAGGTTTGCAAATCACTTCCCATCACTAGTTATAGGTAATCCGCCGAACGTATTATACTGTTTTTCGTGCGGCCCAAACCAGAGGTAATCGACTTTTCGGAAATCTCATATTATTAATCAAGAATCGAATCAGCCAGCTTTCCTGGGAAGCAAGGTACTACTTGAGTGAGCTATTTCCTGTGTAAAGAGACTTATAGCGAATATTTTTATAGTGTTTGAAGTTGTACGATCCTCTCTTGAAGAACTACGATCTTTTTGGGGTTATTGTACGGTCCCGGACTTTCTCAGTTTGGCAAAGCTGTCTCCAAGGATCATGTAAGAGAAATCATATAAGAGAAATAGATCCGTCACTCCTGTATAATGAAGTTGGCTGAGAAAACAGGTCATGGAAGCTACAGTGGCCACTTTCTCTCTGCCAACTTAAGGAAATAAATCCCACGATAGTACCTCGTAGTAAACACGATGATGATAGTTGTTTCTTTGTTAAAATTTTAATTGTGATAGAGATAATGATTGTATTTCGGTAGGAAAGTTGTATCTAAAGCTTTTCTCGTGTCTTTTACTTGAAAAGTAAATTGCAATTACCGTATTTGTATGTTGGCAGCAATTCATATAAAACCCCAAAAGGCCCATACTTGCCTAAATCACGATCTAACATAACCTCATTCTTTCGTTCGTTCGTTGAACCCTTCCAAATACAGTAGAGACAATACACGACACTGAGCGAGATATCGAGGGACAGCTATTGGAGCTCACTCTAGCGGATAGACCTGAACGATACTGATTCTGTCATAAGAGCACGTGTATTTTTGTGTGAAGTTTTTGGTGTTATTTATGCGTTTTCAGTGAGTTGACATAATTAAATAGTAGCGTGTGTCATTCCTTGATATCTCCTCTCAACATGAGGGGAAAGGTATGTGCTGTGTTTGGCTGCAGTAATTACGAAGTAGAGAAAAATGCGCGCTCGTTCTTCAGGTTCCCTCGTGACAAGAACATGTACCGTAAGTAATATTGTGTTTGCATAATTATATATTCTTCCAGTGACAGAGATTTTTATAGTACTTCATAATCTTCTGACCTGCTCGACCCATGTTTTAACGGGCTTAAAATATAATACGCATATTTTATTGTATAGTGCAGCAGTTAACCTTCAATACCGATGTGTTGTTGTAGGTGTGATCTGTGGGTTTTGAAATGTCACAGAAGCGATTTGGATAAAGTGTACAAGAAAGAAGGGGCGTTACGCTTGTATAAGAATTATAAGATCTGTTCAGATCATTTCCAGGCCAGCGACTTTAAAAATCCTCGACTATACAGCCAAGGGTATGTTACATTTTTACTCTAATTGTACGTAAATATTCCTCAAAGCATCACTATCGACAACATTTTCAAACTTTTCTTTCTTTTATCCCTCTTCTCAGATTAAAGCCGGGATTTTATAGATTTTCTTTCTGTTAGTAGGCTTCATGTTAAGAGGAAAATTGTCCAGCTATTAAATGTTAATTCATTGCGTCATATGTGTAAGGAATGTGCCGATATTTTTATTGACAAATGTCTTAATGTGATGATACATTGTTTTTAAATGAGGAAAAAAGACAAATCCAACCGTAAGATTTCAGGCAGGTATGCTAAAGCTAAAAAAGTAATGCATAAATGAAAGATCAAGCCATTTCACAGCAGTCCATTTCACACCTTGTTTATATGTCTAATTTCAGACTTTGAATAATAACCTTTTAAATAATTCTTCGTTCATTTATCCAGAATTGCTTTAGCAACTTCGAAGTTAATATCTCAATAAGACTTTCTTTCTAGACGTAATTTATTTATCCATTTCCGTACATACATTTCCATTGATATTTGAATTTAGCGCGATTTGTTCAGGTCAAGTCACTAGGAGCGCCACCGTCGAATTGTCTCCCATTTTAGCTAGGCGAAATCCGTAAGTGTCGTGTATTGTCTCTACTGTATTTGACCCTTCCCACGACTTTTATGTATGGGAATGGAAAACACGAGAAGGAAAGGATGAAAGTAAAACACAGCATAACGCACACAGTTTATATTTTGAATTTATTTATTCCAAACAGCAGGTAAGAAGCACAATCACAGAGACGTTTACTCGCAACAGCTAGGTAGTTCATTGTGAAGTACGTTCATGATCATAATACTATTTCTTCACACTAAGAACGCGCATAATTATAATTTCACACCATACTCTCAAAAAACTGCAGATCAGTATTGATTGATTGATTGAAACTGGATAAAAAATCTCGTTCAATGCGAAAGAATCTCAACAAATTTTCGTCTAACAAGCACTATTACATACCGTGCGACCAAGGTCCCTTCGCGCGCAACGATAACGGTGTTGTGTTTTGAATTTGCTGTACCACGCAACCGAATGTGTAATGCCAATCTCTGCCTTCTAAATTAACCCCTTAAAAGAGAATTTCGTTTTCATTAGTTGGCGGAGATCGATTGGCCCATCTCAGAACTTCTTCGGACGCTCCCTATGAAGTGTCACCTCCCTGGCTGCCTCATTGAACCCGTTTTGAGGAGAGGTGTAACAGTGTTCAGTACTCGGTTCGTCGAGGAAACTGTAGGGTATAGTATTTTTAACATATACTCTCGGTTGAACACTGCGATCCAATTTAATACATTTAATCATTCATCAATAATTATAATGACTGAATTATTTGTTTTCAGTTATTTTGGCAGTTGGATAGTGAAGTGCAGCTTGTCTCAGATTACTGTTTTGGACTTCTGTTTCAAGTATAGAAGTTCGACGTAGATAAGTACATTACAGCGAGTGTATATTCGTACAGACGAAGAACATCGCACTAGTTAAAAATATGAAGGTGAAGAGCTATTTACTACATCAGGATTTTTGTCGAAGTGATTGGATTGTAATTTAATGTTGATATTATGTTAATTTGTGTTGTGCTTGTAGGACAACTTGCGCAGTTTTACGTCCTAGATTGTGCCATATCTCTAAGATTTTCTTCAAGTAATTGTGATTCCTCTCATTTCGCACTGTGTCCTCAGCCTTTAACATCCTGCTGATAAAGTTAGAGTCTACTGTTGCCAGTCATCTAGATCTCAACAAAGAACATAACATCGCACGGTGCCTGATATGAAATCAGGTAAGCTTTATTGTCCAGTACATATTTTGATACAGAAAACCACGGCAAAAATATCTACTCTAATGAATATATCTCATAGCATTAGACAGCACTTGCAAGTGAACTGGCGATGGTTGGCTTGTGTACCGTAACCTATTTAGGGCATTTGATAGGGTAGATCATGGGAAACTACTGGCTAAAAGGAGTGCAGTTGGATCAGACAAAAGGGTAACTGAATTGATGGCCATACCTTTAAAAATAGAACTCAGAGAATTAGAGTAGGCAAAGATTTATCTGACCCTCTAATAATTAAGAAGGGAATTCCTCAAGGCAGTATTATTGGATCTGTATGTTTTCTTAATAGCCTATATAGGCTATATATAAATGATATGAGCAAAGGTCTGGAATCTGAGATAAGGATTTTTGCAGATGATATTGTGTACTGGGTAACAAATAAGGTAAAAGATTGTGAGCAACCACAAAATGACCTCAAAAATGTTGTGAGATTGACAATAGGTAGTGGTATGATGGTAAACGGGGTTAAACGTCAGGTTGTGAGATTCACTAACAGAAAAAGTCCTCTCAATTTTAATTACTGCATTGAAAGGGTGAGTGTTCCTTTTGGAGATCGTTGTAAGTACCTAGGTGTTAATATAAAGAAAGATCTTCATTCGGGTAATCACATAAAAGGGATGGTAAATACTGGGTATCTATCTCTGCACATGGTTATGAGGGTTTTTTTAGGGATTGTGATAAGGTTATAAAAGAGAGGGCATGTAAGTATCTGGTAAGACCCCAACTAGAGTATAGTTCCAGTGTATGGGAACCTCACTAGGATTACTTGATTCAAGAACTGGATATAATCCAGAGAAATGTAGCTCGATTTGTTCTGGGTGATTCCAACAAAATAGTAGCGTTACAAAAATGTTGCGAAGTTTGGGCTGGGAGAACATTGGTGAAAGGAGACGAACTGCTCAACTAAGTAATATGTTCTGAGCTGTCAGTGGAGAGATGGCGTGAAATCATATTAGTACACAAATATATTTGAGTGGTGTTTTTAAATCGTAAGTTATGATTTTCATCATTGTCCGCATTGACAAATGATCACTATCAAAGTGTATTGAATAGGTGGACCCTTCTCTACCCTTTGATAGTGGTGTTTTTGGAAGAAGGAAAGATCACAATATGAGGATAAAGTTGGAATTCAAGAGGACATATTGGGATAAATATTCATTTGTAGGAAGGGTAGTTTGAAATTGGAATAATTTACCAAGGGAGGTGTTCAATAAATTTCCAATTTCTTTGCAATCATTTAAGAAAAAGCTAGGAATACAACAGATAGGGAATCTGCCACCTGGGCAACTGCCCTAAATGCAGATCAGTAGAGACTGAATTGGATCTGGCATTTTATCCAATTATTAGTTTGTACGAACTGTTTAACGTAAGTGGATTATTTTACACCTGTAATGTAGAGGAGGCCTTAGTTTTCTTATTTTAAATTATGTTACATTGGCCTGGTAATGTTTTAAAATAAAGCACTACTAATGTAAAACTGGAATTAGAAGTTGCTGAAGGTTAAGAAATGACTATTATATGTGTACAAAATTTAAGTGAACTTAGTAACATGTTTTGAGTAAGACGCTAAACTCAAGTTGACACCTTCCTGGCTTCTTTTTATCACTGAAATGGTCATTAACATCAGAAAAGTCTACTTTTTTTACCAATTCGTTTTCTATGCTTAAAATTGCCAAACATTTCTGTGTGTTTTCTTCAGTTGTATTTCCCTGCCAGGTTTTTAGAGAGTTGACTGATGTGCTAACGAACCTCCCAGTAGGAGACACAATTGCTGGAATTGTAGAAGAAGCTTGATTCTGGTGCACAAGTGAATGTAAATAGCTTCAGTTTTCTTCACATGGATTGAGTTGAGAAGCATAAGTGGGTACTTTACTGAGTCAAACACCATACTATTGACGCTTTTAATGTCCATTATTTCTTTCTTTAAGCCTTCTGCATCTGCTTAGTTTTAACGGAGCTGAGAAGCAAGATAATTGATTTTCAAGTTGATCATTATCCATGTCCATGAAAGTCAAAATTGGTGGACAAGATCACGTATAATCCAGAACTGGCAAATACAGCTTTAAAATCTGTCACAAAAAAATCCAAAACAGGAATAATTACAGAAAACTTGAATTCATTTGTTGCTTGAATTTTAAGGTCTTCTTCAAGTGTATTTTCTTCTGCATTTTGTAGCCTACTGTGTCACATCCTAGTAACAAAGTGAGAGGAGATACCAACTTATTAAACAACTGCTTTTGATTCCTGCAAAATGATTTTGTATGAATCATGTATATTCTGCATCTCATCAGTCAGTTGGGTCTCGACATATGAGGAAATCTCTTAGCTCTGAATGACATTCTTCTAGTCAATAGCAGACAGAACATCATGCCAAAATGATGACATCGAAAGACTCTTGGTAGGTAGAATGTAATTCTTGAGTCCCAAAACAGTGTGTCATGCTAATCAAGTCAAAGTTGTAATTGTCTTGCAGGAGCAGATGTCGAATTTTGAGATTCGAGGGACAGTGCTTTACCAGATGCACAGCTTGTAGCCTTTCATTCCAGTGAATCTCGGAAAGGCTTGCAGAGATAATGGGATGAGTTGTTTCAAAAATTCCCAATGACCAGTGCTGCTAGAAAACAAAGCGAACAAGCTTTCTATGTTTCCAAAAAAAATTTAGTAGTTCATGGTTCACTTTAGCTCTCTTCGAGGAGTGTGTCCTGCAGGTGGGGGATATCGATACTTGTATGGTTCACTGTAGCAGCATTGACATCAAATCTGTTTGAGGATTGTGCTCTGCAGGGGAGGGGGGGAATTATCAGTACTTCGTGGTTCACTGTGTCAGCGTTGGCACCAAATCTACTCAAGGTGTGTGCTCCGCAAGGGGGAAGGGGAATATCAGTACCTGTGAGGTTCATTGTAGCAGCGTTGTCACCTAATCTGTTCGAGGATTGTGCTCCATAGGGAGAAAAATGTACTTCATGTTTCACTGTGTCAGTGTTGACACCAACTCTGTTCAAGCAGTGTGCTCTGCAGAGGGGGGGATATCAGCACCTGTGAGGTTCACTGTAGCAGTGTTGACACCTAGCCTGTTCGAGGATTATGCTCCATAGGTAGAAAAATGTCAGTACTTCATGATTCACTATGTCAGTGTTGACACAACTCTGTTCAAGGAGTGTGCTCTGCAGGGGGTAATATCAGTACCTCTGAGATTCACTGTAGCAGAGTTGACACCTAATCTGTTTGGTGATTGTGCTCCGCACAGGGGAGGGAGGAAAAGGTCTGTACTTCATGGTTCACTGTGTCAGCGTTGATACCAACTCTATTCACAGATTCTGCTGCACAGGGGGCAATGCCAGTACTTCATGGTTGACTGTAGCAGCGTTTAAACCATCTCTGTTCAAGGAGTGTACTCCGCAGGGGGGAAAATGTCAGTACTTCATGTTTCACAGTGTAGGCCTAAGCACTGACACCAATTCTCTTCTACAATTGAGCTCCACATGGGGTGGGGGTAAATGTCAGTACATCACGGTACACTGTAGCAGCGTTGACATAAACTCTATTCTATGTCATGGTTCACTATAGCAGTATTGACACAAACTCTATTCAAGCAGTGTGGTCTGGAGGGGGGGGGGGCAAAATGTCAGTGTCATGGATCACTTTAGCAGCACTGACACCATCTCTATTCAAGCGGTGTGCTCTGCGGGGGGGGGGGGGGTCGTTGGCGATTTCAGTACTTCACGGTTCACTGAGTCAGCATTGACACCAACTCTGAGCAAAGAGTATGCTCCACAATGGGAAACTGTCAGTACTTTATGGTTGACTATAGCATCATTGACACCAACTATGTTCAAGGGGAAAAATGTCAAATTCTTTCTTCAAGTATTCTTGATTGAACTCCACTAATGTGTGACTGCATATTCGAGACCTTGTCGTAACCCTCTGCATGACAATCTGCAATCGGCACTTCAAGTGTTTCCAGACTGCACAATATTTCATCAGTTCCTGCCTCGCTTGTTTTTCTACTAATGTTCATAAATTCAATAAATCTCTCGCCAATTTCAAATACATTTGTTTCCTTATTTTAAGATTGTAACACAGAATAAGTGCTTTCTGTTCTTGCTGGCGGATATCAGGTGCTGCATCAACAATTATTCCATTAGAAATTTTGTCTGCTCTTTGATGCAAAGTGATTTTCAAAGGTGTTTCATCACATAGGAAAATAAATTCATTTTGTGAGTAGCATAATAAATAGTGTGCTTGTCCTAGCATGATTTTGTCTTTCAGTTGGTATTCTTCTACACTGACCAAATGTTCACTAGTTATGTCATCGTATTTGCCAATCATTTCCATTATTGCCAAAAAATTGTAATGGAGAACGTCACCACTCTGAGTAGTTCTCCCTGAAAACTAAGAACTCAAAACTAAATTCCTGGCTGAGCGCCGGGCCCCCTTCCTCTTGGGCGCCATGTGTGTTCCTCAAGGAATTTCATTTTGATTTCAGTTTGAAGTTTGGAACAGAGACAGCTTCGTTGCTTCATTACTTCATTTTTAAGAATGACGTCTAATAAATTTCCTACTCAGTTTCCAGAACCCCATAGTGATATTGCTAGGCGAGTACTAAAACAATGGGTGCTGCGTCAGTATTTTCCCACGAGGTCTTTGACCTCGGCCAAGGTCATTGACCCCATGACGTCGTGGCCACGTGACAGTGACGTTACGAGCACGTGGTCTTGTTAACAAAATAAGCACGTGCCTTTGACAGCTGTCATCTTGACAGACCCTAACCTCACTTTTGTGTTTTGGCGTGTAATTTGAACAAGAAAACATCGCTAACCTCACTGCTGTCAGCTTGACAGAAGCTAACCTTACATTTTTGCTACGTGGGCGGGGAATTTGAATAAGTGACAGCTGGCTTGACAGCTGCCATCTTGATGGGTCCTAACATTACCTTTTTGGCCACGTGGGCGCGGAATTTGATCAAGTGAACGTGGCTAACCTCACTGTTGCAACCTTGACAAGTCTTAACCTTTCATTTTTTGTCTACGTTGGCTCGGAATTTGAACAAGTGAACGTGGCTATCCTGACAGCCGTCATTTTACAGGTCCTAATCTTGTGCACATGTTTTGGCGCGGATTTTGAAAAAGTGTGCATGGCTCACCTCACTACTGTTATCTTGACAGGTCGGCGCGGAATTTTGAAGAAGTGAACGTATCTAACCTCGCTGCTGCCATCTTGACAGGTCTTAACCTCGTGCACTTTTTTATCGCGGAATTTTGAAAGAGTGAACGATGCCTAACTTCACAGCTGTCATCTTGACGGGACTTAGCCACGTGCTTTTGACAAGCGGAATTTTGAACGACCCTAACCTCACTGCTGTTATATTGACGGGACTTAGCCACCTGCAGGCGCGGAATTTTGAAACGAATCCTAAACTTACTGCTTTCATCTTGACGGGACTTAGCAAGGTGCAACACCATCTTAGAGGGGCCTAACCTCAGAGGATCCTAGTTTTAATGCTAGCTGCCCTTCATCACACCTTCTTGGAGGGGACTAAGGACCCTAGTTTTAAGCAAGCTGCAGTTCTCGACATGTCACCATCTTGGAAGGGGCCTAAACTCAGAGGGCCCTAGTTTCAAGGGTAGCTGCCCTTCTCGACTGCCCCTTCCCGACACCATCTTAGAGAGGGGCCTAACCTCAATGGACTCTCGTTTTAAGGTTAGCTGCCCTTCTCGACACGCCCCTTCCCCGTTATCGTCTTGGAGAGTGCGTAAGGATCCTTGTTTTTAAGGCCAACTATCCTTGTCGACATCCCACCATGTTGGAGGGGGCATAAGGACCCTAGTTTTAATGCTAGCTGCCCTTCTCGACATACCCCTTCCTGACAGCATCTGAGAGGGGCACTGCATTAGGTGAAGAATCTTCAACACTTCTCATTTTCGCTAGTACGCTTCTGTAGTGTTACACGCACACGCAGACATTTAATTTGCTTTCACTCTTTAACATAAAGAACACAAGATGCGAAATACAGAATTAATTGATACATATCAAAATATTTGTGCAATATACAAATGCTGTAAGCTAGCCTTTACTCATGTATATATAGCAAACACACCAGTTTAATTCTCTGCACACTTCATTTACATGTGCGCAGTAAAATCTTGATATAGCAAAACACACACGAGATTAATTTATCAATCACATTTTTTGTTTACCTGAGATTACCAATATACTTACAGTACATGTAAGTAGGTGTATGCTCTATGTGATGTCATCAAACGAAGGAACGAGGCCTGCATGTCGCTAGTGGCACATGCAAGTACAGCACACTCTGACTTACTTACAGTACCGATTCTATGCAGTACTGTGAATTATATCAAAATAATTATCACATTTGTGTCACGGTGTTAATGAAAAAATGTAAAAACAATAAAAAATTAACAATATGACTCTCTGTTGTATTGTTAATCGATTCTGTCACTATTCAATTTCCATTACCTTCTCGTTTTATGACCTGCCTCCAGAGCGTCAAACCCGACTTGACCGGGGTCGCTGTCTTACTATCGGTGAATGAATCTATAGCTAAGTAGTTACTAGACCTTGTAAATATTGTTTGCCTCTTACCCGGAGGTCCCCCGGGTTCGTTTCCCAGCGAGGTCAGAGATTTTTACTTGGACCTGAGGACAATAAGTCAGATACATAAGTTCCTTTAGATAAGGGTGCACCAGACGTTAACTATGAATAAATGTAGGTACACAGTGTTTTGATATAGAATTGTAAAAGGGAATAAAGGGTAATGTTAAATAAAATTAGTATTCATATTCAATGTCTATATTGTACGTCTTAAAGCTTGCAACAAGTTCGGCATTTCTGACACACTTTTATCAATATTCAAATAATCAGGTCCTTAACCCACAGCATTCTCTGTACACGAATGAGGTTGTTCTACATTTTTATATAAAATATGAAAAACTTTAACACTGTAACACGTAAGTCCAGGCCAAAAACATGCACAGCTTTTTTTGAAATCACTGATCACACGTATTTACAACTTTATTCATACTGCTAATGGATTACTGACAAATAATTTCAATGCTTCTTTTAAAAACTAACCTGAACATTTGGTTTATTAAAATTAAAATGAATTATGCTGTGAAGCAATTCCAACAGTTCAGTACTACTTGAGCAACCGGCCAGTGTGGATGTGTGGTAAGGGGAGTGCAGTGTAACATGATTGTATTGACCAATATCGTGCGGCAATCGGCGGCTGGCAGAGCAGGCAGAAGACGACGAAGGGACATGCGGCGAACAAGGGAGAGCTGGGGAGGATTGGCGAGGCTATCTTGGCAGCGACGGCGATAATGCTATTAATTATAGGGGGCGCGGAGATGAACCCAGGCCCTGACATGAGCTGGGAGGACTGGGATAGAATCAGAGGACTGGTAGGAGATGCCGTAAAACATATACTGGAGATGCACTGGTAAAGGAATTGAGAAAGGAACAAGCCGAGAGTTTTGAAGATATGTTTCAAGGAACAGTGGGGAGTTACGGAAAAAAGAATAGAGGTGAATGAGAGAGCAACGGGAGTGATAAAAGAGCAAGTAAAAATTCTGGGAAAGGAAGTGGCGTCTCTGAAGAATGAGCTCGGCCTTGTCAACCAAACAGGGATGAAGAAATGTATATATATCTGTGGATTACAGGAAGAGTGGTGTGAAGATAAAGTGAAGCTTATATATAAAATGGTGGACCTCGTCCAAAATAAGCTGAAACATCAGTGAAGTGTATATGGACGATGTCGAAAGAGTAGGAAAAGTGAAAGGTAGGAGACCAGTGAAAGAGAAGCTGATGTTAACCATAATGGCGGATATAGTGATAAAAACGCAAAGAATTCACAAGATGAAAGGATCTGGATAAACAAAGACTTGGAAAGAGAAGGAGTTGAGAATAGGAAAATCTTACGAAAGCATTTAGGCCGAGCTAGACATCAAGGCCTTAAAGCATTTATTAAGGCTGGTGGTAACGAATGGTATCTGGTGGCGTGTTTGGTCTGTAACAAAACTAAAAGGTATGGAGGGAGAGCTGAAACGGGAAGAGGAACGATCGATGCGGACAAGAGGAGGGAGGAAACGCGGTAACGATGGTTGAAGCGCCGAGGCAAGAACACAGTGCAGTGCAAGATAGTGTGAATGGAAGATGAAATGTGCAGGTTCAGGAAGTGTTATCGGATAGTGTTCCGAAAGGTAAAGGGGATTCATTGATTGCCGATCTGGGGGGGTGACAAGAAAGAGATACCTAATGTCCAAGGGGAGAAGCAGGAGCTTGAAGGACTTGTAGGGGGAAAAGGAATAAAGGTTTAGAAGATAAAGAGTGGAGGGATGACAATAAAGTGTCAAAGAATGACAGAAGGGAGGTAGAAGTTGAGACCGAGAGGGTGACGAGGAGTAAGAATAAAGATGTTGGTTCGGAGGGTAGGGAAAAAAGCCGTAACTAGGTTGGAAGATAGACTTTGTTAATATTGAAGGTGTATTGAGTAAAATAGGCAATATAAAAGTGAAAATCTAATAGAAAGCTTTGATATTGTAGCGCTTTTGGTAACATGGCTAGAAGTAGGCAGGGAGGTAACTTGGGGAGGATTTACGGTGAGGCACAAGTCAAGGAAGAGATTAAGCAAAATGGGCCATGCGCCCTGAGGAATAGTCATGCTAGTTAAAGAAGAGTTGAACGAATGTATATAGTATATTGAGAGTTTTATTGAAGGTGTGATATGGATAAGATTTAACATGGGGAGAGAGGCAGGGAGAGAGAAACATGTATGCTTGGCTTTTGCCTACTGTCACCCCAAGGAATCTCCATTTGCAAATGATTTCTTCGGGGAATTATTATTAGAAATTAGTATTATTAGAGGGAGGTATGAGGAGCACAGAATATTATTATTTGGAAACTGGAATGCCAGAATAGGCGGGCGAAGCCCGAGGTATAGTAAGGAAGAAGAGTTATAGTAGGATCAGGAATAAGTAGTAACGATAAGGTAATTAATAACTACGGTCGAAAACTTTTAGAATTGTGCAAAGTCGGGAATTTCTGCATTTTGAACGGCTGTTGGGATGGGGACAGAGAAGGAAAAACGACCTATGTTACTGAACAGGGGGGAGCGTTATTGATTTAGTAATGAGTTCAGAGGACTTGCTAGATAACGTCAAAAGCATAGTGGTGGAGGACTGGATCGGATCGCACCACGCTCCGGAATGGGTGAGTTGGTGACGAGGGAGGAAAGCAAAGAGGAAGAGAGGAAAAGCACAATAGAGGGAGATAGTAGTTATATTAAATATATATGGACAGAGAATTCAAAAGGAGAGCTAGATGCATTTATGGATAAGGAGATACAATTAATTAGAATTAGCTGGGAAAGGGCGCTGGTGGAAAATAACATAGACAAAGCGCTGGAGTTGTTAGAATACCCTGTAAGGGGGGTGACACGGGCAGTCGAGCACTGCAGAAAGGGGATGATAGGGAATGTGAGGTTTGTAGAAGAGCAGCTCCAGGAGCATTAAAAGAGTACAGAGCAAAAGGAAGGATCAAAGATCGTGAAGCATTTTGTAGGCCGAGGAAAGAGTATAAAAAGAAAATTGCGGAGAAGAAGAAGCAGTAGTTGAAGGACCCATCAAAGCTAATAAATAAGGAATGCAGTATGATTGGACTGAAAAAAATATGGGAGAGAATAAATATGATCTATAAAGGAGGGAATGGTCCGAAGAAAATGAATATTGACTATATAAAATGGGGGACATATTTCAGCGAGCTATTAGGAGGAAGGGACGATTGGGAGTATAAAGAAAGAAAACAGGCCTTGTGGTCTAACGTGGAAGTAAGTATCCACGAACTGGATAGGGATATCACGATAGAAGAAGTACAGGGCGTGATCGGGAAACTGAAGATAAAATCAGTGGGGCGGGGGGAGGAATGGTATTAGTAATGTATGCTGGAAACAAGTAAATACGGTCAGATGGTAGAAGGAATTGTGAAGCTATTCAACAGGATTTTCAACGGGGCGAAGGTACCGAAGGAATGGGAATATGGGGTAATATGCCCAATTTACCTAATGACTACCGAGGTATAACCCTGTTAGATTCATTGAGCAAAGTTTACACAGGAGTCTTAGCTAGTAGACTAAGGGATTGGGCTAAAAAATAACGGTATAATATCTAAATATCAGGGAGGATTCAGGAGGGAGAGGCAAACAATAGATAATGTCATGATTGTGAAAATGCTGGCGGAGAAATACACTGTGCGGGAAAGAGGCAGCACATTTCTGGCAGCAGTAGATTTTGAGAAAGCATTGGACACGGTGAGCCTAAAGGCGTTAGTAGAAAAATTAGGGAGGCTGGAAGTCTCTAGGAAAATGATACGTGCGGTAGAGGCGCTGTATCAGTGAGTATATAGTAGTGTCAAACTAGAGAACAATGTAATAAGCAAACTGATAGAATGCATGTAGGGTAAGGGTGTAAATTATCGCCTATATTATTTATACGATTTATAAATGATGTATTGGATGAGCATGGAGGGACTAGGTTGGCTGTACCGGCTGTGAGTAATATGGACACCTCAGGCCTGATTTTCGCTGATATTCTGTTAATGACGCTGACTAGGGGAGGATTGAAGAAAAGTTTGGATAAATTAGTAGATTATGCAAACAAGTGGTCGCTGAAAATTAACTATAATAAATCAAAGGTGATGATTGTAAGTAAGAGAAGGAGGGTAAAAAAAGAAAGGGACAGGTGGATATAAGGGGCAAGAATAGAGGAAGTAGATAGATTAAAATATCTAGGAATGATACTGAATAGAAAAGGAGGTTGGGACGACCATATAAAGAGATGCAAGCTGAGAGGGATTGCAGCCCTTGCAGCAATAAAAATTCTACTCACCAAATACCCAGGGCCAAGGTACAAAATACTTAGGCTATTACTAAAATCTCTGGTCCTAAGCAGAGCTTTATATGGGGTTGAATTGTAGGGATTAGAAAAGAAAAGGAACAGCCTGAATCAAATAATATATAAATACAGTAAGGCTGTTATAAGACTACCGCAATGTACGCTAATGTGGGGTCTCTAATCTTATGCGGAGAGTTTATCAAGTTGGACTGTGTTAAAGGGTATTAAATTATTGGACTAGACTAAGACAGGGTAGTGGTGGCATTCTACTGCAGGAAATATATATTGGTGTGAACTGGAAGGAATGTATGATGAGTGTTGGCTATCAAAAATCAAAAGTTATATTGACGAATTGGGTATGGGATCTATTTGGTGAGAGGGATGAAAGGGGAACAATAGCAAAATGCAGCGGGCCCTGACAATGAGAATCAAGGACATACAGATCCAGAATTGTTTGGAAGAATGTAGAGAGAGGCCTTTGCTCAGCCTATTCTATAAGGTATACCAGATCTCCAACTTAAGTATAAGAATTGGGGATGGAAGATTAAAGGGTGGGTTACTATGGTGGGTGATGGGGATGCATAGAAATAAAGGATGGATCAGGAGCAAAAAGAGCTGTCAGTATATACTTTGTGAGGCTGAGCATGATGACTTACATTTACTTTGTGATTGTATAGGAACAGAGAAACTAAGAGCAAAATTCTTAAATGTTAAGCAACAAAAAATGTGTAGACAAAAAGATGAGCAAAAAATTATTGTATGTGTTACCGTGTTTTAGCGGTAGGTAGAGGTGAAAGAAGGTGCGGGCGTGAACGGGTCTCAAACTACGGAATCAAAGTTAATGTAAAATTTAACAAGGTTATATTTTCTTTTCAAAATAAAGAAATAACAAGCATGGCAGGTACAAAGTAGCAAGTCAAAAGGGTAGTTACAATATTTACAGGTTTTGGGCTTCGCGCCCTGACTTCACAATGCTTGGGCAATCAGCCCAATCTTACTTCAAAATAAGTATTAACAGAGGGGCAGAAAACCCCATTCATGTTCAGGAGCACTTGCTCCAAATTACACTGAAAAGTCTCCACGAGGCATACAACTCTCAAATTTCGAAAAAGAGCCACTCGCTCTCAACTTTAAGCCTCACAAAGGCCACACCAAACTCCACCTTCAAGTTGTCCTCACTGGACATAGACACAGGGGTAAAATACCCAACCTACTGAGGTCTATTAAATGAAAAGGGGGTAATTACATGACCTCTAAAATAACAATTTGAGAGGAGGCGATCTGCACTCGTAATACACTTGTTTTTAAAACCTAATCTGGCTCTAGGCCACTAATGCAAGGGCTAATCCCATACTACAGAGGTGACTTTAGAAAAGAACAATTTGTTTTACGTTAACGAAGAATAGGTTGAGAAAAATAAGTTCACCTCAAAACAATATGATTGGGAGCTCGAGAGGGTTAAGCACTCTCTATCCCGATATGCAGTTTAAAAGATGGAATAGATACAAGTTCCTTTACATTTTAAGGAAGGTTACATAATGGAAAAACTTCGGACCCGCCCCGAGAGTTAAACTGCTGAGCTAGCAAAGAAAGAAGTTATTAATTGGCCATTACCTTAGTTGTTGACCGCTGCCGAAGAAAGAGGCGCTTCCCGCCCCCTGCTATGTACTTTACACACTGAAAGATGGAACAGAAGTGGCCCGGAGACCCTAAAATCAGCAGTTTATATCCTCTCGCGGAAGGTTCGAGGCGTTAGGGGAATGAAAACACCCTCCCACAAACTCTTTATTGGGTAGGATACAGCAACATATTCAAGTTGGGGGAAGATAGATCCGATTGGTCAGAAATTAATAAAAGAAATTCGGGATTGGCTAAATACAAAACAAGGGGAAAGAGAGGGGTATACAGCCAACTTAAACAATAACAGAAAGAAATTTAACAAGAAACAAACTTTTGAAATAAAAATTTCTCCAAAAAATAGTTCTTTCACTCCGCACTAGGGTGCACATTTGTTGATCTTCAGTAGTGTCCTCTAGAAGAGAAAGTTCACACTTCTTACTACAAGCAAAACAAAAATACGTCGAAAATGACACAGTTCAAAAACTCCAAAATTTCCAGGTAGTGACATCTTCTGAGAAACTTGAAAATTAATACCGTCAATAAAGTTCAGACTTCCTCCAGCAGAGGAGTTTCAACTGGCGCACATTTTAAATTAGCGGCGTGGAGGTGTACCGCCCGGTACAGACCTCCCCCCCCCAAAGTTCCTCCAGGGGAGACACATGAAATCTGTTTGAAACAAGGTCCAAGTTATGATGTGGATATGAAGATTGATTGCAGAAGCATTTATAAGATTTTCTTAATTTGGTTTGATTCAGTCTCAAAAAAAAATCTTGTAGTAACAGCGGAAGTACTGTCTTAATGTTTGTAGAAGGTTGATTTGAGAAGGAAAACTTCAGTTTTAAAGTTGAGGAAAAATTTTCTAAGTCCACCAGATTTTGTTGTTGAATTCCCAAATGTAGTCATTGCTTATAGTAACTGTCCATGTAGTTGATGTTGATTAAGTTGGATGGCCAGGCCGGCCGTTGCAGTTTGCGTCCAAAGGAGGCCGCTCGGACCCCTCAAGTACCCTGAGATACCGGTCGCCCGCACTATGAGGGGAGCAGTGGTGTTGAAGCACGCCGCGCCCGCGGTGAACATCTACAGGCTGCGGGCAAGTAGCAGGTCGTGCGCCGCACATCAGCCTTGGCCGGGAGGAGAGCTCCGGCTCGCCGTGCACATGTCGTCCTCGCTGGGGTCGAGGGGGCCCTTCCTCTAGCCCAGTCGCGGCACGGCGCCGCGGGGCTGCGGGGGCACTGAAACATTAAAACTAGGCGACAGAATTTGTTGGACCATCATCTTTTTGAGGGCACAGGCTTTGGGGAGGTTGAGGGGCCAGCGGCGTGCAGATATCCATGGCATTAATTAAGCCACTGTGTAGAGTGGAGCAGGAGACGGGAGCGTGGTAATGGCCGTGGCAAGGACCGGATGGCAGTTTAACGGTTCGGGGCAGGTTTCACAAAAATGCTTACATATAAAACAAAATACTATAGAAGGGGCAGAAAGCCTTAAAAGTGAAACTCAAAAAAATATAACCTTCATATTCCTTTCAAGATAATATGAGGCAAGTTAGCACAGAATTTATACAGGTTTCACCTGGGACAGGTGAACCCTAAATATCCTCTCGGTGGCTGGATTGCTTAATAACAACGTAACCGGCGTAAGGAAATCGAGAATGACACACGGCCCATGGAATCTGGGGGCAAGCTTGCCCGCGGGAACAAAATTCTTGACCATTACTTGGTCACCTACCTTCAAAGGGGTGGGTCTCCGTCCACGATCATACCTTTCCCTAACCTTTTCATGAGACACTTTAAGATTGGCTTTAGCCTTCTTCCAAAGATCTTTAATGTTGTCCGGATCTATTGTCTCGGGTAGAATGTCACTCAGAGACCAGAGGTTAGAGAGCGGCGTGTTGGGAACGAACTTGAACATCAAAGAGGCTGGAGTGAATTTATGTGATTCATGAACCGCCGAATTCAAAGCAAAAGCTAACCAATGCAGGGACGTGTCCCACCTGGAATGATCTTCATGATGATAGGCAATAAGCGCGGACCTGAGATTACGGTTAACCCGTTCAGCCAGAGATGGTTGAGGGTAATAAGCAGAAGTAGTTACATGAGAGATGGACAAGTCAAAACAGAATTTACGAAAAAGATTTGATGTGAACGCCTTAGCATTATCAGATACAATATATTGGCACGGACCAAAAGAAGCAAAAATAGAATTTAGGCAAGTAATGGTGGACTGAGCGGTAGCCAGCTTAGTCGGAAATAACCAGGAAAATCTAGTAAAGCCATCTACGCATACAAAGATAAACTTGTTAGCATTTCCCTTTGACTGGGGGAAGGGTCCTACATAATCAATATACAGGCGTTCCATGGGGCGCGACGCTTGATGCGAAGACAAAAGGCCTACCTTGGTGGACATGGTGGGTTTACTGAGCAAACAAGGTTTACAAGCTTTCACTAGTTCACGGATTTCACCGTCCATACCTTTCCAGATGAACATTTCACGAATCTTTTGACGAGTTTTAAAGATACCAAGATGCCCTCCTAATGGGGTTCCATGATAATACTTGAAGATCATAGGTACAAGAACAGCTGGAACGACAACTTTCATCATCTTATCATGCCTCGAAGGGCAACATAGAACACCATTCCTCAGAACATAAGGGACGACATGTTCCCCAGAAGAAAGGGTTTCCATTATCGGAGCCAGCGTCAGATCTTCACGTTGGTATTTCTCGATATCCCTAAAGAGCATGGGAGCATCTGTTAAGATGGCATTAACATCAGATAGTATGGACTCGGAAGGAGATGAACTATCGGCCGGTTCATGGTTCTCAACGTCGTTGGAAAACATACGGCTGAGTCCATCAGCAACAACATTTTCGGTACCTCTGATATGCCTGACATCGAATTGGAAAGCGGAAATACGGATGGCCCAACGGGCTATACGACCAGTACGACGCGGCCTACCTAAGACCCAGCTTAAGGCTTGATTATCTGTCTCCAAGTCGAATTTGACATGTTCCAGATAGAGACGGAACTTTTCTAAGGCAAATAAGACCGCCAAACCTTCGAGCTCATAGATGGAATACTTGGCTTCTTGAGCCGACAAGGTCCTAGATGCATAGGCGATGGGTCGCCTCCCTAGTTCAGTCTCTTGAAGAAGGACTGCAGCTACTGCTGACGACGACGCGTCGGTTTGGACGATGAATTTCTTCGAGAAATTAGGCATAGCAAGTACAGGGGCATTACAGAGAGCTAATTTAAGGTCTTCAAAAGCGGCTTGTTGAGAAGGTCCCCACTCGAATTTGATGCCTTTCCTACGAAGAAGGTTTAAGGGCGCCGCTCTATTAGCGAAGTTAGGAATAAACTTCCTGAAGAAATTCACCATACCAATGAACCTGGCGATACCTTTAATGTCCTTGGGAGGTTTAAAATCACGGATGGCCTGTGTTCTGGAATGATCGACTGCTACACCATCAGGTGACACAATATGCCCTAGGAATGACATAGAGGGCTTAGCAAAGGCAACCTTGGACAACTTAACAGTTAACCCAGCCTTACGAAGGCGATTGAGAACTTCTCGCAGATGATCTAGATGTTCTTCAAAAGTCTCTGAAAATACGACGACATCATCCAAGTAGTGATATAAGTACTCAAATTTGATGTCGGAGAAGACCCTATCTAGTAGCCTAGTGAGTACAGCTGCTCCCGTGGGGAGCCCGAAAGGCACGCGGTTGTATTCGTATAAGTTCCAGTCCGTGGCAAACGCTGTAAGATGTTTAGACTCTTCGGCAAGGGGAATTTGATTATAGGCCTGATTCAAGTCCAAGATAGTAAAGAACTTGGCCTTACGAAACCATGAAAAACAAGAATGAAGGTCAGGAAGGGGCACAGATTGCAACACCACCTTCCGATTGAGAGCCCTATAATCAATGACAGGCCTGAAGCCCCCTTGGGGTTTCGGGACTAGAAAAATAGGTGACGAATACGCCGACTTAGAGGGCCTAATAATACCGTCCTTCAACATCTGATCGATGATTTCTTTCAGAGCCTTCATTTTAGGTGGAGATAGCCTATATGGTGGAAAACGGACAGGAATCGAATCCGTGACCTCAATTTTGTATTCAATAAGGTCAGTAACACCAAGAGTATCAGAGAACACCTCTGGAAATGACTGACATAATTTACGAATACTATCAGCCTGCTCCTCAGGTAGATGTCTAAGGTCTAACAACATCTCATCCTGGGTAGGCGAAATAGATGAACATGATACCGAATTACACTTTAACAAGGGAATTTTACAATTGGGCGCAAATTTGAATGTGCACGACTTACTCTGAAGATCGAGCACAAGACCAGTGTGAGAAATGAAGTCCGCTCCCAGTATGATGGGGCAAGACAAGTGCTTAGCCACAAACAGTTTGGTTTTCCATGTAAATTTAAAAATACGAATTTTGACATGTAAAGAACCTAGAATTTCTAATGGGGATTAATTAGCCGAAACATATTGAACAAGAGATGAGACATAGTCAGGTAGTTTACAAACAGATTTTAATTTAGAATACCATTCAGCCGAAATAATCGAACAAACACTGCCTGAATCTAAGAGAGCTGTTATAGGTTCGTTATTTAACTCAATCTTAAGAAAAGGAACACGTGCGGGGGTATCCGCCGCAATCCTAAGACATTCCTTAGGGCATTCAAAAGTTGAATTTGAAGACTGATCGTTCTCTGAATTCACGACCTTTTTGCCAGGGGCTGAGCCTTGGGGAGCAGACTTAGTTGACTCAGCCGAAGCCGCTAGTCACATTTTATTATTGGCATTGGTGGAATTTGCACCAGAAGTTGAGCAGGAGGGGGTGCTATTTGAGTTTGGGCAATTCTTGGCGATATGTGAGAAAGCCCCACATTTAAAACAGCCTTGTGATGAACCAGCCCCATTCCTTGTCCCACTCGACTTGATCAGCGGACACTTATTGCGAAGATGGTCAGGCGACCCGCAAGCATAACATTTACGGGGATTGACTGGTCGGCGAGGTGGAGGCCGAGGATTACTAAAAGAAGGCGGGGGTTCTTTCGCGACACGCAAGGAATCGGCGTATCTCACTCCTTCCGCTGAGACGGCCAATGCTTCCAGTTCAGAGAAAGTTTGCGGGCACGCCGCGAAACACAAATATGACCTATAGGATGGTGAGATACCTTCCACAATGGCTTGTACAATCTGATCCTCGGGGAAGTGAAGAGCAAACACCCTAGTATAAAACTTAATGTCCTGTATGAAATCAGCCAAGTTTTCATCCAAGCGCTGTACACGGTAATAGTACTTCTGAATCAGAGATGACCTCGCGCGAGCAGGAATAAAATTTGCAAGCAAGTGTGCGTGAAAATCTTCAATAGATGACTGTTCAGCTATGGCTCTTACTATTTTGTCAGAGAGGATACCAATTGCATAAGGATAGATGATTTGCAATATTTGACATGGAGAAAGAGAAAACACGAGGGCATGATCCTGAAATTCAACTAGAAATCTTAAAAATGAAATTACGTCACTGGTGGTATTAACGGAAAACTTAGAGATACCTCTGAGCAACATTGCCAATGGATGAGGCAAGCTGCTAAACCCTGGTGACATAGTAGGTAAAGGTTTCAATGGCAAGGAAGTTAATTCCGAACGTATATTATTCAACGATGCACGGCGTTCAGACTCGTCCAATGGGGCAGAGGTTGTTTGAGCAGCGATGGTTTTCCTATTTACTTCTCCCTTATGAGGCTCTTCCTCGCTACCTACATTCACCGTGGCGGGTTGATCAGTTTTGGGCGGAACCTCCCCAGTTAACAATTGAGTGACCTTGCTAGATAATTCAGAAATATTTTCAAGCAGCGTACTAGCTTCCTTCTTCTGAACGTCATTCAGCTTTAGAGACAACAGATCGTTAACTCTATTTGAAAAGTGATATAGCCTGGCTTGCACCCGCTTAATTTGATTAGGAGAAGGATCATTTTCATCAAAAAAACTAACTACAGAAGCTAGCCCAGTAATATTCTCGACGATCGTGGAAAGAGAGTCGTCAACTTCTTTCTCTCCCAAGGTGGGGATGGAAATGGGCAAATCAAGGGACTCTCTAAGCTTGTTTGTGTCCACTGCAACCGTGCCTCCAGATTGCACATTTCTAATAGTTAATTCGTAGATTAACTCCTCTTTGCGCAAATAGTTAAGATGAAGAACATCGCGAGGGCCGGGCATGATGACAGAACAATTTTGAAAAAATCAAAAAATTCCAGCAACTGAGAAAATTGTTAGAGTTCGGAACAAAACAATGTTTAGCCGTCAAAAGGGGCTGAATTGAGACCCATTCAACCACGCTCTGCTACCACTGGTTACCGTGTTTAAGCGGTAGGTAGAGGTGAAAGAAGGTGCGGGCGTGAACGGGTCTCAAACTACGGAATCAAAGTTAATGTAAAATTTAACAAGGTTATATTTTCTTTTCAAAATAAAGAAATAACAAGCATGGCAGGTACAAAGTAGCAAGTCAAAAGGGTAGTTACAATATTTACAGGTTTTGGGCTTCGCGCCTTGACTTCACAATGCTTGGGCAATCAGCCCAACCTTACTTCAAAATAAGTATTAACAGAGGGGCAGAAAACCCCATTCATGTTCAGGAGCACTTGCTCCAAATTACACTGAAAAGCCTCCACGAGGCATATAACTCTCAATTTTCGAAAGAGAGCCACTCGCTCTCAACTTTAAGCCTCTCAAAGGCCACACCAAACTCCACCTTCAAGTTGTCCTCACTGGACATAGACACAGGGGTAAAATACCCAACCTACTGAGGTCTATTAAATGAAAAGGGGGTAATTACATGACCTCTAAAATAACAATTTGAGAGGAGGCGATCTGCACTCGTAATACACTTGTTTTTAAAACCTAATCTGGCTCTAGGCCACTAATGCAAGGGCTAATCCCATACTACAGAGGTGACTTTAGAAAAGAACAATTTGTTTTACGTTAACGAAGAATAGGTTGAGAAAAATAAGTTCACCTCAAAACAATATGATTGGGAGCTCGAGAGGGTTAAGCACTCTCTATCCCGATATGCAGTTTAAAAGATGGAATAGATACAAGTTCCTTTACATTTTAAGGAAGGTTACATAATGGAAAAACTTCGGACCCGCCCCGAGAGTTAAACTGCTGAGCTAGCAAAGAAAGAAGTTATTAATTGGCCATTACCTTAGTTGTTGACCGCTGCCGAAGAAAGAGGCGCTTCCCGCCCCCTGCTATGTACTTTACACACTGAAAGATGGAACAGAAGTGGCCCGGAGACCCTAAAATCAGCAGTTTATATCCTCTCGCGGAAGGTTCGAGGCGTTAGGGGAATGAAAACACCCTCCCACAAACTCTTTATTGGGTAGGATACAGCAACATATTCAAGTTGGGGGAAGATAGATCCGATTGGTCAGAAATTAATAAAAGAAATTCGGGATTGGCTAAATACAAAACAAGGGGAAAGAGAGGGGTATACAGCCAACTTAAACAATAACAGAAAGAAATTTAACAAGAAACAAACTTTTGAAATAAAAATTTCTCCAAAAAATAGTTCTTTCACTCCGCACTAGGGTGCACTATTGTTGATCTTCAGTAGTGTCCTCTAGAAGAGAAAGTTCACACTTCTTACTACAAGCAAAACAAAAATACGTCGAAAATGACACAGTTCAAAAACTCCAAAATTTCCAGGTAGTGACATCTTCTGAGAAACTTGAAAATTAATACCGTCAATAAAGTTCAGACTTCCTCCAGCAGAGGAGTTTCAACTGGCGCACATTTTAAATTAGCGGCGTGGAGGTGTACCGCCCGGTACAGTATGGATAGCAAAACAGTGGAGGAATGACAGTGGCCTGAACAAGTTTTTATGCCAGTGAAAAAGCAATTTCTCAAAAAAATACGAGGTAGTATATGATGTAATGACATGGAATCTATATAGTGGAGTAGCCAGCATAAATACGTCAGTAAGAGATTGGCACTCAGCACTTTAGATGTTAGGATAACGTCAGCGTGTAGTAATAATTCCATTAGACATGCTGACAGGGTAGGAGGTAGAAGTAGGTTTTACACGATTGCGCCATCTTGCTCTTTTATTATCTCTTGTCTTAACTAATTATTTTTATCCTATCCTGCCGTTTCAAATTATCATAATTGTCATTGTTAGCTCATATGCCGTTTGCCGCAATGCCATGGCTATTGGACCTCCAAGAAGGAGTTGTTCAAGGCCCATCTAGATATATAATTTTATTGTATTTATTTTATTTCATTTTAATTTATAGTCTGGTTTGAATGAGAACATGTATTTGGGCAGAAGCCTGTTATGTTCAGCAATAAATACTAATACAATTCCAACAGTTTGATATACAAAAGTTACACACTGAAATGAAAAACATTATTCTTACTAGCATCTTGTAGACTTACTCTCTCCTAACATTTTTTCTTCAATGTAATCTTATCAAGTAAAAGAACTGAATTCTGTTAAAATTATGTTTATTCTATATATATAAAAGCAAGTCGGTCTGGAGCGATGTATATATAAATATTTAAAAATGAAAAAAGACGTGAATTAATGAGGCACTTCCATAAATCTCAGAAATTTGAAACTTGGTACGGGAGAAGCTGATGACCCCAGGATCCCTAGACAAAATCGAAAATTCTCAAAATTTCCTCAAGGGGGCACTCTGGGGGCCTCAAATTTTGGGCTCAGCATAAGAACGCAGTCGTATAATTTATCCAAAACGACAACCTATAGGTTTCGTGGGCTTAAAACTTTTCGGGAATTTCCTAATTTTTATCCCCCGTCCCCAAATCAAGATGGCGGCACAACCTGCCAGATGATGTAGAAAATTGAAATTGGGTGAAATTATAGCTTTTGGTCCCTAACCGACGGAAAAATTCCAAGATGTTCAAATTTTTCACTTTTTACCCCAAAAGATATCGAAATATGGAGGCAATTTTAATGACTGTGCACACATTCCTTTTGAGCTATTTGTTGGCTAAAGTCGTATCACAAAACGGATAGCATAATCACTCTTCAATTCGGAGTGATCTACAACTTTGGTCCTATGACATTTTGTCGTATCTCTCTCCCTTATACGTTAGATTTGGCCTATTTCTGGATTGTTCGTAAATTTGGTGATTTTTACAAGTATATTTCATTGTTTGACACACTTATATGAATGATAGGATCATCAAGTTGGATTCGCACATTGGCACGGTCAAGGGCCATATGTGGACCGAATTTCGTGATTCTAGCTGATACATAAGTAGGCAAAAAGTAATGTAAAACGTTACAAGTGTACCCAAATTTCACCTTATCCAAATTTTGAACTCAATTTACCCAGTAAACAGGGAAGATACGAAGAAATGGTTTAGATACCAACATGTAGAGCGATAAATGAGGCGCCTGATGGCGCAAACCGTTTGTTAATATCATGCACCGTTTAGGAGTTATGAATCTCGAAGTGGAAGTCTGCACTTTTCAACGTGCTCATGCTTAGCCCTCATCATATAAATAAAGTTGTAGGGGGTCCGCTGTCTGTAATTCCTTTTGTTTTGCTAAATTTTCAAATATTTATCCGTTTTAGGTCAACTCAAGACCGAATCGGTGGTTTTTATTTTTCGTGCCTGTTTGTTTGTCTGTTCCACCATAACGTCGAAACGGCTGGATAGATCTCAACCAAACTTCATGTTTAGAGTATAGTCATCCCGGGGAAGGTTTCATAATTTACCGTACTCTTCAAATGACGGAGAAATTTACTATTTTCTGTCGATACCATGCTCTGCATTGAGTGACCGACAGACCGACAACGAATATATGGGTTACCATGGCAACGTCTCTGACTGCTTGCCAGCAGGGAAGTAATGTATTGCCATTTTCCTCATCATTCCTTAAATTCGTGGTTGTCCCTTGGGTAGAAAGCAAGAGAGTCGTCAATCGGCCATTCTGCGGGATATTGGCGGAATATCATTGGAGGTTATAACCGTCCTCGAATAGCTTAAGTCATAACACAAATATTCATCTTCTTATCTGATTACCTAAGAATCCCTGCGCCTAAATTTCTCTCCGATTACCGCTTTCTTATATCCATAACTCATACCGGCATAATTTATTGAGGAGCGTTTGATTTTCCAATACATTCACTTGGTATTTACATATTTGTCGTCATCCGGATGTCCTCAATTATAATCCATTTTCTATTAATTTCAACTTACTAAACTGCATTATTTCCTTCCTTAATTACCACGTATGTATGCGAGTGCTAATCCCGAATGCTGGACACTCTTTTCTATGAGGAAATATTCTAAGCTATGCAAATGTATATCTTTTTTACCCAGGAAAATTCCGAAATATGGATGCAGTTTTAACGACGGTGCAGATCTTCGTTCGGGGTAATTGGTGGCTAATCAGTAAGTCGTATCACAAGTCAGAAAGCAAATGGCGTTTCATTTTGGACAGATCTACAACTTTTGTCCTATAACTTTTCGTCGTATTTCTATCCCTAATACGTTAAATACAGCTGTATTTCTCGATTTCAAGTTGATTTTGTACTTTTACACGTATATGTTATGATATGGCACACTTATAGGAAAGGTAGAATCATGACATTCGGCACGCACATTGGCATGACCATTGGCCATGTTATAGCCAAATTTTATGATTCTAGCTGTCACATGAGTATCAAAAATATAAAGTAGTATGTGAAAACTGTACAAATTTTCACCCCATTCAATGACTCTAACTCAATCTAACCCATAAATATAGGAGATACGAGAAGATGTCACAGGACCAACCATGTAGAGCACTGGAAGGGGCGTCTGATGGTGAAGTCCGTTTGTAGATACGTCGTACAGTTTCAAAGCAGCAACTATCGAAATAAAAGTCTGCACTACTAGAGTGTTTCTGTACTTTGACAATTGTGGCGAAATTTCCGTACAGTTATCCGTTTCAGGTGTAATAATGACCATCTGCTTATATTCAGTTTTGGTGTCTGTCCGTTTGTTTGTTTGTCTGTTTGTCTATAACTTGGAAACTACTGGATATATTTCCACCAAACTTGATATTTGGTAGGTTTTAGGGCAAATATTGTTTCTAAATCCCTCAATTGACTGGGGGATTACACGAAACCGAAACCGTGATTTTGCCTTCCCACAAAATATACACAACCAAACTTAATGTAAATTTACCTGCCTAATGGAAATTAATTCCTAAGCCTTTTTCCTGATGTGCATCATTTCAATACGAGGATTAATAAGGGAGATATCATAAACGGACCGTTTTCCGGTACAAGTCCCACCGGACTTAACTCAAGAGTGGGTGCGTATAAAGCATATTTTTTACAACTTGAAAACTACTGAAGATATTTGAGTCAAACTTTACATTAACATCCACCTGTCCAACGGTAGGTGTTAATCGTCAATAACATTTCATGTTCCCGGAGTGAACTGGCGGTTTATAGGGAACCGAAATGGTGATTTTACTCTTACACAATATATACAGTACAAGACGAACCTGACTGGAAATCGACCAAATGTGATGGAATTCCATCTCTAAAACTTATTTCATGTGCATTTTTTCGACAGGAGGATTAATAAGAGAGATATAAACGGTCCGTTTTTCAGGTTAAGTCCAGCGGATATAGCCCAAAAGGTGTTGTACGTGGAGCAGGTTCCTTATCTATCTATGTAAATAAAATCGTAACGACTGTGTGCCTGTACATTGACTATTTTGGCGACATTTTCGTACAGCTACACGTTTAAGGGGTAATATGACCATCTGCATACTTTTGGTTTTTAGTTTCTTGAAAGTCCTAATTTTTACACTCCTCACCGCAAACCCAGATTGCGGCATAATCTGCCAGTCGAAGAAGGATATTGAAATTTGGCAAAATTATACGTTTCAGCCTGTAACGGACGGACAACTTCCAAGATCTTTAAATTTTTCCCTTTTCATTCCGAAGAATATCGAAATATAGAGGTAATTTTAATGATGGTGCAGACCTTCGGGAAGTATTATCACATAACGGACGGCACAATCCCCGTTCAATTTGGAGTGATCTACAACCTTGGTCTTACGACTTTTTGTCGTATTTCTATCCCTTTTACTTTTGATTTTTCTCTATTTCTCGATGTTAAGTAAATTTGGACTTTTCACATACATAATTCAATACCTTCCATCACTTATAGGGAACGGCCATATGTGAGCCAAATGCTATGTATGTAGCTGTCACTTAATTATCCGAAAAGCAATGCAATGTGAGATAATCTTACACAAATTTTACCCTATTCCACGTCTCTAACTCAATCTGACCCATGAATAGATGAGATATCATAAGACCAGCAATTTAGGGCGCTAAATCCGGCGTCTTATGGTACAATCCTTTCTCGATATGATGTACCGTTTAGCAGCAGTTAATCTGTAAATGAAGGTCTACAATATTGTAAACAAGCACATACTTTCGTATGTCGAACTATGTATATTCACTGATGTCGATTTTGTAGCGATCGAGAAAGGGTGTGTCTGCTATTGTAATCAGTACTTCCCACACCGACTTTGACTGACAGTAGGAATGGGGTCCTTCTCCAATTCCTGTGTAACTGACATTAATAAGACAGGCCTACCATTGTAATAAATAATTCACTTCTCGATTTGACTTGCAGAAGGCAAGGGAGCATGCAGTTTTGTTCAAAACTCCCCTTACCCGATTGTGTTTGGCTGTAGGCAAGCGTTCCCGCGGTTATAAACAGATGTACCCATCTAAAACGTGACTGGCATTAGGCATACTGGCCTGCTATTTTGATGGAAACTCACCAACTTGGCGTGACTGGCAGTAAGCTGGCTGGCAGTTGGAAAAGGGGCCTGTTATTATAATGATAACTGCACAACTCAATTTTGACTGGTTGTAGGGAAGTTTCCTGCCATTATAATAAAAACTCAATTTGTAATATGTCTGGAAGTAGGAAAGTGGGCTGCCATTGTAACGGAAACTCCCCAAATCGATTGTGACCGCGCAGTAGGGAAGTGAGCCTGTCGTTATCATCACAAATCCGTAACAAGCACTTTACATTGGAAACAACGTATGGGGACCTCTCCATGCTGTTTCTCGGATAACGCTAAGAGACATGCTATTTTAAAACAATCTCATTTACTGCACGTACAGTATTTACTACAATATTCGTATACAGTACAGAATACCGTAGCGAAGCACGGGTACATTTGCTATTAAATTATATTTTCAACAAATCATTGAAGACACTTACAGTTTTATCAATATTGAAATAATGATGTCCTTAAGCCACAGCATCCTCTGCAATCCAATACGGTTGTTCTACATTTTTCTACAAAAATATGGAAAAACTTCAACAGTATAACACACAAGTTCAGACTGAAAAACATGCACAGCTTTTTTGAAAACACTGATCACTGGTATTTACGAATTTAAACTAAGATGGTAACCACTCCCTACTCAACACAACACACTCCGGTAGAATGTGGAAATGTTTCTTTAAGAAATGTATAATACACTGGCAGTTAAACACTGATCACTGGTATTTGAAAATTTAAGCTAAGACTGTCGTAGACACAACACATTCCGCTGGAACGTGGAAGTGTTTCTTTAAGAAATATAAGATACTCTGACACTTCCAATCGTTGGTGTTAAAATTTACTGTAGGAAGGGTGTTTTACCTTTGACCATGACCAACTGTTTTCGTTTTCTTTAATAAACCCATGTGCTACTACTAGGAGGTGCTGAAGGGCCTGCCACATCTTGTCGTTCGTCTCCTCGAAATGTATTGTTATGTGGGTTGATGAATTCTTACATTCCTCTTTTTTTCTGCTGTCCTGGAGTATATGTGTGTCGTACAAGTGAAGAGACAGCCTGTAATTGGACTTGCTATGTTCTATGGAATAGATGTTAGTTCCGTCCGTGCCACGAACTGAGGTACATGATTTTCCTGAGTAAGTTGAGGTAGGAGAAGCCAAGGACTGAGCGACTGCTGCCCTTTGAACGTTTAACAATGCTGAAACCCCTGATCTACTTACACCTGCATTGCCCTCTGTAGAGCGATCAATCATGGTTGTGTTAAATGTCGTCGCCTTCGGGGTGGCCGGATACATGTCGAACTGCAGACCCATAAGCAGAACCACTTCCGCACATCTAAGCAAGTATCTTAAAGCGTTCATCACTGTTATTATAGCGATTGTTACTTCTAAAGAAGTAAGGCTTTGCATGTGCAGCGTAAAACTCTTCAAGCGATATAATGGAAATGGTTCTACGCTCTCCTTGACGTTCTCCCACCATTCCTGCAAACATTGCAGGAAGACGTTGACCAGATGTTCCTCCTCGTCGTTTGACTCCGAACAAGTAGTAAGAGCCTTCGTTGTCTTCAAAATAGTATGCCCCTGTAAAAGTAACTTCCGTCCGTCCTTTTCAACTTCCGTGCTAACGCTTTGAACATCTCCGCCAGACAGGTTGCTAATGGTATTAACACTGGTCGTGCCGTTGTCGCGAGTTGCTCCTCCGTCGGTTTCTCCGAGGGTTCCGAGCATCCCTTGAAATTTAGTTTGCGCTTCATTTGATTGTTCGGAAGAGTTCTTGGTTACAAGGAATCGTGTCGGATGAATCTTCCAGGCACTGAATCTCTTCTTCTGTAGAGAACACACCATTGTTCAACGAGTCGTCTAATAAGTCCTGGGCGTTTTGCGAGAATAGTTGAGCTAACGGTGATCGCTGTGGTGTTGTAAGTGACGTTACTTCGTCGGTTTTCTTCTCCGGTGACTCGTCTTCCTTCGGCTTTTCTGAAGGTAAACAGATACACATGTATGTACAAGAATATATATTTATATTAAAAGTAAACGAATTATAATATTATATTTTTATGATTTTTTTTTTCAGAAATTCATCTACTACCGCCACCTGGTCAACGTCTTCCTTGCAATGTTTGCAGGAATGGTGGGAGAACGTCAAGGAGAGCGTAGAACCATTATTATTATTATTATTATTATTATTATTATTATTATTATTATTATTATTATTATTATTATTATTATTATTATTATTATTATGAATAATATCGTTATTTTGGAAGTAACGCTAACTATTCATGGTTGCGACATGGGTTTTCATAGTGTTTAGAAAGAAGCGACATTGTCTGCAAAATTAACATACGGCCCCAGCATTTGCCTACTAAAACCCACAGAAAACTGTCTTCAGTGGCTGGCGACTGGGGTTCAATCCCACTATCTACCACATGCGAGCTTACAGCCACGCGCCCCTAACCGCACGGCTACCTCGCCCGTGTATTCCTTATTACAGCACGCAGGGCACCAACGGGAGTCAGTTCAAACGACCGGTGCCTATTGTATCCGCTCAAAGACTGAGTCCCAACCAGCATTTATCTCAGGGGGTGTTACGGTCCGAATCTATCGCAACTAATAAACAATAAAGAATTAAGAAGATATAAGATCTCCAATTAAATGTATGGGTACCATCTAATCAGAACTACAGGGTTGAACGGGACACTCTAATCATTAACTCTAAGGCTCATCATAAAACACACAAAAATATATTAAATCAGATCCAAGGGAAAAATTGGAAGGCTCCGTCCTAGGAATGGGGACGGATATTTAAACGGTCACCAAGGGTTTACTATTCTACAAGAACAAGAACCTGGAACTGTTCCCTATCAAATGCTAAAGGAGCATTTTATTTAAGTTAAAAATTTAACACACAACAAAATTCGTTGACCCCTATTTTGCCGGTAATTTGGTAAATCATTCCTGAAAATTTCACGTATTAATATTTTACACCTTTGACCACCCATCCACTTGCGTGGTGGATTCGTTGATTTTTGAGGGTTGAAATTCGACCCTCGTGAACACAATGACCATTTATGATCATAGACAAATTAACTGTAGGCCAGGTGGGCGCGATCACATGAACCATGCCATCGCCTCCACCTTTATTGAGATGAGACCAACCCGGAATAATACAAAACCGTCCCCGGTTTCCTAATCACGATATGCTAAT
Source organism: Anabrus simplex (assembly GCF_040414725.1). Taxonomy (NCBI): domain Eukaryota; kingdom Metazoa; phylum Arthropoda; class Insecta; order Orthoptera; family Tettigoniidae; genus Anabrus; species Anabrus simplex. The sequence continues at coordinate 454,954,443 of NC_090269.1, forward strand.
CGTTAACTGCAGGAAACAACAAAGGGACTTAAACCTACTGGTCCAGATGTAGGGATTTGCCATCACATTACAAATAACAAATTCTAATTATTTACAACAACTTGACATTATTACGTTAATTCTCCAGCTGACTTCTCTAGCACCAGTCAACATCATCATCCGAAATAATTAAAAAAATATTTTATATTTTAATTTTTATTATTATTATCATCAGTGGAGATCATCCTTACCGTAACACGTAATCATCATTGATTTAATATTTCAGTTTCATTTTTCACCATTATTATCAGAATTAATATAAAATTCTTCTTCTTATCCTTCTTCAGTTTTTATTATTATTATTATTATTATTATTATTATTATTATTATTATTATTATTAATTTCACTTGTTACACGACAGTTAACTATTATTATGTTTAATGCATAACCCTTTACAATTCCGGTCTAGTTTGGCAGTAATCAATCAATTAAGACATGATTTACTTGGAATATTATTATCTTTATTATTATTTAAAGAAATGCATATTTTAATTTTCAATCTTTAGAATTTAGTCACGTATTTTAACTCCCAATGTGCACCACCAAAATCGAAATTCACATAGGTCTGGACGCAATAACGGTATTCGAACCCGCAAACTTATTTTCGTACTGCCGTTAATTTATGGGAACACCATGTCCTCCCAAGACAAATCTCAAATCCCATGGCACCTTGCAGCTGGACAAATACATCCAATATCTGCAAGTGCTAAATTATTCCTTCTTTTTCATTTGAAGTCCATTTATTCCAGTGGAACTCTTCAAAAGATTTAATTCACTAATTAATCCTCGGTGCGTGTTCTCTTCTGCAACTCATAACACCGGAATCGGCATATTATATTGACGTAGCCCTCAGTATACATCTATTTCTTCATCATCAGTACTACTCAATTTCATCTCATGCCGGATTTTTGTCCCGCGAGAATTCCAACATCAAAAATGGGCTGAAACCCCTCTGGGCTTTCAACATAGCGTGACCATCATATACTAGTGTCTCTATCGCTTCTAAACAAATATTTATGATTATTATGGAGTCCAAAAACGTTAAATCAACAATTAATGTTAAAATCAAATTTACTACCCGAATTAAAGTCTTCTAGGCCACATGTTATCTCCACATTTAAATTCCTTAACTTGAAAGCCCGTGCCATTATTCACAAAGCATTATTATTAAACACACATTTACACATTACCCATGTTCATTTATCACTCCGATACTTCTTCTGGTTATTATATTTCTGTCCACTGGCGAAACTTCGCGGCACAAATAATCATTGATATTTACAGACAATCCAATGGACTTCATTCCATCCCACAACAATTAAATTCACTAGCATCCCTTTACCTCTGGATAATCTTACAACATGGCTTAATATCTATAAAGTTTCCGATAACTGGAAACACATTTGAGCACCTCTAAAATGAATATTAATCTTATCTTTACGTGAAATGTGCTCCTATATCATTACGAACACTTCAAGCACTTGAACAAATAAATGCACCCTAATCTACTCTATTTAACAATCGAAATTATGATGAGTGCTTGATGTAATTATGTACATATTTATTTGTCCCTTTGTCTACCTATCTCTTAATTTACATGGGCCGGGAAGCGGCTCGTTTCACAATCAAGTTAGTATAATGAGAGATTATGATTTCCTCCCGCTAACGTTAGCAATCTACAAATTTATATTAATGGGGTACTCATCTCAGCCTTGTAGTTTGTTAAACTGGACGAGGAGCATCAGCCCCATCCAGTTTTAATACTGCATGCTACTGGTATTCATGCCAGCTTAAAGAAGTAATCCATGACACTTTTCATATTACACATTTTTAAATCTTAGAGAAACAAATAACTTTTTACACTCGGAATATTTTCCACTCTAAATTTAACACTGAAATCTTACACTACTGGCTTTTTATCTAGCCCACTTAATGTAAGTATGCATTCTTCATTCCTTCCCCGGGCACTAGGAACATGGAGTACATCGGTAGCACCTTCAACGGCCCGGCTCGGACTCGAAATTCCGACCCGGCACTTCCGTGTCTGTTCGCGTTTCTCCCGTCTCACGTTCGCGTGGCTGACCAGGTATCAGTTAGTAACCGACTGTGCACTGGTGAAATTACGTCGAACACCCGCGACCGTTCTCACGTAACATATACTCTTCTCGAGGTAGAATCTCTCAATCCTACCCGTAGGTTTCGTTTTAATGAGTTCCGTAAATGTTCGAACTCCTGATAGTAGACTGCGTCTTAACAGCTCTAACAATTTCTCACGAGTAAATACGCACGCTGGCGTAGTAACAGCTCGAGCACTTCCTCAGGAGTGAGTGTATACACGCACTTGCGTAGTAACAGCTCCGACAATTCTCCACGAGTGAATAACTTCCGTCGCCACGACCATGTATTTATATTAATCTCACCTCTCCTCCGAGTTCACGAAAGGTCACCTTAGAGTGAGCAGTTCCAATATCCTCATACGACTATTTGAGGATCAGCCAGTGGTTTAAACTTGGGATCCACTGATGTAATTATGTTATTATAGCCTCTATGTAGAATCTCAACTAATATCATTCGCTGGTAATTCATATAATTGTAAATTTAGCTCCCGTATCCTGGGCGGGCAATTTCGCGCCGTTTGTAGCGTCTCTTGCCTGCAGCCAATCAGCTAATAGCTTCCATGAATTCTCAGAATTACGCCAATGAATCTCCCTCAATTAATAACTTTTAATAATTTTTATTATATGGTTAGGCTTCTAAATTTCACCTTATCACGAATTTATAATCCATTTTCTTCTATAAATTTAATCCATGGACTTATCCTTGATAGTGCTTCTTACAACACGAAGTTGTGACTGCGTCTCCCCGACGAATTTTACTATTGGTCCTAGCTTACGCGGGACTGAGAAGTTTCATACCAACTGTGCTCCCAGCTCTCGGCTGGTACACTGGTGTTCCCCTGACGTCATTTCTAAGAATTCTGCTCTCGGCCCGTTCGTTGTTCCAATTATAACATCGCCCGCGGCTATGGAACTTTTCCACTGACTCGCAAATAACTATGCCCTTCTCTTTTCCAACACGTCAGAATTTCTGAGAAAACTAATTCTGCTGGCCACCGTATTTCCTAATCTTAGAGGAGATATCAGTCTGTGGTAGGTTTCACAATACCAGCCGACCTGGCCCGTACTTACAATATATAAAGTAAGATATTCTTGCTTCTGAATATGAAATATATATTCCTTAATAATTAATTACAATTGAATGACGCCTATAACACCCCCACCAGTGTGCACTATCTGCGTGTTCTACAGGCAAAGAATCTATCTATATAATATTTTCATCTTCATCTTATGACTTGCACACACTCTCGCAAAAGATATAACTAATTTTATTATTATTATTTCCTAGCATTACGTTCATATGTGCAGTAGTCAGTTGAATAAAGATGTGTACATCCCTGCGTCTGTCCAAGGTCCTGCTTGGAGCACAGCGTGTGCGTTTTCTGCTCACTGTGAGCTCGAAGGCCTGCAGATTTATGAGGTGTTGTGTAGTATCCGTACAATCGCTATTCTTAGTTCTTTAGCCTGAATGGACTATCTTACAGTGAGATAATTCCTTAATTCTAATCATGTAGGTTGAATAAACATCGAACCAGCCACTCAGCTCGAGGTAGATATCCCTGACCTCGCCGGGAATCGAACCCGGGTCTTCGGGTAGGAGGCAGGCAATATTAATAATGATAATTGTACCGGGCGGTACACCTCCACGCCGCTAATTCAAATTTTGCGCCAGTTGAAACTCCCCTACTGGAGGAAGTCTGAACTTTATTTAAGGTGTTAATTTTCAAGTTTCTCAGAAGATGTCACTACTTGGAAATTTTGTAGTTTCTGAACTGGGTCGTTTTCGACGTATTTTTGTTTTTCCGGTAGTAAGAAGTGTGAACTTTCTCTTTTAGAGGACACTACTGAAGAACTACAATGGTGCACCCTAGTGCGAAGTGAAAGAACTGTTTTTTTGGAGAAATTTTATTTCAAAAGTTTGTTTCTTGTTAAATTTCTTTCTGTTATTGTTTAAGTTGGCTGTATAACCCTTTCTTTCCCCTTGTTTTGAATTTAGCCAATCCCGAATTTCCGTAATTAATTTATAACCAATCAGGTGTATCTTCTCCAAAGGGGATATGTTGCTTAACCCTAGCCAATAAAGTTTTTGTGGGAGGGTGTTCTCATTCCTCAAACGCCTCGAACTTTCCGCGGGAGTATATAAACTGCTGATTTTAGGGTCTCCGGGCCACTTCAGTACCATCTTTCAGTGTGTAAAGTACATAGCAGGGGGCGGGAAGCGCCTCTTTCTTCGGGCAGCAGTTCAACAACCGGGTAATGGCCGTTTAACAACTTCTTTTCTTGCTAGCTCAGCAGTTTAACTCTCGGGGCGGGTCCGAAGCGTTTCCACCATGTAACTTTTCCCTAAAATGTAACGACTCTTAGCATCTATTCTCTTTTAAAGTTACATATTGGGATAGAGAGTGCTTAACCCTCTCGAGCTCCCACTCATATTGTTTTGAGGTGAACTTACTTCTCACAACCGATTCTTCCTTAATGTAATGTAAATTGTTCTTTTCTAAAGTCACCTCTGTAGTATGGGATTAGCCCTTGCATTAGCGGCCTAGAGCCAGATTAGGTTTTAAACAAAATGTATTAGGAGTGCAGATCGCCTCCTCTCAAATTGTTATTTTAGAGGTCATGTAATTAACCTTTTCTCACTTAATAGGCCTCAGTAGGTTGGGTATTTTACCCCTGTGTCTATGTCCTTAGAGGACAACTTGAAGGTGGAGTTTGGTGTGGCCTTTGATAGGCCTAAAGTTGAGAGCGAGTGGCTCATTCTCGAAAATTGAGTGTTGTATGCCTCGAGGAGGCTTTTCTGTGTAATTTAGAGCAAGTGCTCCTGGGCATGAATGGGGTTTTCTGCCCCTCTGTTAAATCTTATTTTGGGGTAAAGTTGGGCTAGTTGCCCAAGAATTGTGAGTTCGGGGCTCGAAGCCCAAATCCTGTAAATACTGTAATTGTACTTTTGTTGCCTTGCTACTCTGTACCTGCCATTCGTGTTATTTCTGAATTTTGGAAAGAAAATATAACCTTGTTAAATTTTAAATTAACTTTAATTTCGTAGCCTGAGACCTGTTCACCCCCGCACCTTCTTTCACCTCTACCTACCACAAAAACTTGCTAACAATAATAATAATAACAGTATTATATTTGTGATAATAATAACAACGTAAACGTTTCCACCTCTTCAATACTACAATATATTCACAAAATTACAAATTACACGGTACTAGTTTCGACCCATCTAGGGGTCATCATCAGCCGTTTTGGAGCAAAGATCATTTGTGGCGAAATCCTAAGAAAATGTTATTTTAAAGAATAACAAGTGAAATGAGATGTTATGGTAATAGTTAATAATACAAGGAATATACATACTAAGAGGTTTTTAAACAAAGAATAAAGTATAAATGGGGTGTTGTAAAAATTATAATCATGGAAATCAGTAAGTTCTTGTATTGAAATGAAATATGGCTTAGGAAGGGGGCTTAAGGTGGGGCTGAAGGGTGCGGGAGAAAGTGTAATTGTCTTGGAAAAGTACCTTTGATTAAATTTAGGATTGAGTTTAGGTTGGCTGCATTATTGTTTCTGAGGAAAGTGATAAATAGATCGAAGAGTATGTTGGGTTTCTCTGAGATTTCATTGAGGTTGTGACTGGCATTAAAGTATTGGTCTAGGTGTATGTAGTAATTTTCCATTATGTTGAGTAAAGGGCCCTTGTTTGCTAATACGAGGATGTCCATGTCTTGTTCAATATTGGTGAAACAATAATGCAGCCAACCTAAACTCAATCCTAAATTTAATCAAAGGTACTTTTCCAAGACAATTACACTTTCTCCCGCACCCTTCAGCCCCACCTTAAGCCCCCTTCCTAAGCCATATTTCATTTCAATACAAGAACTTACTGATTTCCATGATTATAATTTTTACAACACCCCATTTATACTTTATTCTTTGTTAAAAACCTCTTAGTATGTATATTCCTTGTATTATTAACTATTACCATAACATCTCATTTCACTTGTTATTCTTTAAAATAACATTTTCTTAGGATTTCGCCACAAATGATCTTTGCTCCAATACGGCTGATGATGACCCCTAGATGGGTCGAAACTAGTACCGTGTAATTTGTAATTTTGTGAATATATTGTAGTATTGAAAAGGTGGAAACGTTTACGTTGTTATTATTATTACTTATATATTATTCTCAGTTCAATACGGACCAAAAACATGAAATTCATAACCATCAATTATATTTGTGAGGTCTAGAATGACCTTATATTTCGTGGCATACTGCCCCGAAGGGTCTTGGCCTACTAAGCGACCGCTGCTCAGCCCGAAGGCTTGCAGATTACGTGGCGTCGGATCCTCATGGCTGCTATTTTTGGTTTTCTAGATCGGGGTCGCTATCTCACAGTCAGATAGTTCCTCAATTGTAAACATTTAGGCTGAGTGGACCTCGAACCAACCCTTAGGTAAAAATCGCTTATTTATTTATCGTATGATGAATGTATGTACACATGTATTTTGTACCCGTAAAAAGTGTTCATATCTTTAAGGCGCTTGATATTAAATTAACGAGCATGGATCTTATCCTAGGGAGTGGCTTTATCATTGGAGTTGGTACAGAGAGGGGTATAGTTATCAATTTTAGAGATTCTTTTGATAAATTGAGTTTATTGATCATCAAAAGCAAGTTCATATCACCTTCGTACAGCAGCATGGAAGTGTCGTGGCTGGTTGGTACCTCCGAGTCCTGGGATGGCGCTGGACATCGCCTGGGCATGGACCACACCTGCTCGGATGAGGAGTTCTGGAATGTCTCGAGGTTCTGGAAAGTCTCGACGTTCTGGAATGTCTCGAAGATTGGCACACATTCCTGGGTTCGAATTGAGACGTAATTCACACTTGAGTTTTCTGCACGGCACTCCACACATTCATGGCACTGTCTGAACAGATATGACCTTTTAATTATGGTTACTGCACTCTAGATATTATATCAAAACGTTCTGGAATAATCACTCGAAGAACAAGATGATTTTGACTTAATACCGGTAGAAATGCAAGTTCATAACGCAAGCTTACTGTAAATTGGAATGTTCTAGAGGATTATAGTGACCTCAGTTCTTAATGCATAGTTTCTGAAGATTTACAACACATTGGCAATGAACTGAATAAATAGCACTTGGAAACTGTCTTGTTTCGTCAATAGGCGAAGTGAATAGCCATTAAAGAAAATGATATTTGAAAGAAAGTCTGACTTCATAAATTATGGATTCACTCAAACTACTGAAAAGTTCTAGACTTTCTGGGAACGTGACATGCGTATTCTGAATTGTCACAGTCTTTAATGAGAATAAGAATCAAAACACAAGTCCCAGTGCAGCACTTGGAAAGTATTGCATATTTTACAATTAAACGTAATGTTGAACGTCCCCTAAGTTTCACAGTTTTTACAGGACGTAAATTCAATGAGGCACTTGGGAAAACAAGTCATATCGTTCACACGAAAGTTTACGTTGGTAGGGCACACGTTCATCCTACACGCTCGGAAAATTTCAATGTTCCAGAAATTGATCCACAAAATACAAGTTCGAATAAGTTCGAAACGTAAGTTCAATGTGGTACACAACACTCGTGAAAATTCAAAGTCCTTTCAATCGTCGATTAACTAAGTCCCTATGTGGCACTTCAAAAAAATAACAAAGTTCCGATGTGTCAATATGACGAAGTTCCAACACGATGCTCGCAGAAAATAACAAAGTCCCAATCAGACACTTCAAGAATATGATAAAGTCCCGACACAACACTTAGAGAAAATACCGAAGTTCTAATACTTGGATTTCAAAGACTTTTCAACTATAAGTTCGGCACACACAATGCTCTTCCCGTCACCCGTATCGCAGAGACGGTGGAGTGACAGATACTGAATTCGTAGGTCGGGTGGTCCTCCTTTTATACCCGTTCGCGTGGAAGTGTCTAGAATCCGGGTATTATCTACCCTTATAACTCCTATAATACTCGGTGGATTTTCTTGAAATCTTGACAGATTACGTCCATTGTAATGGTTTTTAAGTTGGGAGTGTCGAAATAGCGATAAAGTAGCGCAAAATGTACTTTTGAGGGTAAGCTGGAACATTACCATATATGGTCGCGTATAGCTGGCTTACGGCGGCCACGTCACTCGCTGGGTAAGTCACTGCGTTCGGCGGGCTGCCTACCTTCCACCTCGCGCGAAGTTCAACAAACATACTTCGGACTTCTCTCGTAGCGGCGTTCCCGGTACAATATATATATATATATAGTTTCAGGATAAATTGCGTAGTCACAAGTCCGTCCAATACTACAACTCTAGGTCTAGTATTTTGACCCAATCAACTGCATCATCCGATGTGCGGTGAATGTCCATTAGCGTTTCTTTGAAAGCTCGAATTGGGCAGTCCGCAGCAATGTGGTGGATTGACTGAAAAGAGGCACCACAATCACAATCTACAGAACTAGTACATCCCCATTTGCACAATAGATAACCACATCTGCCTTGTCCAGTTCTTATCCGATTGATGATTCTCCACTGTCGCCTTGGAAGATCAAATCCTTGTACGCTTTTGGAAGGATTCTCTACTAGATGTTTGTTGACTATTGAAGACTGCTCCCACTGGGCCTTCCATGAACTGTTAACGTGAAAAGAGGTTCTTTCAAGATCTGTTGCTGTACGCCAGGGCGGTTTTCTTGATTTCAGTCATTGGATGTTCAGTGTTTGTAATATCTTGATGGATGGGTAGTTGAGGGTTGTGCTGAATGTTTTTCCAAACCTTTAGGAGAGCTTCTGATCGTCTGAGGGCTGGAGGTGGAATGTTGCTGAGAACAGGAAACCATAGCGTGTTCGTACTCCGAATGCATCCCGTGATTATGCGCATTGCCTGATTGAGCTGTACATCAATCTTCTTAGTGTGAACACTATTGATGCAGGTGGGGCAGCAGTTTTCAGCAATAGAATATGATAAGGCTAATGCTGTTGATCTTAGAACATAAATATTGGCTCCCCATGATGTACCAGCAAGTTTATGAAGAATATTATTTCTAGTTTTAAATTTAGCAGCTATATTTGAGAGATGTTGCTTGAAAGTCAAAGTTCTATCATGTGTTATTCCCAAGTATTTTGGTGTACTGCTGAAGGGCAACGCTTGACTTCGGAATTTTATTGTTGGTTTGTAATTAGACTGTCCGTTGCGTAAGTGGAATGTAGATATAACTTTTTTTTTAGGATTGAGGTGAAGGCACCAATTCTTGAAGTATACATCCAAGGCTTCCAGATCAGTGGCTAAAGTAGTTTCAGCGTCATAAAAGTTGGAGCACTGAGTCACCAAACAAGTGTCATCAGCATAAATGAATTTTCTTGATGATGTGTCTGGGAGGTCGTATATGTACAGACTGAAAGAAGGGGGCAAGGACTGATTCTTGAGGTAAACCATCGTTTAATTTAAACACTCTACTTCTGTTATTATCAGCGTAGACCTGGAAGTACCTCTTCCTAAACATATTGCTAAGTAAGGTCGTAAGTTTACGACCTGGGATAACATTCAAAAAGTTTAGAAGGAGTCTTTCTCGCCAGACAGTATCATAGGCAGCTGATAGATCCAAAAAGACAGCCACGCTTACTGATTTACTCTCATATCCATTTTCGATTTACGTGGTGAGAGACAGTACTTGATCATTACAACTTCTTCCGGGTCTAAATCCTGCTTGCTCTATAGGAATGTAGCTGTTGGTTGTTTCATAAATTCTGTTGTAGATCAGTCGCTCAAGCAGTTTATATGTGACACTTAGAAGTGCTATTGGACGGTAGCTTTCCACTTTAGATGGATCTGGGTGTCTACGTTGCTTCACATCCGTGGGTTTAACCACTACACTGCCCTACACTTGTCCCCCTAATGGTGCTAAGAAAGCAAGCGTGATAAGATGTGACCGAACTGTCAGAAACGACCTCTCGGTCAAAGAGCGAACAAGAAGGATATATGTCAGGACCCTCAAGTTTTTGGAATAGGACCATCGCTGCGCATTTGCCAATTGAATATCGAAGGGATTAGTCGAGCAAAATGTGAATATCTTTCCAGGATTGCACTGAAATATGTAGTTGATGTCATCGTGCTTCAAGGAACACACACAGCAGGCGAAGTACAGTTAAAGTGTAGGGGAAAAATTCCAGGCTTTAAGTTGATAGCGTCTAACTATCATAAAAATTACGGCCTTGCAACTTATGTCAGGAATTATATAAAAAATTACCAATTACTATCAGTAAACTCTGAAAATTACATTTTGACTACTACAGTTAACGTTGGAAACGTGAACTGACTCTAGGAACACGACGAAGACCCAGTGCGATGGATTTGGTCAAAACTAGCAAGAAACTGCCAGGAACTGGACCCGGGCCTCTTACAGACAACAGTAAATTTATAAAATGACAAGCGAAGTATCCAGCGGGCAGTTTTCCCTAACATTTTTTACGTTAGCGCTCATCCAAGATAAGGCCTGATTATCGGTATGAATCCAGAAATGACGGTGTTCTAGGTAGGAGTGAAACTTTTCAACACCGAGAACGACAGCCAAGCATTCTTTCTCATAAATAGAATAGCTTAATTCTGAACCATGTAGCATCTTACTGAAGTATGCAATAGGGGCCAGACTATCATTCTCTAACCTCTGGTTCAAGACGGCAGAGACTGCCATGTCACTAGCATCGCACTGAAGGACGAAGTCATTGTCGAAATCGGGACTATGCAGGACCGGAGCCTGACATAGGGCCTCCTTGAGTTTTCTGAAAGCTTGTTCTTGAGCATCACCCCAACAAACGAGTATTCTTTCTTTTAAACAGATTCAAAGGGGCAGAAATGTCAGAGAAGTTTGAGATGAACCTACAATAGAACCCAACCATACCAAGAAATCTACGGATACCACGGACATTCCTAGGTCTAGGAAACTCGCGGATACATTTCACCCTGTCGGGATTTACAGAGATGCCAGAATCGGAGATGATGTGTCCGAAGAACTTGATCCGTCTAGTACATAAGGATACTTTCTGCGGGTTAACCGTAAAACCATGCGACTTTAGCCTTGTGAGAAATTCACCGAGATGGGCAATGTGTTCTTCAAAGGTGGTAGAAAAGATCACGACATTATCGAGGTACGAAAACAGACAGGAGAACTCTAAGTCACAGAAGACCGTGTCAAGTATGCGGCTTAGAGCTTGACCATCAGTGGAGAAACCCATAGGCACCTTATTAAACTGATACAGACCGAGCTCGATAGCTGCAGTCGCTTAAGTGCGGCCAGTATTCGGGAGATAGTGGGTTCGAACCCCACTCTCGGCAGCCCTGAGGATGGTTTTCTGAGGTTTCCCATTTTCACACCAGGCAAATGCTGGGGCTGTACCTTAATTAAGGCCACGGACGCTTCCTTCCCACTCCTAGCCTTCTCTTGTCCCATCGTCGCTATAAGACCTATCTGTGTCGGTGCGACGTAAAGCAACTAGCAAAAAAAACTGATACAGGCTGAAAGGAGTTGCAAAAGCAGTAAATTTGCGACAACTAGGATCCAAGGGAATCTGAAAGTAAGCTGAATTGAAGTCGAAGACTGAGTAAAACTTGGCTTTCCCGAAGGACTGCAAGGCGGACTCTATCGTAGGAAGAGGGAAACTGTCGAAGATCACCTTACGGTTCAGGACCCTGTAATCAATGACTAGACGCGCTTGATCGTCTTTCTTGGGGATTAGAAAGGCAGGTCTGCTGTAAGGCGACTTCGACAGGCTTATGACACCCTTATTCAGCAAATCATTGACGCACTTCCTCATGGCGGCTAGTTTAGGAGGAGAACAAGGAAAAGGAGGGAGTCTAACAGGCGTGTCGTCTTTCAGTATGATACGATATGAAAACTTCTTTGCACATCCTAGCATTTCAGACAGTACATCAGGGAATTCTTCCAGGAGACTATTTAGCGTGAAAGTTTGATTTTCAGACAGATCACTTAGGCCGATGTAAGATTTGTCTTCAGACAAGGAACACAGGGGCTTGTTTCTGAAGGGACTCTCAAAGGGAAAACTTTCGTTCGACCTAAAACGGAAAGCGAAGGACCGACTGATGAAGTCAGTCGACAGTCCAGTAGCTAACATGAAGTCAGTACCTAGGATGAGAGGAACGGCCAAGTCTGGGACAACATTGAAGTTCCAGTCCCAAGAGAGGTTATGAATTTCCACGTGGGTTCGGATGCGTTTCACAGGAAATACGCGGCGACCGTCCGCAGACACATAATTTTCAGTACAACCAGAATTACGAAGGTATTTTAATATACCATCGACAAAATATTGATTGATGAAAGAACTACACGATCCGGTGTTTAAGAGAGCATACATGGCGCGTGAGCCGCAAAGAACCTTGGCCCAAGGTGATGATGAAGGAAGTCCCCAAATTTTGCGATTGGAACAGTTATTCGGCACCAACGGCGGGCCATCGCGTTGGTGCGAAGCTAGTTTCCCTGATTAGAATTGCATCGAGGGCATATGTCGCGATAGACCCCAGTCAAACCACATTGACTGCACTTTATAGAAGACTTCAATCTACAGTTACGGGAAATATGTCCATCTTTTCCACAATTCCAGCATTTGATGGGATTTGCAGCCTTATGGCGAGATACATCACGGCTCAAAAGAGCATTGGTAATACGGCCCGAAGAATGAGGCGATTCAGAACGATCAGTAGACCTGTTAGAATGTCGGACACTGCTTGGCGACCTAGCGAAAGAAACAGTTCTAGGCGAAGTGCGACAAGCTGTATCGGGAAAAGAGCAATCAGCAGGAGGAGGAGGGGGTTGGTACATGTTGTTCAGTTGCAGTGTAGACTCAAATTCACGGCCAAGACTGATGATGTCGTCAACACAATTTACTTCCGACCTCTTTATAAACAATTTATATTGAGGAGCTAAGTTGCGTTAGAAGGTATCGAAAATTTCAGACTCTGAATTCTAATATCCAAGCGATTAAATAGGGTAAGAATACCGGTGGCATCATGTGTTCACCCCGACCTTGAGTTCTCCTAAGTATCTCTTGCTTTAATACGAAGTCCATATCAGATAACCGGAACCTGACTTTAAGCTCTTTGACGAAATCAGACCAACATTGAATTTTGTATTTACTTAATCTGTACCATTTGCTAGCACTACCTTCCAACATACCAGTAATGACAGGTACAGATAGGTCTAAAGGCATCGAGGTGCATGCCGCTATATCCTCGACCTTTTCTAAAAACTCAATAACAGAGAGTCCTCTTTCTTGCCGGAAAATTTCAAGTTCCATATACGGATGATATCAAGAGCAGGGCTAAAATAGGGGGACCTGTCGGTAATGGAATGAGCAATATGATCCATAACTCTCATGTTCGTGCCAGGGATATGTTCATGACCACTATCACCAACCCTGATATCCGCATCGCTACAATTTGTACTAGCACGAGGTGAAACACCATTATTAGTTTCATTATTACTCTTGTCTATTTCAATACCCGGAGAGTCATCGGGTACCATGTCGCTATCTCTACAAGTATGCTTATCCATATCGTTGTCCATAGTTTACAGATACAATACGCAAATCGCGTAGTTAGCTAGTATTCATACAACACCTATATACAGAACACGCGATAAAGTAATGCAACAAGAGCTCAAGCGGTATGAGTGAAAGGTATCGGCTGGCACACAGCAAACACACGAGTCCGTGTCACCTTCAGTTCTCAAAACAAACATAGTGAATTGGTAAAGGAAAATCAAAGTTAGCACACGAATAAATTAGAAAAACACCTTTCTAACCCAACCATGGTGAGCACAAAACGAAGCAATAATAAAACCAAGAGAAGATTAAAGAAAACTAAATACCTCAATTATATAAGCAATTCACATTCTCGAAAGGCCGAGATATGTACAAAGACATCTTGAATCTATTAAAATATCTTTTATATGTCACAAAGGCGACTTGGAAATCCAATCCTTCCATATTCTCAAGTCAAAAACTCTACACTACCAACCCAGAAAGATAACCCAACAAGACGGGGTAAAAAAGAAATGCTTTGACCTATGCTAACGTATGACATGCCATCTACCGGAATAAGGAAAGATTACATAGTGGTAACAACACATGATGGGAAGGAGATAGATACAAGAGTTCGCTAGGAACGTGAAGATTTCAGAAAAGGCAAACGTACCATAAAATGATACGGTGCGGTTGAAACGTGACAATAGTTAATGTGTTCAAGCCACCAGATATTACTTGGCCTAATCCTACTATCCCTTTTCAAATCAAATAAAATCAAAATCAAAATCTCTTTATTTGCAAATGAGGTGTCTACAATACGACATCGCGTTGACCGTCGTTACTTTCGGCATGAATTCCACGTGCAGCAAACCCTCCATGTCAAAGAATAACCTTACCGGCTGAAGGTTGAACCTTGGCCTTGTTTCGTTGTGGTGATGAGGGGTGCACCCATTCCATTGATGTTCGCTTCGTTTCGGGGGTGAAGTGGTGGACCCACGTTTCGTCGCCTGTGACGATTCGCCGCAGAAACCCGTTGCCGTCTGCGGCATAGCGTTGCAAAAATGCCAGGGAGGATTGAAAATGTTGTCCCTTGTGCTCCTCGGTGAGAGGACGTGGGACCCATCTTTGACACAGCTTGCGATATCCAAGGTCCTCGTGAACAATGGCGAACACACTGCCATATGACATGTTCAGCTGCGTCGCAATTTCTCTCAGTTTAATGCGCCGGTTCTGTCTAATGATCACATTCACACTGTTGACCTTTGCACGGGTCCTGGGCGTAGCGGGCCTGCCTTCGCGATGGTTGTCCGTGATATCCGTGCGTCCAGCTTCGAATTGCTGACACCACCTTACGATACCTTGCCGGGAAATGGCCCGCTTCCCATACACAGCACTATCTTCACGTGCAATTCTTCCTTTTGGCCCATTGTATTGTATTGTATTGTATTTTATTTCGTCCAACTGATCATACAGTGATATGGGACACGTCAATAATCATATTTACAGTAACAAAGGATAAAACAGTAATATACATGCCATGATAAATAAAGAGAAATATACAATGTGGTAAAGAGGCACAGATTTAAAAAAAAAATTAAAAAAGTGATACATAAGTTAATTTTCAAGAGCTAAGTATTCTTCAATAGAATAAAAACAATGGTTAGAAACAAATTTGAATAATTCTTTCTTAAATTTTGAACATGGTTTTATCTGCTTAATGCAGTCTGGTAATTTATTAAATAAATGTACTCCTGCATAACTCAAACTTGATTCATATAGCTTAGTTTTGTGTGGTTCTATGTGCAGACTGTGTTTATTTCTAGTATTATACCTATGTACATCAGAATTTATGGTGTAGCTGTTTACATTCTCCTTCATATATACAAGTGTATGGAAGATATAAAGGCTAGGCAATGGTAAAATAAAATAAAGTTTAAAGTATTTCTTGCAGCTTGTCCTCCTGCCGACACCGGCCATTCCTCTAATTATTTTATTTTGTAACTTAAAGATGACTTTGCTATATCGTGAATTCCCCCAGTAAATGATTCCATAGGTTAGTATGGGATGGACATATGCAAAATACATAATTTGGCAAGCCTTTAAATTAAAACTATTTTTCAAAGATATTATCATGAAATAAATTCTACTAAGCTTTTTCCCTATAAACTCTGTATGTTTATCCCAGGTTAATGATTCATCCATCCACAAGCCAAGAAACTTTGTTGATGATGAGTACTCAATTATGGTCTCTCCAAATGATATTGGACTAACTTCCATATTTAAATTAATCTTATGGTGAAATCTAATCACAGAAGTTTTCTGTTTACTTAAAATTAATTTATTATCTTCAAGCCAGCTCAGGATATTACTCACTATATTGCCTGCCTTCAATTCTAACCCTTCAGAACTTTCATCAGCTACAAAGACAGTAATATCATCTGCAAACAAAGTTAATTGCACTCCTTGAATATCATCAACAATTTGGACGATATCATTAATAAATACTAAAAATAATAATGGTCCCAAAACTGACCCCTGTGGAACACCATGAACTATGTTTCTGGCACAGGAACACACATTCTCAATTACATTTTTGCTCAAATCAGTACCGGTATATGATATTTCAACAATCTGCCTTCTATCCCCTAAAAATGATTTGAACCAGTCATAGGCCATTCCCCGAACTCCATACATGTATAACTTTTCTAAAAGCAAGCTGTGGTCAATTATATCAAAAGCTTTTGTTAAGTCCAAGAAAATACCTAAACATGCACCCTTCCCATCTAGTGTGTCATATATCCGTTCAATAAAGTTAATGAATGCTGTGGTAGTTGATCTATTTTTACGAAAGCCATTCTGGCAACCAGCTAATATATTATGCTTCTCTAAGAATGATAACAGTCTATCGTACATAATTCTTTCCAGTATTTTGGAGAATACAGAGGGGAGGCAGACAGGCCTATAGTTACCAGCATCTTCTTCACTACCCTTTTTATGTATCGGAACAACTTTGGTTACCTTGAATTTGTCTGGAAATTTACCAGTGGTTAGTGACAAATTTATCAAGTAACAGAGAGGCTTGATTATGTATTGGTAACAGCATTGAATAAGGTAGTTTGAATAACCATCTAAACCAGAAGACTTCTTTTTACCCATCTGTTTTATTTCCTTATCTATCTCTTGCTCAGTCACAGCAGTACAAAACATGGATGATATATTCCTGTGAACTGTATTCAAGTTTGTTCTTGTCACTGATGTTTGAAAATTTTCCGTTAACCTCAAAACTGCTTCTATAAAATAGTTACTAAATATTTCTGCAACTTCTTCTGGATCACTGATTTCTTTCCCTGCATTTGTAAGAGTAATATTATTTTTTAATGGAACTAGAGTACCTTTCTCCCTTTTTATAATGTTCCACATACATTCCCATAGGAATAGGATTATTGCAGGCACCTCATATTTGAAGTGAACGTCCAGTTGACGCGCCATTGCATTTGGCCGCTATTCACACAATACTAGACGAGACAGACTTGTGGGCTGTGTCTGTTCCTTTCTCCGCTGTGCCCATGTTTGCGACACACAGCGCGCTGCTGCGGCGCGTTAGTGCAACTAACCTTTTGATCCAAAGAGCAACAAGAGCTACTCACCGTACATATGCGGAATGCAGAAGGGAAGCTAAGAATCTTTGTAGAAAAGAAGAAAAGAGAATTGGAGAAAGATGTGATAAAAGAGGAGCTGCAAGATTATGAGCATAAGAGAAGTAGAAAGTTTTATAGAAATGTGAAGCAGAGGAAAAGTGGATTTCAACCAAGAGTTATCTGCATACAAAATATGGAAGGGAAACTACTTGGAAATACCCAGGAAATATTAGATAGATGGGCAGAATATTTTCAGGAGGTTTTGAATCCAGTTAAAATTCAAAATGAAGAACATGAATTAGAATTGCCAAATAGTGAATATAATAGTGATGAATCTGAAGAATGCAATAGTGAACTACCCACTTTGAAAGAAGTAAAAGATATCCTTTTATTGATGAAGAATAATAAGTCACCAGAAGAAGATGGAATAACAGATGAGTTGTTAAAATATCGTGGAACAGTATTGATACAAACATTGTATGAGTTGATATTGGATACCTGGCGAACAGAGTAATTGCCAGAAGAATGGAAAACAACCTTATTGCACCCAAACCTTAAAGAATGGAAATAAATTGAAATGGTGAAAATTACAGATGGATATCTCTGCTGTGCATGGTACAAGATCTTTACCATAATATCTATGTGTCTTAACACACAAAGCTGAGCAGTATCTTGGAGAATATCAGTGTGGATTTCGTGCTAACCACTGTATCAACTGCATGTTGATTTTAAACAAGCATACGATTCAGTGCAAAGAGGAAAACTGTTCATCGAAATGAAAGCTCTTGTTTATCCTGGGAAACTGATTAGGTTGGTAAAAGCAGCTTTGAGCAGAAGTAAATATAAGGTATGTGTACAAGGGAAAGTATTGAGAACCTTCAATGTAAAAGTGAATTTGAGGCAAGGAGATTCAATGTCTGCTGTCCTCTTCAATATTGCTTTAAAAACAGCTGTGTTTACTATCACTGCAAATTGTAAAAGGAACATATATCACAGACTAATTCAAATATTGGCATACGCAGATGATGTGACCATAGTTTTTTGTGCAAAGAATGCACTTCTGAAACCTATGAAGAGTTGGAGAGGGGAGCACAGGAATTTGAACAGGTAGTGAATAACAATAAAACTAAGTTCCTAGTGAGTTCCAGATGTAGTCAACCAGCAAATGCACTTAGGTGTGGAGAAAAGTGTTTTGAAAAGGTACAGGTATTTAGATATCTGGGCTCTCTGATTACTTCACAAAATGAAAGAAAACAGGAAATAAGCGCTCGACTGGCTGCAGTAAATCAATGCTATGCTGCCTAAATTCCAACATTAAGAAACAAACAAATATCCAGTTAAGCTAAGTTGATCGTTTATAAGACTGTCATTAGATCAGTGGTTATATATGGAGCTGAGACCTGGGTATTAAATAAAACAGAAAAAATAGGTTAATGACATGGGAAAAAGGGTATTGAGGAAGATTTTGGGCCTGTTCGCACTGAGCTAGGGTGGTGTATTAGATCTAATCAAGAGCTTTGAGACCTGTACCAAGAACAGGATATAGTATCTTTGATGAAGACTGCTAGAGTACATTGGCTAGGATATGTCCATCGAATGGAGACTACAAGAGAACCTAAGAAAGGGCTGGAGGGGCATCTAGGTGGAAGACAATGTAGAGGTAGATCAAGAAAGCGGTGGACAGAAGAGTTGGAGGCTGATCTACGTACCATGGGAGTTTGGAGATAGAGGACCAAGGCAGTCGGCAGAGCTTTGGAAAAAGATTGTTGCAAAGACCAAGGTTTTACAAGGACCGCAGCATCAAGGAATAGTAATAAGTTTCCAAAACAGTACTAGTGTGGCAGGACCACACGTTGAGAGAAATCCATCCTTTCCTGTCTGCAAATCGAACTGAAATTTTTTCTTCAGGTTGTTATGCCAATTATTGATAATTTTACACAGAATACAGTGTTGTTCCTGATTCTGGAGAGGTTAATAATACAGTAGATCCCCGAGTATACAAGCTCTGATTAACCGTGACACTCAATTATCCAAGCCAAAACTGTAGGGGTAAAACACACTATTTCCCTTATAATGTCGTAATTCATAGAAATATTATCATTATTACCATAACCAGCATGTATATTATTGTGGCAAAGGAATGAGGTACCACAAAAAGAACTGGCAAAGTCAGTATTAAGAACATTTAAAGTGTAAATGTAACACTTTTTTGTTATCTTGTTATGTTTAGTTATACTGTACCTTCAATTAAGTAGGCTAAAGCAAAAAATGATTCATACAGTACTGGTATTAAAATATATCAATACAGCATACATATACTATAGACTATCCACTTCATATATGTATCGATATGAAAATATAAGAATTGTTTAACCACCTAATTGATACCTTTATTTGCCTTTGGCATTTTTATAAAATCATTCATAGTACTGTACATGTTTCATCTGCTTCGCAGGCATCATCAGCTACATTCACTTATACTTAGGTACAAAAGGAAGAGATTATACACAATATATTGCTCTCATAACAGTCTTCATCTCTTCTCATGGAAAGCTTATAACTTTGTCTAACGGGGGAAGTACAGTAGCAGTGGGGGTTTGGAAGGGGGAAAACTTTAAAATGTGTTATTAAAAACGTATGCTTAACTAAAATAATATTAAAACATTTGTTCAGCTTCCAATTTAAAAGATAAAATATCTTTATAAGCCTCTGTTATGCTTCTGCTTGAAAGCATGAATGAGAAAACACTGGTTAACTTGATGCAATCTTTTACATAGGGTGGATTCCTTGCAGTCAAATTTAAAATGCTCTTGCAACTCAATGTTAAGATGTTCTTTGAAGTTCATTTGGCACTTGTCCATGAACTAGGCAGTTGGGTAGTTTCTAACATGATTCCTGCCTGTGGGTTGCCATCCTTACTTCCCATTATCTTGGGTGTGGGTCTATGTCTGTGTTCTCTGCACAGACCCATATTATTATTATTATTATTATTATTATTATTATTATTTTGTGGGGCTATTTCTAGCCGAGTGCAGCCCTTGTAAGGCAGACCCTCCGATGAGGGTGGGCGTCATCTTTCATATGTAGGTAATTGCGTGTTATTGTGGTGGAGGATAGTGCTATGTGTGGTGTGTGAGTTGCAGAGAAGTTGGTGACAGCACAAACACCCAGCCCCCAAGCCATTGGAATTAACCAATGAAGGTTAAAATCCCCAACCCGGCTGGGAATCGAACCCGGGACCCTCTGAACCAAAGTCTAGTACGCTGACCATTCAGCCAATGGGTCAGAGAATGTAGCTGATGATGTCTGCGAAGCAGATGAAACGTATACTACGAATGATTTTATAAAATTGCCAAAGGCAAATAAAGGTATCAGTTAGCTGGTTAAACAATTCTTTGATTCTTAGATGTACCTACATACATACTTTTTCATTGTAGGCTCTTATGCCTTTCTGCATTCATTCTACACGTCTCTGTGATTTTACTAAACTATAGCACACTCCTCTATTAGTAACTAATTCTATGGCCTTGTTTAGTTCTGTACTTCTTATTTTTAAATCATAACCTGAGGCTAACCATTCTCATCTTCGTCTCTAACCTTCCATGACAGTATCCATTATTCTCCTAGATTACCTACTTTAATGCATTCGTCTCGCATGATCTCACCACCAAAGCCAGTTTAAGTGTACAGCTTTATCAGTCGAGTTCATTCCTAACTTTGCCTTTATTTCCTCATTCGGAGTACCATCATGCCATTGTTCCTACCTGTTTTCACTATCGGCCATTCTCGCTAATTTCATGTTCCTTACTTCTAACTTATGAATAAGATATCAGAAGTCCAACCAGCTTTCATATCACCCCTGTAAAGCTAAATTGGCCTTAAAATACCTCAGTATTAAGGTAGTTTTGTTTGGGAGCTAATGTCCTTCTTACAGAATACTCTTGATTGCAACTTTGAGCTTGCTGCATTTCTTCTACTGCACGTTGATCAATCTCACTTATTATACTTGAAATGATCTACATGTTCCAGCTTTGTATTCCCAACCTGACATTGTATTCTCTTAGGTGTCTTACTTACTGACATCAATTTAGTTTTGGAAAGTCTAATTTTCACACCATACTCATTGCACCTGTTTTAAAGTTTCAAGATGTGAGACTGCAGGCTTTCAGCACAATCTGCCATGAAGACCAAGTCATTTGCATAGGCCAAACTGCTTACTGCATTTCCACCTAACTGAATATTTCCTGCCACTTTGCACCTTTCAGTAGATGATCCATATAAACTATCAACAACAAAGGTGATAAATTCCAGCCTTAACTAACCCCTATGAGTACCTTGAATCAATAACTCATTGCACCATCAATTCACACTGCAACCAATTGTCAAAATAAATACCTTTCATTGTTTTTAATAATCTGCACATAATCTCATAGTCAGCCAGTATGGCTAACATTCTTTCCCTCAGCACTCGGTCACAACCGTTCTCTAGATCAACGAAGCATAAACATAACTCTCTATTCCTCTCATAGTATTTGTTAATTACCTGGCGCATTCTGAAAATCTGATCCTGTCTTTGGTCTGAAACCTCACTGGTTTTCTTCCAGCTTACTCTCAACCACAGTTCATATCCTCCATTCCAAAATGCCAGTGAACATTTCACCTGGTATACTGATCAATGAAATACCTCAAAAGTTATTGCACTCCTTCCTGTTCCCTTGCTTATAGATGAATTACACATAGTCCCAGGGAGGATCTCTCCTCTAACTTGTTAGGGACCACCGGTGGTGCCTCCTGTGCATAAGCAGGGCCATGACTCAGAATATGTCCAGAATGTATTTCATATTCACTGGCATTCTGAGTCTTAGGACCAGTTACTAGGCTACTCAGCCATAGGCCATGGCTTACGAACTGGGTCGTGACTACGGTAACCCTCGCCACAAACCAAAAGAATACTTTTAGGGGCAGCTTGGTGGATCCCTGCAAGGGAGGATATCTCCTGGCTGTTACTTTAGATATCACTTCAGAATATTTTTTGCATTATTTTCTCATTCCTACACATGCTTCCATGTTAATAAATAACTGCCTACATTTCTACATCTTAAAATGATTTGAGGCCAAATTTTATCAAGCTCTTATAGTTTGCAGTAGGTGGGTGTACTTCACAGAGGAAGATATATACAAGCTTGCTTTTGTCTTCCATAGTCATTTCTTCCTCCTCTGCGAACCATGTGACCTTATTACAAGTAACAACTCTCATTATTGTTCCGTATTGAAGATGACGTTAGGCATAGATATCAAGGATAATTAAATAAAAAACCACCTATTCAATACTTTCCACGTTTAATGTGGTTATTATCTACATGATTTTATGTAGACTTATTTGGTCAGGTACATGTTTCACCCATTATTTTGGGCATCTTCAGCCTGTAAACAACCTTTAGGTCAAGGTTTGGGACCTTTTTAACCAATATAAACATACTAATATACTAATATATACACTATATACGACATATACATTATATACAATATATACAAACATAAGTCAATACAGTAAAGTTTTTTGGTCCTAATCTATCTAATATGGGAAATGTCCAAAACTAAAATGGATCTTCTTTTCGGTGAAGAGGATTGCATATTGGGGTTTATGTGACCCCTATATCATATTAAGTACTTGATGTATCGTGTCTGGTGACAGGATGTGTCGTCAACAATAAGTGGAGATTTGAACTGATTGTAGGTTGGTCAAGATTGAAAATATAAATTTAAATTGAATGTGTTTTAACTTGGCAGTTCTGGTTAACTTAAAATGTTCAAAACTAAAAATAAAATGAAACGGATCTTCTTTTTTCTTGAGAAGGGGTGATAATAAAACTGGAGCTTGTTTGACCCACGATTTTCATTTTCATGTTCTTGACGTAACTAATATTTAAATGTGTTGTCGTGCACAAGTGGAGATTCAAAAGCCGATTGTTGTAGGTAGACTGGTCAAAAATGTTGTGAATTAAACTGTTAGCGTCTTGACTTTGGGTCTCATGTAACGTCAAGGAATTGACAAGAGTACAATATTTAGCTGTTTCATAGTTTTAGGCTGCTGCTTAATTGGGAAGAGACATCTTAGACACTTGATACAGTCTTGTGTGAAAATTGTTCCCGTTGATGTGTTGCTTGGTCTTTGGGAGGGATCTTAAGAATATCTGTAATGAAGTAGAAAAATAATTTTGAATTAAAAATTTTTGAGCACGCGTTGTGATAAAATGTATTAAATTAAGACCTCTTAACTGTAAAATGACTTACTTGTTCAGTTAATACTAGATGGATCTGTCTGCTCCGGCAGCGCCTGTCTTGTCACCATTTCTACTCCTGGTGTTGTACTGGTGCGGTAATGGAGGGGCGGGGCATGGAGGGAGAGTGGGGGTAGGCTGGTCTATGGGCGTGTGTGCTGTTGCTGGAGGGGAGTTTTTAGAAGCAATATGGGCGGGTTTAACTTTTGGTATGATGGAAGAAGCATTTGAGTGTGGAGATTTAAATAATTGAGGGATTTTGTTTTGATCTGAATTCACGATATTAATTAATCTAGGTGTTAATTCGTACAAAGGATTTTTAATTTCATTGACGTCGTTGAGATTTTTATTTTTATTGTAGGTTTGGTCTAAAAAGATGTGTAGGTTTTCCAGTTCATTCATTAATTTCCCTTTACCTATGCTTCTAATGATGGTAAGATCTTTCTTTATGGATGTAAAGTGATGGCCCGTTTCTCTCATATGTTGGCTCATCGCTGAGTACTTATTGTGTTTTTGAGCGTTATAATGTTCCAGATATCTCATGTTAAAGCTGCGGCCAGTCTGTCCGATATAAGAAAAACCACAATGTGTACATGTTAGTTTATATATGCCGGACCTTGAATAATGGTTGCTATTGTGATTGACCTTGTTGTGGTTAAAAAACATGTTTCGATTAGTGTTAACTGTCCTGAAGGCTATATTGATATTGTGCTTCTTTAAAGTATTTGCGATCTGATGGACGGCTGGGTTGTTATATGTAAATGTGGCGAAACTAGTTTTTTTAGGTTTTTCTGGGATGAGGTTAGTGGACAATTTAATTTTGATTTTATTAATCAAACGGTTGACCATATCTATTTTAAACCCGTTCAGTTGAGCAAGATTCCTTATGTACTTCAGTTCAATTTTTAAATTGTTGGGAGAAAGAGGAATTTTTAAAGCTCTATAAATTAAATTATAGAAAGAGGCTTGTTTTTGGGACTTGGGGTGTATGGAAGAATTCATAATAGTTAAGGGAGAGTGTGTACGTTTCCTGTATATTCGAAAATCGAAGGTATTATGTCCGCGTGTAATAGTTAAGTCCAAAAAGTTTAATGAGTTCTCAACCTCATTCTCTTTAGTAAACTTAACATTGGGGTCAATTTTGTTTAGGAACTCCAAGATCTCGTCACTATTAGTGACATTTTTGTCGAAAATTATGAAGGTATCGTCTACAAATCTCAGCCATAAACATATGCCTTTTATTTGTGTTATAATTTTTGTGTGTTCTATTGTGTCCATATAAATGTCTGCTAAGATGCCAGAAAGAGGGTCGCCCATCGCTAAGCCTTTTTGTTGGTAAAACTTTCCATTGAAAGAGAAAAAGTTGTTGCTTAAGACAAAATTTAATATCTTCATGAATTCTTCAATTTCCATCTTACTAAGGCCGCTGTGTTTATTGATATTATCACTGATAATTCTTACAGTTTCTTTGGTAGGGATGTTTGGGTACATATTTACGACGTCATAGGAGCACATTGAGTGATTGGGGCGCAGCCTAAACTTGTTTAAAATTTCGCAAAAAGTGAATGAATTTTTTAAAGGGTGTTTATTATTGAATACGTAATGTTTTATTAGAAAGCCGTGAATGAATTTTGATACTTTATAGGTGGGGCTGTTTCTACAGTTTATGATAGGGCGTATTGGAATGTCCTTCTTATGAATCTTTGGTAAGGCTCTGGCTGTCGGAATACTAGGGTTCATGTTAAAAAGTTTTTGTTGTTCTTGTTCATTGAAAAGAAAGTTAGAACTTCTTATTAGAGTTTTTAGATTTCGCTGGATTCTCGTGGTTGGATCTTTGTTGACTGTTGTGTATATTTTGTCCTTAAAAAAGTCTTCTGTTTTTTGAATGTATGTGTTTTGATCTAGGAGAACTGTGGATCCTCCTTTGTCCGCTTTTGTGACAATAATGTTGTTGTCGTCCATTTTCTTTTTTACGTTCTGGATCAATTTTTTGTGGTCGAAATTTGAATATGCGTTTATTTCTTCCGCTAGTTTTGGTAGTTTCTTTTTTACCTCAAATCTGGTATCATTTTGTGTTTCTAAAGGGATTTTAGAAATGTTAGCCTCGATCTCAGCTACTGTGTTGATAATATCCGTTTCTTTTTTCTTGTTAGGCCAGTTATGTTTTAAGCCTTTATTCAAGATCCCCATTTCTTCTTCAGAGAACTGTACGTCTGTCAAATTAACTACTGTGGGTGTATTGTTCTGTGAGGGAGCCGCTTTTTACGTGTTTGAACTACGTTTTGGTAAACGTGATTGGGATGCTTTTAATTGAGATAGTTTCTTGTCGAGAGTAACTTGCTTCCTATCCAATAAAGCAATCAGTTTATTGTCCACATGTAGTTGGAAAGAGTTCCATTCTAACGGATGTAAAGCCTGAGCTAACGCTAAATGAACTCTATATAACTGCAGATTTAAAAGCGACTTCTTTTTATATGACGCTTTAATTTCATTTCTTAACCAAATGTCGTTGACCTTGTTTTGAACTCTAATCAAACTTTGGTTAGATAAGTTTTTTCGCTGTGTAGGTTTCAAAAATTTTGGGATCAATTTTAGTTCTAAACACTGTTTTAGAAAGGCTATGTCTTTAGTTAGTTTACAAATCTTGACCTTAAGGTTGAAGTACCTATTTAAACGGTATTTTGCCTGGTTGGCTACCAAATTACAAGTAACAACTCTCATTATTGTTCCGTACTGAAGATGACGTTAGGCATAGATATCAAGGATAATTAAATAAAAAACCACCTATTCAATACTTTCCACGTTTAATGTGGTTATTATCTACATGATTTTATGTAGACTTATTTGGTCAGGTACATGTTTCACCCATTATTTTGGGCATCTTCAGCCTGTAAACAACCTTTAGGTCAAGGTTTGGGACCTTTTTAACCAATATAAACATACTAATATACTAATATATACACTATATACGACATATACATTATATACAATATATACAAACATAAGTCAATACAGTAAAGTTTTTTGGTCCTAATCTATCTAATATGGGAAATGTCGGAAATGTCCAAAACTAAAATGGATCTTCTTTTCGGTGAAGAGGATTGCATATTGGGGTTTATGTGACCCCTATATCATATTAAGTACTTGACGTATCGTGTCTGGTGACAGGATGTGTCGTCAACAATAAGTGGAGATTTGAACTGATTGTAGGTTGGTCAAGATTGAAAATATAAATTTAAATTGAATGTGTTTTAACTTGGCAGTTCTGGTTAACTTAAAATGTTCAAAACTAAAAATAAAATGAAACGGATCTTCTTTTTTCTTGAGAAGGGGTGATATTAAAACTGGAGCAACTTGACCAACCTACAATCAGTTCAAATCTCCACTTATTGTTGACGACACATCCTGTCACCAGACACGATACGTCAAGTACTTAATATGATATAGGGGTCACATAAACCCCAATATGCAATCCTCTTCACCGAAAAGAAGATCCATTTTAGTTTTGGACATTTCCCATATTAGATAGATTAGGACCAAAAAACTTTACTGTATTGACTTATGTTTGTATATATTGTATATAATGTATATGTCGTATATAGTGTATATATTAGTATATTAGTATGTTTATATTGGTTAAAAAGGTCCCAAACCTTGACCTAAAGGTTGTTTACAGGCTGAAGATGCCCAAAATAATGGGTGAAACATGTACCTGACCAAATAAGTCTACATAAAATCATGTAGATAATAACCACATTAAAACGTGGAAAGTATTGAATAGGTGGTTTTTTATTTAATTATCCTTGATATCTATGCCTAACGTCATCTTCAATACGGAACAATAATGAGAGTTGTTACTTGTAATTTGGTAGCCAACCAGGCAAAATACCGTTTAAATAGGTACTTCAACCTTAAGGTCAAGATTTGTAAACTAACTAAAGACATAGCCTTTATAAAACAGTGTCTAGAACTAAAATTGATCCCAAAATTTTTGAAACCTACACAGCGAAAAAACTTATCTAACCAAAGTTTGATTAGAGTTCAAAACAAGGTCAACGACATTTGGTTAAGAAATGAAATTAAAGCGTCATATAAAAAGAAGTCGCTTTTAAATCTGCAGTTATATAGAGTTCATTTAGCGTTAGCTCAGGCTTTACATCCGTTAGAATGGAACTCTTTCCAACTACATGTGGACAATAAACTGATTGCTTTATTGGATAGGAAGCAAGTTACTCTCGACAAGAAACTATCTCAATTAAAAGCATCCCAATCACGTTTACCAAAACGTAGTTCAGACACGCAAAAAGCGGCTCCCTCACAGAACAATACACCCACAGTAGTTAATTTGACAGACGTACAGTTCTCTGAAGAAGAAATGGGGATCTTGAATAAAGGCTTAAAACATAACTGGCCTAGCAAGAAAAAAGAAACGGATATTATCAACACAGTAGCTGAGATCGAGGCTAACATTTCTAAACTCCCTTTAGAAACACAAAATGATACCAGATTTGAGGTAAAAAAGAAACTACCAAAACTAGCGGAAGAAATAAACGCATATTCAAATTTCGACCACAAAAAATTGATCCAGAACGTAAAAAAGAAAATGGACGACAACAACATTATTGTCACAAAAGCGGACAAAGGAGGATCCACAGTTCTCCTAGATCAAAACACATACATTCAAAAAACAGAAGACTTTTTTAAGGACAAAATATACACAACAGTCAACAAAGATCCAACCACGAGAATCCAGCGAAATCTATAAACTCTAATAAGAAGTTCTAACTTTCTTTTCAATGAACAAGAACAACAAAAACTTTTTAACATGAACCCTAGTATTCCGACAGCCAGAGCCTTACCAAAGAATCATAAGAAGGACATTCCAATACGCCCTATCATAAACTGTAGAAACAGCCCCACCTATAAAGTATCAAAATTCATTCACGGCTTTCTAAAAAACCATTACGTATTCAATAATAAACACCCTTTAAAAAATTCATTCAATTTTTGCGAAATTTTAAACAAGTTTAAGCTGCGCCCCAATCACTCAATGTGCTCCTATGACGTCGTAAATATGTACCCAAACATCCCTACCAAAGAAACTGTAAGAATTATCAGTGATAATATCAATAAACACAGCGGCCTTAGTAAGATGGAAATTGAAGAATTCATGAAGATATTAAATTTTGTCTTAAGCAACAACTTTTTCTCTTTCAATGGAAAGTTTTACCAACAAAAAGGCTTAGCGATGGGCGACCCTCTTTCTGGCATCTTAGCAGACATTTATATGGACACAATAGAACACACAAAAATTATAACACAAATAAAAGGCATATGTTTATGGCTGAGATTTGTAGACGATACCTTCATAATTTTCGACAAAAATGTCACTAATAGTGACGAGATCTTGGAGTTCCTAAACAAAATTGACCCCAATGTTAAGTTTACTAAAGAGGATGAGGTTAAGAACTCATTAAACTTTTTGGACTTAACTATTACACGCGGACATAATACCTTCAATTTTCGAATATACAGGAAACGTACACACTCTCCCTTAACTATTATGAATTCTTCCATACACCCCAAGTCCCAAAAACAAGCCTCTTTCTATAATTTAATTTATAGAGCTTTAAAAATTCCTCTTTCTCCCAACAATTTAAAAATTGAACTGAAGTACATAAGGAATCTTGCTCAACTGAACGGGTTTAAAATAGATATGGTCAACCGTTTGATTAATAAAATCAAAATTAAATTGTCCACTAACCTCATCCCAGAAAAACCTAAAAAAACTAGTTTCGCCACATTTACATATAACAACCCAGCCGTCCATCAGATCGCAAATACTTTAAAGAAGCACAATATCAATATAGCCTTCAGGACAGTTAACACTAATCGAAACATGTTTTTAACCACAACAAGGTCAATCACAATAGCAACCATTATTCAAGGTCCGGCATATATAAACTAACATGTACACATTGTGGTTTTTCTTATATCGGACAGACTGGCCGCAGCTTTAACACGAGATATCTGGAACATTATAACGCTCAAAAACACAATAAGTACTCAGCGATGAGCCAACATATGAGAGAAACGGGCCATCACTTTACATCCATAGAGAAAGATCTTACCATCATTAGAAGCATAGGTAAAGGGAAATTAATGAATGAACTGGAAAACCTACACATCTTTTTAGATCAAACCTACAATAAAAATAAAAATCTCAACGACGTCAATGAAATTAAAAATCCTTTGTACGAATTAACACCTAGATTAATTAATATCGTGAATTCAGATCAAAACAAAATCCCTCAATTATTTAAATCTCCACACTCAAATGCTTCTTCCATCATACCAAAAGTTAAACCCGCCCATATTGCTTCTAGAAACTCCCCTCCAGCAACAGCACACACGCCCATAGACCAGCCTACCCCCACTCTCCCTCCATGCCCCGCCCCCCAATTACCGCACCAGTACAACACCAGGAGTAGAAATGGTGACAAGACAGGCGCTGCCGGAACAGACAGATCCATCTAGTATTAACTGAACAAGTAAGTCATTTTACAGTTAAGAGGTGTTAATTTAATACATTTTATCACAACGCGTGCTCAAAAATTTTTAATTCAAAATTATTTGTCTACTTCATTACAGATATTCTTAAGATCCCTCCCAAAGACCAAGCAACACATCAACGGGAACAATTTTCACACAAGACTGTATCAAGTGTCTAAGATGTCTCTTCCCAATTAAGCAGCAGCCTAAAACTATGAAACAGCTAAATATTGTACTCTTGTCAATTCCTTGACGTTACATGAGACCCAAAGTCAAGACGCTAACAGTTTAATTCACAACGGTTTTGACCAGTCTACGTACAACAATCGGCTTTTGAATCTCCACTTGTGCACGACAACACATTTAAATATTAGTTACGTCAAGAACATGAAAATGAAAATCGTGGGTCAAACAAGCTCCAGTTTTAATATCACCCCTTCTCAAGAAAAAAGAAGATCCGTTTCATTTTATTTTTAGTTTTGAACATCTTAAGTTAACCAGAACTGCCAAGTTAAAACACATTCAATTTAAATTTATATTTTCAATCTTGACCAACCTACAATCAGTTCAAATCTCCACTTATTGTTGACGACACATCCTGTCACCAGACACGATACGTCAAGTACTTAATATGATATAGGGGTCACATAAACCCCAATATGCAATCCTCTTCACCGAAAAGAAGATCCATTTTAGTTTTGGACATTTCCGACATTTCCCATATTAGATAGATTAGGACCAAAAAACTTTACTGTATTGACTTATGTTTGTATATATTGTATATAATGTATATGTCGTATATAGTGTATATATTAGTATATTAGTATGTTTATATTGGTTAAAAAGGTCCCAAACCTTGACCTAAAGGTTGTTTACAGGCTGAAGATGCCCAAAATAATGGGTGAAACATGTACCTGACCAAATAAGTCTACATAAAATCATGTAGATAATAACCACATTAAACGTGGAAAGTATTGAATAGGTGGTTTTTTATTTAATTATCCTTGATATCTATGCCTAATGTCATCTTCAATACGGAACAATAATGAGAGTTGTTACTTGTAATTTGGTAGCCAACCAGGCAAAATACCGTTTAAATAGGTACTTCAACCTTAAGGTCAAGATTTGTAAACTAACTAAAGACTTAGCCTTTCTAAAACAGTGTCTAGAACTAAAATTGATCCCAAAATTTTTGAAACCTACACAGCGAAAAACTTATCTAACCAAAGTTTGATTAGAGTTCAAAACAAGGTCAACGACATTTGGTTAAGAAATGAAATTAAAGCGTCATATAAAAAGAAGTCGCTTTTAAATCTGCAGTTATATAGAGTTCATTTAGCGTTAGCTCAGGCTTTACATCCGTTAGAATGGAACTCTTTCCAACTACATGTGGACAATAAACTGATTGCTTTATTGGATAGGAAGCAAGTTACTCTCGACAAGAAACTATCTCAATTAAAAGCATCCCAATCACGTTTACCAAAACGTAGTTCAGACACGCAAAAAGCGGCTCCCTCACAGAACAATACACCCACAGTAGTTAATTTGACAGACGTACAGTTCTCTGAAGAAGAAATGGGGATCTTGAATAAAGGCTTAAAACATAACTGGCCTAGCAAGAAAAAAGAAACGGATATTATCAACACAGTAGCTGAGATCGAGGCTAACATTTCTAAACTCCCTTTAGAAACACAAAATGATACCAGATTTGAGGTAAAAAAGAAACTACCAAAACTAGCGGAAGAAATAAACGCATATTCAAATTTCGACCACAAAATATTGATCCAGAACGTAAAAAAGAAAATGGACGACAACAACATTATTGTCACAAAAGCGGACAAAGGAGGATCCACAGTTCTCCTAGATCAAAACACATACATTCAAAAAACAGAAGACTTTTTTAAGGACAAAATATACACAACAGTCAACAAAGATCCAACCACGAGAATCCAGCGAAATCTAAAAACTCTAATAAGAAGTTCTAACTTTCTTTTCAATGAACAAGAACAACAAAAACTTTTTAACATGAACCCTAGTATTCCGACAGCCAGAGCCTTACCAAAGATTCATAAGAAGGACATTCCAATACGCCCTATCATAAACTGTAGAAACAGCCCCACCTATAAAGTATCAAAATTCATTCACGGCTTTCTAAAAAAACATTACGTATTCAATAATAAACACCCTTTAAAAAATTCATTCAATTTTTGCGAAATTTTAAACAAGTTTAAGCTGCGCCCCAATCACTCAATGTGCTCCTATGACGTCGTAAATATGTACCCAAACATCCCTACCAAAGAAACTGTAAGAATTATCAGTGATAATATCAATAAACACAGCGGCCTTAGTAAGATGGAAATTGAAGAATTCATGAAGATATTAAATTTTGTCTTAAGCAACAACTTTTTCTCTTTCAATGGAAAGTTTTACCAACAAAAAGGCTTAGCGATGGGCGACCCTCTTTCTGGCATCTTAGCAGACATTTATATGGACACAATAGAACACACAAAAATTATAACACAAATAAAAGGCATATGTTTATGGCTGAGATTTGTAGACGATACCTTCATAATTTTCGACAAAAATGTCACTAATAGTGACGAGATCTTGGAGTTCCTAAACAAAATTGACCCCAATGTTAAGTTTACTAAAGAGGATGAGGTTAAGAACTCATTAAACTGTTTGGACTTAACTATTACACGCGGACATAATACCTTCGATTTTCGAATATACAGGAAACGTACACACTCTCCCTTAACTATAATGAATTCTTCCATACACCCCAAGTCCCAAAAACAAGCCTCTTTCTATAATTTAATTTATAGAGCTTTAAAAATTCCTCTTTCTCCCAACAATTTAAAAATTGAACTGAAGTACATAAGGAATCTTGCTCAACTGAATGGGTTTAAAATAGATATGGTCAACCGTTTGATTAATAAAATCAAAATTAAATTGTCCACTAACCTCATCCCAGAAAAACCTAAAAAAACTAGTTTCGCCACATTTACATATAACAACCCAGCCGTCCATCAGATCGCAAATACTTTAAAGAAGCACAATATCAATATAGCCTTCAGGACAGTTAACACTAATCGAAACATGTTTTTTAACCACAACAAGGTCAATCACAATAGCAACCATTATTCAAGGTCCGGCATATATAAACTAACATGTACACATTGTGGTTTTTCTTATATCGGACAGACTGGCCGCAGCTTTAACATGAGATATTTGGAACATTATAACGCTCAAAAACACAATAAGTACTCAGCGATGAGCCAACATATGAGAGAAACGGGCCATCACTTTACATCCATAAAGAAAGATCTTACCATCATTAGAAGCATAGGTAAAGGGAAATTAATGAATGAACTGGAAAACCTACACATCTTTTTAGACCAAACCTACAATAAAAATAAAAATCTCAACGACGTCAATGAAATTAAAAATCCTTTGTACGAATTAACACCTAGATTAATTAATATCGTGAATTCAGATCAAAACAAAATCCCTCAATTATTTAAATCTCCACACTCAAATGCTTCTTCCATCATACCAAAAGTTAAACCCGCCCATATTGCTTCTAGAAACTCCCCTCCAGCAACAGCACACACGCCCATAGACCAGCCTACCCCCACTCTCCCTCCATGCCCCGCCCCTCCATTACCGCACCAGTACAACACCAGGAGTAGAAATGGTGACAAGACAGGCGCTGCCGGAACAGACAGATCCATCTAGTATTAACTGAACAAGTAAGTCATTTTACAGTTAAGAGGTCTTAATTTAATACATTTTATCACAACGCGTGCTCAAAAATTTTTAATTCAAAATTATTTTTCTACTTCATTACAGATATTCTTAAGATCCCTCCCAAAGACCAAGCAACACATCAACGGGAACAATTTTCACACAAGACTGTATCAAGTGTCTAAGATGTCTCTTCCCAATTAAGCAGCAGCCTAAAACTATGAAACAGCTAAATATTGTACTCTTGTCAATTCCTTGACGTTACATGAGACCCAAACAGACGCTAACAGTTTAATTCACAACGTTTTTGACCAGTCTACCTACAACAATCGGCTTTTGAATCTCCACTTGTGCACGACAACACATTTAAATATTAGTTATGTCAAGAACATGAAAATGAAAATCGTGGGTCAAACAAGCTCCAGTTTTATTATCACCCCTTCTCAAGAAAAAAGAAGATCTGTTTCATTTTATTTTTAGTTTTGAACATTTTAAGTTAACCAGAACTGCCAAGTTAAAACACATTCAATTTAAATTTATATTTTCAATCTTGACCAACCTACAATCAGTTCAAATCTCCACTTATTGTTGACGACACATCCTGTCACCAGACACGATACATCAAGTACTTAATATGATATAGGGGTCACATAAACCCCAATATGCAATCCTCTTCACCGAAAAGAAGATCCATTTTAGTTTTGGACATTTCCCATATTAGATAGATTAGGACCAAAAAACTTTACTGTATTGACTTATGTTTGTATATATTGTACATAATGTATTTGTCGTATATAGTGTATATATTAGTATATTAGTATGTTTATATTGGTTAAAAAGGTCCCAAACCTTGACCTAAAGGTTGTTTACAGGCTGAAGATGCCCAAAATAATGGGTGAAACATGTACCTGACCAAATAAGTCTACATAAAATCATGTAGATAATAACCACATTAAACGTGGAAAGTATTGAATAGGTGGTTTTTTATTTAATTATCCTTGATATCTATGCCATGTGACCTTACCGCGGTGGGGAGGCTTGCGTGTCCCAATGATGCACATAGCCGAGCCGCAGGTGCAACCATATCGGATGGGTATCTGTTGAGAGACCAGACTAACGAATGGTTCATCGAAAGGGCGGTAGCAGCCTTTCGGTAGTTGCAAGGGCGGCAGTCTGGATGATTGACTGATACGGTCTTTATAATAATACTCAACATGGCTTAGCTGTGTTGATACTGCTACACGGCTGAAAGCAACGGGAAACTACAGCCGTAACTACCTCCTGAGGACATGCAGCTCTCTCTGTATGAATGATGTACTGATGATGGCTTCCTCCCGGGTAAAATATTCCGGAGGTAAACTAGTCCCCCATTCGGATCTCCGGGTGGGGACTACACAAGAGGGGGTGATCATCAGGAAGATGGATACTGACATTCTGCGAGTCGGAGCGTGGAATGTTAGAAGTTTGAATCGTTGTGGTAGGTTAGTGAATCTGAAAAGGGAGATGGATAGGCTAAAGTTAGATGTAGTTGGCATAAGTGAAGTACGTTGGCAGGAAGAACAAGATTTTTGGTCAGGCGACTACCGAATTATCAACACAAAATCAAACAGAGGAAATGCAGGAGTTGGTTCAATAATGAATAAGAAAATAGGGCAGCGGGTAAGCTACTACGACCAGCATAGTGAAAGAATTATTGTCGTCAAGATAGACACCAAACCAATGCCCACCACAATAGTGCAGGTCTATATGCCTACTAGTTCAGCGGACGATGAAGAAATCAAAAGAATGTATGAGGAGATAGAAGATTTAATACAATATGTAAAAGGTGACGAGAATCTAATTGTGATGGGAGACTGGAATGCAGTGGTAGGCCAAGGAAGAGAAGGTAGTACAGTAGGAGAATTTGGATTGGGACAAAGGAACAAAAGAGGAAGTCGGCTGGTTGAATTCTGCACTGATCATAATTTAGTCCTTGCCAATACTTGGTTCAAACACCACAAACGACGGCTGTATACGTGGACGAGACCTGGAGACACTGGCAGGTATCAAATAGACTTCATTATGATTAGGCAGAGATTCAGCAACCAGGCGTTGGATTGCAAAACTTTCCCAGGAGCAGACGTCGACTCTGACCACAACTTGTTGGTCATGAAATGCCATCTGAAGTTGAAGAAATTGAAGAAAGGAAAGAATGCAAAAAGATGGGATCTAGACAAGTTGAAAGAAAAGAATGTGAGGGATTGTTTCAAGGAACATGTTGCACAAGGACTAAATGAAAAGGCTGAAGGAAACACTATAGAGGAAGAGTGGAGAGTCATGAAAAATGAAGTCAGTAGGGCTGCTGAAGAAATGTTAGGAAGGAAGAAAAGATCAACTAAGAATCAGTGGATAACTCAGGAGATACTAGACCTGATTGATGAACGACGAAAATACAAGAATGCTAGAAATGAAGAGGGCAGAAAAAAATACAGGCAATTAAAGAATGAAGTGGATAGAAAGTGCAAGGTAGCTAAGGAGGAATGGCTGAAGGAGAAATGCAAGGATGTCGAAGGCTGTATGGTCCTGGGAAAGGTAGATGCTGCATACAGGAAAACCAAGGAAACCTTTGGAGAAAGGAAATCTAGGTGTATGAATATTAAGAGCTCAGATGGAAAACCACTTCTAGGGAAAGAAAACAAGGCAGAAAGATGGCAGGAGCATATCCAACAGTTGTATCAAGGTAAAGATGTAGATAATTTGGTTCTGGAACATGAAGAGGCTGTTAATGCTGATGAAATGGGAGACCCAATTTTGAGGTCAGAGTTTGACAGAGCTGTGAGTGACCTCAATAGGAACAAGGCACCTGGAATTGATGACATTCCCTCTGAATTACTGACTGACTTAGGAGAAACCAGCATGGCAAGGTTATTTCATTTAGTGTGTAAGATGTATGTGACAGGAGAAGTCCCATCCGATTTTCGGCAGAATGTTGTTATACCTATTCCCAAAAAAGCCGGTGCTGACAGGTGTGAAAACTACCGCACCATTAGTTTAGTATCTCATGCCTGCAAAATTTTAACACGCATTATTTACAGAAGAATGGAAAAACAAGTTGAAGCTGAGTTGGGAGAAGATCAATTTGGCTTCAGAAGAAATGTAGGAACACGTGAAGCAATCCTGACTTTACGTCTGATCTTAGAG
Source organism: Anabrus simplex (assembly GCF_040414725.1). Taxonomy (NCBI): domain Eukaryota; kingdom Metazoa; phylum Arthropoda; class Insecta; order Orthoptera; family Tettigoniidae; genus Anabrus; species Anabrus simplex. The sequence goes on from NC_090269.1 coordinate 454,991,549, forward strand.
GATCGAATCAAGAAGGACAAGCCCACGTACATGGCATTCGTAGATCTAGAAAAGGCATTCGATAATGTTGATTGGACCAAGCTATTTATGATTCTGAAGACGGTAGGGATCAGATACCGAGAACGAAGAATTATCTACAATCTGTATAAAAATCAGTCTGCAGTGATAAGAATCGAGGGCTTTGAAAAAGAAGCAGCAATGCAGAAAGGAGTGAGACAAGGCTGCAGTTTGTCCCCTCTCCTTTTCAATGTTTACATAGAACAGGCAGTAAAGGAAATCAAAGAGAAATTTGGAAAGGGAATCACAGTCCAAGGAGAAGAAATCAAAACCTTGAGATTTGCCGATGATATTGTTATTTTATCTGAGACTGCAGAAGATCTCGAGAAGTTGCTGAATGGTATGGATGAAGTCTTGGGTAAGGAGTACAAGATGAAAATAAATAAGTCCAAAACAAAAGTAATGGAGTGCAGTCGAACGAAGGCAGGTGATGCAGGAAATATTAGATTAGGAAATGAAGTCTTAAAGGAAGTAGATGAATATTGTTACTTGGGTAGTAAAATAACTAACGATGGCAGAAGTAAGGAGGACATAAAATGCAGACTAGCACAAGCAAGGAAGAGCTTTCTTAAGAAAAGGAATTTGCTCACTTCAAACATTGATATCGGAATTAGAAAGATGTTTTTGAAGACTTCCGTGTGGAGCGTGGCATTGTATGGAAGTGAAACATGGACGATAACTGGCTCAGAAAGAAAGAGAATAAAAGCTTTTGAAATGTGGTGTTACAGAAGAATTCTGAAGGTGAGATGGATAGATCGAATCACGAATGAAGAGATACTGAATCAAATTGGCGAGAGGAGATCGATTTGGCTAAATTTGACGAGAAGAAGATAGAATGATAGGACACAGTTTCAGACACCCAGGACTTGTTCAGTTGGTTTTTGAAGGAAATGTAGGTGGTAAGAACGGCAAGGGTAGACCAAGGTATGAATATGACAAGCAGATTAGAGCAGATGTAGGATGCAATAGTTACGTAGAAATGAAAAGGTTAGCACAGGATAGGGTGGCATGGAGAGCTGCATCAAACCAGTCTATGGACTGATGACTCAAACAACAGTCTTTTTTTTTTTCTTCACTCTTCTGACTGAAGTTAATAGAAGAAGGTTTTCCAGGTTTACTTCCCTTTAAATCAGTAAATCACTACCAGTGATGTGATTAAACATTTTTATGGGGATATCATTTGGATGACCAATATTAAAACAGTAGTCATAAGATAAGTAGTCATAAGATGTGTAGCAGACTTGTTGTAAGAGTTCAGTTGCTTGTATTTTGCAGGTTTGTCAAAGGAATGGAGAAATCTGTGTTTGTCAAGTGTGAGCCTGCATGGACTCTGGACACAGAAGAAGAACCCACTAACTTTGTAAGTGAAGTGTCATAAAATATATCCGTCTAATGATTTGAGGGTATGGTGAGTTTTATATTACTACTTTCTACTTATAAGAAATTGATGGGCTCCTGGCTTATGAATTCCAGATCCCTTATGTCCAAGTTTTGTTAATCCCTTTCTGTTTGCCAGCTTTATCAAAGAAAATACTGACAAGTTTTGACAGTGAACTGAACTATTATAGGGAGTGCACAGTGTGGTCTGTGATTTAGTGGTAAATACTTTCAAGAATAAGCTATTACTTGAAGTCAATGTGATAAGATCTACTGTTCACTTAGAATTAAATACCGGGAAAGTTTTGAAGGAATCAAATAGTTACTGTACTTATAAGTTTATACTGAAATATGTGAGTTAATAGATAGATAGGTAAATAGATAAGGAATGGGTGAGCCCTGCCTTTGCAGGGCTCCACAAGTAGGTCTGTAAAGACCCTTTGTGTCCCTTAAATGGGTTTGCCTAGTCCAGCTGTAGTGCTCCTATAAAGGATACCAGTGTCTGGATGTTGGCATTCCTGATGTCTTCCAGGCTCACAAAATATGAGCCAAGATATCAATGTCTAGTGCTTGCAAGAGCCTCACACTGACACAACACATGCGCGGAGGTCTCTTCCTCCCTACATCATCTTCTACACATCAGATCCTGACTGATTTTCATGATGTGTAGGTGTCTCTGTAAGTTATTGTGGCCTGTCAACAGTCCAACTACCATTCACATTCTGGTCCTGTTCAAATTTATCAGGACCTTTTTATAACTTTGGCCAGGCCCTTTGATAAGTTCACGTGCCTGCCTTGCTATGGTTAATCTCTTCCAAATGTCTAAGTGAGACTGGTTTGTCCACTGGGATATTACCAGTTTCACTCTTCGGAGTGACACTCCTAGGAAAGGCTCTGGTCCTATGAAAGGACCCTTTGAGCCTTGTTTTGCTAGTTTGTCAGCTTCCTTATTTCCACTGATTCTTGTGTGCCCAGGGACCCATAATAGGGAAACTGGGCTAAGTTCACACAGCTGATCTAACATCTTTTGGCACTCCCATACCATTTTTGATGTTGTTCTAACTGAGCATAGTGCTTTTAACGGTACCTGGCTTTCACTGCAAATGGTGATGCATCATCTATGTCCAGGCATGTTCCATGCATATATAGCACAGGCCAGTATTGAATATACTTGGGCCTGGAAAACAGTAGCATATTTACCCATGGGAAGGGAGAGCCTTGTCTTGGGCCCCCAGACCCCGGTGCCTGTGCCCGTCTCTGTCCGCGAGCCATCTGTGTACCATGTACAGTCCCCAGACCTAAGATGGGCCCCAGCATCTGCAGCCCACTCCTCCCTTGTGGGTATCACTACTGTGAACTTATAATTCAGATTAAAACTAGGCTTCATCAGGTCCCCAATCATCATTGTCGTAGGGCAGGTCTGGTGAAGCCTTGGATGAATAGAAGCATGACCTCTATTTGGATTCTTGAAGGACCATCCTCCGAGTGACCAGAGATGGTAAGCACTCATTCCCGCTGTTTCCTTAACATGTAAATGTAAGGGGGGAAGACATAGGATGGCCTCCATTGCACATAATGGTGTAGTATCCGGTGCCCCTGTTATTCCTAGACACGCAAGTCTTTGGACACTGTTTAACTTGGTGGTCACAGTTTTACTCTCCAAACCTGGCCACCAGACTAAAGAAGCGAAGGTGATCGTGGGCTGTACAATAGAAATATAGACCCACTGGACCACCCTAGGTCCTAGGCCCCAAGTCTTTCCGATGGCCCTGCGACAGGCCCATATAATCTTGCAAGCCTTATCCACCTTATGATCTATATGTTTCTTCCAACTCAGTCTTGCCTCGAGGATTACCCCTAGGTACTTAACTGAGGTTGTCTTAACTAATTTTTTCCCAAATAGGAAAGGCTCTGACAGTCCATCTAGCCTCCTCCTCCTGGTAAATACCACAAGCTCCGTCTTGTTGGGATTATATAGATGTTGATTATCATAGAGAATCTGAAATATTTGTCCCAAATGAGTAAATTTATAATACCAATATAAATGGTCCGTTATTGGACATTATAAATTTTCCAGCGAACTCATTACTGGTTGCCATCGTTTTGCCCTCATGTGCTAGGTTGGGCTCGTCAGTTGGCACCTAGCACACCTATCGGGATTAACCGACGAGTCCGTGTTGTGGCACCATCTTTCCACCCTGCATATGGAGCTCTGTACAAGCTCTGAAACCGTACTGGGGAAATTTCCCACCGCCATCAGGCTAATATAGTCTGCATAGCCTTGGGCATGATTCCTTCAACATTTAACCTGGTAAGTAGTTCATCCCCTACCGGACACCATAATGTTGGTGATAATACTCTTCCCTGTGGACACCCCCTTCTATATTAGCTCTAAACATTACTGCGTTAAGGGTAAACAGAATTTGACGGCCCTGCAGTGAGGCCATAATCCATTTTATGAGCATCCTGCTCACTCCTCTTCTCTCTAGACTAAGTTCTATGGAGCCCAGAGATGTGTAGTTAAAGGCACCTTCTATATCTAGGAATACCACAGAGGGGGAGACCCTGAGCTTATTGCTTGATGCCCACTTTCCAGGCTCAGTAGTCACGAATAGTGAAGTAGAATCGAGCAGATCCTTCAGACCCGTTAGAAGTGGCCAGTAAGTTTGACATGCATTGTATGTAAGCTTTGGGAAGGCATTCTTTCTGATTATATTAGACATGTTTATGAAATTAATAACTGGTTCGATAGAAGGCAATTCGGTTTTAGGAAAGATTATTCCACTGAAGCTCAACTTGTAGGATTCCAGCAAGATATAGCAGATATCTTGGATTCTGGAGGTCAAATGGACTGTATCGCGATTGACCTGTCTAAGGCATTTGATAGAGTGGATCATGGGAGACTACTGGCAAAAATGAGTGCAATTGGACTAGACAAAAGAGTGACTGAATGGTTGCTATATTTCTAGAAAATAGATCTCAGAGAGTTAGAGTAGGTGAAGTTTTGTCTGACCCTGTAATAGTTGAGAGGGGAGTTCCTCAGGGCAGTGTCATCGGACCTTTATGTTTTCTTATATATATAAATGATATGAGTAAAGGAGTGGAATCGGAGGTAAGGCTTTTTGCGGATGATGTTATTCTCTATAGAGTGATAAATAAGTTACAAGATTGTGAGCAACTGCAACGTGACCTCGAAAATGTTGTGAGATGGACAGCAGGATAAACGGGGTTAAAAGTCAGGTTGTGAGTTTCACAAATAGGAAAAGTCCTCTCAGTTTTAATTACTGCGTTGATGGGGAGAAAGTTCCTTTTGGGGATCATTGTAAGTATCTAGGTGTTAATATAAGGAAAGATCTTCATTGGGGTAATCACATAAATGGGATTGTAAATAAAGGGTACCGATCTCTGCACATGGTTATGAGGGTGTTTAGGGGTTGTAGTAAGGATGTTAAGGAGAGGGTATATAAGTCTCTGGTAAGACCCCAACTAGAGTATGGTTCCAGTGTATCGGACCCTCACCAGGATTACCTGATTCAAGAACTGGAAAAAAAATCCAAAGAAAAGCAGCTTGATTTGTTCTGAGTGATTTCCGACAAAAGAGTAGCGTTACAAAAATGTTGCAGTGTTTGGGTTGGGAAGAATTGAGAGAAAGAAGAAGAGCTGCTTGACTAAGTGGTATGTTCCGAGCTGTCAGCGGAGAGATGGCGTGGAATGACATTAGTAGACGAATAAGTTTGAATGGCGTTTATAAGAGTAGGAAAGATCACAATATGAAGATAAAGTTGGAATTCAAGAGGACAAACTGGGGCAAATATTCATTTCTAGGAAGGGGAGTTAGGGATTGGAATAACTTACCAAGGGAGATGTTCAATAAATTTCCAATTTCTTTGAAATCATTTCGGAAAAGGCTAGGAAAGCAACAGATAGGGAATCTGCCACCTGGGCGCCTGCCCTAAATGCAGATCAGTATTGATTGATTGATTGATTGACCGTAGCAAGTTGTTGCTGATCCTAGGCGCTCTCCAGCGTGGAAACAAGCTGGTGTAGTGCTGTCTCAACTGACTTTCCTGCTTGGTATGCATGTTGATGAGGATGCAGGGGACAGTTTCTTAATACTTTCTTCCTGATATGTCTATCCACCAGTCTTTCCAAAGTCTTAAGAAGAAAGGATGTTAGACTAATGGGTCTATAATCCCTAGGTCTAGTATATGAAGACCTTCCGGGTTTAGGTATTATACACTACCTTCGCCTGATGCCACAAGGAGTACACGTACCCCATAGTGAGACAGGCTCTAAAAATTCTGACTAGGTATGGTATAAGGACCGCGCCCACTTCCTGAAGAAGTGTTGGGAAGATCTCATCCATTCCTGGGCTTTTATAAGGGGCAAAAGATTCTAATGCCCACTTCACCCTTCTTGGGGTAACAATCTCTGCGGCTTCCTTCCAACCACTTCTATCGGGTCTGAAGGATCTGCTCGATTCTACTTCACTATTCGTGACTACTGAGTCTGGAAAGTGGGCATCAAGCAATAAGCTCAGGGTCTCCTCCTCTGTGGATGTATATCCACCCAAGGGTGACTTCAGTGAGCCCAGCCTTGCCCTTCCATCCAAGGTTAGAATGTTATGAAGCCTTGCCTCTTCATATTGACTCTCCATGGAGTCACAAAACTGTCTCCAAGATTTCTTAGAAGCCTTTTTGACTTCTGACTTGTACTTTCTTTGTGATTCTTTATAAGAATCTAGACCTTCTTGATCTTGAAGTTCCCTGTATTTATTCCAGAGCCTTCGTGTGTTTCTCCTCAGGTGTTCAAGATAACTGTTTCACTTGAAGATTCCTGTTACTCTTTTTGCCTTAACAAGTGGGCAATTTAATTCATAAGAGGTAACTAGTGTCTGTGAGAAAGCTCACACTGAGCTCCAGCTCCTCCTTGTTCTTGATTTTATTTCAGGGTCCTCCTTCCAGTCCCCTCCTCATGTCCTCCCACTAAGACGTCCAACTGGTTCGTCTAGGATTTCTGTAAGATGGGATCTCGAAGGAGCCCTGTATAAGAAACACAATGTGTCTGTGATCTGACAAGGAAGGCTCCAAAGAAACTTTCCAGTCTTTAAATTCCTGTATGATTCCCATGGAACCTAGGATAAGATCTATGATCCCCTCACTCCTATGTTCATGATCTCAAGATCAGTTGTACATAGAAATTCTATGAAATTCCCTCCCCTTCGGTTTGTATGTTTACTTCCCCAAATGCTGTGATGAGCATTGGCGTCACATCCTACTATGAGGTTTAGTCCTTGTTTCTTACAATATATCACCAGTCTCTTGAACTCCTCCAGTGGGGGTGGAGATACAGAGTCTCCTGGCAAATATGCAGAGCAGACAACCAGGTCTCTTGGCTGTCCGCCCTCTTCATATCTCACTAGGACTGCTACAAGGTCTCTAGTAATGAAGCCCGGTATAGCCCAAGCATTATGATCCTTAACTAGTATACATGCTCTAGGCTTCTCCTCCACTCCTCCACTGAATAAAGTGAAGCCTGTACATTTTAGTCCCATGATATGCCCTGTCTAAGCCAGGGTTCTTGTATCACGGCGACCGAAAACCTACCTTTCTGGATACTTCTTATAACTACACTAGAGGCCACTATACAATGTTGTATGTTTGCTTGTATGAAAGTAATCATTCCTTACCTTCATGCAATGCTTTACCTTATGCGGTCTCCGGAATGTGCAGCTCCGTCTCCCGCGATGAATCCAGAGGCTTGGCTGGCCCCGGCTCCTGCTCTTTGCCCCTGCTGAACTCAGTGTTGTCTGTGGTGGGGTTGGTCCTCTATGCTTGTCGCGTTTGCCCTCCACCAGGGTAAAGGTAACAACATGCACCCCACAGAAGATCTTCTGGAGTCAAGGCGGACACTTCTCTTCTCCTCCTTGCGGTCGTAGATTCTCCAGCTGTTGGGATTTAGGCCATGGTTCTGGCGTGCCATTCTTCCCAAAAGGACGTTGGTTCCTTTGGTTGTCCTGATATCCAGACCATGACTGTCTTATAGGAGAGGAGTTTATCCATGCCCACAATTGTGAGCCTGGCTCCTTCCCATGGTTTCATATCTGTAACAAGACTAGAAAGCCATGCTACAGTCTCGTCATTCTCTGCAGTAATGATGGCTGCACCTCTCGACAGATAGCAGTCCAGGAACTGAGGCTTAATGGGCCTCTGCTCCGGAAGCTTATCTATCACATTGGTGATAGCTTCCTCTACAGATTCCACCTGTTTTTCAGTTAGCTGCTGGTCAGGATATCCTACAGGCACTATGGCCATCCCGATCCCAGCTTTAGCTATCCTGGCATACTCCACCTTAGGACTTTTCTGGTCTTGCTGATCTTCTTCTGGGCTTGCCCCCGACGGGAGTCGTTTTCCGTCTGGCGTCTTGGTGGATGGAGTCCTCTGTGCCCTAGAAGCAGAGCCCTTTTCAGGGTCCCGCCTCTTGTGCCCATTGGATCCCCCTCAGTCATTGTCGTCGTGACAGTAGAAGGCCTCTCAGCTCCAGGAGTTAGGCCCCCTTTGGCCTGCTCTCGGGCCTTTAAAGCCTTCTTGTGCCTCCTCTTCTCAGCGCCGGAGCACTGTTTCTTCTTCTTCTTCTTCTGCTGGACTAGAAGATTGCCCACCTCTAGAGTGAGCTCTCTTACTGTTGAGGTCGTACTATCCGAGGGTATCTCCAAAGAGTCCCCATCGGTTGTTGTCGAGCTGTTGTTTCTCTCGGAGGCCCCAGAGGAGCTCTCCGGTTTTTGGATGGCTACGGTACTCATGTAGGTCCCACGAGTAGCTAGGTAAATATAATGTCCGCCCAGGCAGAGCCCCGCATATCCGGGTAAGGCTACTTACTTCAAGAGGGCGCCAAGTATCTCAAAGGCTCCATTCAAGACACATCTCCCATGTGCCATGCACCCCATCGGCACGGGTCGCGTTACACCTTAGGGTTGGGTGGTGCTTTAGTTCCTCCTCCTTGTATACCAAATGGTTACCCAATAGGGCTCCATTCGACATCGCAAGAAAGGAGCTACTAGTCCCCCTCACCACGTGGAGGATCTTCAATTGAAGAGGGTAACCGAGGTTAACCCCCTACAATTGTAGAAGCACACATGAGGGGGATGTGAGTTAATATTTAACATATCAAAAATGTTGGCTACTGGAATCTGTAAACTTGGACATGCCTTACATCTTACTGCTGTATACCCGTGTAAACTTAGCCAGTGGTTGCAAGCATGTCTATGAATGAAGAAGTTGAAAAGTGTTTTGAATCATATGAAGCACAAAACTGACAAAAATGTAATAGGAATAAAAAAATATTAAGTTATGTGAGTGAAGAATAATCAACTGCTTAAAATGCTAGATTTTCTAGAGAAGAAGAAGTAGGTATTGCAGGAAACTCAGAACTTTCTCCAAATGCAAGCACAGAACAGAAAAACAAATGACTATTAAGGAGGAAATTCAACTTGGAAACAGTTGAAGCCAAAAATTCATCAAGTCAAGATCTGAAGCACTTTGATCCACTAGACAATTACATCTGCAGAGATTACGGGTGAAAAGTGACGAACTTGTAATTTCTGTCTGTCTGCCTGTATGTACAGGCATCATGAGAAAATGGGTGAAGAGGATTTAATGAAAATTGGTATTAAATTCGGGTAATAATTTGCTAAAATCTAGGCCATAAATAATTTTATTCACACTGAGAAAAATGGTAGTTTAAGGAAAGGCCAAAAGTTTAATTCTCAAATATTTATGTTATTAGTGGTCCCAAATTAATGAAAATCGGTATGCAAAGTCATGGAATAAGTCGCTATAACCTAGGCCATAAACAATTTTATTCATGCTGAGTGAAATGGTAGTTTAGGGAAAGCCCTATAATTTAATTCTCAAATATTTATGTTATTAGTGGTCGTATTGTTAAATACTACATAACTAAAGTTATATAGTATTACATTTCTGATCATTTATGTCTTACACATTTTTACCTTACTGGCTATGATCACAGAGATATTAATGAATTTGGATTTTATTTACTAAGTCCATATCAGCGCCGAGTCACGAGAAAATGGGTAAACAGAATTTTATGAAAACAGGTATGTAAAGTCAGAGAATAAGGAACTACAGTCTACACTCTAAATATTTTTAAGATGCCCTCATATCACAGAGTCAAAAGAGAACTAAATGTGAAGGCCTACAATATAGAAAGCTCATAAAATTGATCAACAATAACATTATATTGACCATTGTTTGTTGTGATGTGCTTTGTGTCTTCTGTTGCCACTCATCTCCGATGGATAGGATTACTGCTGTGTACTGAGTCATTTTTTAAAATTTGCTTGACGTTTCACCGACACAGGTAGGTCTTATGGCAATGATGGGGTAGGAGTGTGAAGGAAGTGTCCTTGGCCTTTATTAAGGTACAGCCCAGGCATTAGCCTGGTGTGAAAATGGGAAACCATGAATACCATATTCAGGGCTGCCAACAGTGGGGTTCGAATGCACTATCTCCCGGATGCAAGCTCAAAGCTGCGCGCCCCTAACCGCATGGCCAACTAGCCGCGTCATACCGAGTGTAACAGCCTGCCTGAATATTGGCGAGAAGTAGCTGGGGAGTTAGGTAACTTTCTTCCTTAGCATGCCATTTCTCTGGTTCATCATAGCATTCGAGTTATTCAATCTCTACCGTGAGGCACTGATTGGAATTAGCAGTGTGCACATTTAACGGAATAATGGTAGAGGAGTGCTCACAGCTGTCTGCGGCCTGGTCACTCCAGCTCTGGACTTTGGACTCTTAGACTGGCACCATAGTATTGTTCATAAAAAGTGAGAAAATGTGCAGTTTTTCATTTGATCAAGTATTTTATATGATAACAGTGCTTTTAATCATGACATTCCAACTGACGTTTTTGTAATGACCTATGTGGACTTCAGTTAGGAAAACCACAAAGACGGTCTTTCTGAGAATCCCATAGCGAAGCACGTGTACATCAGCTAGTTACCAATAAATTGTGAAATGTCACTGATTCTACACATAGTTACAAAAACAAGAATTCATAACTTTTAACAATTATTTTAACTATACTAACTGCATCTTTTTTTTAAACTAATTTACTCTTACTGAGTTAGTTTTATTTCATGAAATGTCACATGATTCTTTGTTTAATAATTTTGTAGAAGTTTCCTTAGGCAAATATATTTAGACATACTTCCTTCATATATCATACAAAATAAAGAACCCGTACTGTGTATGTAAATAAACATAAAATGTTTTGTACCTTGACGAAAAAATAGAAATAAAATGTTAGAAACATTAACATCTTAAGAAGCAGTGTGTGTGAGGCAGAATATTTATGTATAGAGTACCAGCCTAATGTCTCACACACATGCATGCTTGCACTTACTTACAAACTTAAGTAACATTACTGGTTGTATACTTAATTTTTGCTTTATTCTTTTTATTTTTGTTCATGTATTTTGTTAAGTTGTACATGTTCCAAAGTACTTTTTTTTGAGATGCAGGGTACTTCGTTTTATTAGATTCTGTCAGTATAACATTGTTTTAATGTAATTTGTGGTATACAACGTACAGTGATAAATGCATTGCATGAATACGAAGTTGTATTAATGTAAGTGTGGTATAATTTCAAGTATATTCTGTATTGTAAGTGTGGTGACAACAAAACATTTCCATTAATTGATTACGATTCCTGATTCCTCTTTTGCAGAGGTCATTAGTTTTGATTTTACTTGGTTATTATTGGCAGCTTTCCTCTGTAAACTCTGGTCCATCTCATAAAAATTTACTGATGTTGAGTAAAATGGTTATACAGTAGAACCTCAATGCATCGTTCCCGGAACTGTCGTTTTCCCTTATGCATTGTTCAAATTACGCAATCCCAAAAATGCTCCTTATAAACTAATGTTAAATTTTCCCGCATCCATCGTTCCTCGAACTATCGTTTTTTTCGCATTGATCGTCAAAATATTACTAGTCCTCGGCCATGCATTGATCGTTTATGAGAAGAATATACACAAATATTAGTATGAATTTAAAGTGGCGTGGAACAGCGGCAATCCGTTATGTGAGAATGTATTTAAAGTTAAAAATTTCATGATGTTCCGTATTGAACTGTATCACAATTAAATTGAAATAAGAAATATGCAGTTCAACCTATTCAATACAAATAAATAAGAAATGTAGTGTTACATTTCTATTTAATTATAAGTGGAAGCGGTACTGGTTTCGACCCCAATCTGGGTCATCATCAGCCGAATAAAATGCAAAAACAATGCATAGGTAAATAAGAAATTAAAGAGAGAGTCTTTCACAAAAACAGTTGAAGAGGCAAAATATGTTAATGGGGATTGGCGCTGTGCAATTTTAAATCGTAAAATCTAGAAGAAGTAGAAAGTCAGTCACTTATAAGAAGTAAGGCGTGATCTTCTGAATAGTAGTACAACACACGCAAAGTTCAGCTCTTTCTCATAATTTTTACAAGAAGAGGTGAAAAGTTAAATAAGCCAGCATGCATATATTATCAGGCGCGAAGTCACAACATAATTTAATGAATATGAAGTCCCAAAATTGTGTAGAAGTCGAAGACGAGTCGCTTGATTGAAGCAAATTATTAGCTCCTGAAGATCAGCGCAACACACTCAATGTCCGGCACTGTGCTTTCAAATGCCGACGGAAACCGGTGAATAGCTTGATGAACCAGTCTGTAATTGTTTTGGTTGCGAAAATGTGTATGTATATATATATATATATATATATATATTCATGCGCATATAGGCCTAACCACGCCTACGAGCCTCCTGGTGCCAAGGCTTCTGCTTGAAGCGCCAAGCCATCATTGTGCTGTTTCATTTCATTCTGAGTGGACCTGTGCTGTGTCTTTGTCGTGTGCGGCGATTACAAGTTTATCCATCGTTCTTATTTACATTGTTTTTCTCATTTTACTTCCTGTATATTATTGCTATTCATGACATGTCATGTCCCGTAAAAAAAGTAAGAGCTCTGGAAGAACGACTGAAAATTACAAAATAAGTTGTTTCGAATCTGTTTGAAAAAGAGTAGATATCGCTAAACATCTTGGGTTAGTGTCTCCAACTTTAAACTTCATACTTGCTAAGAAGAATGAGATAAGGGAACAAAGTGATAAATATGGCAGTTCAAGTAAAGACAGAAAAACCAGAAGAGAATCTACATTCGCTCAGCAGGAGAATGTCCTTTTCAATTGGTACCAGCAAGCAAGGGCTTCCAATATCCCTATAGATTGAACCATATTATGGGAGAAAGCCAAGAAGATAGGTACTAGATTGAAAATTGATAATTTTACTGCATGGAATGGATGGATCGCTCGATTTAAAGTGTAGATCGAGAGTCTGCCTTCGCTACTGGAGGGATACGAGCCACGTGACGTATATAACATGGACGAGACTGAAATTTTTTACAATGTCCTTCCGGACAGAACACTGGCGCTGAAGGGTGAACCTTGCCGTGGCGGGAAAAGAGAGAGAGGAAGAAAAGGGGGGAGTTGTAGAAGACAGGTGGTCTAATGTTCTAAGGGGAAGGAGATTGCAGGCTAAGGGCTCTATTCAGGATCAGAATTCAGGACAGGTGTCTGTGAGAAATCGGTACGAGTCACTCCAGGTAGAACAACAGAGGGAAGATGAGGGACAGGGAACTGTTGGTGAGATGTGTGGAAGTAAGAGGAAGGGAAAAGGTACGAAAGGGAAATGTAGAGTAGAGGATAGGAAAAGACAGATGGAACAGGGTCATGGGAAGGAGAAAAGGGAGGAGGAAGTAGCTTCTGCAGGTATCAAGAAAGATAGGGCTGACCAGGAGGGTAAGGGATCAAATGAGGTGGGTAGGGTTGAGGCTCTGGTCATGGGGGATTCCATTGTTAGACACGTGGGGAAAGTGTGTGGAGGAAAGGGAACCAGGGTAGAATGTTATCCAGGAATTAGGTTGAGGCAGATGTTGAGGAAGGTAGAAGAGAGGGAGGAGGGGAAGGAGAAGGTGGTAGTGTTTCACGTTGGTACCAACAACGTAAGGAAAGCTGATATAAGTACCAACATAGTTGGAGATGTGTGGGATCTGGTAAATGCAGCACGGGTGAAGTTTAAGAAAGCGGAGATTGTTATTAGTGGAATACTGTGTAGGAGGGATACTGACTGGAGGATGATTGGGGATTTAAATGAGACTATGGAGTGGGTATGTGGGAAACTAGGAGTGAAATTTCTAGATCCTAATAGGTGGGTAGGAAACAGGGATCTGCGCTCAGATGGCCTTCATTTAAACCGCAGTGGTACGTATAAGTAAGGAAATATGTTTGGAAGGTTAATAGGGAGATACATTCAGTGAAACGGGATGGCCTAGGGAATGGTGATAAGGGAACAGGGAACTGGAAATCAAGTAGGGATGACATAAAATTATTAGTGTTGAACTGTAGAAGTATTGTAAAGAAAGGAATAGAATTAAGTAATTTAATAGATATATATTTAACAGATATTGTAATAGGAGTTGAATCATGGCTGAGAAATGATGTAATGGATGCAGAAATTTTCTCATGGCACTGGAGTGTGTATTGTAGAGATAGAATAGGAATGGTGGGAGGGGGAGTGTTCATTCTCGTGAAAGAAGAATTTGTAAGCTACGAAAAAGTTATAAAGATGAGACACCTGAAATTCTAGGTGTAAGGCTCATTTCTAAAGATAATAGGCAACTTGATATATTTGGAGTGTACAGATCGGGAAAGGGTAGCACTGATGCGGATTTGGAATTATTTGATAGGATAGTCAGCTATGTGGGAAATGACATGGAAAGAAATGTGATTGTAGCGGGAGATCTGAATTTGCCAGTTGTCAATTGGGAAGGAAATGCGAACGACAGGAAGCATGACCAACAAATGGCAAATAAGTTAATATGGGAAGGACAGCTGATTCAGAAAGTGATGGAACCAACCAGAGGGAAAAATATCCTGGATGTGGTGCTGATAAAACCAGATGAGCTCTATAGGGAAACTGAAGTAATAAATGGTATTAGTGATCATGAAGCTGTTTTTGTGGTAGTTAAAAATAAATGTGATAGAAAGAAAGGTCTTAAAAGTAGGAGTATTGGGCAGTACCATATGGCTGATAAAGGGGGCATGAGACAGTTTCTAAATAGTAACTATGATCGTTGGAAAACGGTAAATAAAAATGTAAACAGACTCTGGGATGGGTTTAAAGAAATTGTTGAGGAATGCAAAACAGGTTTGTACCTTTAAGGGTGGTAAGGAATGGTAAAGACCCACCTTATTATAATAGAGAAATAAAGAGACTAAGAAGGAGGTGCAGACTGGAAAGAAATAGAGTTAGAAATGGCTGTGGAAGTAAGGAGAAATTGAAGGAACTTACTAGAAAATTGAATCTAGCAAAGAAGGCAGCTAAGGATAACATGATGGCAAGCATAATTGGCAGTCATACAAATTTTAGTGAAAAATAGAAGGGTATCCATAGGTATTTTAAGGAAGAAACAGGTTCCAAGAAGGACATTCCAGGAATAATTAATGAACAAGGGGAGTGTGTATGTGATGATCTTCAAAAGGTAGAAGTATTCAGTCAGCAGTATGTAAAGATTGTTGGTTACAAGGATAATGTCCAGATTGAGGAGGAGACTAAGGCTGAAGAAGTATTACAATTTACATATGATGACAATGACATTTACAATAAGATACAAAAGTTGAAAACTAGAAAAGCGGCTGGAATTGATCAGATTTCTGGAGATATATTAAAGACAATGGGTTGGAATATAGTACCATATCTGAAGTACTTATTTGATTATTGTTTGGTCGGAGAAGCTATACCAGTTGAATGGAGAGTTGCTATTGTATCCCCTGTGTATAAAGGAAAGGGTGATAGACATAAAGCTGAAAATTACAGGCCAGTAAGTTTGACATGCATTGTATGTAAGCTTTGGGAAGGCATTCTTTCTGATTATATTAGGCATGTTTGTGAAATTAATAACTGGTTCGATAGAAGGCAATTCGGTTTTAGGAAAGGTTATTCCACTGAAGCTCAACTTGTAGGATATCAGCAAGATATAGCAGATATCTTGGATTCTGGAGGTCAAATGGACTGTATCACGATTGACCTGTCTAAAGCATTTGATAGGGTGGATCATGGGAGACTACTGGCAAAAATGAGTGCAATTGGACTAGACAAAAGAGTGACTGAATGGGTTGCTATATTTCTAGAAAATAAATCTCAGAGAATTAGAGTAGGTGAAGCTTTATCGGACCCTGTAATAATTAAGAGGGGAATTCCTCAAGGCAGTATTATTGGACCTTTATGTTTTCTTATATATATAAATGATATGAGTAAAGGAGTGGAATCGGAGGTAAGGCTTTTTGCGGATGATGTTATTCTCTATAGAGTGATAAATAAGTTACAAGATTGTGAGCAACTGCAATGTGACCTCGAAAATGTTGTGAGATGGACAGCAGGCAATGGTATGTTGATAAACGGGGTTAAAAGTCAGGTTGTGAGTTTCACAAATAGGAAAAGTCCTCTCAGTTTTAATTAGTGCGTTGATGGGGTGAAAGTTCCTTTTGGGTATCATTGTAAGTATCTAGGTGTTAATATAAGGAAAGATCTTCATTGGGGTGATCACATAAATGGGATTGTAAATAAAGGGTACAGATCTCTGCACATGGTTATGAGGGTGTTTAGGGGTTGTAGTAAGGATCCAAAGTAGAGGGCATATATGTCTCTGGTAAGACCCCAACTAGAGTATGGTTCCAGTGTATGGGACCCTCACCAGTATTATCTGATTCAAGAACTGGAAAAAATCCAAAGAAAAGCAGCTCGATTTGTTGTGGGTGATTTCCGACAAAAGAGTAGCGTTACAAAAATGTTGCAAAGTGTGGGTTGGGAAGAATTGAGAGAAAGAAGAAAAGCTGCTCGACTAAGTGGTATGTTTCCAGCTGTCAGCGGAGAGATGACGTGGAATGACATTAGTAGACGAATAAGTTTGAGTGGCGTTTATAAAAGTAGGAAAGATCACAATTTGAAGCTAAAGTTGGAATTCAAGGGGAGAAACTGGAGCAAATATTCATGTATAGGAAGGGGAGTTAGGGATTGGAATAACTTACAAAGGGAGACGTTCAATAAATTTCCAATTTCTTTGAAATAATTTAGGAAAAGGCTAGGAAAGCAACAGATAGAGAATCTGCCACCTGGGTGACTGCCCTAAATGCAGATCAATATTGATTGATTGAAAAGTTCAAAAGAAAGTCTAACCATTCTGCTGTGTGTGAAGAGTGAAGGCAGTGAGAAGAGAGTGCCAGTCATAGTGGGAAAATCATTAAAACCACGTTGTTTTAAGAACACGAAAAAACTGCCTGTTACTGATCGTGCAAACAAATAAGCTAGCATGACCACTGACATTTTTTCATAATTTTTTAAGGTCATTTCATGCCCCCATGGGTGCTCAAAGACGAAAAGTCATGCTCTTTGTGGATAATTGTGCTGCTCGTCCACAGGACATGTCATTTCTTTGCAATGTGAAAGCTGTGCATTTCCCCCCAAATTGTACCAGTGTGTTGATTTGAGTAATAAAATCCTTCAAGCAGCTATACAGTAAGCACCTAGTACAAACTGCTGTGTGCTTGTTAGATGCCGGGAAAGAAATGAGCAAGAAAATCAATTTACTACGGGCGATACATTTTACAGTAGCAACTGTCGTGAACTGTTTCAGCTGTCAGCTACATGCGGCGGAAAATCTCTGTGCTAATGGTGAAGATAGTGATGGCGATGATGTTTTAATGAAGACTCGGAGCAATTATTAATGTGTGAAAGTGACGCTGTCTCCTGTTGATTGCGAAATAATCGGGAATAAGTGTGGTGTAAACAAGAAGTGAGTGAAGAATGGTATCCAGTGTGAACAGTGTTTAATTTGGTACCATTCTGAGTGTATATGTAGTGCTGGTTTTGCTAAAAATGAAGATACTTGGACCTGTGTTAGCTGTGGTGAGAGCAATTTGAATAGAGGTAACAAACCTAGGCCTACAACGGTCAACGAATCGCTGGCGTCTCATTCCTTGGAGGATGGAGGTAATAATAATGTACTTGTAATTCTCTCTTTATTGCAACGGGATTTACAAGCTGTAAAAGCGGAGAATGAGATGTTAAAGGAGAAAGTACGTTTACTGGAATCAAAATTACTGGTACCAGTAAACACAGGTGGCTCCGTGAATTCTAGCGCGTGGTGTCAAGTTGCTTCAGATTCTAGGAGGAAAAGTGTACAGTTAAATAAAGACAACTTTGTAATTGACACCAAAAATAGATTTTCAGCCGTGAGGGAAGTAAGCGACATGCAAGGTATCCGTACGGGAAGCAGTCAAACGTATAGCGCAAAATCCGTTACGAGAAGCGCAAAGTTAGGCCTAAAATCGCACACAGTGCACCGGCGAAAGTGTCGAACATTCTTATATTTGGTGATAGCCAGGCGAGGGGAAAATGAACAATGAAGATATTGCAGCATCAGCTGTCATCTATCCTGGGGCCCCAATGAAGAAGGTATTGGAAAACACGGAGCAGGCGGCAAGAAATCTCGGAAGTTGTGATACAGTAGTGATCATCGGCAGGACGAACGACGTAGCTCACAACGACGCTAAGAATGTCATTTCTGAACTTAAATGTACACTAGGTAAGCTGACTCACACTAACATCTTTGTAGTGAACGTGCCCCACAGGCATGATTTGATTAGAGACTCGTGTGTGAACATTTAAGTGGACAGAGTTAATGCAGATATGGTTAATATTTGTAAACATTTTCATAATACACAGGTAATTGATTGCAGCAGTTTCGAGAGACACTGTTACACAAAGCATGGCCTTCATCTAAACAATTCAGGTAAACAAAAGATAGCAATTATTGTTCTAGATTTTATTAATCTTAAGGTATGTACTGTAAAAAAGGCTACTCCCTTGAGTTATAATACTGACCAGGAAAAGTAGTAGAAAGAGCCAGCTGTGCTTCAAGCTGGCTCAGCCAACTAGAAAATGAAACTCAGGAAAGTAAGGATTTTCAAGTTACCCAATTGCAACAGTCAAGTTTTAGGGAGGAAGGGGGTCTGAGATTGCTCTTGGTAAACTGTCAGAGTGTAGTAAATAAACAATTAAAATTTGGTACATTGATGGAATCTTATGAGACTGATGTGGTGATAGGAGTGGAATCGTGGTTGAGAGATGGGGTGGGTAATACAGAAGTATTTCCAGAAGGGTACGCAGTCTATCGTAGAGACCGAGGAGATAAAAAGGGAGGGGGGTGTTTATTCTGGTGAAGGAAACTTATTGTTCACATGAATGGTTTACCGATGAAAGGGATGAAATATTAGGGATAAAATTAATTTGTGATAATATGAAGGAGGTGGGAATTATAGGAACATACAGGCCTGGAAGAGAGGAAAGAGACATGGAAATATTTGAGAAAATAATAGATTATACTCATGAAGACAATAATAATGATGTGGTAATAATTGCGGGAGATGTAAACTTGCCTGAAGTTGAATGGAATGGAGCTGCAAGAGAAGCCCATGAACAGCAACTGGCAAGTAAGTTAATTTGGGAGGGAGGATTTACACAAGTAGTACAAGAACCAACTCGCCTCAATAACTTACTGGATGTATTCTTGGTTAAACCATGGGAAATCGTTGATAAAACTGAGATAATTGAAGGAATAGGTGACCACAAGGCTGTAATAATGGATGTAGGACTGGTATCAAAAAGGCTTAATAAGAGGGTCACACAAGACAAGAAATTGTACAGAAAAACTAAAGTTGATGAATTTGGGACTTACCTTGAATCACAATTCAGTTGTTGGATAAGTGAAGGGAGTAATGTGGATACACTTTGGGCTAAATTCAAAGGAATCATTTGGGAAGGTGAGAAGAGATTTGTACCTGTTAAGAAGGGTAAAATGACCTCAGGTCCTGTTTATTATATAAGGGAAATAAGAAAATTAAAAAGAAAATGTAGAATAGTGAACAAGAAAATCAAAGAAAGTAGGGAGAGTATAGAAAGTAGAAAACAGCTAATGAGGGAACTGAATAGAGTGAAAAAGGAAGCAAAAGAGAATTATATGAATGGCATACTTCAAGAGCGTAATGACCACAAAGGGAAATGGAAAAAGCTGTATTCATATATCAGGAATCAAAAAGGAAAAGGAATCCACATTCCTACAATGGTAGGAGAAGGGGGTGAACACTATTTAACAGATACTGAGAAAGCAAACCTCTTTAGTAGGGAATTCAGAGATTCAGTAGATGATTGTCAGGAGTTGGAAACCGAATCAGAAGATACAGAGGGAGAGACACAGAGGGAAACAAGAAGCTTCTCATTCACAAATGAAGATATTTTCAGAGAAATCCAACTGCTCCAGCAAGGAAAAGCAGCAGGAAGTGATCAAATAACTGCAGAGGTGTTAAAGACAATGGGGTGGTACATAGTGCCTTATTTAAAATTTCTCTTTGACTATGTCATAAATAACAGTGTAATACCAAAGGAATGGAAGGAATCTATAATAATACCAGTTTATAAAGGAAAGGGTGATAAAAGGAAACCAGAGAACTACAGACCAATCAGCCTGACCAGTATAGTTTGTAAAATACTGGAGAGTTTAATATCAAAATACATCAGAGGGATATGTGATGATAAAAGTTGGTTCATGAGGAGCCAGTATGGCTTTAGGAAGAAATTTTCTTGTGAGGCACAACTGGTGGGATTTCAGCAGAACATATCAGATCAATTGGATTCAGGAGGCCAGTTAGATTGCATAGCCATAGATCTTTCCAAAGCCTTTGATAGAGTGGAACATGGAATATTATTACAGAAATTGGAGGGAATAGGATTGGACGTAAGGGTTACACGTTGGGTAAAAACATTTCTAAATTCAAGGGTTCAGAAAGTCAAAGTATGAAATAACGTATCGCAGGAAGGGAAAGTTTGGAAGGGAATTGCACAGGGTAGTATAATCGGTCCGTTACTTTTCCTAATGTACGTAAATGATCTAGGGAATAATATAACATCAAAAATAAGATTGTATGCAGATGATATAATTGTTTATAGAGAAATAAATACAATTGAGGATTGTTCAGAATTACAAAGGGACCTTGAGAGTATCCAACAATGGGTTGAAGAGAATAATATGAAGGTTAATGGAGGCAAATCAACTGTTACGACATTTACAAACAGGAGTTTTAAAACTGAATTTGAATATACTTTGGATGGGGTAGTTATCCCAAAAGATGGCAAGTGCAAATACTTAGGTGTAAGATTTGAAAGTAATTTGCACTGGAAGGGTTCTGTGGATGATGTTGGGAAAGCGTACAGATCGTTACATGTCACAATGAGGCTACTTAAAGGATGCAACAAAGAATTAAAAGAGAAAAGTTACCTAAGTATGGTTCGTCCATTATTGGAATATGCAAACAGTGTATGGGATCCTCACCAAGAATACCTAATAAAAGAAAATAGTGTGCAGAGGAAAGCAGCAAGATTTGTAACAGGGGATTTCAGGAGAAAGAGTAGTGTGTCAGAAATGATACAGGAACTAGGGTGGGAAACTTTAAGTAAGAGAAGGGAGAAAAATAGACTTACAGGATTATATAGAGCCTATACAGGAGAAGCAGCATGGGGAGATATCCGTGAGAGGCTTCAGTTGGAAAATAATTATATCGGCAGGACTGACCACAAATATAAAATTAGAAGGAATTTTAGCAGAAGCGATTGGGGTAAATTTTCATTCATTGGGAATGGTGTGAAGGAATGGAACAGTTTACCAGGGGTAGTGTTTGATCCTTTTTCAAAATCTGTACAGACATTCAAGAAGAGAATAAACAGCAACAGAGAAAATAAATTAAATGTTAGAGAGTGCTTGACCAGTGCAGGTTAATGTAAATAAAAAATGTGTGTGAATAAATTAATTCCATCCCCTGGTCTAAGGAGTTTGGACAGCCAAAGTAGAGGACTGCCTGTAGGAGTGAAGTACAGTGGGGACTTCGAGGGCCCTGGGACCGCTACGGTAGCTGTTAAGGCCCTTCAGGAACTCTGAAAAGTGGTGACAAAAGGGGCTCTGGTTAAGACGCAGCAGGTCGTTATGCTACTTAGGTTCCAGAATGGGTAAAGGAAGAAAAAAAGTAAATAAATGCAATGTAAATTTTAATCTTATACCAGTTGTACAGTGTCATTTGAAGTAATTCCACATACTGTATATCAGTTGACTATATTTGTAAGTAGTACAGGAGATATTATAAGTAGAATTTTCAATATAAATTTATTAAGGATGAGCTGTTTAATAGAAAAAATTGTTAGCGTAATTTGTATAATATTGTATTATAGGAAAATTTTCTTCTCTTGTGAATTTAATATTTAGTGCTTGACAATAATGTATTTTAGTGTACCATTTGCCACCGAGGTAGACACCTCATTTGCAAATAAAGAGATTTTGATTTGATTTGATTCAAGTATGTGCTGATGGATTCTCATGTGGCCACATGTGGAGTGGAAACAATTGAAGAACTGTGTGATGATGGCGCGGGGGAGAGCCCGTGAGCCCGAAGCGCATGCTGCCTTAGCCAAGGTGAAATCGTTTATGTACTTGTACAATATCAGTGATCGTGAAGAGGAGAACATTTTGCAAGTAGACAAGGCTTTATTTTGTCTAAAACACAAAGCTTCGATGAAACAAAAAACAATGACTTTTACTAAAAGGAGCATGACATTGCACCATTATTTTGTTACGTTTATAACAAGATTGATACGCATTAAAATTAGCATCCTGTAGCATTAATTACTCGAACCAATATCAATAATTACCTGTCATCTGTTTTGAGAGACGTAAATTAATGTACATAACCTAACCAATATTACAGTGTTCTGTTAAATAACTACACCAGTAATAGTGTGGATATTGTTGCCAAGAAAAGCTGATCAAATGATGTAAGTTTTGTGCGTACATTTGAATTAAATATTAACATTCCATAAATTTCAAGTGTTTCTTCCGTCAGTGCTTTGTAGTATAAACACTGAATGAACATTTGTTTTTAAATGTAACAACTGGCAATTATTGTAAGTATATTTTGAAAATTGACAGAATATTACAAACATCGCTATTAAAAAAAGAGTTTGTATTGGTGCATCCATTCATTCTTCCCAAGAAATGAATGGCGCCCGCTGTCCTCTCTACAATGCGCAGAGTACGGTTTGTCAGCTTGGAGCCAACTTCATGCTCATGATTACAATTTAATTGTCCATAATTCAGTGATCTATTTTTCTCAAATTAAACAGCTCATGGATGGTGAATTGAGAACATATACGCCATCTTTCTAATAGAGTCGTATGGACAGTAAAGAATGAAACAACCTATGAGTTGGTCTTGCGTTGAATGTCGTGCAGCTGTGAGCTTGCCTTCGGGAGATAGTTGGTTTGATTTCCACCGTCGGTAGCCCTAAAGATGGTTTTTCATGGTTTCCCATTTTCACACCAAGCAACTGCTGGAACTGTACCTTAATTAACGACATGGCCGATACCTTTCTAATCCTAGCCCTTCCTCATCCTTCCATTGCTCAAATCCTTCCCACGTGCTAGTGTGCGTTAAACATACATACATACATACATACATACATACATACATACATACTTTATCATTATAGACTGTTATGCCTTTCAGCATTCAGTCTGCAAGCCTCTGTGAATTTACTAAACGTCGCCACAATCCTCGATTTGCAACTAGTGTTGTGGCCTCATTTAGTTCTATACCTCTTATCTTTAAATCGTTAGAAACCGAGTCTAACCATCGTCGTCTTGGCCGACCTCTACTTCTCTTACCATCAATAGCAGAGTCCATTATTCTCCTAGGTAACCTATCCTCCTCCATTCGCCTCACATGACCCCACCGCCGAAGCCGGTTTATGCGTACAGCTTCATCCATCGAGTTCATTCCTAAATTGGCCTTTATCTCCTCACTCCGAGTACCCTCCTGCCATTGTTCCCACCTGCTGTACCAGCAATCATTCTTGCTACTTTCATGTCTGTTACTTCTAATTTATGAATAAGATATCCTGAGTCCACCCAGCTTTTGTTCCCGTAAAGCAAAGTTGGTCTGAAAACAGACCGATGTAAAGATATTTTCATCTGGGAGCTGACTTCCTTCTTACAGAATACTGTTGATCGCAACTGCGAACTCACTGCATTAGCTTTACGACACCTTGATTCAATCTCACTTACCATATTACCATCCTGGGAGAACACACAACCTAAATACTTGAAATTATCGACCTGTTCTAGTTTTGTATCACCAATCTGACATTCAATTCTGTTGAATTTCTTACCTACTGACATCAATTTAGTCTTCGAGAGGGTAATTTTCATACCATTCTCATTGCACCTATTTTCAAGTTCCAACATATTAGACTGCAGGCTTTCGGCACAATCTGCCATTAAGACCAAGTCGTCAGCATAGGCCAGACTGCTTACTACATTTCCACCTAACTGAATCCCTCCCTGCCATTTTATACCTTTCAGCAGATGATCCATGTAAACTACGAACAGCAAAGGTGAAAGATTACAGCCTTGTCTAACCCCTGTAAGTACCCTGAACCAAGAACTCATTCTACCATTGATTCTCACTGAAGCCCAATTGTCAACATAAATGCCTTTAGAAGTGAAGCTTCCACGGCGTGAAGAATTATTTAATTTAATTTCATGTTGAACCGTGTTGTACTTGTCTGCACATCACGTACTGTTTGCCGGCGTTTCGAATACATTGCAGTATTCTTTTTCAAGGCCACTGAAATACCCCTACTCGATCCGAGGTAATCAGTCTCCCAGGCAGAAATTACACTACTAGAGTGGCCCAGACCTTAGCCTTTTATATCCTAGCTTTTCTGGCTGACGTAAGCCCTGGCTGTCTCGTGAGTATTCTGGAAAGTATGTGTCACAGCCAGGTAGTAGGGGCTTGCCCGCGCTGTTATGTAATGGGGTTGTGGCCCGTGTGTTCATGTTGTGGTCTGTATGTCTTAAACTATGAATGATAGGCATCCAAGAATTACTGATTTCAGACCACAACATAAACACACGGGCCGCAACCCCATTACATAACAGCGCGGGCAAGCCCCCACTACCTGGCTGTGACAAATGCTTTCCAGAATACTCACGAGACAGCCAGGGCCCTTACGTCAGCCAGAAAGGCTAAGATATAAAAGGCCAAGGTCTGGGCCACTCTAGTAGTGTAATTTCTGCCAGGGAGACTGATTACCTCGGATCGATTAGGGGTATTTCAGTCGCTTTGAAAAAGAATACTGCAATGTATTCGAAACGTCGGCAAACTGTACGTGATGTGCAGACAAGTACAACACGGTTCAACCTGGAAATTAAATTAAATAATAAATGCCTTTGATTGATTTTAATAATGTACCTTTAATTCCATAGTCCCCCGGTATGGCGAACATCTTTTCCCTCGGTACCCTGTCATATGCTTTCTCTAGATCTACGAAACATAAACACAACTGCCTATTCCTCTCGTAGCATTTTTTAATTACCTGGCGCATACTGAAAATCTGATCCTGACAGCCTCTCTGTGGTCTAAAACCACACTGGTTTTCATCCAACTTCCTCTCAACGACTGATCGCACCCTTCCTTCCAATATGCGAGTGAATACTTTGTCTGGTATACTAATCAATGAGATACCTTGATAGTTGTTGCAATCCTTCCTGTTCCCTTGCTTATAGATAGGTGCAATTACTGCTTTTGCCCAATCTGAAGGTACCTTACCAACAGTCCATGCTAATTTGACTACTCTATGAAGCCATTTCATCCCTGCCTTCCCACTATACTTCACCATTTCAGGTCTAATTTCATCTATTCCTGCTGCCTTATGACACTGGAGTTTATTTACCATCCTTTCCACTTCCTTAACCATAATTTCATCAACATCATTTTCCTCCTCCCCATGAGCTTGGCTGTTCGCAACACCACCAGGATGATTTCCTTTAACATTGAGAAGATGTTCAAAATATTCCCTCCACCTCTCTAGTGATTCTTGAGAATCTATTATGAGTACACCTGAATTACTCAAAACACTGTTCATTTCGCTTTTCCCTCCCTTCCTAGGATTTTTTATTACCGTCCAGAAAGGTTTCCCTGCTGCTTGACCTAGCCTTTTCAGGTTGTTACCAAAATCTACCCATGACTTCTTTTTGGATTCAACAACTATTTGCTTTGCTCTGTTTCTTTCATTTACGTACAAATCCCTGTCTGCCTCGGCCCTTGTTTGGAGCCATTTCTGATAAGCCTTCTTTTTATATTTACAAGCTGCTCTCACTTCATCATTCCACCAAGATGTTCGCCTTTTCCCATCTTTACACACAGTTGTTCCTAGGCATTCCCTTGCTGTATCTAATAGGATTAGGTCGTGTTCTGGTATCAGTTTTTCATTAAGTTTATATGCATCTAAACAGATTCTCAATGAAACAAGTGACATGAAGATACAGCACATTTCAAAGAAAATGCTGTTCTCAAGAATTTTTAGGAACTCAACGCGAGTAACCCAGTGCTTTTTAATGATTTTAATCTTTTTTAAACAGCTATAGATGCCCTGTAATGGTGGAATACGTCCTGTGATGTTAATTTCAGTATGTATGTGTAACTTTGTAATTTTATGTTGTATTGATAAGGTTGACTTATTTAAGAAGGAAAAAACATTTCCTCCCCACTTGACGTTAGGAGAGGAAAGCAATGGAAAACTACCTCACTCCTGATTTCCTTAGTATGCCTCTTCAGTGACCCCTAGCTCTTTATGTGGCAGTTGATGGTAGATCTGTTGAGGATTCTCCTTGTGTTCAGGCTGAGCACTAGATATGGAAGTGATTTATTTCATACTGAGATTTACTTGCCCTTATTTCATTTAAAAGGTTACAGTAATATATATATATATATATATACTAAAGTTTAAAATTAGTTTTTTAGGATAAGCAGAATAATTTTCAGTTTGACTGAGCATTTTCCTTATGTTTAATAGTTATTTCAGGAGGTTTTATGTTATATAATGGCTCCACCATTCAAACATATCCCTGAGCATTCAAGCAGGGCACTTTTCACCTCCTGGAGGACTCTCAGCAGACACATTGTTGATGATCCTCCATGTGTAAACATTTTGGAAATTATAACTAAGTTTTAAAAGGAACTCACTTACTAGTAACTTATGAATTGTCGTATTCATTTGTTGGTGACTAAATTACCGGATGTATGGAGGGAAGTGCCTAATATATGCACTTTTTTGTAGGACAGTCATGAATTTTTATCGGAGAAGATGCATTTGAAAGAAGAAATCAAACCAGAGTTAGCAGAGCCAGGACAAACACAGGTGAACACATTTGAGGTAATGTAATAATTTGATAAAGTGTTTTCTAATAATAGAAATAGTGAGGAAAATGCTGAATACATTGCAATGAGCCGCTCCTAAATTAAAGCACACATTTTGAAGGTCGTTGGAGAGATGGCATTTTTTATGATACTGCTAATTTTTTAAACCTAATTTTCATATTACTTTTTCTTCAATTAGTTCACAACTTATACATTAGGTACTTTGTAGAACTAGGTTGTTCTAAAACCCTTCACAGCATGGTGGCATATGGAGCTGTTTCATCATGTGGGCTGCAATGTTGGCTGTTATCATTTGTCTGAAATTTTTCTCATATTCTTCAAAGTGATACAAAGGTGTTTGTAAGAAATATGTTGCAACAGCTGTTTGGTGATAAGGCATTGCTGTTTTACTTTACAAATGCAGGGCAGAGACTCAAAGAGAAAAGATACTGTCTTGATTAGTATGTGATACCTACCTGCAAGATGTGGCTAGATACCATGACACAAAGAATACAAGTCACAAACAAAATACATTCAGTCGCCTTCGAAGGGGTGTCCTTAAGATATAACATGTGTACAGCTGCTGGAAAGTGACAGTAAAGGCATCTTTTGGAATTGATCAAAGCCACAATATCACACATCTTTTGATGTCCGGTACGTCAGCATCTCAGTGCCTGTGCGACCGTTATCTTCCACTTCCCAGTCCTGTACAGTTCTGGCTGAACACACTGCATGCGTAGCAGCAGCCATTTCAAAACATTCTTTTAGAATGTGGTGTTGGCAATTGACCCTCCTGGTGTCTTGATTCTGGACTTTATGGGACGTGGTGAATCCATTGAACGCAATGCCAATGATTGTTCCTTTTCAAACAGGCAGCATTAGCTCTCATCACTTGTAATGATGGATCTCACGTACCAATGAAATCTCATGTTGCCTGTTGCTTGTGTTCACACTGTCCTTGATAATCCCCAGCATCTGTTGCACTTGTTCAATGTTTGCTGCTGTTGACGGTCGGCCAGGATGTGGCGCATCAAAACCTGCCTGTCCATCCTGAAATGCTTTTGAACCTGCCGTTAACACATTTTCTGCCTATGGCTTCTGTTCCTTACATTTGCATCAACATGTCTTCTCAGGCACTGTTTTCCCAATTTGTAACAGAACTTGATGTTCATGCATTGCTTCACTGCACTATGGTACGCATCTTCATGTGCACTAAGTTGAACTGAGTGCAGCAGACTAACATCCTTCATCTCTGTGTTTTCAGCACTACGTGGCATTTCGGGAGACGTCTGTTTTTCTCACGTGCATGCATGTAGTGTTACCACATGTTGCCATTGCGATATCGAGGCATTCAGTCTACTAGACACACTTTTTATGATGTTAAACACAGGAAGAACTCTCATCAAACTGAATTAACACTTTATGGAGAAGTTATATTTCGCATTGTAGAAGTGTGTGTTGATGTGTTGTGGAATTCTATAAGTAGAAAAGCAGGAATCTCTAGGCACTCAGGCTAAGAATAGGAAATATTTCAAACCTTCCATACAGTGCATTTCATTAATCATGTTATGAAAACAATGTGGTTCACCTGGACACCATCGATGAAGACCCCTCTTGTAGATGGCGAATTCTAGGACCCCTCTGTGACTAAGCTGCATTATGTGATAATAGATATTCATAAGGAACAAAATCTATAACATTTTCTTATTAAAAGTAATATGAATGCCACTTACGACAAAGAACTGACAGAATTTGCTTCTACTTGACAGTAATTACAGCATTAGAAGCTTTGTAATGTCCATGTGATTCAGACTGGAAACTCTGTCATGTGACAGCCAATAGAAACATACAGAGTGGTCACTTGATTTCTTTTATAGAAACTAGCATTTCCATGAAAAAACATATCATCCTGAGTAGCATACACTGAATAGATTATTATTATAATTTCTATAAGCAGCTTGAGTTCTTGCTTTGATTGACTTTTCAGCGTTAGAAAGTGTAATGCAGCTGAAATCCTCTATTACTCTTCTTTTCTTGTAAGTGCTGCTGTTGATAATGACAGCAGTGTGAAGGTGAGTGTCAGGCTTCGACTGTTTCATGGGTAGAGATTGACACACTAGTAATAATAATGTTATTCCTTTACGTCTCACTAACTGCTTTTGTAGTTTTCAAACATGCCGAGGTGCCAGAATTTAGTCATGCGGGAGTACTTTTACATGTCAGTAAATTTACCAACACAAGGTTGAAGTATGTGAGCACTTTCAAATACCACCGGAAACCTGCCAAGTTAGGTCAGAAGGCCAGCTCCTGAACATGACAGACACATTCGTTCCTGGAAATGACAGCACCATGACGGTGGTATTTTCCGCTGTAAGATATAATATTTATTCTCCTGCACATTTAAAAAAGTATAATTTTTGCCGCATGTTTAAAAACAGTATTTTTCCTCACATTACTCTTTTCATCTGGAATGATTTTTCGTACATTTGTAATTGTGTGCATGATTCAACTGTCATGTTCACTGGTTTTGTCAGCTGTTGGAGATTGTTTCAATGTTGAGAAGGGTTTTTATAGCAACAGACAAATCAAGCTCTTGTAGATCTTGGCTGTAATTTTACACTTCTATCCTGATGGGTTCATGAGAAGGAATATTATAGGAAAAATCTACTTTAAAAGAAAGTGTGATGATTTCTACTTCCAAGTTAATTTATTAACATAACAAATGAACAGGCTTTAAAAGTAAGAAAAATAAAAACCCCTGTGGCACAACAGACCTTGTGGGCCTTGGAATACTATGTGACCACTTTTCAGCCCAAAGACCAGCAGTTTATGAGGTAACACTTGGTCAGTGTGACGAATCGTCTCTGCTGTTATCCTTGGTTTTCTAGAACGGGGTCATCATTTCTCCATCTGGTAGTTCCTTAATTGTAATCATGTAGGCTGAGTAGACCTCAAACCAACCTTTAGGTCCAGCTAAAAATCCCTGACCAGGCCAGTTTCAAATCTGGTGGGAGGCAGGCATGCTGCTCCTAGATCATGGGGCAGGCAAATAAGAAAAATAAAGAACTGAAATCATCCAATGATAATGAAACAAACACGTATTTTTACAGTGGTGTTATTTGTCATTGGTCATTGTACGATGAATGAAAATGTTTTATAACTTCAAGTACTAAACAGATGTTGTAATTATGCTGTCAGACGTATGGAGATGACACTGTTCTTTCTTCAGCAAATGCTGAAGATCTGCAAACATTACTAAACTGTGTGGTTGAAAACGGTGCTGCGGCAGGACTACATTTAAATAATCGTGATAAGCAAACATGCCATTCAACCTGTTAACCTGTTAGTAACTGGCCCATCACAGGAGCAAGTACAATGCTTTAAGTATCTTGGCATCATACTTGATCACAGCTGGAGCAATACAGTAAAATTAGGTCGTGGCTTGAACAGGCAAGGACTGCATTCAAGACAATGAGCAAACTCCTTTGTAACAGGGGCTCTGAGATTAAAAATCTGTCTCCATTTAATTTGGTGTTATCTACTCTCTCTGTCTTTCCAGTGTAGAGACTTGGATTCTAACAGAGTACACTGCCCCAATAATATTTGATCCTTTGGCATGTGGTGTTACTGATGGGGGTGACAGAATACATAACACTGAAGTACTCCAACACCTGGAAAAAAGAGAGCTACATTTCATGAAGAAGAAACTTGAGTACTTTGGCCACATCAGTGGAAATGATAAATATAGACTCCTTCAACCTATCTTACTGGGTAAAAGGAGAAGTACAGGAAGAAGGAGAATGGAATCTACCCCCACACCTTTCTGAGTTGCTGACAACAAGAATCAAATCACTCTGATTATAACCGGCATCCAGTCAGCATATAGTACAAGAAGAAGAAGTAGAAGAAGCAAAGTTATAATTTATGGAGTCAAGTCTCACCATAATATGTAGTAAGTACGCGATTTGATACAAAGTGGGAAATTATTACAGATTGTTAAAAGTATGTGGGTCATTATGACAAAGTGAATGGTTTGTTAGGTGGGGGTTCCCATGAACCAGTGGAGGGGATATGGTCCCTAAAACCCCAGGGTTAATACTGTGAAACTTAAGGAATAGAACCAGTGCATTTTAAGACTAGTGACCGGGCGAGTTGGCCGTGCGCGTAGAGGCGCGCGGCTGTGAGCTTGCATCCAGGAGATAGTAGGTTCGAATCCCACTATCGGCAGCCCTGAAGATGGTTTTCCGTGGTTTTCCATTTTCACACCAGGCAAATGCTGGGGCTGTACCTTAATTAAGGCCACGGCCGCTTCCTTCCAACTCCTAGGCCTTTCCCATCCTATCGTCGCCATAAGACCTATCTGTGTCGGTGCGACGTAAAGCCCCCAGCAAAAAAAAAAAAACTAGTGAGACCTTTAATTACAGTAAGTAATGTGGACTCTGAAATGAACTAACTTCTAAAATCAGTGCCACTTGCGCATGGATGAACTCATTCCATTCAGCATTAATTACTATCGACCAGGAGTCGACAGACTAAATCCATACGTTGAAGGTTAGGTCAAATGTTCCACCTTTACAATACTAAGATTCTTTATTAACTAAATATTTACATGATTTTTAATTTAAATTTAAATTTAAATATTTAGTTAATAAAGAATCTTAGTATTGTAAAGGTGGAACATTTGACCTAACCTTCAACGTATACTCACAACAATACGGGCTTTATAATGAAGTTTATTTTATGTAAAGACTAAATCCACTCGCAAAAGTAAGCTTGCTGATGACTTGCTAAAGCAGAAACTGATGAGTTCGATTGTCACATGAGGTAATCGACAGCAGGAACATTCGTGCGATCCCCGAGTGCGAAGAATTATTACGGGAATAATTATCAATAGAACCGTTGTCTTATACAGCAGTGAAGCAGCCTCTTATACATCACGAATATAGCTGAAGATATGAAAATGGACTCCGGGACTTTCTCTGGAGTCAACACTATGGGAGAGTGTAAATGCAGTAGAGTCTCAATTATCCGACCTAAATGGGACCTGATTGACTGTAGTTACAAGATTGTGAGCAACTGCAATATGATCTCGATAATGTTGTGAGATGGACTGCCCGCAATGGTATGATGAAAAATGGGGTTAAAAGTCAGGTTGTGAGTGGTACAAATAAGAAAAGTCATCTCTGTTTTAATTACTGTGTTGATGGGTTGAAAGTTCCTTGTTGTTGTTTGAGTCATCAGTCCAAAGACTGGTTTGATGCAGCCCTCCATGTCACTCTATCCTGTGCTAACCTTTTCATTTCTACGTAACTATTGCATCCTACATCTGCTCTAATCTGCTTGTCATATTCATACCTTGGTCTACCCCTACCAATCTTACCAACAACACTTCCTTCAAAAACCAGCTGAACAAGTCCTGGGTGTCTTAAGATGTGTCCTATCATTCTATCTCTTCTTCTTGTCAAATTTAGCCAAATAGATCTCCTCTCGCCAATTCGATTCATTATCTCTTAATTCGTGATCCGATCTATCCATCTCACCTTCAGCATCCTTCTGTAACACCACATTTCAAAAGCTTCTATTCTCTTTCTTTCTGAGCTAGTTATGGTCCATGTTTCACTTCCATACAATGTCATGCTCCACACAAAAGTCTTCAAAAACATCTTTCTAATTCCTATATCATTGTTTGAAGTGAGCAAATTTCTTTTCTTAAGAAAGCTCTTCCTTGCTTATGCTAGTCTGCATTTTAAGTCCTCCTTATTTCTGTTATAATTAGTTATTTTACTACCCAAGTAACAATATTCATTCACTTCCTTTAAGACTTCATTTTCTAATTTAATATTTCCTGCATCACATGCCTTCGTTCGACTGCACTCCATTACTTTTGTTTTCGACTCATTTATTTTCATCTTGTACTCCTTACCCAAGACTTCATCCATACCATTCAGCAGCTTCTCGAGATCTTCTGCAGTCTCAGATGAAATAATATCATCGGCAAATCTCAAGGTTTTGATTTCCTCTCCTTGGATTGTGATCCCCTTTCCAAATTCCTCTTTGATTTTCTTTACTACCTGTTCTATGTAAACATTGAAAAGGAGGGGGACAAACTGCAGCCTTGCCTCACTCCTTTCTGGATTGCTGCTTCTTTTTCAAAGCCCTCGATTCTTATTACTGCAGACTGATTTTTATACAGATTGTAGATAAATCTTCGTTCTCGGTATCTGATCCTAATCGCCTTCAGAATCGTAAATAGCTTGGTCCAAGCAACATTATTGAATACCTTTTCTAGATCTACGAATGCCATGTACGTGGGCTTGTCTATCTTGATTCGATCCTCTAAGATCGGACGTAAAGTCAGGATTGCTTCATGTGTTCCTACATTTCTTCCGAAGCCAAAATGATCTTCTCCCAACTCAGCTTTAACTTGTTCTTCCATTCTTCTGTAAATAATGTGTGTTAAAATTTTGCAGGCATGAGATAATAAATGGTGCGATAGTTTTCACACCTGTCAACACCAGCTTTCTTTGGAATAGGTATAACAACATTTTGACGAAAATCAGATGGGACTTGTCCTGTCTAATACATCTTGCACACTAAATGGAATAACCTTGCCATGCTAGTTTCTCCTAAGGTAGTCAGTAATTCAGAGGAATGTCATCAATTCCAGGTGCCTTGTTCCTATTTAGGTCGCTCACAGCTCTGTCAAACTCTGACCTCAAAATTGGATCCCCCATTTCATCAACATTAACAGCCTCTTCTTGTTCCAGAACCAAATTATCTACATCTTTAGTTTGATACGACTGTTGGGTATGTTCCTGCCACCTTTCTGCTTTGTCTTCTTTCCCTAAAAGTGGCTTTCCATCTGAGCTCTTAATATTCATTCACCTACATTTCCTTTCTCCAAAGGTATCCTTGATTTTTCTGTATGCAGCATCTACCTTTCCTAGAACCATACAACCTTCGACGTCCTTGCACTTCTCCTTCAGCCATTCTTCCTTAGCTACCCTGCACTTTCTGTCCACTTCATTCTTTAATCGCCTGTATTCTTTCCTGCCCTCTTCATTTCTAGCATTCTTGTAATTTCATCGTTCATCAATCAGGTCAAGTATCTCTTGAGTTGTCCACTGATTCTTAGTTGATCTTTTCTTCCTTCCTAACATTTCTAGCAGTCCTACTGACTTCATTTTTCATGACTGTCCACTCTTCCTCTATTGTGTTTCCTTCAGCCTTTTCATTTAGTCCTTGTGCAACATGTTTCTTGAAACAATCCCTCACAGTCTTTTCTTTCGACTTGTCTAGATCCCATCTTTTTGCACTTTTTCCTTTCTTCAATTTTTTCAGTTTCAGATGGCATTACATGACCAACAAGTTGTGGTCAGAGTCCACATCTGCTTATGGGAAAGTTTTGCAATCCAACACCTGGTTTCTGGATCTCTGCCTAATCATAATGAAGTCTATTTGATACCTTCCAGTGTCTCCAGGTCTCGTCCACTTATACAGCCGTCGTTTGTGGTGTTTGCACCAAGTATTGGAAAGGACTAAATTATGATCGGTGCAGAATTCAACCAGCCAACTTCCTCTTTCGTTCCTTTGTCCCAATCCGTATTCTCGTACTGTATTATCTTCTCTTCCTTGGCCTACCACTGCATTCCAGTCTCCCATCACAATTAGATTCTCGTCACCTTTTACATATTGTATTAAATCTTCTATCTCTTCATGTATTCTTTCGATTTCCTCATCATCCGCTGGGCTAGTAGGCATATAGACCTCCACTATTGTGGTGGGCATTGGTTTGGTGTCTATCTTGATGACAATAATTCTTTCACTATGCTGGTCGTAGTAGCTTATTCGCTGCCCTCTTTTCTTATTCATTATTAAACCAACTCCTGCATTTCCCCTGTTTGATTTTGTGTTGATAATTCGGTAGTCGCCTGACCAAAAATCCTGTTCTTCCTGCCAACGTACTTCACTTATACCAACTACATCTAACTTTAGTCTATCCATCTCCCTTTTCAGATTCTCTAACCTCAACGATTCAAACTTCTAACATTCCACGCTCCGACTCGCAGAATGTCAGTATCCATCTTCCTGATGATCGCCCCCTCTTGTGTAGTCCCCACCCGGAGATCGGAATGGGGGACTAGTTTACCTCCGGAATATTTTACCCGGGAGGAAGCCATCATCAGTACATCATTCATACAGAGAGATCTGCATGTCCTCGGGAGTTAATTACAGCTGTAGTTTCCCATTGCTTTCAGCCGTATAGCAGTATCTACACAGCTAAACCATGTTGAGTATTATTACTGGCCATATCAGTCAATCATCTAGACTACCGCCCTTGCTACTTCCGAAAGGCTGCTACCCCCCTTTTGATGAACCTCTTCTTAGTCTGGTCTCTCAACAGATACCCATCCGATATGGTTGCACCTACGGCTCGGCTATCTGCTTCATTGCAACACGCAAGCCTCCCCACCGCAGCAAGGTCACATGGTTCGCAGGGGAGGGAAAGTTCCTTATGGGGTTCATTGTAATTATCTAGTTGTTAATATAAGGAAAGATCTTAATTGGGGTAATCACGTAAATGGGATTGTAAATAAAGGGTACAGATCTCTGCACATGGTTATTAGGTGTTTAGGGTTTGTAATAAGGATGTAAAGGAGGGCATATAGGTCTCTGGTAAGACCCCAAATAGAGTATGGTTCCAGTATACGGGACCCTCACCAGGATTACTTGATACAAGAACTGGAAAAAATCCGAAGAAAAGCAGCTCGATTTGTTCTTGGTGTTTTCTGAAGGTAGAGTAGCGTTACAAACAATTGCAAAGATTGGGCTGGGAAGAATTAGGAGAAAGAAGACGAGCTGCTCGACTACGTCGTGTGTGATAAAGTTCTTGATTCCCATGGGGAACCTGAAATATTTGTTCCGGTATGCACTAGCCATGTGTCTTGGTAGGTGTGCTATTTACCATCTGATGAACCCAACTTAGCATACTGGGGCGAAACGCTGGCAACCAGGAATGAGTTAGCTGGAAAATTTATGATGTCCAATAACGGACCAACTATATTGGTATTAAGAGGTATGTTCCGAGCTGTCAGCAGAGAGATCACATGGAATGACATTAGTAGATGAATAAGTTTGAGTGGCGTCTTTAAAAGTAGGAAAGATCACAATGTGAAGATTTATTTATTCATTTATAGGAAGGGGAGTTAGGGATTGGAATAACTTATTAAGGGAGATGTTCAATAAATTTCATATTTCTTTGAAATCATTTAAAAAAAGGCTAGGAAAACAACAGATAGAGAATCTGCCACCTGGGCGACTGCCCTAAATGCAGATCAGTATCGATTGATTGACCTGGAGTATGTCGGATCACCAAAAATGCCGGAAAATAAAGAATAACGTTGAAAATGAACGTAAATAAACAGGAAGGCTATACTGTATTACTAAAACAATGACACACCAGGCGAGTTGGCCGTGCGGTTAGAGTCGCGCAGCTGTGAGCTTGCATCCAGGGTTGAAGCCCCACTGTCGGCAGCCCTGAAAATGGTTTTCAGTTGTTTCCCATTTTCACACCTTAATCAAGGCCACGGCCGCTTTCTTCCCACTCCTATCCCATCATTGCCATAAGACCTATCTGTGTTGGTGCGACATAAAACAAATTGTAAAAAAAGAAAAAACAACAACGTGTTTTATGGTACTCTCTTTACTGAATAATCAATACAATTGTACAGTACATGCAGTATTGAACGAAAATATTTCAAATGTCTTACGGAAGAAAACTTGTTAGCAATGTCTGCTTGCCTGCTGATTCACGCTTTCTTGCTGTGAGATCCTGCCATCGACAAAAAATCAATATCTCTGTTGCGCTTGCTTCTGGTTCTTGCTCATTGTTGGTTAGTGCCATTTCCAATATGCTTAATCCTTCACTGTGAGACATCGTTTTCTCATTTTGTTCTGCGATTCCTCATTCTTCTTCTTGATTATCCTCATTTCGGTTAGCATTCACAAAATCCATAATATCAGCGTCAGTTAGTTCAAACAGCTTATCTTATGCACACCAATTACTCACATCTTGAGTCATAGCATTCTCACAGCCAGGAATGCAATTCAGTAAAGGAACAATGATTTCCATGTCTTCTTGTATCATCTCCTCTTGATGTTCAACCTCACTCAACAGTATATTCCAAGACTTTGCTAATGTCGTTGTTTCAACTTCTGCCCAATACTGCGCTATCCAGTATGCCACGTCTTTTTTACTGATTCATTTTAACTTTTATATCATGTTGCCATTGTCCATTTCCATTATCAGGAATGAAAGGAGTTTCTGCTGATATTTCCTCTTCATTGTTTCCAGCATACCTTGGTCCATTGGCTGGCATAATGATGTCACGTTAGGAGGGAGGAACATGACTTCGATGTCACCACTTGTAAGTTGCTCTTCATTGCGGTGTGATGTAGCACTGTCTAGTAGAAGAAGAGCTTTTTGTAGGGAGATTGTTTGAAGCTAGAATGTTTTCTACATCTGCAATAAACTGTGTAAGAAACCAGTCTTTAAAGATGTAAGCAGACATCCAGGAAGCCTTCTGATTCATGTAATGGACTAGAAGAACATTAACAGAAATGGTTTTAAGTGACCTAGGCTTCTTTATTTAACCAGACATAAGAAATTTTGCTTTTAAGTTCTCAGTAACATTACTACACGCAAGAACAGTAACTCCTTCCTTGCTACGCTTGTAGCCAGATGCAGATGTCTCGGCTTGGGCTGCGAGAGTTTTTGATGGCAGCATTTTGAAATTTAGCCCAGTCTCATCGCAAATAAAAAATCTGATCATTGGTTAATCCTTCAGAGATAGTACATTGATCAAGGTGTTCAAGATGGCATCGGCAGTGCAAGCTAGTAATGAGTGTTCCCGGTTTTTGTCAGAAAACGAAGTGAAATATGCTGTAAGATGTACAGAAAATGTTACAGATGGTGAGAAGAACAGTCAAGGTATTCTCAGTAGTGAAAGTAAAGTAATCACTCTTTATCTCCAGAAAAGGACATTTGTACCGGTAATATCTACGAACGCGAGTGTGTGTGTAGGCCTAAAATGACGCCTTCATCTGTCCATGAAACTGTTGAATCACTACACAAAATAATAGAAGTGCTACATAAGGATTTGGTAGAAGCAAACCTTGTAATTAAAAAGTTACGATCTGAAAAGACAAATCTGATTGAAGAGGTGGAAAAACTAAAAAAATGCGATGGTGTTGGCGCGTCGTGGAGTGAGGTTACGTCGCGGCACAGGAAAGTGTCGCTAACTAGGCCTAATTCATCTGGAAATCAACCTACAGTAACGAACAAATTCAGCGTTTTACACGAAGTTCGGGAAGAGCAAGGAAGCACTTCTTTCTCCCGAGATGCGAGTTCACCGACGAAAAAACGCCGAATTCACGCCGATAACGTGATCAAGAAAGTAAGGAAGGAGAAGAAAGTGAAACTGTTTGGTGATAGCCACGGTCGAGGCCTTTCAGCAAATATAGCAGAGTTGCGAGCTGACAGTGAAGTGACAGGTGTTATTCAACCAGGTGCCCCCTTTTCAGAAGTAGTGAAACCCCTCTTGAGAAATGCTGATAAACTCTCGTCAAACGACGTCATAGTTATTGTCGGTGGAACCAACGACGTAGCAAGAAATGAAGGCCATCAGGCTGCAAGTATTCTGAAAAGGACTCTAGGTAAGCTGACCCATACAAATGTGATAGTGACAAACGTACCCCATAGACATGATTTAACAGACTGGTCAATTGTGAATAAAGCTGTCAAGGACACAAATGAGAAATTCAGGCAAATATGTAGTCATTTCAAAAATGTTACACTGTTAGACATTAGTAAATTAAACCGAACATCTCATACGAGGCATGGCATGCACTTGAATGGACTTGGGAAGCAAGTTAATAAGTAACATCATTACAAGTAAAGATCAGGAAAAGACTGTCCTAGAACTACCTAGTCCGGGAAACGTGTGTTAGATTCTGGACCCAATAACATTTCAATCGAAAATGTGGGTCCAGAATTAAATACCGGTAATGACTTGGAGGGTAGGAATAGGCGGTTCAAAATATTTCATCAGAACATTCAATGTCTTAAAAATAAAATTTTAGAATTACAAGTAATTTTAAATTCAATACAGGATGTTATGTTAATCTGTTTGGATGAACATTGGTGTAATAATGATGAACTTGAACTCATTAATATTGAAGGTTATTATCTGGCAAGTAATTACAGTCGGGTTAATAAAGAGCATGGGGGAGTTTGTATTTTTGCTAAGTCAGGAATTGAATGTAAAGAAAGGAAGGATCTTGAAGTGCATAATTCTGAATTAGATTTTGAACTAACTTCAGTGGAATTTAAGCTTCCCTATGGTAAAAGGGTAATTCTGTTAACCGTGTACCATTCACCGGATGCTGATGTGGAGATTTTCTTAGAAAAATTAGATCAAGTCCTTCATAACATTTTCGGTAGGAATAGCAGCGCAGAAGTAATACTTTGTGGTGATTTTAACATAGATTTTGCTGAAGAAAACCTTCCATCAACATCACAACTACTGCATGTTCTTCAAAGCTGTAATCTAAAACACTTAATTTTTACACCCACTCGGGTAACTGCCACCTCAGCTACAACGATAGACAACATTTGTATTAATTTCCATTGTTCTAAAATGCAAGCATCCAATATAAATTTTGGATTATCACATCATCATGCTTAAATTTTACAACTAGAATTTGAGAATGCTAGCAAGCATTCAACCAAAATAAAGCAAGCACAATTAACTCGTTTTTTCTCTGCAGCTGCATGTGGCAGTTTCATTGAAAGCCTTAAACTTCAGACCTGGACTCCAATAACATTCGGTCATAGCATTGACCAAAAGTATAGAACCTTTTTAAGCATTTTTTAATGGAATTTGAATTACATTTTTCAAAAAAATTTGCAGTAATTAATGAATCTTCAAAAAAGCCATGGATCACGAAGGGTATACGGATCTCAAGTCAAAAATGTAAATTACTAAGTAGATTAGCACAGCAGAGTTGTGACCAGGTATGTTAAAAACTACAAATCAGTTTATCGAAGAGTTCTTAGGATGGCTAAGATAATGCACAATAACAGGAAAGTTAAAGAGTCGTGCAATAAATCACGAACCATATGGAAGGTAATCAAGGGAGAAACCAACAGACATGCAGTTGGAAATAAAGTTGCTGCCATAAAAAATGATAAGGGAATACAAATGAATGACCCTCATCATTTGGCTAATTATATAAATGATTTCTTTCTATCTCTACCATACAAACTTGAAAATGCAAATAAATCAGATGTATTACCAGAACTCCCAACCTTTGTGCAAAACTCTATGCAGTTAACTCCAGTAACAGAACTGGAAGTTTTTAAAATCATACAATCTTTGAAGAACAAAACTTCCACAGGTGTAGATGAAGTTCCCACAAAACTCATTAAAAAATGTGTTCCTTATCTGGTACAGCCTTTAACTTATCTCATCAATGAATCATTTTCTAGTGGTCAGTTTCCTAATCTCCTAAAAATACCTAAAGTTATCCCAGTCTTTAAAAGTGGAAACTTACACGATTTACATAACTACAGACCAATATCAATACTTACTGTTATTTCAAAAATATTTGAATGTGCTATAAAAGATCGGCTTACTAAATTTTTAATCAAATATAACTTGTTAAATAATGCACAACATGGGTTCAGAGCTGGCAGAAGTACTTTGTCTGCTTTATCACGTTTTACACAGTTGGTCGTAAATGCTCTTGACAATGATGAAACTGTTATAGGACTATTTCTTGACCTTTCAAAGGTATTTGATACTGTTGATCATGAAATATTGTTGCACAAATTATATCAGATTGGAGTTAGAGGAATTGTTAATGACTGGTTTAGATCATACCTGAATAAACGATCCCAGTTTGTTGAAATTACACATTGTAACAGTAAAGGGCATAATGAGACATATCACTCTCAGGTAAAAAGCATAGACTTAGGTATTCCGCAGGGTAGTATTTTGGGGCCTGTTCTTTTCTTGATCTATGTGAATGATCTTCCTCACAATAATCAAGTAGAAACAGCAGTTCTGTATGCTGATGATACAAACATAATTATTAATAATCCTGACCCTACGTCTATAGAAACTACAGCAAATACAGTCCTGTCTAGGTTAGAATCATGGTTCAGGAAGAACAAATTAACATTGAACTTTAAAAAGACCCAATACATGGAATTCAAGGCATCTAACTACCATGACAAAACTGCAAAAAAAAACACAAACTTATATTAAATGCAAATGCAATTGAAAATACGTTGACCACAAAATTTTTAGGTGTCCATATAGATGAAAAATTAAGATGGGATTGTCATATTAAAAAAATAGGGAAGTCTCTGAGTTCTGTTTGTTTTGCCTTAAGGATTTTGTCTAATAGTTGTAGTGAAGAATATGTTAGAATGGCATATTTTGGATATTTCCATTCAGTCATCACTTATGCTATTGGTCTCTGGGGCTGCTACAAATCAAATCTTGATGTTATTTTTCGAATACAGAAACGAGCTATCAGAATTATATTGAGACGTAACAGGTTAGATCATTGCAGACCATTATTTAAGAGACTAAGGATACTCCCAGTACCAAGTATATACATCATGCAATGCATTCTACATGTGAAAAAAAATATTGATCACTTCAGAAAGAATTTTGACAATCACAATTACCAGACGCGAACAAGAAATAATATTTTTATCGAACACAAGAGTAAAACCATTGCCTTGAGACATGTAGACTGTTGGAATCAGATTGTATAATAAGCTTCCAAATGCGATTAAAGATATTAATCCCGACAGTTCATTTACCACAGCTTTAAAAAATCTCCTGCTGAGTAGCTGCTTCTACAGTACAGAAGAATACATGATGAAGTGCTGGTAATGATGCTACTACTTATTAACTTGTAATCTAGTATATAGCCTTAAAAATATGTGAATGTCACATTGACTATGTTCACATTATTAACACCACACCAATATATTTTTATTTTGTCTTGTAAATATTGGTTATTAATATTATTAAAAAAAAATTAAGATGTGCTGTCCTAACATTGAGGTATGTGGTGTTTCTGTTCTTCTTTTTCAAAATGTTCATTGTTGCGCATATATTATTGTTAGTATTAGGAAATCACTTGACAACTCCTATACTGTTGGCATATTTCAAAATATGTAATTGTACAGTCTATGGAAGCTAAATGAATGAATGAATGAATGAATGAATGAATGAATGAATGAATGAATAACATCCACACCCAACCAGTACTAAACTGAACAATGACTGAAGACTCGCTGCACCTGTCCTTGAGAAAAATGGTCTTACCACCAGTATTCAGGCCAGTGCTTGTCCCATGGTCACAACCTCCATACTTAGTGTCCCAGAATTTAGTCTCCACCTAAAGTTCAAATTATGTTTACCAGAGTTGGATAACATGGAATTTCGGATAAGCGAAGGTCGGTTGAGCAAGACTCTACTGTATTAGTAACCATGAGTATTTAGTTATCTTTATATAATGTGAATGGATTTAGTTAACCCAGTCTTTATTATAAGTGGGACCTTAAAATATGATACACCGTAGAGTCAAAGGAGGAGTCTGGTATATAGGAGGCATCCAGTAAAGTTAGCATACACATGCTTTGCTTTCTCTTTTTATTGAATGAGATTTCCAGGCACAGGTGGACAGAAAGGCCACAGTCACTTTGTACCAAACTTATTTATTTCCAATTTGCAGATTCCTAAACTTACTCTCAGGGTTATTACAGTATTTTGACGGTTTTTGTAGATAGGACTCAAGGTAGTGTGGATTTATTGACACTGTCCATGAATAAGTATCAAGTTTATGATATGACTTGCAAAACGTAAAGATGTGAAAATGGTGAGTGAAGAAAGCCTGGCAATGCAGAGAGATTTAATGAATTGAAGAAATAGATATTATAGAGAATGTGAACCATGCTTTTTTGAATACAGAGGTACAATGCCCATAAGTGTTCGACAAGAATCCCAGTAAGTTTCGTTTAGCAAGGGATAAAAAGAGAGATGCATGCAGTTCTCCAGCAAGCCAGGGAGACATTTTGTCTGAGTACATAGCTCAGAGGTCTATGAACGATGAGGAGAGAATTTAAAACCACACCACTCCAGATGAGTAGTGAAAGGAAAGTGTGTTATTAGGTCAGCTTGGTCTTATGCAATCTCGTTAGGGAGTTGACACACCTGGTGCAAACAGTGAATAAACGGGTTATATTCACCGCATGACCACAGCTGTCATTGGAGGTGCAGCAGCCCGAGAAATGACTCACCACGATGGAGGTTCCAGTCCGCCTGCTGCCTGTGGAGGAGCACCCCTCTATTTTCTTGCCTTCTCTTCCAGGCTCTTGTATAGTGTTTTAGTTGCCACATGTTGTTATCCCATGTTGTTCTTTCTTGTTCTCTGTTCCAGGCTCTTGAATAGAGTTTCAGATACCATGTGTTCTCATCCCATGTTTTTTTTCTTCTCTTCTGTTCAAGGCTCTTGTATAGTGTTTCAGTTGCCACTTGTTTTTATCCATTGTTGTTGTTGTTTCTTGTCCTCTGTTCCAGGCTCTTATACAGTGTTTCATTTGCAACATGTTGTTGTCCTATGCTGTGCTTTTGATTTGTCCTGTGTTCCAGACTCTTGTACAGTGCTTCAGTTGCCACGTGCTGTTACGCCATGCTATGTTGTTGTTTTGTCATATGCTCCAGGATCTTTTTACAGTGTTTCAGTTGCCACATGTTGTTATCCCATGCTATGTTGTTGTTTCAAGTCCTCAGTTCCAGACTCTTGTACAGTGCTTCAGTTGCCACATGTGGTTGTCCCATGCTATGTTGTTGTTTCTTGTCCTGTGTTCCAGGCTCTTGTACAGTGTTTCAGTTGCCACATGTCGTTGTCCCATGCTATGTTGTTGTTTCTTGTCCTCTGTTCCAGGCTCTTGTATAGTGTTTCAGTTGCCATGTGTTGTTATCCCATGCTGTGTTGTTGTTTCTTGTCCTCTGTTCCAGAATCTTGTACAGTGCTTCAGTTGCCACATGTCATCCCATGCTATGTTGTTGTTTCTTGTCCTCTGTTCCAGAATCTTGTACAGTGCTTCAGTTGCCACATGTCGTTGTCCCATGCTATGTTGTTGTTTCTTGTCCTCTGTTCCAGGCTCTTGTATAGTGTTTCAGTTGTCATGTGTTATCCCATGCTGTGTTGTTATTTCTTGTCCTCTGTTCCAGAATCTTGTACCATGTTTCAGTTGCCACATGTCGTCCCATGCTATGTTGTTGTTTCTTGTACTGTGTTCCAGACTCTTCTATAGTGTTTCAGTTTCCGTGTGTTATCCCATGCTATGTTGTTGTTTCTTACCCTATGTTCCAGTCTCCTGTATAGTGTTTCAGTTGCCACATGTTGTTATGTCATGTTGTTGTTTCTTACCCTAGGTTCCAGTCTCCTGTATAGTGTTTCACTTGCCACATGTTGTTATGTCATGTTGTTGTTTCTTACCCTATCTTCCAGACTCTGGA
Source organism: Anabrus simplex (assembly GCF_040414725.1). Taxonomy (NCBI): domain Eukaryota; kingdom Metazoa; phylum Arthropoda; class Insecta; order Orthoptera; family Tettigoniidae; genus Anabrus; species Anabrus simplex. Next base: position 455,036,020 of record NC_090269.1, read on the forward strand.
ATAGTGTTTCAGTTGCCATGTATTGTTATCCCTTGTAGCTGTTTCTTCTTCTCTGTTCCAGGCTCTGGAACAGTGTTTCAGTTGCCACATATTCTTACCCCATGTTGCTGTTTCTTCTTCTTTGTTCCAGACTCTGGAATAGTGTTTCAGTTGCCATGTGTTGTTATCCCTTGTAGCTGTTTCTTCTTCTTTGTTCCAGACTCTGAAACAGTGTTTCAGTTGCCACATGGTGTTACCCCATATTGCTGTTTCTTCTTCTTTGTTCCAGACTCTGAAACAGTGTTTCAGTTGCCACATGTTGTTATCCCTTGTAGCTGTTTCTTCTTCTTTGTTCCAGGCTCTGGAACAGTGTTTCAGTTGCCACATATTCTTACCCCATGTTGCTGTTTATTCTTCTTTGTTCCCTGGAATAGTGTTTCAGTTGCCATGTGTTGTTATCCCTTGTAGCTGTTTCTTCTTCTTTGTTCCAGACTCTGGAATAGTGTTTCACTTGCCACGTGTTGTTACCCCATGTTGCTGTTTTTTCTTCTTTGTTCCAGACTCTGAAACAGTGTTTCAGTTGCCACGTGTTGTTACCCCATGTTGCTGTGTCTTCTTCTCTGTTCCAGGCTCTGGAACAGTGTTTCAGTTGCCACATATTCTTACCCCATGTTGCTGTTTCTTCTTCTTTGTTCCAGACTCTGGAATAGTGTTTCAGTTGCCATGTGTTGTTATCCCTTGTAGCTGTTTCTTCTTCTTTGTTCCAGACTCTGAAACAGTGTTTCAGTTGCCACGTGTTGTTACCCCATGTTGCTGTGTCTTCTTCTCTGTTCCAGGCTCTGGAACAGTGTTTCAGTTGCCACATATTCTTACACCATGTTGCTGTTTCTTCTTCTTTGTTCCAGACTCTGGAATAGTGTTTCAGTTGCCATGTGTTGTTATCCCTTGTAGCTGTTTCTTCTTCTTTGTTCCAGACTCTGGAATAGTGTTTCACTTGCCATGTGTTGTTACCCCATGTTGCTGTTTCTTCTTCTCTGTTCCAGGCGCTGGAACAGTGTTTCAGTTGCCACATGTTGTTACCCCATGTTGCTGTTTCTTCTTCCCTGTTCCAGGCTCTGGAACAGTGTTTCAGTTGCCACATATTCTTACCCCATGTTGCTGTTTCTTCTTCTTTGTTCCAGACTCTGGGATAGTGTTTCAGTTGCCACTATTGTTATCCCTTGTAGCTGTTTCTTCTTCTTTGTTCCAGACTCTGAAACAGTGTTTCAGTTGCCACGTGTTGTTACCCCATGTTGCTGTTTCTTCTTCTCTGTTCCAGGCTCTGGTACAGTGTTTCAGTTGCCACGTATTGTTATCCCTTGTAGCTGTTTCTTCTTTGTTCCAGACTCTGGAATAGTGTTTCACCTGCCACGTGTTGTTACCCCATGTTGCTGTTTTTTCTTCTTTGTTCCAGACTCTGAAACAGTGTTTCAGTTGCCACGTGTTGTTACCACATGTTGCTGTTTCTTCTTCTCTGTTCCAGACTCTGGAATAGTGTTTCAGTTGCCACGTGTTGTTACCCCATGTTGCTGTTTCTTCTTCTCTGTTCCAGGCTCTGGAATAGTGTTTCAGTTGCCACATGTTGTTACCCCATGTTGCTGTTTCTTCTTCTCTGTTCCAGGCTCTGGAACAGTGTTTCAGTTGCCACATATTCTTACCCCATGTTGCTGTTTCTTCTTCTTTGTTCCAGACTCTGGAATAGTGTTTCAGTTGCCACATATTCTTACCCCATGTTGCTGTTTCTTCTTCTTTGTTCCAGACTCTGGAAAAGTGTTTCAGTTGCCATGTGTTGTTATCCCTTGTAGCTGTTTCTTCTTTGTTCCAGACTCTGGAATAGTGTTTCACCTGCCACGTGTTGTTACCCCATGTTGCTGTTTTTTCTTCTTTGTTCCAGACTCTGAAACAGTGTTTCAGTTGCCACGTGTTGTTACCACATGTTGCTGTTTCTTCTTCTCTGTTCCAGGCTCTGGTACAGTGTTTCAGTTGCCACATGTTGTTACCCCATGTTGCTGTTTCTTCTTCTCTGTTCCAGGCTCTGGTACAGTGTTTCAGTTGCCACGTGTTGTTACCCCATGTTGCTGTTTCTTCTTCTCTGTTCCAGGCTCTGGTACAGTGTTTCAGTTGCCACATATTCTTACCCCATGTTGCTGTTTCTTCTTCTCTGTTCTAGACTCTGGAATAGTGTTTCAGTTGCCACATGTTGTTACCCCATGTTGCTGTTTCTTCTTCTCTGTTCCAGGCTCTGGTACAGTGTTTCAGTTGCCACGTGTTGTTACCCCATGTTGCTGTTTCTTCTTCTCTGTTCCAGGCTCTGGTACAGTGTTTCAGTTGCCACGTATTGTTATCCCTTGTAGCTGTTTCTTCTTCTCTGTTCCAGGCTCTGGTACAGTGTTTCAGTTGCCACGTGTTGTTACCCCATGTTGCTGTTTCTTCTTCTCTGTTCCAGGCTCTGGTACAGTGTTTCAGTTGCCACGTATTGTTATCCCTTGTAGCTGTTTCTTCTTCTCTGTTCCAGGCTCTGGAACAGTGTTTCAGTTGCCACATATTCTTACCCCATGTTGCTGTTTCTTCTTCTCTGTTCCAGGCTCTGGTACAGTGTTTCAGTTGCCACGTGTTGTTACCCCATGTTGCTGTTTCTTCTTCTCTGTTCTAGACTCTGGAATAGTGTTTCAGTTGCCACATGTTGTTACCCCATGTTGCTGTTTCTTCTTCTCTGTTCCAGGCTCTGGAATAGTGTTTCAGTTGCCACATGTTGTTACCCCATGTTGCTGTTTCTTCTTCTCTGTTCCAGGCTCTGGAACAGTGTTTCAGTTGCCATGTGTTGTTACCCCGTGTTGCTGTTTCTTCTTCTTTGTTCCAGACTCTGGAATAGTGTTTCAGTTGCCACATATTCTTACCCCATGTTGCTGTTTCTTATTCTTTGTTCCAGGCTCTGGTACAGTGTTTCAGTTGCCACATATTCTTACCCCATGTTGCTGTTTCTTCTTCTCTGTTCCAGGCTCTGGTACAGTGTTTCAGTTGCCACATATTCTTACCCCATGTTGCTGTTTCTTCTTCTTTGTTCCAGACTCTGGAATAGTGTTTCAGTTGCCACATATTCTTACCCCATGTTGCTGTTTCTTCTTCTCTGTTCCAGGCTCTGGTACAGTGTTTCAGTTGCCACATGTTGTTACCCCATCTTGCTGTTTCTTCTTCTCTGTTCCAGGCTCTGGTACAGTGTTTCAGTTGCCACGTGTTGTTACCCCATGTTGCTGTTTCTTCTTCTCTGTTCCAGGCTCTGGTACAGTGTTTCAGTTGCCACATATTCTTACCCCATGTTGCTGTTTCTTCTTCTCTGTTCTAGACTCTGGAATAGTGTTTCAGTTGCCACATGTTGTTACCCCATGTTGCTGTTTCTTCTTCTCTGTTCCAGGCTCTGGTACAGTGTTTCAGTTGCCACGTGTTGTTACCCCATGTTGCTGTTTCTTCTTCTCTGTTCCAGGCTCTGGTACAGTGTTTCAGTTGCCACGTATTGTTATCCCTTGTAGCTGTTTCTTCTTCTCTGTTCCAGGCTCTGGTACAGTGTTTCAGTTGCCACGTATTGTTATCCCTTGTAGCTGTTTCTTCTTCTCTGTTCCAGGCTCTGGTACAGTGTTTCAGTTGCCACAAATTCTTACCCCATGTTGCTGTTTCTTCTTCTTTGTTCCAGACTCTGGAATAGTGTTTCAGTTGCCACATGTTGTTACCCCATGTTGCTGTTTCTTCTTTGTTCCAGACTCTGGAATAGTGTTTCAGTTGCCACGTGTTGTTACCCCATGTTGCTGTTTCTTCTTTGTTCCAGACTCTGGAATAGTGTTTCAGTTGCCACATGTTCTTACCCCATGTTGCTGTTTCTTCTTCTCTGTTCCAGACTCTGGAATAGTGTTTCAGTTGCCACGTGTTGTTACCCCATGTTGCTGTTTCTTCTTCTCTGTTCCAGGCTCTGGTACAGTGTTTCAGTTGCCACATATTCTTACCCCATGTTGCTGTTTCTTCTTCTCTGTTCTAGACTCTGGAATAGTGTTTCAGTTGCCACATGTTGTTACCCCATGTTGCTGTTTCTTCTTCTCTGTTCCAGGCTCTGGTACAGTGTTTCAGTTGCCACGTGTTGTTACCCCATGTTGCTGTTTCTTCTTCTCTGTTCCAGGCTCTGGTACAGTGTTTCAGTTGCCACGTATTGTTATCCCTTGTAGCTGTTTCTTCTTCTCTGTTCCAGGCTCTGGTACAGTGTTTCAGTTGCCACGTATTGTTATCCCTTGTAGCTGTTTCTTCTTCTCTGTTCCAGGCTCTGGTACAGTGTTTCAGTTGCCACAAATTCTTACCCCATGTTGCTGTTTCTTCTTCTTTGTTCCAGACTCTGGAATAGTGTTTCAGTTGCCACATGTTGTTACCCCATGTTGCTGTTTCTTCTTTGTTCCAGACTCTGGAATAGTGTTTCAGTTGCCACGTGTTGTTACCCCATGTTGCTGTTTCTTCTTTGTTCCAGACTCTGGAATAGTGTTTCAGTTGCCACATGTTCTTACCCCATGTTGCTGTTTCTTCTTCTCTGTTCCAGACTCTGGAATAGTGTTTCAGTTGCCACGTGTTGTTACCCCATGTTGCTGTTTCTTCTTCTTTGTTCCAGACTCTGGAATAGTGTTTCAGTTGCCACATGTTTTTACCCCATGTTGCTGTTTCTTCTTCTCTGTTCCAGACTCTGGAATAGTGTTTCAGTTGCCACGTGTTGTTACCCCATGTTGCTGTTTCTTCTTTGTTCCAGACTCTGGAATAGTGTTTCAGTTGCCACGTGTTGTTACCCCATGTTGCTGTTTCTTCTTCTCTGTTCCAGACTCTGGAATAGTGTTTCAGTTGCCACGTGTTGTTACCCCATGTTGCTGTTTCTTCTTTGTTCCAGACTCTGGAATAGTGTTTCAGTTGCCACGTGTTGTTACCCCGTGTTGCTGTTTCTTCTTCTTTGTTCCAGACTCTGGAATAGTGTTTCAGTTGCCACGTGTTGTTATCCCTTGTAGCTGTTTCTTCTTCTTTGTTCCAGGCTCTGGTACAGTGTTTCAGTTGCCACATATTCTTACCCCATGTTGCTGTTTCTTCTTCTCTGTTCCAGACTCTGGAATAGTGTTTCAGTTGCCACATGTTGTTACCCCATGTTGCTGTTTCTTCTTCTCTGTTCCAGACTCTGGAATAGTGTTTCAGTTGCCACGTGTTGTTACCCCGTGTTGCTGTTTCTTCTTCTTTGTTCCAGGCTCTGGTACAGTGTTTCAGTTGCCACGTGTTGTTATCCCATGCTATGTTGTTTTTTGTCCTCAGTTCCAGGCTCTTGTATAGTGTTTCAGTTACCACATCCTGTTATCACATGATATGTTGTTGTTTTTTGTCCTCAGTTCCAGGCCTTTCTATAGATTTTCTGTTGCCATGTGTTGTTATCCCATTCTGTGTTGTTGTTTCTTGTCCCCTGTTCCAGGTTCTTGTACAGTGTTTCAGTTGCCACATGTTGTGTTCCCATGCTATGTTGTTGTTGTTGATTGTCCTGTGTTCTAGGTCTTGTATAGTGTTTCAGTTACCACGTGTTGTTATCCCATGCTATATTGCTGTTTCTTGTTTGTGTATTTGTATCAGTATGTAGGTCGGATGCCCTGAAGGTCGTGGGTTCTCACCATTTTTGTCTTGAACGCACTTACAACATAATTTCAGTGCTTTTTTGGGTATTTGTTTCTGCTCTCATTCACATGTGTTTTGTGTACCCATATAATGTGGGATAGGGTTAAATTGGAGGAACTTTATTTCTCCTACATAAAACGTCACAGGTGAATGGTCCAAGGACCAAATAAATGATAGGACTTATTTGATCACAGCCGGCTGTTTGGTGTAGGGGTACCATGCCTGCCTCTTACCTGGAGGCCCCAAGTTCGATTCCAGGCCAGGTCAGGGATTTTTACCTATACCTGAGGGCTGGTTCGAGGTCCACTCAGCCTGTGTGATTAGAATTGAGGAGTTATCTGACAGTGAGATAGCGGCTCCGGTCTAGAAGCTAAGAATAATGGCCGACAGGATTCGTCGTTTTGACCACATGACACCTCGTAATCTGCAGGCCTTTGTGCTGAGCAATGGTCACTTGATAGGCCAAGGCTCTTCAAGGGTTGTAGTGCCACCTTGTTTTTATTTGATCACTCCATTTCGATAAATGATTTATCCCTTATAATTGTGTTAATATCAGCTTTGTGCAAGTTGAATAAATGGAGGTAAAATTTGTGGACAATTCATGTTTTGTCTTAGGAAACATATCGGATAGTTCAAACTATCTGAACAGGGTCCTAAAAAATGAACCCAGTGATGTTGGAGGCCTGTCTGGCGTTGCTCTACCAAGCGACCCCTGTTCAGCCTGAATGCCTGTAGCTTATACATGACATGTGGTCAAGACCACTCTAACCGGCACCACCCTCTAGGACCCCTGTAACATCCTAGCGGTGATGAGGTTAATAACCTGACCCACCAGCTGAGGTAAAAACAGGAAGAGAGAGAAAGAGAGAGAGAGCCTGGTGTGAAGGTTGCTATTGTGTCTGCCCCAAATGGGTAGATTAAGCGAACACAAGAGAGAACAAGGGCCAAAGTGAAACAACAAGTCACAGTACATCAAAAAATTCTAGAATAAAACCAACACCAGCCAACAACATGATACTAAAATTACCCAAAAGGAAAAAAAAATAGAGACACTTACCCAAAACGTGGAGGAAAAGAGGCTTAAGGCCCGTGGACACCCAAACAAAGAAATAGTTGCAGCGCTGCACCAAATGTGGTAAATGAAAACCAACTTTTAAGTGATATGAAAGACAACTTTAATAGAAATTAAAATGAGAGGTAACAATTCAAAAAGATAATATCTGGAGGACACCCAGGTTCATCATTAAAAGAGAAGATCAAAGTCAGATAATAACTTGAACCAGGTGTTAAAAGAATGTAAATACTCATTTAACAGTAATTGGATTAACTTGCAAGAAATTAATATGATTAGTAAATAAATAGCCAGCGAGGCAGCTTTATATAAGAAAATGTAGACTTCATTTAACAAATAATAAAGGAACTAATCCATAAATATCAACAAGGAAAAAACAACAGTGACCTCCATACCTCAAACAAGATAAGTAAAATATTGATTTAAATGTGATCGATCACGCATTAAAGAGAAAAATAAATACCATACTTAGTAAGCAATCAGTAGTTCCATGACCTTTAGGCCGGTTGCCTTTTAACTTTACCACAATCCATTCCAATTTCTACCAAGGGCAATTTCCAAGGGCACACGAAAATACAGGTAGAAGTTACACATTTCGCCCAGACAAGGAACGAGACGAAACGACAAAGAGGTTGGCCAAAATTAATCACTTTATATGAAAGAAAAGCCAACGATACCAGGCAACAAAAATATTTCATCCAAGAAGCACACACAAACCAACAACAATCCCCATTAAAAACCAAAACGCCCCCAACAATCACCCAAACACATGTTGCCATAGTCACAGACAAGCGAAGCACAGTCTACAAATAAGAAGGAAAACCAACGGTTAAATTAAAATAAAATTTCACAGAAATCCCAGAAACAACGCAATAAAACAAAATAAGGAGAAATAAATCCCAGAAGCCAAGGAACCCAAAGGAAAGCTAACCCCGCTACCTTGGAAACAGCGCCTTGGTTCACACCTCATGGTACAATCAAAGTGCAAAAAAACTTTTACTTAATTTTAAGATAAACATACTACTTTCTTTCCCCGTGCGAACTGCATTCTAGAATGATAAACTGCCAAAACCGTTTCCTATAGTTCACAGACGCACATGATATCCAGCACAAATTTCGATGAGGAAGTCTTAATCCAAATTATCATTATTATTTTTATTATTATTATTACAGTTATCTTGAAGTACGCCGAAACACATTAATCTTCTTGCTTCCCCAGAATTACTTTAATCTGAAACAGTTACATACCTTTGAGTCCAGAAAAATTGAGAAGCTCAAACCTGGCCATTGTTATTGAAGAGCGGCAACCACGGGGCCGTGAACTAAAGTTGTTCACCAAGGATCCTGGAGAATTATCGTAGCAAAAACATAGTCCAATTAAACAGTAGGAGGCCAGCAACTAATGCAATAAGGGATTATCCCTCTTAAGTTGGATTTCACGGGGGTTTCAGCACAACCACCCGCCGCATAGCGGAACACACACATTCACGTCCATCCACGGCGGCTGCAGAACGCCGACTCCCCGGAAATAGTCGCGGGTCGTCCACACTAGACTCGCTGCACCAACTCGCGCACGCGCAGTAGGCGCCGACACGGTACCCAGAACAGTAGCGCACGGCATCCTGTCCTCAAAAAAGTATATTGGCAAAGCCGATTGACACAGAATTTCCAGATGGCAACGCACACATGCCAGTTCGAAAAGGATATGGGGGAGTCTCATCACTCAGCCTATGTGATTAGAATTGCGGAGTTATCTGACGGTGAGATAGCGGCTCCGGTCTAGAAGCTAAGAATAATGGCCGACAGGATTCGTCGTTTTGACCACATGACACCTCGTAATCTGCAGGCCTTTGTGCTGAGCAATGGTCACTTGATAGGCCAAGGCTCTTCAAGGGTTGTAGTGCCACCGTGTTTTTATTTGATCACTCCATTTCGATAAATGATTTATCCTTTATAATTGTGTTAATATCAGGTTTGTGCAAGTTGAATAAATGTAGGTAAAATTTGTAGACAATTCATGTTTTGTCTTAGGAAACATATCAGGTAGTTCAAACTATCTGAACAGGGTCCTAAAAAACGAACCCAGTGATGTTGGAGCCCTGTCTGGCGTTGCTGTACCAAGCAACCCCTGCTCAGCCTGAATGCCTGTAGCTTATGACATGACATGTGGTCAAGACTACAATTTCTGTCGGCCATTATTCTTGGCTTTTTAGACAAGGGATGCTATCTCAGTGTCAGTTAGCTCCTTAATGTGGTCTGAATGGGCCATAAACTAGTACTCAGATTCTGGTAACAGCCAGGACTTGTCTGGAATTCAAACGCAGGGTTTCTGGGTGTGAGGTGGACTCATACTCTTAGACCGCAGAGCCATCACTGCCTGTTTAGCATATGAACGAAACGTTTTCTGAGTCATTAGTGATAAAGGCTTCATATTTTCTAGTCAAGGAAAAGTCTAACAACTGATCATTTGTAGACTGAACTACAATGTGGTATGCAAGATAAAATCCAATGTGTCTGTTTGACAATCAGAGTCATTACAATTAATGCCAAGCAATAAACAAGTGACAGAAGAGAAGACAGTAGATATGGAGGTTCTTCTACTATTGCTCCCTCTTCTAATGCTGTCCTCTCATTATGTTTATCGCACATATAAGTTTTTTAAATGTTTATGTCTCTTCATATAATTACGTCATGGCACTTGTTGGTTCATTACCATGTTTTTTATTTTTATGTTGGAAGAATACATTATATTTTTATTATGCAAGTGTGAAATTTATGTTGTAAGCAATGTTTTGTTTGCTTTTATCTTTTTATTCTAGTTACCTCTTTACACTAAATATCTCAATTTATTTTCCATATGTCTTACAGCCTCTTGCAGATGTTAAGGATGACATGTCCATGGAGGAACACACAGTTGGTCAGCTACACCCATGTTTCACAGTAGATGACAAGTAAGTACATTTTACACCCCTAACCATCCACAGTTACCTGTTCGCTACATCCCTCGGGGGACAAGTGGTAGAGTATTTTTGTCTAGACCCCAACATCGTGGGTTCAAGCCTTACTCAGGTTTATCCAGTTCATTCTTGAATTCAGTCACCTGTGTTCTGTGTTTGAATGTCATACATACTACTTGGTTAATACCATATCATTTTTCCATTATCTGTCACTTTTTATGAATTAATTGGGAATTATCATATCCAGCAGAGTATACCTGCAACATTCTCCTTGTTCCTAGAGAAAGTATGAATAACAAGTCGCTGTTTGTTGTGATAGCTGTAATTAATTTTTTCATTGCATATTTGTACATAGGACTTGTGTAGGAGAGCTCAAACAGCAGTCAGGTTGGATGTAATAATAATGTTATTTGTTTTCTGTCCTTCCTAAGTGCTAGTTGGTAACAGATGCTGGGTGTTGTTATTTTTCCCCAAGAGTTCCAACAACATGGAATTGTTACCTTGGAAGTACTTTTAAGGGCCATCATCCTGAGCCAGATTTGAACCCATGACCTTGGGCTTTGAATGAAGATTAAACAACTGAGCTACTCAGGCTAAAGGTCAGGTTGTTGGCTGAAGTTTATCCTTTACTAATTAAAAACCCAGAACACCTTTTACAAGCTCCAGCTACAACTCACAGCACCCAACCAGATTTAAACAACCCTGACATTTCCCTTAGTATGGCAGCTGAAGGTGAAATGGCATCAATAAGTGAATGATAATTTGGGGCAATGATTAATGACTGATTATTCAGTTTACTGGTATTAAACTGGCAGGGGAGACCAGAGATTCTGAAGAAAACTCTCTCCTGCCCTTGCTTTTTCTGGTACAAATTTGATTTTCACCAACTGAAATTTGAAACTGGGATACTGCATTGAAAGGTCAATATTATCTAACTCTCTGATCAATCCCTTCATCCTTCGCTCAGTGAGTAGCTTTCTTCTCCTTCATTTCACCTCGTAACCCTTTGAAAAATGAAGAGTAAGTTCATAGTCATTCTCCATTGAACCCTGCATTCAAATTTTGGTAAGACTGTGTGACCTGTATGTAGGGCAGTGCTTGACAGCTTAAGTACTAACATACCTCTTGAAACATACTTCCACATCAGGGATAGTTATTGAAATGATTTTGTACTATCAGTCAATCAAACACTACCAAAGGGTAGAGAAGGGTCCACCTATTCAATACTAGGTAGACCCTTCTCTACACTTTGATAGTGATCAATTGTCAATAGGACCATAATTAAATTTATGACTTACGAATCAATCTAACAATCAATCAATTCATCAATCACTCAATGATTTGCACCCTTATCAGGTAGACTACACAGTACTAACATTCCAGATTTGCCAATCCTTTATGTGATGCTGCAACAACAACAATAACTATTTCCCTATGTAGGTATTTTCCAAGATCAGCAGTGCTATTCTCATATCAGCTGACTACCTCTTCTCCTCATGCCTGGCAACAAGCAAAGTCTTGCTTGTATCACGCAACACCTTCCACTCAACGATCCTGCCACGGTTCAGGTCCCTCTACCTAGAGTTGACGTACTTTGCCATTGCTGGCAGAAGAGTTACTGAAAACTTAAAAGCATTGGATTTTTATAACTGAATTTAAAATTTAAAGTAGACCTAAATATTATGGATGTAATTTGCGTAGTATGGCCCAAATTTCCACCAACTAAAGGACTTCATTTATTTAAATTACACCCTCTATTTACTCAAGACTGTATATTTACTTGGTTACTTTGCAGTATCTTCTTGCTGACAAGACATCAAAAGTAATCCACAGCTTATGAGAAGTGCCATCCAGAACAATAGAAGATAGTTTGCAAAACTTGGGCTGGGAAGACTTGGGAGAAAGTAGATGAGTTGCTTGACTAAGTGGTATGTTCAGAGTTGTCAGTTGAGAGATGGCGTGGGATGACATTAGTAGACGAATAATTTTGTGTGGTGTCTTTAAAAGTAGGAAAGGTCACAATATGACGATAAAGTTTGGAATTCAAGAAGACAAATTGGGGCAAATATTCATTTATAGGAATGGGAGTTAGGGATTGGAATAACTTACCAAGGGAGATGTTCAATGAATTTCCAATTTCTTTGCACTCATTTAAGGAAAGGCTAGGAAAATAACAGATAGGAAATCTGCCACTGGGGCGACTGCTGTAAATACAGATCAGTAGTAATTGATCAATTGATTGAAGTAGCCTTTTTCTTGTATTTGTCACTTAATGGGAAGACAATGTAATTGTCTTCCTGCCCTCCATCAGAGTGGTCTCGCCTTCTTCATCTTACAAATCCCTTCCATTATGATAATGCAGTCGCCAACCTGTGAAACAACAAGACTTACCCTTTTCACCCTACGTAACATCAGTTTTCTGAACCACTGCTTCACACTCTGTACATTGAGTCTTCAGTAAATACATTATCATTGCTATCCCATTCTCCTTCATTATCACTCATATTTTTCAAAATTTTAGGAACACAGGACAACTTCTACAGTGGTATGATTCATTGATTACTCTGTAAGATTGCACATTACATGACAAAACTGGAGGTGATCAATATGTATCAGACAAATCAATAGTTGTATTGTCATTTCAGGAATTGAGACGATTAGATGTAGAACTGATGCTCAAGTACCTGCGAAGGATAAAAATTGAACAACTCCATGTCAGTGTCAAAGAACTCCTGTGGGATAGAATTGGGGTGGTGAGCCTCTAAACATTGAATGGTCTTACAATGACTTGTGTTTCATCTGTTGAAACAGACATCTTCATGTAACTGAAATAATGTACAACTTTCTTGTAGACTCTTTGCCTTTCAGCATTCATTCTGCAATATTCTGTGAATTAACTAGGTGCCTCTACAATCTTCTGGATACAACTAGTGGTCAGACACAGTTATTTTCACACTTTGTGTCATTAAAATATAAAAGACTGACTCTAACCATCACCAACTGGGTGTCCTATTTCTCTTACCATCCATGGCCACTTTGCTGGTTGTGAAACTCCTGTGTGTTCAATCTAGCTTAATTATATATGCATATTTTTTGTCCATAACTTGCTTTATTATTGAGTATTGTTGCTCGTTTAAATCCTGCCCACCACCTAGTTGTATTATATGATATATCCATATTGTTATTTGTCTCCATTGTATTCACCGAACCCCATATTCGTATTTGATTACTTCAAATCATTGAAAATATATCAGAAGCGATGGTATGTGAACTTCTTGTAACTGTGGATTTCTACTCCCGTTTTTTCGGTGCATTTGTATTCACACACCGTTATATCGAGTTAAGATCATCATCATAATCATCATTGTACCTACGTGTCTAATTTTCGCCCCATTCTTTTGTCGCCATTGTTTGTATTATTTATTATTTTGGGAGTCAGAACATATTTCCTTTGCGGTGACTATGGTGAATGTGTATTTGCCAAGGATGTATGACAAATGATTTGTTTTCAGGACCCTTTAGATTATCAGTAATCTCAAATCTATCCTTATTTGCAAGGTGGCCAAATGTTGCTACAGTATGCTTATTGTCATTACAGGTTAGTGTACTGACATTTCATTACTTAATAACCCTGTAATCTCCACTGTGTAGAATTTCTCCAATTTATCTACCCTTACAATTCTTACAGCACATTGCCTCCTGCGAATCCTGCAAGGTAATTTTTAACCCTTACATGCGACATTTATTATTTGTTACAAAATAAAATATTTTAAAAATATTAGTTAATATTAAGCCATTACTTGATACTTGAATGATATTTTATACAATTTTTTTGAATTTACTACTGAGGGCCTTACCTCACTTTACCTTAATTGAATATATTGCATATGGATGTTCTGATATAAACTTTTAATGATGAGCTTCCTTTTCTTTTGCTAGTTGATTTACGTCGCACCCACACAGATAGGTCTTACGGCAACGATGAGACAGGATAGGGCTACCTTAATTAAGGTACAGCCCCAGCATTTGCCTGGTGTGAAAATGGGAAACGACGGAAAACCATTTTCAGGGCTGCCAACAGTGGGGAGCTTCCTTCAACGTGTAATGTGTTCACTTAACTCCTGCTAATTACAAGCAAAAGGACTTAAAAGAAAATATTGCTCATTATTACTAAACTACAATCAACTTACCAAGGTGTGAGCAAGCCCACACTTTTGTAAAATTCTGATAACAATAATCAACTGTATGAAAGTGGTTACATTGTAACAGATCCCTATATTGATTTTCCATCTTCAGTCTGTACCTAATTGTATGTTGATCTGCAGAAAGTGGAAATAATAATTGTTATTATGTTTCAGTGTGGAACAAATTGCAGAATTGGCCAACGGAACATTGTATTCCTCTGAATCTTCTTGCAAGGCATTCATTCCAAAGAGACATATTAAGAGTCACATCATTTCTCAAGCTCATGAAAAGGTGCTCCATTGTACGGTGTGCACTAGTGCATTTTCTCAGAACATGTCTCTCAAATTACACTTACGTTCGCACTCCACTGAAAGGCCGTATCAATGTGCTGTATGTAGTAGTAAATTTACAAAGAAGTTTAATCTGAAACAGCACCTTCTAATTCACTCCGAGTATAGGCCATACCGCTGTGATGTGTGCAAGGCTACATTTACTAGGACAAGTTCTCTTAGAAAACACATGTTAACTCACTCCGGTTGTAGGCCACACCAATGTGATGTGTGTAGTGTTACATTTACTCAACGATGTGCTCTTCGAAACCATACGTTAACCCACTCTGGGATCAGGCCGCATAGGTGTGATTTATGTAATGCTACATTTACCACACGCGGCAATCTGAGAAACCATATGTTAACGCACTCAAGCGAGAGGCCGCATCAATGTGATACATGTAATGCTACATTTACCACACGGGCCTATCTAAGGAACCATACATTAACTCACACTGGCGAAAGGCATTTCTGTTGTGCACTGTGCAGTCGTACATTTTCTCGCAAACGCACTCTTCTAATCCATATTTCAAGGCACTGTGTCGGTAGGCCGCACTAAGGTTTAGTACCAACTTGGATAAAAAGTCTTGTGATTACGTATAGACTTGTTAAAACACAGTATATGAAGACAAATTATGTATACGTTCCGGAGACTTTGTTGCGAGTACATACTTCTTAGTTGCTAAACATGACCAACCTTGTTAGGATTACTGCTTCCATGGTTATTGTTCTGGGGTATTCCATGGTACGCAGAGGGGTAAGAAGGTGCCGGTGGGAATGGGCCTATCTACGATAATCAAAGATTAATTAAAACTTTAAATAAAGGTTATATTTCTTTTCAGATCTTAAATTTTAACAAAATTCTTCACATGGTGAAAGAACAAGATTTCAGGTACAGAGCAATTTTGGTACAAAACAGAATAACCAAGAATTGGTAATTTACAGTTTTGAGCTTCAAACTCATAATTTATAAAGGTCCCAACATCGCTAATGTTGTGTTTAGTTAGATAAACAAGGAGAGACATCTCCCATAACACAATTTTCAAGAGCGCCATTCAATAATATGCAAATATCTATTACGTTAACAGGAAATAACTTACATGCTCTATAACTTCTACCAAGGAGACTGTGCTCCCAAACTCTTACAGCCTACTCAAGGCAACCATTAACTATTATGAGACGGAAAAGAGCATCTCTGCTCAACAAAATTACACCTCAAGCCTCTGTGGGCACAGCCTACAATTTACAATGCCATATTAATTTGCTTTTAGTTTACCCAGGGGTATCTAGTACCCATTCTACTGTGCCTTTGTGGAAAAGAACAGGTTAAATGTCTGGCCCAAACTCAAAAATGTATGGAGGCGTACACTTACGCTCCTTGTAATCCACGGTTAAAACCGTACTTGGGCATGCGGCCTGATGATGCAGAAGGCTAATCCTAAACTACTGAGGTGACTAGATGGACAAGTTAATTTACAAGAGACAAGCAATTACAAAATCTTAGTCACTTCAAGGTTAATTGAAGGGGGAATTCGAGAGGTTAACACACTCTCTATCCCCGATTTACAGTTTAAGTCCTTAGGACTTACACGAAATTTTACAAGAGAAGGAAGAAAGTTTACATTTTAGGAAATTGGCTGTTACATAGTTGAAGATTGGAATCTTCCCCTGGAGTTCGGCTGGCGGAGAGAACTACAGAGAAAAAACTGGTCGCCATTACCTGGGTTGATGCTCTGCCTGCCGAAGAATGTGGAACCCCACCTCCTCTCTACACACACACTCACACGATCAATAAGACAAGTTAACTCTAATAAGCGACAGCTTTTATACCCGAGAGGAAGTTTCGAGAAGGCTCTGGACTAAATCCGGACACACCCTCTAATTTTATTGTTGGACAAAAGGTTACAAGAAGCCTATGATTGGCTGAAAAATAAATACACAAAATTTCTGATTGGCCAGACTGCAAAGGTGGCAGGATGGGAAAGAGGTGTTGCAAACCTTGAAGTATCAAAAATAATGAAAGTCAATTTAGTTCAGAAAACCTATAAGCACAAAACTTCTTTACATTTCTTGTCATTCCCATTTGCACCAGAGTGCATGACCTCAGTTTTTTAATAGAGACATCTGTGGAGGAAAAAGTCCAAATTTCTTGAAATAGTTGTTGCAAGCAGTGATATATCAAAACAAAACAAAGAAATCCATTCAGTTTAGGGAGTTTTAAAATAACATAATACTCTATCAATTCAGTCGTGACGTCTGGTCATCAACGTCCCAACTTCTTGCACTACCGGGCGAGTTGGCCGTGCGGTTAGGAGCGCGCAGCTATGAGTTCGCATCTGAGAGAGAGAGTGGGTTCGGATCACATTGTCGGCAGCCCTGAGGAAGGCTTTCGGTGGTTTCACATTTTCACACCAGGCAAATGCTGGGGCTGTACCTTAATTAAAGCCACGGCTGCTTCCTTCCCATTCCTAGGCCTGTCCTATCTCATCGCCGTAATAAGATCTACCTGTGTCGGTGCAACGTAAAGCAAATAGCAAGAACTTTTGCACTAGGTGTTTCAAATTTTGTATGATAGCGTTCTTCTAGGCGCTTCATTTAAATGCATGGGGATGAGATGTACCTCGCGGTACAGACCTCCCCCCCAAAGGTCCTTCCCTGGGGTGACACAGTAGAACTTTGGAAAAAAGAAAAATTGTAATGTTGGAATTTCACAGATGGCAAATTTCTTTCTGAATGTTCATTTTAGAGAAAAAATATTTCGAAAGCCCATCTTGAAATCTTCTCGCAGCAGTCTTAAGTCCGTGGTGCCTAGAACAAGTATGACGGCAAGATCGGTCGTCGCCGCCGATACGAGGGTGGTGTCCCTTGGACCACTCAAGTATCCTCATATACACCTCTCCCACTATTATGAGAGGGGTAATCGTGGTAATGGTTGCCGCAGACCAGATGTAGATGTACTATTCTAAGATGGGTTGATGGATGAGTTACCCCACCTCATCCCTTGCCGGGAAAGATAAAACTCTGGCGCGCCATTCAGAAGTAGACGACCAGAGTGAAGTGGGCCTTACCCCACGCCGGCATCCCTCGCCTGATGTTGAGACACGGCTGCCGATGGCTGAGAAGGCACTGAAACCAATAATTAATTCGGCGAGAGAGATTATTTGATGGAGGCTGTAAAGAGGCGATCGGCATTGAGGGTGAGTGTGTGTCAGTAGGCCGAGATTTGGAAACGGGTGCTAGGTAATGGCCACCAGGCCATGGCAAAACAGGCACATTTAATAGAGGAGAATGTTGTACAAAATAATCCCCTTATGGTCCGGGCAGAAGGCCTCCATATTACAATATTAAGTTACCTAATACGTTTTAAGATTCCAAACAGTTATTAAAGAAAGATGACCTCTTACTGCCAAGACTTAGTGGCCTATGTACAGAAGAAATAAATTATACTGTTTCACCTGAGAAAGGTGAATCCTAAATATGCTCTCAGTGGCTGGGTTGATGACCAATAACGTGACAGGGTTTAAGAAATCTAAAATAATGCATGGCCCATGAAACCTGGGGGCAAGCTAGCCCGCAGGTACGAAATTTTTAACCATATCTTGATCTCCGACTTTTAAATTGGTGGGGCTTCGTCCACAATCGTATCTTTCTCTAACCGTTTCATGAGAAGCATTAAGGTTACTGTTAGCCTTCCTCCATAAGTAGTATAATACGCGGGTTCTGGCGCCACCGCCACCGCAGGCTCCCAGATGCCACCTCCACCACCACCACAGCCAGAGGCCTCCTAGATGCCTCCTCCACCATCACCACAGCCAGAGGCCTCCCAGAGGTCTCCTCCACCACCCGCGGGAAATTTGAATTTGTAAACAAAGCCACGTGCTTTTTGACAGCTGTCATCGACAACAACGCATCGCTAACCTCAGTACTGCCATCTTGACGGGCCTAAACCTCAGTAGTGCCAACTTAACCTAACTAGCGCGAGATAAACAAAGCCACGTCCTTTTTGACAGACAACAACGCATCGCTAACCTCAGTACTGCCATCTTGACGGGCCTAAACCTCAGTAGTACCAACTTAACCTAACTAGCGCGAGATAAACAAAGCCACGTGTATGTTAACAGCCACGTGCTTTTTTGACAGCTCCCATCCGCCATCTTTAAACTACAGAGCACCGTGCTGCCCTCTTTATCGCAGTAGCTGCAAATTCGTCACCTGTCATCGGCAGTGCTGCCATCTTGGCGGGCCTAAACCTTAGTGCTACCAACTTAACCTCACTAGCTCGAGATAAACAAATCCACGTGCAGCTGTCATCCGCCATCTTTAACCTATAGAGAACAGTGCTGCCCTCTTTAGCTACTTACCTTTGAAATGTGGTGGCGGATAATTTGAAAAATGCTTTTTGACAGCAGCCATCTTTGAGCACCGTGCTGCCCTCGTTAGCTAGATACCTTTGAAATGTGGTGGTAGACAATTCCACGTGACAGCAGCCATCTTTAATCAAGAGAGCACCGTGCTGCCCTCTATGTGGTGGCGGCAAATTCTACATGCTCATGTTTGGAAACAAACTCACGCGCTTTTTTGACAGCCGCCATCCGCCATCTTTAATCAACGGAGCACAGTGCTGCCCTCTTTAGCTAGATACCTTTGAAATATGGTGGCGGCAAATTCCACGTGCTCTTGTTTGGAAACAAAGCCATGTGCCGTTTTGACAGCTGTCATCCGCCATCTTTAATCAACAGAGCACCGTGCTGCTATCATGCGGGCAATTTCATCAGCTGTCATCCGCCATCTTTAATCCACAGAACACCGTGCTGCCCTCTTTAGCTAGATACCTGTGGTGGTAGACAATTCCACGTGACAGCAGCCATCTTTGAGCACAGTGCTGCCCTCTTTGAGGTGGCGGTAAATTCCACGTACTCTACAAACTCACGTGTTTTTTTCTGACAGCTATCATCCGCCATCTTGCATCACAAACCTCAGTGCTGCACTCTTTAGCTAGATACCTTTGAAATGTGGCGGCGGCAATTTGAAAAATTCTACATTCTCTTGTTTGGAAACAAACCTATGCGCTGTCATCCACCATCTTTAAACCACAGAACACCGTGCTGCCCTCTTGCGTCAGCTGTCATCCGCCATCTTTAAACTACAGAGCACCGTGCCGCACTCTTGCTTCAGCTGTCATCCGCCCAGCAATTCTCTTTCTATATAATAATTTCGTGTGGCTATTTCTAGCTAAATGCAGTCTAAAAAAATAAATCCTAGTCTTGTTACATCAGGAAGGGTAACTGGCTAAATCTGTTCTTTCAGCGTCAGGAAGGGCATCCGGCTGTAAAACAATAGTTCGTGATACAGCGATTTAAAATCTTAGTTCCTGCATTAAGAAGAGCATCTAGCTGTAAATCCCCGATTCTCGTGTTAGAAAGGGCAACTAGTTGTAAAACAGATTCTTAATCCCAGTTCTTTAAGGGCAGGAAGGGCAACCGGTCGAAAACAATAGTGTATGATGTAAGAGGCTAGATACTGCCAGTTTTGCGTCAGGAAGGGCAACTAGTCTTAAAACAAATCCTTGCGATTTAAAATCTTAGTTTTGCGTCAGGAAGGGCATCCGGCTGTAAAACAATAGTTCGTGATACAGCGATTTAAAATCTTTGTTCCTGCACTAAGAAGAGCATCTAGCTGTAAAACCCCGATTCTCGTGTTAGAAAGAGCATCTAGTTGTAAAACAGATTCTTAATGCCAGTTCTTTGACGTCAGGAAGGGCAACCGGTGAAAACAATAGTGTATGATGTAGGAGGCTAGATACTGCTATTTAAAATCCTAGAAGGGCATTCAGCTGTAAAACATTCTTGTGATTTAAAATCTCACGTCAGGAAGGGCATCCGGCCGTAAAACAATAGTTCGTGATACAGCGATTTAAAATCTTAGTTCCTGCACTAAGAAGAGCATCTAGCTGTGAATCCCCGATTCTCGTGATAGAAAGGGTAACTAGTTGTAAAACAGATTCTTAATCCTAGTTCTCTGACGTCAGGAAGGGCAACCGGTCGAAAACAATTAGTGTATGATGTAAGAGTCTAGATACTACCAGTTTTGCGTTAGGAAGGGCAACTAGTCTTAAAACAAGTTCTTGCGATTTAAATTTTAGTTTTGCGTCAGGAAGGGCATCCGGCTGCAAAGCAATAGTTCGTGATGCAGCGATTTAAAATCTGAGAAGAGCATCTAGCTGTAAAACCCCGATTCTCGTGTTAGAAAGGGCAACTAGTTATAAAACAGATTCTTAATCCCAGTTCTTTGACGTTAGGAAGGGCAACCGGTCGAAAACAATAGTGTATGATGTAAGAGGCTAGATACCGCTAGTTTTGTGTCATGAAGGGCAACCAGTCGTAAAACAGATTATTGTGATTTAAAATCCCGCATCAGGAAGAGCAACCGGCCGTACCGTGAAACAATAGTGTATGATGTAAGAGGCTAGATACTGCTTTTTAAAATCTACGAAGAGCACCTAGCTGCAAAACCCCGATTCTCGTGTTAGAAAGGGCAACTAGTTGTAAAACAGATTCGTAATCCTTTTGACGTTAGGAAGGGCAACCGGTCGAAAACAATAGTGTATGATGTAAGAGGCTAGATACTGCCAGTTTTGTGTCAGGAAGGGCAACCAGTCTTAAAACAGATTCTTGTGATTTAAAATCTCGCGTCAGGAAGGGCAACCGGACATACCGTGAAACAATAGTGTATGATGTAAGAGGCTAGATACTGCTTTGAGCATCTAGCTGTAAAACCCCGATTCTCGTGTTAAAAAGAGCAACTAGTTGTAGAACAGATTCTTAATCCCAGTTCTTTGACGTCAGGAAGGGCAACCGGTCGAAAACAATAGTGTATGATGTATGAGGCTAGATACTGCTATTTAAAATCCAGAAGGGCATTCAGTTGTAAAACAGATTCTTGAGATTTAAAATCTCACGTCAGGAAGGGCAACCGACCGTAAAACATTAGTGTATGATGTTAGAGGGTAGATACTGCTATTTAAAATCCTAGAAGGGCATCCTGTTGTAAAACAGATTCTTGTGATTTAAAATCTCGCGTCAGGAAGGGCAACCGGCCCTAAAACAGATACTTGCGATTTAAAATCTCATGTTATGGAAGGGGGTACTCGGCTGTAAAACATATTTTTAATCCCGGTCCTCTTACGTTAGGAACTACATCTAGCTGTAAAACAGGAGCTCCAAACATTTACAGTGTTAAGCTTTAGTAGCATGCTATGGGTTACATTTTTTGTTCTACAGCATAGAACACTATCTTTGAAGTTGTATCGGCGCAGTCATTCAGAGCGAGGTGCGGAATGCATGTGTTGACTGAAATTGTACACGCATCTTCCGGCTGCACTAACCTTGAACGGGGACACTGCGTGCTGATAAGCTACTTGTAACTCACGGAACGTCTTCTTAGCTGAGTAGCATTTAGCTCGTGTAAGTTCCTAACATAAAATATTATGATTGTACGGAGAGGTTAAAACACAGTGCCAGCATATAGCCCACTCCTATCGAAAGAGCCTGCACGGCGCCGGCATGTAGGCTTCTCCTGTTGAAGGAGCCTGTACAAGGTTTCACACCCGCCATCAACAGCCCTTACTTAATACTGGCTTTTTTGCACACCCTCAAAACTGCCTAAGAATGTAATATACTACCGTAGGGAGAGGATAAAACTCGGTGCCAGCACATAGCCTACTCCTACCGGAGAAGCCTGCACAAGGCTTAACAGCTCCATCCGACAGATGAATCACCCTCAACATCTTGTACTCACAATCAGTTTCGGGGAAGCCTGCACAAGGTTTAACACCCGCCATCAACAGCACTTACTTAATACTGGCTTTTTTGCACACCCTCGAAACTGCCCAAGAATGTAATATACTACCGTAGGGAGAGGGTAAAACTCGGTGCCAGCATATAGCCTACTCCTACCGAAGAAGCCTGCACAAGGCTTAACGCCCCCATGCGACAGATGAATCACCCTCAACATCTTGTACTCACAATCAATTTCGGAGAAGCCTGCACAAGGTTTAACACCCCCATGAACAGCCCTTACTTAATGCTGGCTTTTTGCACACCCCGCCTCTTAGATCATACACCATAGTTTTACTACTGGTTACCTTTCCTGACTAGGATTTTAAATCGCAGTATACGCGATAAATTTGTTATAGCGGGTTTTATAACTAGATATCCCGGTACCGGCACATAGCCTACTCCTACCGAAGAAGCTTACACAAGGCTTATTGCCTCCATCCGACAGATGAATCACCATCAACGTCTTGTACTCACAATCATTTTCGAGGGAGTCTGCACAAGGTTTAACGACCCCTATCAACAGTCCTTACTTAATGCTGGCTTTTTTGCACACCCCGCCTGTTAGATCATACACCATAGATCATACACCATAGTTTTACGACCGGTTACCCTTCCTGACTAGGATTTTAAATCGCAGTATACGCGACAAATCAGTTGTAGCGGGGTTTATAACTAGATGTCTCGGTACCGGCACATAGCCTACTCCTACCGAAGAAGCCTGCACAAGGCTTATCACCTCCATCCGACAGATGAATCACCCGCAACACTCTTGTACCCGCAATCATTCTCGCTACTTCGGAAGATAGCGGGTTCCAACTCCTACTGTTGGAAGCCGTAAAAAATAGCAAATGCTAGGCGAGGGGCCTGCACGATCGTCATAACGTGTAATTACATGATCTAGCTAAATGTAGTTTTAGCTCAATACCTTTAAGTGCCTATAGGTAAGGAATACCGCGGATGTAGCTTAGTACCCTCCCGTTTAAGTCCAGAGGTCGAGGATCGCGCGCTAACTTTCTAAGGCTCGATCCGCTGCAGAACACTTAAATTCTGACACCTCGGCATGAACAGCAGGTTCGATTCCGGCTTAAATACGTCAGCCTGCAGAACTCAGCGTAAGACCCTCAGGAGAGCTCTTGTTGCATAAACATTTATTTCCAACTGTACTGCAGTTGTCAGCGACTTTCACATCCGCTTGGTAACAAGCAGCATATTTACTCGCTGCAGTCTGCGTGAAGCGCTCACAGCTCTCTGTATGCGTTTATTACGTACACATCTCCCGTCCAAGTACTGTCTGCTGTGAATATTATTCTTCAGCATTTATCCTAAGGTAAGCTAGAACTGTTAGTTACTGTTTGCAAAGCAACTTCTACGCTAGGTAATAGACATCTACATTCATATATGTTTGTTCTTTTCTTTTTAGGTACAACTAGAATATTATCATTCGAGTTACAGGCTTGAAAGTACGCATTTTATTCATCCGAGTAACAGTCTGCAGCACGTGCATTTTTAAGGTATGTTTTCGAACTTTGAGTTGTAAAGATAGCTAGGTTAGCTGATGTACCCTACACTACATTCATATATGTTTGTTCTTTCCTTTTTAGGTACGACCAGAATATTATCATTCGAGTTTCAGGCTTGAACGTACGCATTTTATTTATCCGAGAAACATTCTGCAACACGTGCATTTTTAAGGTATGTTTCCGAACTTTGAGTTGTAAAGATAGCTAGGCTAGCTGATGTACCCTGCACTACATTCATATATGTTTCTTCTTTTTTAGGTGCGACAAGAATATCATTCGGGTTTCAGGCTTGAACGCACGCATTTTATTCATCCGAGTAACAGTTTGCAGCGCGAAGATTTTAAGGTATGTCTGACCTCAACAGGCTGAAACTTGGTTTCTTCTAAAACATCGTAACTTTAGTCCATTGATAAATAGTCGTTCTCTTCAATCCTCATGCTATAGACGAGGTTAATTTTATAATTTCAAACACGCACATAGCTATGTCTGTCCTCAACAGGCTGGAACTTGGTTTCTTCTAAAACATCGTAACTTTAGTCTATTGATAAATAGTTGTTCTCTTCAATCCTCATGCTATAGACGTGGTTAATTTTATAATTTCAAACACACACATAGCTATGTCTGACCTCAACAGGCTGAAACATGGTTTCTTCTAAAACATCGTAACATTAGTCTACTGATAAATAGTCGTTCTCTTCAATCCTCATGCTATAGACGAGGTTTATTTTATAATTTCAAACACACATAGCTATGTCTGACCTCAACAGGCTGAAACTTGGTTTCTTCCGAACATCATAACTTTAATCTATTGATAAATAGTTTTTCTCTTCAATCTTCATGCTATAGACGCGGTTAATTTTATAATTTCAAACACACACATAGCTATGTCTGACCTCAACAGGCTGAAACTTGGTTTGTTCTAAAACATGGTAACTTTAGTCTATAAATAGTTATTTTCTTTAATCTGCATGTCATAGAAGATGATAATCTTATAATTTCAAACTCATAGCAATGTCCGACCTCTATACGTTGAAACTTGGTTTCTTCCGAACATCTTAACTTTAAGCTAATCATAAATAGTTGTTCTCTTCAATCCTCATGCTATAGACGAGGTTAATCTTATAATTTCAAACTCACAGCAATGTCCGACCTCTATACGTTGAAACTTGGTTTCTTCTAAAACATCGTAACTTTAGTCTATTGATAAATAGTCGTTCTCTTCAATCCTCATGCTATAGACGAGGTTAATCTTATAATTTCAAACTCACAGCCATGTCTGACCTCTATACGTTGAAACTTCGTTTCTTCCGAACATCGTAATTTTCACCTAATCTCTATTGGTTGTTCTCTTTTTAGATGTTCCCCTGCTGTGAGGAATGCAATGTAACGTTTACAAGACGAGATGCTCTTACACGACATTTAAAAATGAGACATGGAGAAGCGTCTACTACGTTCACCTGCGAGCAATGTGAGGCCACGTTTACGAGGGTAGATACCCTTACGCGGCATAAAAAAGTAAAACACCCTAGCATAACATCCGCTTTATATGATGTTTGCGGGCTGTACTTCGCTAATGTAGAGCAATATCAGGCTCACTTAGCAGAGGTACATCAAATATCTACTTGCCCTCAGGTAGTAGTAGGGAAAAAGCGTGCAGCTACTGATGTAGCTGTAGAAAGTACTAGTAGTAAAAAACCTAGGAGAAATGAACTTCAAACTATTTACTGCGAACACTGTAATACTGATGTACCATCTTCACATTTTCAGGGACACCTACGGAGTAATGCGCATAAAAATAATGCGTGTAGAAGTGGTAGTAACGCAAACATCGAGGAAATTAATACAGCATTTAAAGGTAGGATTTCTAGTTTCAGAATTCGCACTAGTCAAAAGTTTCAGAACACTTCATACTTTTTAAATTGAGTTCAACCGGATGTACAACAGCTTCTTGCTAAATCTTTTTCTAATCATAATTTATTTAAAGTTAATTTTGAACTTTTCGCCTTGTACATTAAAAGCACGGATGAATCCGAAATAACGGACATTAAATCATTTAATACGAAGAATTTTGTCATAAGTCAGTCGACTAATTTTGGTGATGTACTTAGGGATGTCTCTAACATTATTTCAACTAAGAGCGATGAATTTCAGGAGAAGGAATGAGGGTGGGCTTTAGTTGAAATAATGTATCTAGAAGTTAACATCAATAAGTACAATCCTATGCGTGGATCTTCGCACATCGAGCTGCCGACATGGATTCAGCAAAAAAAAGCTGTTGTAAACATCCAAAACAATGACGAAGCATGTTTTGCATGGGCGGTGATGTCGGCTTTAAATCCTGTGAAACGGAATGTAGCGAATAGAACATCATCGTATCCACACTATTCAACGCAACTAAATTTCGATAGTATAGAATTTCCTGTGCAGATAAAGGATATTAAGCGCTTTGAGGAACTAAATAACATTAGCATTAATGTATATGGTGTAGAGAAAAAGTCTGTAGTAGGTCCTCTGTATTATACATGTCATAAGAAGAGTACTCATGTTAACTTACTCTATATTGAAAACAGTGAGAATAGCCACTTTTGCTGGATTAAAAATCTGAGTAGACTTGTTAGTAGTCAGTTGTCAAAAGATAGGTGTAAAAAGTGGCTATGTGATGGATGCTTGCAGTATTTTAGAACTGAAGATCAGTTAACGAAGCATTCCAAGAATGACTGCAATCATGTACGTACAGAGATACCTACTACAGGCAATAATGTTTTAAAATTTACAAATTTTCACAAGCAGATGTGGGTACCGTTCGTGATTTATGCAGACTTTGAAGCCATCCTCACGCCATGCAACACATGCTTACCTAATCCTGACAACTCTTTCACTAATACTACGCACATGCATGTCCCGTATAGCTTCGCGTATTACATCAAGTGTAGTTACGATAGTACGCTTAACAAGTTAGAGCTGTATCGAGGACATGATGCTGCTAAAGTATTTTTAGAAAGACTTGAAAGTGATGCAGTTCGTCTTGGCCGTATTCTAAATAGTAATATTCCTATGAAGCCACTCACCGAAATTCAGTTAAATGATCATGAACGTGCTACAAAGTGTAGCATTTGTGATGGGGAATTTTCCGAAAATGACCCTAAAGTTGTTGATCATGATCATTTAACTGGTTTCTACAGATGTGCCGCTCATTATAGCTGTAATCTTAAGTATAGAGTTCCTAAATTTATCCCTGTAATTTTTCATAACTTATCTGGTTACGACTCTCATTTCATCATTTCACAATTTGGAGCTTCAGATGAAAAAGTAGATATAATCCCTCAGAATAAAGAGCGGTACATTGCGTTTGCAAAGTCTGTAAAAGTAGATGCTGAGCATTCTATAAAACTGAGATTCCTTGACTCGTTTCGCTTTATGGCGAGTAGCCTCGATAAACTTTCTAGTCATTTACAGCCTGAACAATTTACGGAAATTCGACGCGTTTTTCCAGAAGAAGCGCAGTTTAATTTACTTCGACGTAAGGGTGTTTTTTGTTATGAATATCTTGACTTCTTAGAACGCCTCGAAGAACGTGCTGTGTTTGCAAGAAAACCTACAGCCTTGACCCATGTCAGTATTTTACTGCGCCTGGGTTAAGTTGGGACGCGATGTTAAAATACACGCAGGTGAATTTGGAACTGCTAACTGATATTGATATGGTGCACTTTATAAAATCATCTATTCGAGGCGGTCTAAGTCAGTGCAGCGGGCGGCATTCCAAGGCAAATAATAAGTACATGCCGAGTTTCGATTCTAGTCAGGAATCTCAGTATATCGTTTATCTCGATGCTAATAATCAGTATGGGTGGGCGATGAGTCAGCATCTACCGGTGAGTGATTTCCGCTGGCTAACGCAGTGCGAAATTGATGCTTTACAGCTGCACGCCCTAGGCGATGAAGCTGATAAAGGCTATTTCCTCGAAGTTGACTTACAGTATCCTAAAGATTTACACACTTCTCATAATGACCTACCGTTCTGCCCTGAAAATATGAAGCCCTCGTACATCGCATCAACGACGAAAATGCTAATTGATAATTTGTGTGATAAATCTAAGTATATCATTCATTACCGAAATTTAAAACAGTGTTTGCAGCATGGTTTGAAGTTATCCAAAATTCATCGCGTACTAGAATTTAATCAGTCACCGTGGCTAAAGCCATATATCGATATGAACAATAATTTAAGAACGAATGCGGTTAACGAATTTGAAAAAGATTTCTACAAGCTCATGAATAACAGTGTGTTTGGTAAGACTATGGAAAATCTTGACAAACGCGTTGATGTAAAATTGATTACAAACTGGGAAAATATTAAGAAAAGGTATGGTGCTAACTATTTAATAAGTAAACCAAATTTCCACAGCTGCACCATCATACATGAGAATTTAGTTATTATACAGATGAATCGTGTTAAGGTTAAGTATGACAAACCTACCTACGTCGGCTTCGCAGTACTTGAATTGGCTAAAACACTCATGTATGAATTCCATTACGATTATATGATGAAGAAGTACGCGCATAATGCGCAATTGCTCTACACAGATACTGATTCGTTCATTTATCAAATCAAAACTGATGACTATTACAATGATATAAAGCCAGACTTGGGTAGGTTTGATACAAGTAACTATCCTGCAAATAATCAATATCATCTACCACTAGCGAACAAAAAGGTTCTAGGTAAAATGATAGATGAATGTGCTGGGAATATTATCGATTCATTTGTAGGTACTAAATCCAAGTCATATTGCATAAAACTCTTAAATGAATTACAAATAAAGAGATTGAAGGGGGTTAAAAAGAATGTCGTTCAGAATCAGCTAAGTTTTGAAAACTATAACAATTGCATTAAAAGTAATCCACCTGTTTTGCATAAGCAAATGTCTGTCATTAGTAGCAAAAAGCACGAGTTGTACACTCATTTAATTAGTAAGGTAGCCCTTAATAGCGATGATTGTAAACGGTTTGTCATTCCAAATTCTACCAACACTCTAGTCTGGGGGCATAGTAGTATTGATAGGTACTACTTTACATAAAGCAGGTGTGTGTGTAAACATTATGCTAGAGGTGTGTACTTACGTTACGCTGTCTTACATCACAATTCACTGTACATATTGTAGGGAGAGGTACGCTGAGAGCGTAGTACGGCAAGTTTAAACTTGTACATACGAGAATTGCGTCGAGAAGTACGCAAACCTCACTAGGGTAAAATGATTCGAGATAAAACTTGTACATACAAGATGTAAATAAATAATGTAGAATTGGCATATTCTTTTATTTTAGGTTAGGTATTACCTTCTTCCCGCTCCTTATTTGCAAGATAGAGTTTTTGTTTATTACTCATAGAAGGAAAGCAAGAAAGAAGGTGATGAGCAGATTCGTAAGTATAGAATCGTCTAGTTCGGTAAGTATGTCGAGAACAGAATTTTTTTCCTCAAAATTGTTTGATTCTAGTCTTGCAATGCAGTGTTCTACAATATCGAACTATGAACAGCAGTATGTGTTCAAGTATAAACATGTAGGTACGCGATATGTGCAAGATTGCGTTCGATAAAGCTATGCCTTAGCAAAGTAAAGGAAGTTATAAGAGTTGCTATCTTACGCAAGCTGTTCAAAATTTTAGTCTTACTTTTTCTCTTAGAACAAAGGTATACACCTGATATGTTGTAAACACATCAACCGATGTTCTAATCATATGTTGTATCGAGTACCGTGTTCGATTATATTCTTAATCACTTCTCTTGTAATATCTTCTTAGAACAAAGGTATTCCTTGACATGTTCTTTTAAATTGTCTACCGCTACCACAAAGAGTGCACAGCACGGTGCTCTGTTGATTGAAGATGGCTGCTGTCAAAAAGCATTTTTCATATCCGCCACCACATGTCGAAGAATAAAGATGCTAACACGATGCTTTCTTGGCAGCTTTTCAAATTATCCGCCACCACAGAGTGCAGCGCGGCGCTCTGTAGATAAAAATGGCGAATGTGGAATTTGTCACCACTACATAGAGTGCGGCACTGCGCTCTCTTGATTAAAGATGGCGGATGACAGCTGACGAAATTACCCCGCAAGAGTGCGGTACGGTGCTCTGTAGTTTAAAGATGGCGGATGACAGCTGACGCAAGAGTGCGGCACGGTGCTCTGTAGTTTAAAGATGGCGGATGACAGCTGACGCAAGAGGGCAGCACGGTGTTCTGTAGTTTAAAGATGGTGGATGACAGCGCATAGGTTTGTTTCCAAACAAGAGAATGTAGAATTTTTCAAATTGCCGCCGCCACATTTCAAAGGTATCTAGCTAAAGAGTGCAGCACTGAGGTTTGTGATGCAAGATGGCGGATGATAGCTGTCAGAAAAAAGCACGTGAGTTTGTAGAGTACGTGGAATTTATCGCCACCACAAAGAGGGCAGCACTGTTCTCAAAGATGGCTGCTGTCACGTGGAATTGTCTACCACCACAGGTATCTAGCTAAAGAGGGCAGCACGGTGTTCTGTGGATTAAAGATGGCGGATGACAGCTGATGAAATTGCCCGCATGATAGCAGCACGGTGCTCTGTTGATTAAAGATGGCGGATGACAGCTGTCAAAAAAGCACATGGCTTTGTTTCCAAACAAGAGCACGTGGAATTTGCTGCCACCATATTTCAAAGGTATCTAGCTAAAGAGGGCAGCACTGTGCTCTGTTAATTAAAGATGGCGGATGACGGCTGTCAAAGCGCGTGAGTTTGTTTCCAAACAAGAGCATGTAGAATTTGCCGCCACCACATAGAGGGCAGCACGGTGCTCTCTTGCTTAAAGATGGCTGCTGTCACGTGGAATTGTCTACCACCACATTTCAAAGGTATCTAGCTAAAGAGGGCAGCACGGTGCTCAAAGATGGCTGCTGTCAAAAAGCATTTTTCAAATTATCCGCCACCACATTTCAAAGGTAAGTAGCTAAAGAGGGCAGCACTGTTCTCTATAGATTAAAGATGGCGGATGACAGCTGCACGTGGATTTGTTTATCTCGAGCTAGTGAGGTTAAGTTGGTAGCACTAAGGTTTAGGCCCGCCAAGATGGCAGCACTGCCGATGACAGGTGACGAATTTGCAGCTACTGCGATAAAGAGGGCAGCACGGTGCTCTGTAGTTTAAAGATGGCGGATGGCAGCTGTCAAAAAAGCACGTGGCTGTCAACAAACACGTGGCTTTGTTTATCTCGTGCTAGTTAGGTAAAGTTGGTACTACTGAGGTTTAGGCCCGTCAAGATGGCAGTACTGAGGTTAGCGATGCGTTGTTGTCTGTCAAAAAGCACGTGGCTGTCAAAAAACACGTGGCTTTGTTTATCTCGCGCTAGTTAGGTTAAGTTGGCACTACTGAGGTTTAGGCCCGTCAAGATGGCAGTACTGAGGTTAGCGATGCGTTATTGTCGATGACAGCTGTCAGAAAGCACGTGGCTTTGTTTACAAATTCAAATTTCCCGCGGGTGGTGGAGGAGGCCTCTAGCTGTGGTGATAGTGGAGGAGGCCTCTGGCTGTGGTGGTGGTGGAGGTGGCCTCTGGGAGCCTGCGGTGGCGGTGGCGCCAGAACCCGCTTATTATACTACTTCCATAGATCTCTAATATTATCGGGATCTAATGTCTGGCAATATGTCATTAAGTTGTCAAAGATTAGAGAGCGGCGTGTTGGGAACAAACTTGAAGATGAGAGATCCGGAGTGAACTTGTGGGACTCATAAACACCTGAATTTAAAGCAAAAGATATCAATCAATCACTACTGATCTGCATTTAGGGCAGTCGCCCAGCTGGCAGATTCCCTATCTGTTGTTTCCCTAGCCTTTTCTTAAATGATTGCAAAGAAATTGCAAATTTATTGAACATCTCCCTTGGTAAGTTATTCCAATCCCCAACTCCCCTTCCTATAAAGGAATATTTGCCCCAATTTGTCCTCTTGAATTCCAACCTTATCTTCATATTGTGATCTTGCCTATTTTTATAAACGCCACTCAAACTTATTCGTCTACTGATGTCATTCCATGCCATCTCTCCACAGACAGCTCAGAACATACCACTTAGTCGAGCAGCTCGTCTCCTTTCTACTAAGTCTTCCCAGCCCAAACTTTGCAACATTTTTGTAACGCTACTCTTTTGTCGGAAATCACCCACAACAAATCGAGCTGCTTTTCTTTGGATGTTTTCCAGTTCCTGAATCAAGTAATCCTGGTAAGGGTCCCATACACTGGAACCATACTCAAGTTGAGGTCTCACCAGAGACAAATATGCTCTCTCATTTACATCCTTACTACAATTCCTAAATACTCTCATAACCATGTGCAGAGATCTGTACCCTTTATTTACAATCATATTTATGTGATTACCCCAATGAAATTTTTCCTTATATTTGTACCTAGGTATATACAATGATCCCCAAAGGGAACTTTCACCCCATCAACACAGTAATTAAAACTGAAAGGCCATTTCCTATTTGTGAAACTTACAACATGACTTTTATCTCCATTTATCATCATACCATTGTCTACTGTCCATCTCACAACATTATCGAGGTCATTTTGCAGTTGCTCACAATCTTGTAACTTATGTATTACTCTGTACAGAATAACATCATCTGCGAAAAGCCTTATCTCTGATTCCACTTCTTTACACATATCATTGATGTATATAAGAAAACATAAAGGTCCAAAAATACTGCCTTGAGGAATTCCCCTCTTAATTTTTACAGGGACAGATAAAGCTTCACCTACTCTAATTCTCTCAGTTCTGTTTTCTAGAAACAGAGCCACCCATTCAGTCACTCTTTTATCAAGTCCAATAGCACTCATTTTTGCCAGTAGTTTCCCATGATCTACCCTATCAAATGCCTTAGATAAGTCAATCGCAGTACAGTCCAACTGACCTCCTGAATCCAGGATATCTGCTATATGTTGCTGAAATCCTACAAGTTGGGCTTAAATGGTTTTCCGTGGTTTCCCATTTTCACACCAGGCAAATGCTGGGGCTGTACCTTAATTAAGGCCACGGCCGCTTCCTTCCAACTCCTAGGCTTTTCCTATCTCATCGTCGCCATAAGACCTATCTGTGTCGGTGCGACGTAAAGCCCCTAGCAAAAAAAACAAGTTGGGCTTCAGTGGAATAACCTTTCCTAAACCCAAACTGCCTTCTGTCAAACCAATTATTAATTTTGCAACCATGTCTTATATAATCAGAAAGAATGCTTTCCCAAAGCTTACATACAATGCAATGAAGTATCCCACCTGAAATTATTTTCTTGATGAAAAGCAATCAATGCCGATTGAAGATTACGATTAACGCGCTCAGACATAGATGGTTGAGGGTAGTAAGCACAAGTTGTTACATGTGAAATAGACAGGTCAAAACAGAATTTTCAGAATAAGTTGGATGTGAAAGCCTCAGCATTATCGGGAACTATATAATGACAAGGACCAAAAGAAACAAAGGTAGTATTAAGACAGGAAATTATAGACTGAACTGCGGCCAGCTTAGTCGGAGACAAACATGAAAATCAAGTGAAGCCATCTACACACACCAGAATGAATTTATTTCCGTTCCCCTTTGATTGGGGGAAAGGTCCGACGTAGTCTGTATATATAGACGCTCCACGGGGCAAGACGCTTGATACGATGACAATAGACCTAACTTAGTGGACAAGGTGGGCTTACTAAGCAAGCAAGTTTTACAAGCTTTTACCGTTTCTTTAATTTCACCGTCTATACCCTTCCAAATAAACATTTCCCTGATCTTTTCTCGAGTTTTGGAAGTACCTAAATGCCCACCTATTGGCATCTGATGATAGTATTTGAAGATCATGGGCACAAGTACAGCTGAATCCACTATTTTCATCTTCTCGTCGTGCCTTGAAGGGCAACACAAAACCCCTTTCCTCAATACATAATGGACATGTTCCCCAGAAGAGAGGGTTTCAATAATGGGAGCCAGCACTGGATCTTCACGTTGATATATCTCAATGTCACAAAATAACCTAGGGGCATCAGACAGAAGAGCATTGATACACGAAAGTATGAGCGTGTGAAGAGAAGAATCATAATCCTATTCACTGGTTTCAACATCTTTGGAAAACATGCGGCTTAGTCCATCAGCAATTACATATTCTGATCCTGTAATGTGTCGCACACCAAATTGGAATGCCGATATTCTAATAGCACAACGGGCGATACGTCCAGTACGACGAGGCCTAGCTACGACCCAATTTAAGGCTTGGTTGTCGGTCTTTAGGTCAATTTTGACAAGTTCCAGATAAAGGCGGAACTTCTCTAGTGCAAATAATACTGCCAGACCCTCAAGTTCATAGATTGAATATTTGGCTTATTGAGCCGATTACGTACTAGAGATATAGGCGATGGGCCGCCTTCCTGAGGAAGGACAGCGGCAACAGCATATGAAGAG
This sequence comes from Anabrus simplex, assembly GCF_040414725.1. Taxonomy (NCBI): domain Eukaryota; kingdom Metazoa; phylum Arthropoda; class Insecta; order Orthoptera; family Tettigoniidae; genus Anabrus; species Anabrus simplex. Next base: position 455,070,075 of record NC_090269.1, read on the forward strand.
GCATCTGTTTTAACTATGAATTTCTTAGAGAAATCTGGGATGATTAGTACAGGGGCATTACAAACAGTTAATTTCAGGTCTTCAAAAGTGGCTTGCTGAGACGGCCCTCATTCAAATTTGACACCTTTCCTACGCAATAAGTTCAGGGGCGCCGCTCTGTTAGCGAAGTTAGGAATAAATTTCCTGAAATTCACCATGCCTATGAACCTGGCAATGCCTTTGTTGTCCTTAGGGTTGAAATCACGAATAGCCTTTGTTCTGGAATGGTCAATGGAAACACCATCGGGCGACACAATATGCCCTAAGAACGAAATAGAAGCCTTAGCAAAAGCTACCTTATATAATTAAACAGTCAACCCAGCCTTGCAAAGCGATTGAGCACTTCCTTTAGATGATCTAAATGTTCTTCAAAGGTCTCGGAAAACACGACGACATCATCGAGTTAATGATTCAGATATTCGAATTTGATGTCCGAGAAGACCCTATCAAGAAGTCTGGTAAGAACAGCTGCAACCGTGTGGAGCCCGAACGGCACGTGGTTGTATTCATACACGTTCCAATCCGTAGCGAAAGCCGTTAGATATTTCGATTCTTCTGCTAGAGGTATCTGGTTATATGCCTGATTAAGATCAAGGATGGTAAAGAACTTAGCTTTTCGAAACCATGAAAAACAAGAGTGAAAATCAGGAAGGGGCACAGATTGTAATGCCACCTTACGGTTCAAAGCCCTGTAATCAATCACAAGCCTGAAGCCACCTTGGGGTTTAGGCACAAGAAAAATGTGCGGTGATTACGCCGACTTTGAAGGTATAATAATACCATCCGTTAACATCTGATCGATGATTTCCTTAAGGGCCTTCATTTTAGGTGGGGACAGCCCATAAGGTGGAAACCTAACTGGAATAGAATCAGTTAACTAAATCTTATATTCAATAACGTCAGTAACGCCAAGTGTATCTGGGAATACATCAGGTAAAGACTGACACAACCTTCTAATACTTTCAGCCTGTTCCTCAGGTAGAGTCCTAAGATCAAACAACATCTCACCCTAGGTAGGTGAAACAGATGAGCATGACACAGAATAACATTTCAAAAGGGGAATATTACATTTACTAGCAAATTTGAAGGTGCACGACTTGCTCTGAATGTCGAGCACAAGACCAGTATTAGACATGAAATCGGCCCCCAGTATCACAGGGCAAGACAAATGTTTAACGACAAATAACTTCACTTTCCAGGTAAATTTTGAAATACGAACTTTAGCCGAAATGAAACCTAAAATAGCTAATGGAGATGAGTTAGCTGAAGCACATTTAACAGAAGGGCAATAGTCTGAAAATTTACCACAATTTTTTAAATTTATAATACCATTCGTCAGAAATAATGGAGCTCACACTTCCAGAGTCTAATAGAGCCGTGAAGGGTTCGTTATTTAATTCAATTTTCAGAAATGGCACGAATGTTGTGCCGCAATTCTGAAACATTCTCTGGAGACTTCAAATGATGAATTAGAAGACATTTGACCATTAACAGAACTTTTAGTTGGTTTAACGGGGGCTGAGCCTCGGGAAGAAAAACATGCTGACTCAGCCGATGATGCAAGTCATTTCCTGTTGTCAGGGTTAGCGGAGGTATAACCAGGAGTTGAGCTAGATGGTTTGCTGTTAAGATTAGTGCAATTCTTAGCAAGGTGAGCAGAAGAGCCACATTTAAAGCAACCTTGAAAGGGACCAGCTCCGTTCCCATTTCCGCTCGATTTTATCAAGGGGCATTTGTTTCGAAGATGTTCCGTTGATCCACATGCATATCATTTGCGAGTGGGAAAGGTTCGGTGTGGTGGTGGCCTAGAACTGTTAAAAGACGGAGGGGGCTCCTTAACAAATCGTAAGGTATCGGCGTACCTTACTCCTTCGGCTGACACAGCCATTGCCTCCAATTCTGAGAAGGTTTGAGCTCGAGATGCAAAACATAGATACGACCTACAGGGCGGAGAGATACCTTCGACAATCGTTTGCACTATTTGGTCTTCAGATAAATGAAGCGCGAATACCCTGGTGTAAAACTTAATATCTTGAACAAAATCTGCAAGGTTTTCGTCCGACCGCTGTACTCGAAAATATAACTTTTGGATTAACGATGACATGGCTCTAGCCAAAATAAAGTTTGCCAGGAGGTGGGCGTGGAAATCTTCTATAGAAGATCGATCAGCTATTGCTTTAACAATTTTGTCCGAAAGGACGCCTACAGAATAAGGATACATAATTTGAAGTATTTGGGAATAAGAGAGAGCAAACACTAAAGCGTCGTCTTGAAATTCCAATGACCTCATTAGTCGAATTTACTGAAAAATGGATATGCCCTTAAGCAACATGGCCAATGGGTGAGGCAAACTACTGAAACCGGGTGACATAAAAGGTGACGGCATAGGAGGTTGAGAAGGCTCACACTGCATTAGTCAAAAAGAAAGGTGGAAGTTGTCTTGGATGATCAGACTCAGTTTCCCATGGGGCAGATATTTGTTGAGTGGCAACGGATTTCCTACTCTCAATAGATTTACTAGGATCCTCTTCCGTAGATAGATTTACCAAAGGAAATTGGCCGGCCTTAGAAGTAGCTGCCCCGGTCAACAATTGACTAACTCTATTAGACATATCTGGCAGATGTTCAACCAAATTGCTAGCCTCCTTAGCATGATCATCCTTTAATTTTGGAGAGAGTAGGTCCCTAGCCCTATTGTAGAAATGAAACAGCCTGGCCTGTACTGTTTTAAGTTGTTTGGCAGATGGATTACTCACTTCAAATAAACCTACTACAGACGCTAGTTCGGTGGTATTGTCAGTAATAGTGGATAGAGCCTAATCAATTTCTTGCTCCCCAAATACTGGGACGAAAATAGGAAGTTCTTGTGACTCTTTAAGTTTGGCAATATCTGCCACAACCGTGCCTCCTGATTGGACCTTTCTAATGAGGAGCTCATAGATCAATTCCTCCTTGCGCAAGTACCCGGGAGCGAGGACTTCGCGAGGACCAGACATGTTCACAGAAAATGAAACAATTTAGAAAATTTCCAGCAACCGAGAAAATTTTTCGAGTTCGGAGCGAATTCTACGTTTAGTCGTCAAAATGGGCGTTATCTGGACCCATTCAACCACGCTCTGCTACAACTTGTTCCGGGTTATTCTGTGGGACGCAGAGGGGAAACAAGGTGCTGGTGGGAATGGGCCTATCTACGATAGTCAAAGATTAATTTCAAACTTTAAAGTAAAGGTTATATTTCTTTTCAGATCCCAAATTTCAACAAAATTCTTCACTTGGCGAAAGAACAAGATTTCAGGTACAGAGCAATTTTGGTACAAAACAGAAAAACCAAGAAATGGCAATTTACAATTTTGAGCTTCAAACTCATAATTTACGAAGGTCCCAACATCGCTAATATTGCCTTATTTAGATAAGCAAGGAGATATATCTCCCGAAACACAATTTTTAAGAGCACTTTGCTACAACGGTTACAATTTACGGCCTTCCAAAGGCACCACTCAGTATTACACAAATATCTATTACATTACCAGAAAATAGCTTACATGCTCTACAACTTCTACCAAGGAGGCAGCGCTCCCGAACTCCTACAACCTACTCAAGAAAACCATTAACTATTACAAGATGGAAAAGAGTGTCTCTGCTCAATAAAATTACACATTCAGGCCTCTTTAGGCACAACCTACAATTTACAATATCATATTAATTAGCCTTTAGTTTACACAGGGATATCTAGTACCCATTCTACTGGGCCTTCGTGAAAAAGAACAGGTTAAATGACTGGCCCAAACTCAAAAAGATATGGAGGCGTACACTTGCGCTCCTTGCAATCCACGGTTAAAACCCTACTTGGGCATGCTGCCCGATGATGCAGAGGCTAATCTCAAACTACTGAGGTGACTGCATGGACAAGTTAATTTACAATTTACAAGAGACAAGCAATTATAAAATCTTAGTCACTTCAAGGTTACTTGAAGGGCGAATTTGAGAGGGTAACACACTCTCTATGCCCGATTTACAGTTTAAGTCCTTAGGACTTACATGAAATTTTACATGAGAAGGAAGAAAGTTTATATTTTAGGAAATTGGCTGTTACATAGTTAAAGATTGGAACCATCCCCTCGAGTTAGGCTAGCGGAGAGAACTACACGGATAGAAAACTGGTGGCCATTACCTGAGCTGATGTTCTACCTGCCGAAGAATGAGGTCCTCCGCCTCCTCTCTGAACACACACACTCAGTAATTCGACGATCAATAAGACAAGTTAACTCGAAAAAGCGACTGCTTTTATACCCGAGAGAAAGTTTCGAGAAGGCTGTGGACTAAATGCGGACTCACCCTCTCATTTTATTGGACGGACATAAGGTTACAAGAAGTGTATGATTGGCTGAAAAATAAATACACAAAATTTCTGATTGGCCAGACTGCAAAGCTGGCGGGATGAGAAGGAAGTGTTGCAAAACTTGAAGTATCAAAAATAATGAAAGTCAATTCAGTTGAGAAAACCCATAAACACAAAACTTCTTTAAATTTCTAGTTAATCCAATTTGCACCAGAGTACATGACCTCAGTTCTTTAATAGAGACATCTATGGAGAAAAGTCCAAATTTCTTGAAATAGTTGTTGCAAGCAGTGATATAGAGGTGTGTGCAAATAGTTAGACTCAGACAAAAAATCCACATACAACCCAGTTTCTTTTGCAAAACATGTTTATTAAAACACTCTACATAATATGTAATACTTAGTATTGTATCCCTTGTTTTATAATCATTGTTTTACGGTTTGGCACGATGTTCATAAGTGTTTTAAAATTTTCCTTTATATCTTGCTCCCTGTGCCATATCTTCACAAGCTCCTCCAAAAGCTGAATCTTGTTCGTAACTGTCATCTTCCTCAGCATTTCTTTAACTACTGCCCACAGGTTCTCGATAGGGTTTGCACCCGGGCTGTTACCTGGCCAGGGAAAGACATTTGCATTATTTTCTTCTAGGAATTTGAGTACTGATTTGGCTTTATGACAGGGTGCTCCAGCCTGCATGAAGATGAAATCTCCATCCGGAAACTTTTTCTTCAGTTGTGGAAATAGTAGTTTCTAGCACTTTCTTGTACTGTTCTTGTCCCGTAGTACCTTCTACCAGATACAACTTGCCATTTCCCTTGGATGACATGCAGCTCCATACCATCACAGAGGTTGGATGCTTCACTGCCTCTGAGATGCACTGGGGATGGAATTCCTCATCCTTTGCTCGCTGAACTTACTGAGTGCTTTCTTGGCTTATAGAGTATTGATTCATCAGAGAAGACGAACTAGAAAAAGAAGTAAAAGGAACCTCTTTTTGGCTTGCTTTACGTCGCACCGGCACATGTATGTCTTATGGCGACGATGGGAGAGGAAAGGCCTAAGAAGTGGAAGGAAGCGGCCGTGGGCTTAATTAAGGTACAGCCCTGGCATTTGCCTGGTGTGAAAATGGGAAACCACGGAAAACCATCTTCAGGGCTGCCGACAGTGAGGCTCGAACCCACTATCTCCCGATTACAGGATACTGGCCGCACTTAAGCGACTGCAGCTATCGAGCTCGGTGTAAAAGGAACCATAAATGAATGAAATGGCGTATGGTTTTTAGTACCGGGAGTGTTCGAAGACTTGTTCGGCTTGCCAGGTGCAGGTCTTTTGATGTGACTCCCGTAGGCGACCTGCGCGTCGTAATGAGGATGAAATGATGAAGAAGACGACACATACACCCAGCCCCTGTGCCAGCGAAATTAACCAATGATGGTTAAAATTTCCGACCCTGCCAGGAATCGAACCCGGGTCCCCTGTGACCAAAGGCCAACACGCTAACCATGTAGCCATGGAGCTGGACGAAGGAACCATAAATTTCATGCTACAGAAACTTTCAAAAACAAGAGAAATATGTATCTTGTTGTGAATTATATATTCACTTCATGAACTGCAACATATTTTCTGCTACTGGTTTCTAAAGATAATATTACTTACCCTACTCCAGTCACTACCGAAGTTCTCCTGAACTTCCTTCGCGCAAATAAGCCTTTTAGTCGCCATTGCAGGCGTGATTCTTGCCTTCTTACGGGGTCTCTGTGCTAACAGACCGGCGGCACAAAGTCGTCTCCGAACAATAGACGGTGATATCTCCAAACCATGCGATTTCAGATTGTCTGAAATGTCCTTGCTGGATGCCCTTCTGTTCTTTTTAGTTATCTGTATATGTTTTCTAGCCATTCGTGGACTCATTTTCGGCTTTCGACCACAGTTACCTTTTCGTTTTGTAAGAAGTTCATCACCACTCTCACTTATTTCTCCGAAACATCCAGTTTTCTTGAAATATCGCGTTGAGAATATATTGTACCGTTCTGTTTAATTATGAGAACGGACATTTAACGCAGTAATAATATTGCGCAAGATGACGTCGATTGTGAGGGCGTGATGCTACACCGAGCGCGGGAACTGAGAGGGTGATTTCCCTAGGCAGGGTGTGGTTATGTACGAGTGAATAAGAATATAGGTGGAAGAGAGAAGGAGAGACAAGATTTTGTTATGGGAAGCCCCGCGCCACCCTTACAATATTTAAGGCGGGAGCAGACAGGCTCACCACGCCGCGGGAATTGAGCCATAATTCTTGTATGTGGAGGTTTCCCAGCATAGTAAAAAGGATGGAAATATCACTAGAATTTTACGGAGCTAACGGTACGTCAAAGTCTATTAACATATAATTAGATCAGTAAATACGTAGCAAGCAGAACCACCGTGGGAAGCTCTGTAGTGGCCACATTCCAGACTCAAGTTTGTTTCTCGGGGCATTCCCTGGTGTCCCTTGGTGTGTTGCCTCCTATAAGAGTTGAGAGATTTGGAAGGGGGTCTTCAGTCGACGATCATATTGCTGCCAGTACGCGTCGCGCGTCTGCCTATATTGCGCCAGAAACTTTTTTGTTCAGAACAAAGACAGTGAGAAATTAGTGTGGTACGGTAACTTTGATCCAATGGATCGGTGATCTACAGAGTTACAGGTGGTAGATTCATAGGTGTGACAATGTTCAGATACCTATTAGTGAGGTCGCATGTGGCTAATTTTGTTAGCAACAAAAGAACGCTGTACTTATAGACTCCAATAAGTAGTGGTAAGGGCGAAGTTCGCGAGGTCCCGCGGAAGTGCGAACAATAGGCTAAGGAGGTCTATATCCATCCTCTGATAGACTTGTGAATCTGAATTAAGCGGGCATAAAAACACAATAACTAAATAGATAGTTTCTAGGGCTGAAAATAGTTAATGACATAGTGCAAAGGCTAGTGAGTATTCGGTTATACGAGAATTGAGGACAAGGAGTTATAATGTTGCAAAGTGTTAGAGCTGTATGCTAGTTCAACCTAAAAGAAAGTCCAGAATGTTGCGTTGTGTTTAAAGTGAACATTTCATTGTAGTAAGAGGTCGAGATGTATTCCAAGGGAAGTGAGGTGCAAGAACTTCAGAACGTAGCTTCGAAGACGCTACCTTGAACGAAGCATCCCTCAAGAAGAAGACAGCACCATGGACTAGCGGGATGTGACGACCGGACTCCAAGAATCGACCCTGGACGAGACCTCTACCATGATGGGCTAAATCACTATAGCCTACCCGGAGGGGAGAGGAGGAGGTCACCATAATGAGATAAGTGGACCAGAGTTTCCTAGGCATGTGGTAGATTTGGGAAATTACGCAGAAATGGGACGATTAAACTTGTAAATATTAATATAGGTTTTGATTGTAGTCCATCAGGCTGCGTATTGAGTTTGTTTTGATGTCTTTATAGTGTAAGGGTAGATAGATTTGTTTTCTCTTTGTATAAAGCAGACAGTGATGTAATTTGATAACGCGGCAAGAGGTAGTGTGCCTAGCTGATATGTGTTGTGTGAGTGCGATAGACCTGATATTTTCCTTTGGGTCGGTCGTTGAATACGTTTTCCTTATAGGATTAGGATTACTATGAGTAATTACCATTACATTCCAGGGGGAAGGGCAGTCATATCTGCGTAATGTAAGGTGTGAATGCTGACGGTATTTAATTATATGCATGGCTCTATTTCACGTGACTTAGATGGACGTAAACTGTAACGTGGATGCAGGCATTACAGCTGTTTGACTTGGTGCTACTCTGCCAAACACGGGCTTGAACCTCTAACCGCCAAGGTTACCGGAAACTCGTCGTATTATGGACGGGAATGATTTTACGAGATAGTATGGTAGAACACTTTATGTGATGTAATTGCGGCCCGTGGTGATCTGTTTATGAGGTCGGATACGTAGAGTGCGAGGTGTTTTCCGCACACATTTTTGTGGTCATTTTTCTTCGCTATGTGTAGAAATATAAACCCCTTTGTGAAGGGAGCCGGAAGAGCGCCAGATATAGGGTACGAAGTCAGACGGTTGTTTGTTTACAATTTTTTTGTGGTATGGGCTGAGGCTCAAGGCGAGACAGTAGAGGTCAATGTTCAGCCAGCTCAGTGGGGGGGGGGGGGGGCGGGGGGGGTGGTTGGATCGGCCATCTTTAAATCGCCCGGGGGAAGGTCATTCTTCTTGTGGCAGAGAAGCGGTTTGGGGACACAGTTGCTTCATTTATTTTGACTTTTTACGTCACTTTCTTTTTTTGTTTGTTTCGCATTTCTTATGGTTGCGTATTATACTTAAGTTATCGTGACACTATATAATTGGTAATGATAGTCCATCTGTTGACACAAAGTCTTGCTTGGTGGACGTGGGTTCGCGTCCAGGTATATATGTAAACCATGGCTGTAGAGTAGGTTATCTGAGGCGTTCTTAATATACACTGACTGACAGAGCAAATGCAACACCAAGAAGGAGTGGTCAGAACTTTATGCCAATTGCAGGGTAGACTGACGTCACTGAGGTATGCTCATGATGTAAAATGCGCCGCTGTGCTGCGCACGTAGCGAACGATAAATGGGACACGGCGTTGGCGAATGGCCCACTTCGTACCGTGATTTCTCAGCCGACAGTCATTGTAGAACGTGTTGTCGTGTGCCACAGGACACGTGTATAGCTAAGAATGCCAGGCCGCCGTCAACGGAGGCATTTCCAGCAGACAGACGACTTTACGAGGGGTATGGTGATCGGGCTGAGAAGGGCAGGTTGGTCGCTTCGTCAAATCGCAGCCGATACCCATAGGGATGTGTCCACGGTGCAGCGCCTGTGGCGAAGATGGTTGGCGCAGGGACATGTGGCACGTGCGAGGGGTCCAAGCGCAGCCCGAGTGACGTCAGCACGCGAGGATCGGCGCATCCGCCGCCAAGCGGTGGCAGCCCCGCACGCCACGTTAACCGCCATTCTTCAGCATGTGCAAGACACCCTGGCTGTTCCAATATCGACCAGAACAATTTCCCGTCGATTGGTTGAAGGAGGCCTGCACTCCCGGCGTCCGCTCAGAAGACTACCATTGACTCCACAGCATAGACGTGCACGCCTGGCATGGTGCCGGGCTAGAGCGACTTGGATGAGGGAATGGCGGAACGTCGTGTTCTCCGATGAGTCACGCTTCTGTTCTGTCAGTGATAGTCACCGCAGACGAGTGTGGCGTCGGCGTGGAGAAAGGTCAAATCCGGCAGTAACTGTGGAGCGCCCTACCGCTAGACAACGCGGCATCATGGTTTGGGGCGCTATTGCGTATGATTCCACGTCGCCTCTAGTGCGTATTCAAGGCACGTTAAATGCCCACCGCTACTTGCAGCATATGCTGCAGCCGGTTGCACTCCCGTACCTTCAGGGGCTGCCCAGTGCTCTGTTTCAGCAGGATAATGCCCGCCCACACACTGCTCGCATCTCCCAACAGGCTCTGCGAGGTGTACAGATGCTTCCGTGGCCAGCGTACTCTCCAGATCTCTCACCAATCGAACACGTGTGGGATCTCATTGGACGCCGTTTGCAAACTCTGCCCCAGCCTCGTACGGACGACCAACTGTGGCAAATGGTTGACAGAGAATGGAGAACCATCCCTCAGGACACCATCCGCACTCTTATTGACTCTGTACCTCGACGTGTTTCTGCGTGCATCGCCGCTCGCGGTGGTCCTACATCCTACTGAGTCGATGCCGTGCGCATTGTGTAACCTGCATATCGGTTTGAAATAAACATCAATTATTCGTCCATGCCGTCTCTGTTTTTTTCCCAACTTTCATCCCTTTCGAACCACTCCTTCTTGGTGTTGCATTTGCTCTGTCCGTCAGTGTACTTATTTGTGCTGCTATTTAGGATATATAAATTTCCTAAAATGGAAGAGAACTTTCTAATAAGAGGTCCAGTTACTGCGGAATATCCTTAATTCTACCATCATGTCATTTTATGTCGTAGGCATAGTGATACTCTTTCCATGTTGGGGACACATCCGTTTCCTTTCCTGGTTCACTGATCGACGAATTTCAGCCAAATGTCATCACCCAGATGGTGTTTTCTTTGTTTTCCTTTAAACTGTAGATGTGAGCCTTTGGGGCATTTATTTGGGCACTACAGGTGCAATCATTGTAAATAACTTGAGTTATAAATACAAACTTATGCTCAAAAATTCTGATCGCAGCGAAAGTGTTCCTCATTTCGTAGTTTAATATATTGTATAAGTTTTCCCATGATCCTCTCGTCATAAGAACGCTATTGGCGACCATTTATGCCGACTGCAGCTGAGCTGGTGCCCGTATGTAAGAACAGGTGAGCAGGTAAGTATGATCCTGCAGTGTTGTTGCGCCCTGTAGGGTACAATATAAATCGCGATAAACAGAATAAATGTGAAAATTGGTGAGTCTAATAATTTGCACACCTCTATACATCAAAACAAAACAAAGAAATCTAGTCAGTTTAGGAAACTTTAAAATAGCATATCACTCTATCACTTTAGTTGTGACATGTGTTGATCAACGTCCCAACTTCTTGTACTATGTGTTTCAAATTTTGGATGTTAGTTAGCGTTCTTCTAGACGCTTCATTTGAATGCACGGGGATGAGGTGTACCTCCCGATACAGTTATGATTTGGAATAATGACTGAAATGAACAAAAATCGGAAGAGCAGATATAGGTGGAGGAGTGGAATTTTTGCAGAGGTATCTCGTTTTGGTTGTAATTTATTTTCAACGCTGAGATTAGAAGATCTAATGGATTTTCAAAACTTTAACCCATTTCACCCCAAATGATTTCGAAGAATCACCTCTGATTTTAGACACAACGATAGAGAAAAGAGAAAGCAGATGTAGAGATACCATTCCACCACCACTAAGGTTGGCAGTGACGCAGAGTTTTCTGGCATGTGGAGGATCGTCCACCAGCTTCATGTACACTTTCAGGATATTGAAGCAGTCTATTTGAAAGATTGTAACTGAAGTTTGTGAAACAATTCTACAAAATTGTATACCTTTATTTATAAAAAATATATGGAGTTGAAGAGATGGTAAAACCAAGAATTTCATTTACGTACCAAAAAGTTTAAATTAAAATCATTCAAGTAAAATGATGTGAATGCTGCATGACGGCTGACTTGAGGTCAGTGAGAAAGGTTAGGCCATGTATATGGCGAGGCAGGAGTAGCCAATGAGATTGCTTTATTTGAACAGGCCACATGACCACATAATTTATACATCACCCAGTGCTGACATGGCAACATCATATGATTAATTGATTTAACCCATTACTTAAAACAATCATAAATTTTACAAACTTATAAATAATATATAACAGTAAGCACTTGGTTTACAATAATGGGGTAATAAGGTTATCCTTACATGGTTACAATAATTTGGAAACGATTCCATCCCACCCAGTTGAAGGAAAATTTCCTAGGCTGTCAAGAGCTGATTCTTATTCTTGGGTAGTCACAGGGAATAATTAAACCAATTCACCCAGTCTAGGCAGATTATTAATATCATAAGGACAATTTCTTGTATTATTCCCATTAGTGATATTATCAAAGCATTTACTGAAGGCAGTGCATACATCCTGTGCATGGTTAAATGTAGACTCATCACTTTATTGATATATTTTTAGGAATGTTATAAAGTTGACCTCCCTTTATTATTTCCTTTAGAATTGCATGCAGATTCAGTCACATTATTGGATTTTGTTAGCAATCTACTAATATTTTCAGCTTTTATTTTAGTAGGAGTCCGTCTGTAGCGAGCTTATTACTCATTGTAATGGTATTCTGAATTGATTAACTTGAAAAGTGCACTGCTTTCATCTACTCTTTAATGTAGTTCGGTTCTCATTATAACTTCCCTACTGGTCTTTTATCCTCAAGCTTCTTTTTTCGCATGATAGGCTTTTCTTGTAGTCGACTCTAAAAATTTCATAAAACACATCTCACATACTATTAACGTTGTCGACAATGACGATTGTATGCCAATTTTATGTTCGAAGACTCTCTTTTAAGTAAATAATATTGATGATTTCTCTATACTCTTACAGAACAAAGATGGCCTAGGCCACCACAGCTCAATTGGTAGAGCAACCGACGCGAAATCAGGAGGTTGTGGTTTTGGATCCCACTGGTGTCTGGTTGGCCATTTTTGTTCTGTACTTAACATCTCTTCAACAGGTACTAAATGTACGTAATACGACCTAATAGGTTGAAAGTCGGTTTCGATTATAATGCGGTCGTGAAAGTTCAATATTCATTGACTTGGCCCTCAACGGGCAACTTAAACGCACTCTACAGAGTGATGGTAGTAGTACCAGACCTGTAGATTAGATCCTTTCCAACAGAAAAAAGATGGCCTAGGCCACCACAGCTAAATTGGTAGAGCAACCGACGCGAAATCGGAAAATGTGTTTGACGCACTTGTTGTAATAGCTTGGTGCACTTCTTCTTCTTCTGTTAACAACATGCATAAGTGATCTTTATTGCGAAGCTGTACTCGTCCTCGTATGCCGTCAAAAAATCGGTCTTGGTGATCCACAGGTGTATTGGATCATCCCCGTACAAGTTTTCAAAGGAGCGTACAATGGTGTCTGAAATTTGTGAGTGCTCTTGGATCGTCCTTTCTTCAGAGTTAGTAAGTTTATGAATGCATTTCTGTCGTCCCCTACGACATGCTCGGATTAGATGATAAACTGAAGGCGTTTCCTCGTTATTACATTGATTATCTCGGGTGCGTAATTTTAGTCCTTCTTGGTACCTCCGGTGCAATGTCAGCAACTGGGCCCTTACTTGTTTTATTCTGCGATAAACCATGGGGTTGGTAGGGTCTTCTGCATATAGCTGGCGTGAACATTGATATTAAAAGTCAGTTGTATGCCTATACATGCGATGGCACTGGGAGCTATATGCCTTCATGAATTTCATAACTCGGGGTTTCGCATATAACAGCCACCAGTCCAAGGTGTCGTTATATTTGTTTATTTGTCGTGTCCATCTTTGCCATTCTGTGGAAAATTGTTCTTGTAACTCTGTATCCAGTAAGATAGTTTGATTTAGTTTCCACGAGCCGGGCCTAGAGCTGGTTGCCGTAATTTGCATATATATGCACAATGATTAGAAAATTCCGCAGGACATACATCCACTTCGCGTACTTGTCCCTGCAAATTATTGCCGACATAAATTCGCTCTAATCGGGAGGCTCCTATGTTGTAGAAATAAGTGTATCCGGCAGATGGCGACCTTTTCAGTTCCCAAGTATCTTTGAGTTGTAGCCTTTGTATCAAAGCAGCCAAAGCTGGACAACTTTGATAAGAACCAGTTTGGTCTTTCGCTGACAGGACGGCATTAAAATCGCCCCCAAGTATCATGTTACCTTGGAACTGTTGAATAAGGGGAAGGATATCTATTGTAAAAAACTGTCGGCTTTCAGATCTGGCCTGCGAACCTGAAAGTGCATAGACATTAACAATCAGTAGATCTCTAACACGTATGCTGATCCCTTGCGCGTTCAAGAGAAAGATAGGATCGGTGTATGTGATGCTGTCCTTAATGAATATAGCGGTACCTCGTTTATTCTCATTTACATTCACAAGAGTTTCGTAGCCAGGAATGGGCTGCAGATCGATTGAGGCAACTTCCTGTAGTAGAGCAATATCTATGTCCTGGTCTCGGATGAGTTGTTTTAGTAGCAATTGCTTAGTTAAAGTTTGTATACAGTTTATATTCAGTGTCATTATCGTATACGTTAATAACATTGCCATAATAACAAAACTTGTTAGTCTATGGCCCATGTGCAGCATCGATCACCTGAACAACCTGTCAAGAGTCTACTTTTTTAACCTGGGGTCCTTGGGGCTTATGCATGGCTGTGTGGCCTCTTTGGAGGACCGTACTGTTTTTAGTTTAGAGTGGTTCTTCACCGGAAGTGGATTTGCGACAGAAAGCAAGTTACTGATCTCCCTCCCTGTGTTGTCCGACTCTTTCTCTTCGACATTGTCTGCATCCTCTAACCATCGATTCAGAGGCGCCTTACGTTCACCAGTCTCTCCTGTTGGAGAGTATAGTGGGATATCCAGGGTTGACCCTTGAGGTGTCCTATCGGACATGTTCTGCAGGGAATCTTCACTAGGACTGAGTTGACATGTCACTTGTGTGCCCGTCATCTATCTATTTGTTCTCAATATCTTGTCTAGTACGAAGTTCCGTATCCATCTAAATAATGTCCTGTTGGCTAACAGCAGAACTACTTGTTGTTTGTAAGTGTATCTGTTCATTCTGAAGTTGATAATTTTGTTGTGATTCAGGCTGTTTTTCCTGTTCCCGGGACATGTTTACCTGCGTGAGCGGTGGCAGTGCCTCAGAGCCGGCTCTGTGCTGTGTTGTGACTCTCCAATGTCTGGGCTTTTTCCATGTTGTGGTTATCTTGTAATGGCGTATTCGATAACGGAGGGAAGTCTGCATTATCTAGTTGTCTCTGATGTTCGACTTGGCTATTAATGGATGGAACTACCGATGGGGATAGTGGTTGACTTGTGGTACGAAGTGTTTCCAGGCGCCTCATAGGGTATGAGTGCCGTGGACATGCACTACGGAGGTGATCGGGGGCATTACATATCGCGCATGTCTTTTCTTGTCCGTCGTAGACAACATGACCTCGAAACCCTTCTACAGTAATAAAGGACGGGATTTGTTGTTTTAATTCAATTTGAATTTGCCTTATTCCATTAGCTACAGGGAGTTTGTAGTGTTGGGACCAATATTCAGCCGTGATCCTTTTAACAATGCCATACTTGGGGAAATGGGTACCGATTTTTTCGTGAGGAATTTCTGGAGGAATGTTAAAAAGTCTGACTCTCATAGCCTCTATACCGGCTTCAGTTATTTCCACGGGAACCCGTTCACCATTAAACAAGGAAACACTACTTTGTCCAGCATAGTTATTCAGCAATCTATCTAATATACACTGACTGACAGTGACAATGCAACACCAAGGAGGAGTGGTTCGAAAGGGATGAAAGTTGGGGAAAAAACAGAGATGGCACGGACGAATAATTGATGTTTATTTCAAACCGATATGCAGGTTACACAATGCGCACGGCATCGACTCAGTAGGATGTAGGACCACCGCGAGCGGCGATGCACGCAGAAACACGTCGAGGTACAGAGTCAATAAGAGTGCGGATGGTGTCCTGAGGGATGGTTCTCCATTCTGTCAACCATTTGCCACAGTTGGTCGTCCGTACGAGGCTGGGGCAGAGTTTGCAAACGGCGTCCAATGAGATCCCACACGTGTTCGATTGGTGAGAGATCCGGAGAGCACGCTGGCCACGGAAGCATCTGTACACCTCGTAGAGCCTGTTGGGAGATGCGAGCAGTGTGTGGGCGGGCATTATCCTGCTGAAACAGAGCATTGGGCAGCCCCTGAAGGTACGGGAGTACCACCGGCCGCAGCACATGCTGCACGTACCGGTGGGCATTTAACGTGCCTTGAATACGCACTAGAGGTGACGTGGAATCATACGCAATAGCGCCCCAAACCATGATGCCGCGTTGTCTAGCGGTAGCGCGCTCCACAGTTATTGCCGGATTTGACCTTTCTCCACGCCGACGCCACACTCGTCTGCGGTGACTATCACTGACAGAACAGAAGCATGACTCATCGGAGAACACGACGTTCCGCCATTCCCTCATCCAAGTCGCTCTAGCCCGGCACCATGCCAGGCGTGCACGTCTATGCTGTGGAGTCAATGGTAGTCTTCTGAGCGGACGCCGGGAGTGCAGGCCTCCTTCAACCAATCGACGGGAAATTGTTCTGGTCGATATTGGAACAGCCAGGGTGTCTTGCACATGCTGAGGAATGGCGGTTGACGTGGCGTGCGGGGCTGCCACCGCTTGGCGGCGGATGCGCCGATCCTCGCGTGCTGACGTCACTCGGGCTGCGCCTGGACCCCTCGCACGTGCCACATGTCCCTGCGCCAACCATCTTCGCCACAGGCGCTGCACCGTGGACACATCCCTATGGGTATCGGCTGCGATTTGACGAAGCGACCAACCTGCCCTTCTCAGCCCGATCACCATACCCCTCGTAAAGTCGTCTGTCTGCTGGAAATGCCTCCGTTGACGGCGGCCTGGCATTCTTAGCTATACACGTGTCCTGTGGCACACGACAACACGTTCTACAATGACTGTCGGCTGAGAAATCACGTTACGAAGTGGGCCATTCGCCAACGCCGTGTCCCATTTATCGTTCGCTACGTGCGCAGCACAGCGGCGCATTTCACATTATGAGCATACCTCAGTGACGTCAGTCTACCCTGCAATTGGCATAAAGTTCTGACCACTCCTTTTTGGTGTTGCATTTGCTCTGTCAGTCAGTGTATTTCGTGAGATCACCTTTATATATACCGAGTTTGTGGTAGCATCCAGTTGTAGTGCTTCAGCTGATCCATGTTGACCTTCACACCTATACATGAATTTCATCTGCAGATGGACGAGTTTGATTCCGTTGAAATGTACATTTCAGCGTATTCTTCCTGATTTGTTGCATTGTTTTTCTTACGGGTACTATTCACACTTTCACTAGTTAGTATTGTAAGTGTTCAAACGTCACTAAGTGGTACGATACACTAACACTTGGCTGTTTGACTTCACACGGAGCGCTGTGTAACCGATCGTCCTGCTCCGGCCACTTCTCCGACGGAACTACCCTATCAAGTAGAAGTAGAAGAATTTTTCAGTACGGTCGATGCCTACGCTATCATAGAAGGCCTGGACAAGCCGACACATTTCTGGGCGAACAAAGTAGTTCAGGCAATGGCCGCTTGGATCGCTTTATGTTCTGATGTTCTCATGTTCTGTCTATATCCTATATTGAAGATTCATACAATGACTCGAAATAATACATTTTTATTATCATTATGCTCGGTGTTAATCAGATATAAATATATAAAACAACTTAGAACACACTACACTTCATAGATTTCTTTCATTTTGCACTTGTTTATAACACAAGAATAAAGAATAGGGAAATAGGCCTAGATAGAACTACTCACCCGATTTTTACCTATTTCTATAATTTCAACACTTTTCTGTTCAGAGGCTTGCTCTTGAATTTATTTAATAAATCACAGTCATTAGTCACTTCCTTTGCATTATTATCAAGAATAGGCCTGAAAATTTTTGTAAGTATAACGTATGTGATGTGTGCTTGATCAAAGTCACGGCACTGAAACGTCTCTTTAAACTTTGGAGCGGTGAGGAATTTCAGCTTTCGGACAAGGTTACATTTTCCGAGATATCCTAACGCCCGCGTTGTAAATATTAATACATTTTTAAGAAGACGACGAATTTGCATCGGCACTTTGTCGGGGAGCAGGATTTCCTTCACAGTACTTACACTGTAATCTGATTCGACAAAGTGTAAGCTACATATTCTGGAATTATCATTCGGAGGCCAAGGAGATCCTTCTCTGCGGTCCTGTCGAGAAATAGCAAGCCTCCATTTCTCCCGTAAATTCGGATCTTTAGGAAAAATATGAAAATTTATATTTCTGTATATTTCTTCTCTGTGTCAGGTATGCAGTTAGGCACGCAACAATAAACCATCTTAACCTACAAAGTGGAAAGAGATACTTGACCGTAATTGGCCCCAGTGGCTCTGAACTTCGGAGCGTCGTTTGGCGACCACGGGGCCCTTAGCTGAGCCCTAGCATTTCTTCCACTTACCTGTGCCAGGCTCCTCACTTTCATATATCCTAGCCGACCTTCCTAGGTCAACTCTAGTTCTCTTCCGACCCCGACGCTATTAGGTTTCTGAGGGCTAGAGAGTCTTTCATTTTCACGCGCTTCGTGGCCCTTGTCTCCTTTGGCCGATACTTTCATTTTTCGAAGTGTCGGGCCCCTTCAGTTTTTCTCTCTGATTAGTGTTATATAAAGGATGGTTGCCTAGTTGTATTTCCTCTTAAAACAATAATCACCACGACCACCTTGGCGGTAATTTGGAAGCACATAACTAAACAAATGTTAAGTGCATCTCAGCAATCATCCATATATTGCAAATAGTGAGATCAAAGAAATTAAAAAACGACAAATTATTCATATTTTATGTTAGACAAGACCTTAGGTACCTTATAAAATGAAGTTTAATACGTTATTTCTTCTCATAAAACATGCTGCAATAACACACGTAATCATAATCATAGAATTCGCGCCAAACAACAGAACATAAACGCGAACCTAGCGGTGGAAAAGAGAAAACCTATTACAGCGCTTTTATGCAAGAAATTGGCTTTCTCGGTTGTACCAAATACAAATACAGTAGAGACAATACGCGACACTGAGCGAGATATCGAGGGACAGCTATTGGAGCCCACTCTAGCGGATAGACCTGAACAGTACTGATTCTCTCATAAGAGCACGTGCATTTTTGTGTGAAGTTTTTGGTGTTATTTATGCGTTTTCAGTGAGTTGGCATAATAAAATAGTAGCGTGTGTCATTTCTTGATATCTCCTCTCAACATGAGGGGAAAGGTATGTTTGGCTGCAGTAATTATGAAGTAGAGAAAAATGCGCGGTCGTTCTTCAGGTTCCCTCGTGACAAGAACATGTAAGTAATATTGTGTTTGCATATATATTCTTCCATTGACAGAGAATTTTATAGTACTTCATAATCTTCTGACCTGCTCGACCCATATTTTAACTGGCTTAAAATATAATACGCATATTTTATTGTATAGTGCAGCAGTTAACCTTCAATACCGATGTGTTGTTGTAGGTGTGATCTGTGGGTTTTGAAATGTCACAGAAGTGATTTGGGTAAGGTGAACAAGAAATAAGGGACGTTACGCTTATATAAGAATTATAAGATCTGTTCAGATCATTTCCAGGCCAGCGACTTTAAAATTCCTCGACTATACAGCCAAGGGTATGTTACATTTTTACTCTAATTGTACGTAAATATTCCTCAAAGCATCACTATCGACTACATTTTCATACTTTTCTTTCTTTAAGCCCTCTTCTCAGATTAAAGCAGGAATTGTATAGATTTTCTTTCTGTTAGTAGGCTTTATGTTAAGAGGAAAATTGTCCTGCTTTTAAATGTTAATTCATTGCATCATGTGTGTAAGGAATGTGCCGATATTTTTATTGACAAAAGTGTCTTAATGAGATCATACCATGTTTTTAAATGATAAAAAAAGACAAATCCAACCGTAAAAGTTCAGGCAGGAATGCTAAAGCAAAAAAAGTAATGCATAAATGAAAGATCAAGCCATTTCACAGCAGCCCATTTCATATCTTGTTTATGTGTCTAATTTCTGTCTTTGAACAATAACCTTTTAAATAATTGTTCATTCATTTATCCAGAATTGCTTTAGCAACTTCGAAGTTAATATCTCAATACCACTTTCTTTCTAGACGTAATTTATTTATCCATTTCCGTATAAACATTTCCATTGATATTTGAATTTAGCGCGATTTGTTCAGGTCAAGTCACTAGGAGCGCCACCGTCGAATTGTCTCCCATTTTAGCAAGGCGAAATCCGTAAGTGTCGCGTATTGTCTCTACTGTATTTGGTTGTACCGTTACGCTTACAAGTATTGGAACTGGGTGATATAACAGGCCCATTCAAATTTCAAGAAGAAAATAAAGGTTGTACGATACCCCCAGAAACTGTAGGCTGTCGTAAATTTGAACATATACCCTAGGTTGAACTTCGAGATCCAATTTAAATTTAATCATTCATCAATAACAATAATAACAACTGATTCTTTTTTTGTTTTCTGGTATGCGTGCAGTTGGATAGTGAAGTGCATCTTGTCTAATATGAGTATTTTGGACTTCTTTCTGAAGTATAAAGTTACCTGGAGGTAAGTAAATTATACCGGGTGTATATTCGTACAGACGAGGAACACCGCGCTGATTAAAACAAGAAGAGCTCTTTACTATGTCATGTTCAAGTTCGAAGTGGTTGGCATGTAATTTAATGTTACTCTAATTTATGAGGTGCTTGTAGGACAACTTGCGCAGTTTTTTCCGTATATTGTGCTATATATTTAATATTTTCTTAAAGTAACTGTGATTCCTTTCATTTTAACACTGTGTCCACAACCTTTAACATACTGCTGATACAGTTGGAGTCTACTGTTGCCAGTCTTCTAGATCTCAACAAAGAACATAACATCGTACGGTGCCTGATACGAAAATAGGTAAGCTTTATTGTCCAGTACATATTTTGATACAAAAAACAACCGCAAATATATATACCCCAATGAATATATCTAATAGCATTTGACGGCGCTTACAAGTGAATTGGCAATGGTCGGCTTGTGTACCGTGACCTATTTGAGGCATTCGATAGGGTAGATCTTGGTCGACTACTGGCAAAAATGAGTGCACTTGGATAGACAAAGGTGCGATGATGGGTGGCTATATTTCTATACAATAGAACTCAGAGAATTAGAGTAGGCGAAGATTTATATGACCCTGTAATAATTAATTGATCAGATTTCTGGGGATATACTAAAGACAATGGGTTGGGATATAGTACCATATCTGAAGTACCGGTACTTATTTGAATATTGTTTGGTCGGAGGAGCTACACCAGATGAATGGAGAGTTGCTATAGTAAGCCCTATGTATAAAGGAAAGGGTGATAGACATAAAGCTGAAAATTACAGGCCAGTAAGTTTGACGTGCCTTGTATGTAAGCTTTGGGAAGGCATTCTTTCTGATTATATTAGACATGTTTGTGAAATTAATAACTGGTTTGATAGAAGGTAATTTGGTTTTAGGAAAGGTTATTCCACTGAAGCTCAACTTGTAGGATTCCAGCTAGATATAGCAGTTATCTTGGATTCCGGAGGTCAAATGGACTGTATCGCGATTGACCTGTTTAAAGCATTTGATAGGGTGGATCATGGGAGACTACTGGCAAAAATGAGTGCAATTGGACTAGACAAGAGAGTGACTGAATGGGTTGCTATATTTCTAGAAAATAGATCTCAGAGAGTTAGAGTAGGTGAAGCTTTATCTGATCCTGTAATAATTAAGAGGGGAATTCCTCAAGGCAGTATTATCGGACCTTTATGTTTTCTTATATATATAAATGATATGATTAAAGGATTGGAATTGGATGTAAGGCTTTTCGTGGATGATGTTATTCTCTATAGAGTGATAAATAAGTTACAAGATTGTGAGCAACTGCAGCGTGACCTCAAAAATGTTGTGAGATGGACAGCAGGCAATGGTATGTTGATAAACGGGGTTAAAAGTCAGGTTGTGAGTTTCACAAATAGGAAAAGTCCTCTCAGTTTTAATAACTGCATTGATGGGGTGAAAGTTCCTTTTGGGGATCATTGTAAGTATCGGGGTGTTAATATAAGGAAAGATCTTCATTGGGGTAATCACATAAATATTATTGTAAATAAAGGGTACAGATCTCTGCACATGGTTATGAGGGTATTTAGGGGTTGTAGTAAGGGTGTAAAGGAGAGGGCATATAAGTCTCTGGTAAGACCCCAACTAGAGTATGGTCCCAGTGTATGGGACACTCACCAGGATTACCTGATTCAAGAACTGGAAAAAATCCAAAGAAAAGCAGCTCGATTTGTTCTGGGTGATTTCCGACCAAAGAGTAGCGTTACAAAAATGTTGCAATGTTTGTGTTGGGAAGAATTGAGAAAAAGAAGAAGAGCTGCTCGACTAAGTGGTATGTTACATGAGAAAAAATTCATTTTCAGGTCCTTATTGAAAATATTTGTATTAAATAACACTTGTATGTTTAAATATTCATCCACCTATTAAATACAATACAATTTTTTAAAAAATTTAGGACATTGTCCTTATTAAAATTGTTGACATTTCATTTTATATACTAATTTCATGTCAATAATTTTTATAAGGACAATGTCCTAATTTTTTTTTAAATTGTATTATATTGAATAGGTGGATGAATATTAAAACATACAAGTGTTATTTAATATAAGTTGTATGTTCCGAGCTGTCAGCAGAGAGATGGCATGGATTGACATTAACAAACGAATAAGTTTGAGTGGCGTTTATAAAAGTAGGAAAGATCACAATATGAAGATAAAGTTGGGATTCAAGAGGATAAACTGGGGCAAATATTCATTTATAGGAAGGGGAGTTAGGGATTGGAATAACTTACCAAGGGAGACGTTCAATAAATTTTCAATTTCTGTGAAATCATTTAGGAAAAAGCTAGGAAATAAACAGATAGGGAATCTGCCACCTGGGTGACTGCCCTAAATGCAGATCAGTATTGATTGATTGATTGATTGATTGATTGATTGATTGATTGATTGATTGATTGATTGATTGATTGATTGATTGATTGATTGATTGATTGATTGATTGATTGATTGATTGATTGATTGATTGATTGATTGATTGATTGATTGATTGATTGATTGATTGATTGATTGATTGATTGATTGATTGATTGATTGATTGATTGATTGATTGATTGATTGATTGATTGATTGATTGATTGATTGATTGATTGATTGATTGATTGATTGATTGATTGATTGATTGATTGATTGATTGATTGATTGATTGATTGATTGATTGATTGATTGATTGATTGATTGATTGATTGATTGATTGATTGATTGATTGATTGATTGATTGATTGATTGATTGATTGATTGATTGATTGATTGATTGATTGATTGATTGATTGATTGATTGATTGATTGATTGATTGATTGATTGATTGATTGATTGATTGATTGATTGATTGATTGATTGATTGATTGATTGATTGATTGATTGATTGATTGATTGATTGATTGATTGATTGATTGATTGATTGATTGATTGATTGATTGATTGATTGATTGATTGATTGATTGATTGATTGATTGATTGATTGATTGATTGATTGATTGATTGATTGATTGATTGATTGATTGATTGATTGATTGATTGATTGATTGATTGATTGATTGATTGATTGATTGATTGATTGATTGATTGATTGATTGATTGATTGATTGATTGATTGATTGATTGATTGATTGATTGATTGATAAGAAGGGAATTCCTCAAGGCAGTGTTATTGGATCTGTATGTTATGATATGAGTAAAGGACTGGAATCTGAGATAAGGCTTTTTGCAGGTGACGATATTCTGTGTAGGGTAATAAATAAGTTATAAGATTGTGAGCAACTGCAAAATGACCTCGATAATGTGAGATTGACAGCAGGCAATGATATGATGGTAAATGGGGTTAAAAGTCAAGTTGTGAGTTTCACAGATAGGAAAAGTTTTCAATTTTAATTACTCCATTGTGGGGTGAAAGTTTCTGATTAGAATCAGTAGGCCTAACTAGGTGTTAATATAAAGGATAGAACGTCATTGGTGTATTTACATAAATGAAATTGTAAATAAGTGGTTATGAGGGTATCTAGGGGTCATACTAAGGATGTAAAGGAGAGGGCATATAAGTCTCTGGTAAGATCCTGTAGTGAAGTACACAACACACTGAATCTGCTTTAACTACACTTTATTTTACACCACAATTATCGCTATCCCCCTCCAGTAACCAAGTTACGATACAAAGACAATATAAACATAAACAAAATATACCATAATCACAAGAATATTAAATATATACAACATCATCTAAATAGCGAGTTGGTAACCTGACAGTCCTTCCACTACGTGATTTTGTTACCACTTTCTCCTTGCTGGGTTTGTCCGGGGAATCCACGGTTGATCCATCAGGGGGGTAGAGTCCTTGCAAGACACCTGGTCGTTCTTCATGACGAGCTGTAGAAGTTTCATCATCTGCTGCTATGAAGTAGGCTGGTTTCAGGCGATCAATGGAGACATTCACAGATTTATTTTTTATGGTAACCATGAAATATTTATCAGTTTTGGCAGTTACCAGGAAAGGACCTTCATATGGGGCTTGAAAGGACCTTCATATGGGGCTTGCAAAGTTTTTCACTCTATCAATTCTCAGAAATATATGAGTACATTTACTCAAGTCTTTATGGATGAACACAGTTCGGGGAGTTTTGTGCTTAACTTCCACAGGTCTGAGTTGCTGCATGTGCTGCTGAAGTTTGGAGACAAAAGTTTCTGGTTCGGTATGAGATGGAGGGTTATCAAGAATTCACCTGGGAGCCTAATATGCGTGCCACACACAATTTGTGCAACTGAACTGTTCGAGTCCTCCCGGAGTGATGCGCGTAGACCTAGCAACACAGTCGGAAGGGTGTCTGTCCACCTTATAGTGTTGTGGGCTTTGATAGCAGTTTTTATTTTTCGATGCAGACGTTCAACTTTACCATTGCTCTGCGGATGATAGGGTGTCGTACGTTTAAGCTTCACAACACACAATTCAGAAAGATTCTTAAAGAGCTGACTTTCGAACTGTCGGCCTTGGTCAGTAACTAGATTTGCTGGGACTCCAAACCGCGTCACCCAATGATCATAAAATGATTTTTCTACCGTCTCTGCTGTTATATTTTGCAATGGTATTGCTTCCATCCAGTTGGTGAAGCGATCTATAAATGTGAGGCAGTAGAGATAGCCATCAGAAGGTGAAAGGGGGCCAACAATGTCTATGTGAACAGTGCTGAACCTCTCATCAGGTTCTTGAAAACGGCTGACTGGCGATTTGGTATGTCTTGTTATTTTGCTTTTTTGACATCCCATGCAAGCTTGCGTCATTCTTGATACCAGGCCAGATAAACTTGGAAGTCATCAGCCTAACAGTAGTCTTTTTCCCTGGATGCGCCTTGTTGTGGATCCGAAGAAAGAATTGTTTGCGAAATTCTTTTGGAATGTATGGCCTAATGTCGTTTGTGGAGGTATCACACCACAGTAACTTTCCAGAAGTCAGTGGGTAGCTCTTGAACACGAGTGACCGACTTTCCTCTTGAAGTTGTTTAAGTTCACTGTCTTGACGTTGGCTTTCAGCGACTGTGTCGTAATCGATGACAGTCATAGATTCAATCCGTGACAGGTTATCCGCAACGATATTGTCCTTGCCACTAATGTGTTGGATGTTTGTTGTAAACTGGGAGATATACTGAAGATGTCGCAACTGCCGTGGAGATGCCTTCTCATTTTTCTGATTAAATGCAAAAGTGAGTGGTTTGTGGTCTGTATATATTATGAAGTCTCTTCCTTCGAGAAAATGTTTGAACTGCTTGACAGAGAGGTAGATTCCTAACAGTTCACGGTCATAGGTGCTATACGCTCTCTGTGTATCGCTTAACTTCTTCGAAAAGAATCCAATAGGTTTCCATCCTTTTTCTTCATACTGTTGCAGGACACTTCCTACTGCAAAGTCACTTGCATCTACTGCCAGGGCCAGCTGGTATTTTGGGTCTGGAAATGTAAGCAGTGCTGCATTTGCCAAGTCCTGCTTACATTTTTCAAATTTTGTGATAGCTTCTGGTGTCCAGTTAATTTGTCGCTTATCTTTCTTTTTAGCACCTTTCAGATAAGCATGCAAAAGAGACTGCGTTTCTGCTGCATCCTTGAGGTAACGTCTGTAGAAATTAACGGTACCTAAGAATACACGAAGGTCATGAACTGTCTGTGGTAGTTTGTAGTCAATAATCGCTTTCACTTTATCTGGTAAGGGTCTGGAGCCTTCCGTGGTGATTAAGTGTCCCAAGAATTCCACTTGCTCTACACCAAGTACAGACTATGAGACATTGATTCGGAGGCCAAATTCATGTAGCTTCTCAAACACAATCTTAAGATGTTCACGATGTTCCTCTACTGATTTTGAAGCAATTAGGCAGTCATCAAGATATGGAAAAATAAAGTCTAGGCCTCTAAATACCTCATTAATGAAACGTTGGAAGGTGCTTGGCGCATTACGGAGTCCAAACGGCATCACATTAAATTCATATAAGCCAAACGGAGTGATAATAGCGTTTGTCTTCCTCTGCTACAGGGATTTGGAAATATGCCTTGAAGAGGTCGAGCTTGCTAAATATTTTCTTACCCCTCAAAATATGTTGAAAATCTTCAATCCGAGGAATCGGATATCGGTCTGGGATAGTTTGTGCGTTCAGTCGTCTGTAATCACCGCATGGTCGAAAAGTTCCATCCTTTCTGAGTACCAGTTGGAGAGGACTAGCCCATTGCGACTTTGATGGTCGAATAATTCCACTGTTTTGCATAAATTGGAATTCCTGTTTAGCATTGTGTAGCTTCCGAGGATCCAGCTGTCTGGGCTTGCAATAAACTGGTTGGCCTTCAGTTGGGATGAAGTGTTGAATGTCGTGTTTGATTTGAGTAGGTAGTAAATTAGGTTTCGTTAAATCTGGGTAACTGGATAAGAGATCGGCAAACTTTTGTGCATTTGACATTGTGCTAACAACATTATCAGCTGTGATGGCTGTTACTTCACCCATGACAGAGAGTTTAGTCTCGCCATCAATTAACTGCTTTTTATTTAGGTCAATTAGTAAGTCGAACTTCTTCAGAAAATCAGCACTTAATATGCCCTTGCCAATTTTAGCTGCTATGAAAGGCCATTGGAATTGTCGACGTTGTCCCAAATCAATATTCAGTGTTCTAAGTCCATAAGTTGGGATTTCTGTGCCATTAGCTGCAAATAATTTAAAATATGGGTCACAGTTTCTGTTACTGGAAGTGACAGGGGTTATTGAAACATCGGCTCCACTATCCACTAGGAAGTGCAAACCCGTGTTTTTGTCACGTACAAATAAACGGGGTTTACAGCAATCTTTACTACTTTCAGTAGTGGAGCTTGCTGCCAACTCTACTACTGTTTGGTGTTTTCCAAATTTTTCCACGAGCATGGAGGCTTGCATTTGTCAGGGAAGCACTTATTACCAAATCTGAAGTGGTAGTAACAGTATTTTCCGTTTGGATCGTTCTTCTTTTTGCTTCGGTTTCGGCTCGAACTTCGACTGCGGGGCCTAAAAGTGCGCATTGAAGCTGTCTGTTGCTCTCAGGCGGCTATCTGTGCAGAGAGTTTCGTGATAGCGTCGTTAGTTATGGACGCATCAGTACCGCTATTTTCCACACTGTAAAGTTTACTGCAGGGATTCATTTCAATGATTTTGTCGGCCATAATTGCGATTTTTTCCAAGTTTTCATCAGATACGATTAGAACATGTTTGATAGAGTCCGGTAATTTCTCTAGCCACAAGGCACGAAGCACTTTTTCGGAAACATTCACGCCTGCTAAGGACTGCATTTTCCTTAAAAGCTGACTAGGTTTCAGATCGCCTAATTCTAGGCCTGTTACCAACCGTTTTATTTGTTTATCTTCGCTTTCCTTGAAGATATTTAGAAGGCGTTCTTTAGCCACGGAATATTTCTTCAGTTCCGAACTTTTGATAATGTCCCAAATGTTTTCGAGATATTTAGGTTCGAGCTGAGACACGAGGTAGTTAAATTTAGTGTCCTCTTGGGTAATTCTTGAGATAGTAAACTGAGCTTCCACTTGAAAGAACCATATTTCAGGGTTTTCTATCCACAAAGTAGGGATCTTGATGCTTACCTTGTTAGCTTCACCCACCGTGTGTCCTGAATGAGATTCGTTTGCCGTTGGCGTACCCGTTGTGTTGTTTTCATCCATTGTTCTTCACGCTTACACTGCACTTACGCACTTCGCGATGTTTATTGCGCACTTCCGTCACTGAATCACGTCGGGGTCACCAATTATGTAGTGAAGTACACAACACACTGAATCTGCTTTAACTACACTTTATTTTACACCACAGTTATCGCTACACAAATGTACAAAAACAGCTCACTCCATCTTTACTTTTTTCTGCCGCTTTTCTCTCGGCAAAGAAGAGTTATCTGCGGTTTTTAGTTCACTCAAAGTCCACTAGGGGTGGCCTACAATCCCAACTGGAGTGTGGTTCCAGTGTAAGGGGCCCTTACCAGGATTACTTATTCAAGAACTGGAGAAACTCCAAAGAAAAGCAGTTCAAGTTCTTCTGGGTGATTTCCGAGAAAAGAGTAGTGTTGCAAAGTTTGGGATGGGAAGACTTGGGAAAAAGATACGAGCCGCTCGACTAAGCAATGTGTTCTGAGCTCTCAGTGAAGAGATGGCGGTAATAATGTTAGGAGACGAATAAATTGGAGTGGTGTTTTTACAAGTAGACAAGATCGCAATATGAAGTTAAAATTGGAAGTCAAGAGGACAAATTGGTGCAAATATTAATTTATACGAAGGGGAGTTAGGGATTGGAATAATTTAACAAGTGTGGTGTTTAGTAAATTTCCAACTTCTTTGCAATAATTTAAAGAAAGACTAGGAAAACAACAGATAGGCAACCTGCTATCAGGTCGACTGCATTAAGGCAGATCAACAGAGACTGACTGAATTGGATATGACATTTGTTCCATAAATCAGTTTGTATGGACTGTTTAACATAAGTGTACCTCTTTTAGGATCATGTTACACATGTGAGAAGTCTACATACACATACATCATTATAGACCGTTATGCCTTTTAGTGTTCATTCTGCAAGCCTCTGTGAATTTACTAAATGTTGCCACAATCCTCTATTTGCAACTAGTGCTGTGGCCTCATGTAGTTCTATACCTATTATCTTTAAATCGTTCGAAACTGAGTCTAACCATCATCATCATCATCATCTAGGTCTCCCGCTACTTCTCTTACCCTCCATAACTGAGTCCATTATTCTCCTAGGAAACCTATCCTCCTCCATTTGCCTTATGCCCCACCACCAAAGCCGGTTTATGCATACAGCTTCATCCATCGAGTTCATTCCTAAATTGGCCTCTATCTCCTCATTCCGAGTACCCTCCTGCCATTGCTCCCACCTGTTGGTACCAGCAATCATTCTCGCTACATTCATGTCTGTTACTTCTAAGTTATGAATAAGATATCCTGAGTCCACCCAGGTTTAGCTCCTATAAAGCAAAGTTGGTCTGAAAACAGACCGATGTAGGATAGTTTCGTCTGGGAGCTGACTTCCTTCTTACAGAATACTGTTTGTGGATATCATTACACTTACTGACTTGCCAGCTACAGTAAACCCAACATTAAATAGAACTGCACTTTTATTCTGTACGGAACTTTACATTGTTGATTTCTGCAATACCGTCCATAGATAACATTACGTTGTAAGGCACTCGATGAATTTGTTTACTATCTTAAGTGTCAGCCATACTGCCGTGGATATCATAAATACGGGCAGTCTACACACTTTCACTGGTGTTGCCTAGTGTGGCGAGGTCCAGCTGCGGCCCTCTAGGTTCCTTTGGCAGAGGGATGACATGGTTTCGCCACACCAGCCCCCATGGAGTTGAGGTAGTCACGGCTGCAAGTAGTCCGGGACCTAACTCTTCGGCCGGAGCGAGTTCTAGGTGCCGGTGATGCTGCAGCTCTGTCATTGTGGAGAGTGTTCTCTGGGCTGATGTGATGATCCTGAGTCGTATTTTGTCCAGGTAAGGTGTGTAATCAGCCAGGAGGAAAGCGAATTTTATGCGATCAATGCCGACGCGAATAGGCTTGCCTCTTATCTGTGCAGTCAGTGTCCAATCACTTCGATCTAACACTCGATGTGGGCCAGTGTATGGCGGCTGTAGCGCACCACGGACCGTGTCATCACGTAGGTAGACATGAGGACAAGTGTTCAAGTCCCTGAAGATGAAGGTGGAGTGTTGATTATGTCGTGATGCTGTTTTTGTGAAAGACTCATCCTTTAATTTCTTATTTACCTATGCATTGCTTTTGCATTTTATTCGGCTGATGATGACCCGGATTGGGGTCGAAACCGGTACCGCTTCAGCTTATAATTAAATAAGAATGTAATACTACATTTCTCATTTACTTGTATTGAATAGGTTGAACTACGTTATTTGTTATTTCAGTTTAATTGTGATACAGTTAAATACGGAACATCATGAATTTTTTTGTTGCTATTTGCGTTATGTCGCACCGACACAGATATGTCTTACGGCGACGATGCGATAGGAAAGGGCTAGGAATTAGAAGGAAGCGGCCGTGGCCATAATTAAGGTACAGCCCCGTGTGAAAATGGGAAACCACGGAAAACCATCTTCAGGGCTGCCGACAGTGGGGCTCGAACCCACTATCTCCCGATTACTGGATACTGGCCGCACTTAAGCGACTGCAGCTATCGAGCTCGGTACTTTTATCTTTAAAGGACGCAGTCGACTCATTTGTTGGCGGAGTCTTACTACGAAGCTTGAAGTGTCCTCGAGGCGGTTGTTTGTCGTGGCACAGAGCATTTCTCGTGGAAGTAGAATTGGTTCTCCGTAGACTAGCTCTGCTGAGGAAGCGCCAAGGTCTTCTTTATGCGCACTTCGGATACCAGGTAAGACCATTCGTAGGGCTTGCAGCCAAGACATATCAGAATGGCACATGAAGGCTGCTTTGAATTGACGGTGGAAACGTTCAACCATTCCATTGACACAAGGATGCCAGCTGGTTGTTCGGGAGCTTGAGGTTTCCGGTGAGAATCCTCAGGTTTCGTAACAACTGAGACTCGAACTGTCTGCCTTGGTTGGTCGTGATACGGTGTGGTGATCCAAAGCGAGAGATCCAGCATGCTACAAAAGCTTCAGCGACGTCTTCGGCTGTGATGCGTTCCAGTGGCCAGACTTCTGACCAGCGGGTGAATCGATCTACTGCTGTGAAACAGCATCGGTAATTTTCAGCAGGAGGGATTGGGCCGATGATATCCAGATGGACGTGCTGGAAACGAGCAGACGCTGGGGCAAAGTTACCAATTGGAGCGTTGTTATGGCGCATGACCTTTGAGCGTTGACATGCCTGGCAGGCTCGTACCCATGTACGGTAGTCTTTTTTCATGTGGGGTAATACGAAGCGTTCTGATGCTAAACGGGCGGTCGATTTTGCACCAGGATGACTTAGAGCGTGCAGAGAGTCAAAAACTTGTCTGCAAAAATGTGCAGTGATAAACGGTCTGGGTCGACGCGTTGAAGTGTCGCAGAACAAAGTGATGTTGGTTCCTGGTATCCGGACTTGCTGCAACCGAAGTGCTGAGTCACGGTTCAACAGATCAAGGAGTTCTGCTTCCCCTTCCTGTGATCGTGCCAAAGCGCAGAAGTCCAAGGTCCTACTGGCAATTCCATTGATGCGAGACAGTGCATCTGCGACTACGTTGGAGGAGCCTTCAATGTGCTGAATGTCTGTCATGAACTGAGTGATGTACGATAACTGGTTCAGCTGCACGGGTGGAAGTTTGTCGCGATGTTGCTAGAAGGCCTAAGTCAGGGGCTTGTGGTCTGTAAAGACTGTGAACTGCTGGGCTTCCAAAATGTATCTGAAGAGCTGCACTGCTTCATAAACTGCAAGTAACTCTCCATGGCCATTCGGTTTGCTTCGGAGACAGTTTCCTAGAGAAGAAGGCTAGAGGCTGCCAGATATCGTCCACGTATTGCTGGAGGCTAGCTCCAATAGCGCTGTTGGATGCATCTGTGAAGAATCCCAATGGTGCTTGCGTATCGGGATGCGCTAGGAGGATAGCTTGAGTGAGGCTTTCTTTACAGGCGGCAAAGATGCGTTCCGTTTCTGGTGTCAAGGGTACCTGTTGAGAGCCGCGTAAACTGGATACACCTGCGTGGAGTGGAGCAGGGTACTGCGATGCTGAGGGAAGGAATCGGCGATAGAAATTGATCATTCCCAGGAAACGTCTGAGATCACATGCAGTTTTCGGGAGAGGAAAATCCTGCAGAGCTGTGATGCATTCCGGGAGTGGTCGTGTCCCTGTGGCGGAGACTTTGTATCCGAGGAAGGTAACTCTCGGAGATCCTACCCTAAGACACTCTTGGTAGCGTTGATGAGGATGCCATACTCAGAGAGGTGGTGGAAGAGAGCTCGCTGGTGGCGCATGTGTTCTTCGGGACTCTTAGAGAAGACCAAGATGTCGTCGACGTACGCAAATGTGAAATCCAGACCCGATAGCACTTCGTCTATGAATCAATGAAAAGTTTGACCAGCATTGCGTAATCCGAAGGTCATAAAGGAAACTCAAATAGTCCGAAGGGCGTTATGATTGCAGTCTTCGGAATGTCACTTGAGTTCACGGGAATCTGGGTGTAGGCCTTCACTAGGTCGATAATGGAGAAAATAGTGCATCCGCTGAGCTGATGGCTGAAATCATGGAGATGCCGAGGTGGATACTTGTCAGGAATGGTCCGTGAGTTTAGGGCTCGATAATCTCCGCAGGGCCGGCAGCCTTCGTCCTTCTTCGGT
The DNA here is from genome assembly GCF_040414725.1 of Anabrus simplex. Classification (NCBI taxonomy): domain Eukaryota; kingdom Metazoa; phylum Arthropoda; class Insecta; order Orthoptera; family Tettigoniidae; genus Anabrus; species Anabrus simplex. The sequence continues at coordinate 455,102,766 of NC_090269.1, forward strand.
ACCAAATGGAGCCATGATGAACAACGACCCTCAGAGCAACGTGCTGTAACTTCCAGAAGCATGGCATCTAACTCCTTCTTAGTGATCTGGAGACGATCCCGAGCTGGACGACGAGCTCGGCAGGAGACAGGTTGTCCTGGTGTTGTGCGGATGAAATGTACCGTAGAATGGCATACTTCTCGCTGGGCTCCAGATGGATGAGTGAGGTCAGGAAATTCCTTTAAAATTTCATGAAACGTAGTCGGTACATTGAGAGCCTTCACACTGGGCTGTAGAGAGTTAGCAGTTTGGACGTTTACTGATAAGCCTGTGATGCCGTTGACCAAGCGTTAGTAACGACAGTCTGGCAGAGGATGGTAATAGGCGAGGAAGTCTGATTCTATGATGGGAAGTGCGACGTCGGCAACAACAAATTTCCATGAAAGTTCTCGTCAGAGTCCGAGGTTCAGTTTCAAGTGCAGACTCCCGAATGTGTGGATTGTGGAATTATTGGCAGCTGCGAGTTCATAACTTGTCTGATGGCGACGCCCTTCAGGAATTTATGCGGGAAGCAACTCAAATCCGACCCAGTATCGATCAGAAATTGATGTTTACTGCTCTTATCCGTGATAAAGAGGCAGTTTCCATCTGTTGGGCAACCATTTACCGCCGTCGCTCGTTGCCGTTGTAGTTTGACGGGAAGCTACAAGGTGATTCGCATTTCTGTGTCTTTTCGCGGAAGCGGCGATGGTACCAGCAGACACCTTGTGCACTGGCTGTCAGAGAAGACCTGCGGCTTTTGCTAGGACGGCTTGGCCGATCCCGGGAATGAGAGCATGCGTGGAAGGAAGTTTGCAGTGCTGCCATCTGGTGTGAAAGTTCATCTATCCTCTTCACGAGCTAACTCACCTCACTAACTGGTGGTGTATTCTTGGCGTGAAAAGTGGCGGGAAGTGTCACAGGTGAAACCTCAAGAATATTGTCGACCAAGGCGGCAACCTTATCTAGCGGCATCTCACTCTGTGTTTGTAAAATGGCCTGTACTTGTGACGGCAGGCGCTGTATCCATAACTGTCTTAATGCAATGTATCGGTGAAATTTGATGAAAATTGTGAAAAAAATCCATTTTTAGTTTTTACGTTCTTATAATGTTTATACTGTACCTTGTACTTTCTTTTTGAGCTTTGTTTTATTTAAATATCAGCCATTTAAAGCCGTTGGCGGCCAATTAAATGAACCGGCGCAAGTAGGCGTTGCCGCCCATCGACACTATTCTCATGAATATCTTTCGTTTTGTTTTTCGAAAATTTGGAATTGAGCGCGCGGGTTGAATGTAAGAAATTTTGTTCCTGTGGGCCTTTATGTTGGCTATTCTGACGGACTATCCATATATCGAGTGGAATTGGCGCTTATTTCAGTGATGGAGCTTGTCCATGTGTTGAGTGTAAACAAAGAGTTGTGATCTCACGTTTTGAGTTTATCATTCGTGTTTTAGGCCTACTCTGCTTTTCTGTAATTTCTGAAATGTTGTATTTGTAATAAGTGTGTTATAAATGATCCATAAACAATAACAGGATCTACTTAGTGCAAGCAGCTTAGTTTTTGAGGTTGGGATTTTTGAGGTTTTGTAATGATTATCAGTGTACATATTGGGAAGAAGAATTGAGACTTGTCGTTGCCGGAAGAATCGTCCTAGTAAAGTGTTGAATAAAGTGAAAAATACCATTTCTAACAGGAATAAGAATGTAAGTACTAGTTTTCAAGATCAAGTAGGGAAGTTAAAATTCCCACAACAAATATTGTGCCTGGGGAATGCATAGTGTAATTTGGGCTAAGTGTCCGAAGGAAGTGCTTATGTCAAATAAAGAACTGGAGATTGTTGTAACATCAGCAATTGCTGAATGCAACATGGGCTGTGAAGCAAGTGAGAGACTAAAAGCTAGTGGTAGGGGTGTTAAAGTTAGCAGCTCAGGACAGAAAATTAGTGTAATGAGGGACAAGCGTAGAATTGACCACAGTGGAGTGTCTGGGTGACAAGGGTTCAAAACAGCCCGAAGGAAACTAAAACTCTCAAAACTGCTAGTGAGGCCGGGAAGAAGGCAGCAGAGGGTACAACAAATGGTGCCGGGGAGTTGTAAGTCAACTAGATTCAGGTACTGGACTACTGTTCATCTCAAAGATGTCAATCTCTTTTTCCTCAGAATTTATTTTCCAGCACTTTTCAAGATTCAAAATGCTCCTCATGCCACACTTTTCAATCAATCTACTTGAAACTTTTAGGATAGTTTCAGATACAACATAATAACAAACTGATTTGCAAATTTTAAAATACATGCAATAGTTCAGTGGCAATCTAGTTTTTCTCATCTTGATCACCATAAAATATATTTTAAAAGTTATGCCTATGTGAAGTCATTTGTTCCTTTCAGTGTAATTAAAATTTGTCAAAACCATACATCACTTCTTTTATATTGGTCTTTTAAAACTAAGATTAAATTTTAGCCAGATCTGTTGAGCTGTTTGGCATGAGGAGCATTTTATAAATACATAAAAAATGTTTAAAATATTGATAAATGTATGAATATCTCAAAAACTGTTATGTATAGAAACGTGAAACTTCGTATGTTGTATCATACTGATACGGACATTAAATGGTCAAAATTCTAAGGTGATAGGATGAAAACTGTAGATTTTATTATTTTCACAGATGCATTGCTTTAAGGGGTTGTTTTGTACTTGTGTGCTGCCCGCGAGAGACCAAAGGTGTCGTAAGAACTAGGATGGCTTTTGGTACCGAACTCCTCCTCCATGAGCAATTGATGAACGCGTTGCTCTTCTGATAGAGAAAGACGCCAAATGAGTTCGGAATGCAGATACGTGTATGCATCTTGCGCCGGTGGGTTGGTAATAATATCTTCAACTTCTGCGGCATAGCGACTGTCCACCTGGGAAACAATGCACGCGTATTTTGTTGTGTTTTGCGTGATATAGGATACCTTGAACTGCGCTTCTTCCTGACCGAACCATAGCGCCAGCCTGTCTGGCCAGAAATCAGGTAAATTAACTCCAACACGATTCACTACAGTATTAACCTGTGAGGGTGGTGATTGCGGCATTTGCTGTTGAAGTTGCTGTTGTAGGAGGCGATTTTGCTCTTGTAATTGTTGTAGCTGCTGTTGTAATTGCTCCATAGCGACGGCGGTAACTAGCGAGTGAATAGCACTGACTTTATGTAGAAAACTCTATCACACTATATTAATAACGTCGGGGGCACCAAATGTGAGCATCATTACACTTACTAACTTGCTACTTATAGTAAACAACATTAAATAGATGTGCACTTTTATACTGTACAGAATTTACATTGTTGTTTTCTACAATTCCGTCCATAGATAACATTACGTAGTAAGGCACTCGATGTATTAAGTGTCAGCCATGCCGCCATGGATATCATAAAGACTACGGGCAGTCTACACAGTGTGGCGTGGTCCAGCTGCTGCCCTCCAGCTTCGCATGGCGGAGGGATGACGTGGGTTCGCCACATGTTGATCGCAACTGCGGGCTCACTGCATTAGCTTCACTGCACCTTGACTCGATCTCACTATATTATCAATCAAGCAATCAATCAATCAATCAATCAATCAATCAATCAATCAATCAATCAATCAATACTGATCTGCATTTAGGGCAGTCGCCCAGCTGGCAGATTCCCTATTTGTTGTTTTCCCAGCCCTTTCCTAAATTATTTCAAAGAAATTGGAAATTTATTGAACATCTCCCTTGGTAAGATTTTCCAATCCCTAACTCCACTTCCTGTAAATTAATATTTGCCCCAGTCGTGTACAAATGTCATTCCACGCCATCTCTCCGCTGACAACTCGGAACATACCACTTAGTCGTGCAGCTCTTCTTCTTTCTCCCAATTCTTCCCAGCCCAAACATTGCAACATTTTTGTAACGCTACTCTTTTGTCGGAAATCACCCAGAACAAAACGAGCTGGTTTTCTTTGGATTTTTTCCAATTCTTGAATCAGGTAATCCTGGTGAGGGTCCCATACACTGGAACCATACTCTAGTTGGGGTCTTACCAGAGACTAATATGCCCTCTGCTTTACATCCTTAATACAACCCCTAAACACCCTCATAACCATGTGCAGAGATCTGCACCCTTTATTTACAATCCCATTTATGTGATTACCACAATGAAGATCTTTCCTTATATTAACCCCTAGATGCTTACAATGATCCCCAAAAGGAACTTTCACCCCATCAACGCAGTAATTAAAACTGAGAGGATTTTTCCTATTTGTGAAACTCACAACCTGACTTTTAACCTCGTTTATCAACATATCATTGCCTGCTGTCCATCTCACAGCATTATCGAGGTCACGTTGCAGTTGCTCACAATCTTCTAACTTATTTATTACTCTATAGGGAATAACATCATCCGCAAAAAGCCTTACGTCTGATTCCACTTCTTTACTCATATCATTTATATATATATAATAGAACATAAAGGTCCAATAATACTGCCTGGAGGAATTCCCCTCTTAATTATTACAGGGTCAGATAAAGCTTCACCTACTCTAATTCTCTGAGATCTAATTTCTAGAAATATAGCAACCCATTCAGTCACTCTTTTGTCTAGTTCAATTGCACACATTTTACCAGTAGTCTCCCATGATCCACCCAATGAAATGCTTTAGACAGGTCAATCGCGATACAGCCCATTTGACCTCCTGAATCCAAGATATCTGCTATATCTTTCTGGAATCCTACAAGTTGAGGTTCAGTGAAATAACCTTTCCTAAAACCAAACTGCCTTCTATCGAACCAGTTATTAATTTAACAAACGTGTCTTATATAATCAGAAAGTATGTCCTCCCAAACCTTACATACAGTGCATGTCAAACTGACTGGCCTGTAATTTTCAGCTTTATGTCTGTCACCCTTTCCTTTATACACAGGGGCTACAATAGTAACTCTCCATTCATCTGGTATAGTTCCTCCTACCAAACAATAATCAAATAAGTACTTAAGGTATGGTACTAAATCTCAACCCATTGTCTTTAGTATATCCCCAGAAATCATATCAGTTCCAGCCGCTTTTCTAGTTTTCAACTTTTGTATCTTATTGTAAATGTCATTGTTATCATATGTAAATTTTAATACTTCTTTAGCCTTAGTCTCCTCCTCTATCTGGACATTATCCTTGTAAGCAACAATCTTTGTATACTGCTGACTGAATACTTCTGCTTTTTGAAGATCCTCACATACACACTCCCCTCGTTTATTTATTATTCCTGGAATGTCCTTAGAACCTGTTTCTGCTTTAAAATACCTATACATACCGTTCCCTTTTTCACTAAAATTTGTATGACTGCCAGTTATGCTTGCCGTCATGTTATCCTTAGCTACCTTCTTTGCTAGATTCAATTTCCTAGTAAGTTCCTTCAATTTCTCGTTAGTTCCACAGTCATTCTAACTCTATTTCTTTCCAGTCTGCACCTCCTTCTTAGTCTCTTTATTTCTCTATTATAATAAGGTGGGTCTTTACATTCCTTACCACCCTTAAATGTACAAACCTGTTTTTGCTTTCCTCAACAATTGCTTTAAACCCATCCCAGAGTCTGTTTACATTTTCATTTACTGTTTTCCACCGATCAGAGTTAATTTTTAGAAACTGCCTCATGCGTGCTTCATCAGCCATATGATACTGCCTAATACTCCCACTTTTAAGACCTTCCTTTCTATCACATTTATTTTTAACTACGACAAAAACAGCTTCATGATCACTAATACCATCTGTTATTTCAGTTTCTCTATAGAGCTCATCTGGTTTTATCAGCACCACATCCAGGATATTTTTCCCTCTGGTTGGTTCCATCACTTTCTGAATCAACTGTCCTTCCCATATTAACTTATTTGAAATTTGTTGGCCATTCTTCCTGTCGTTCGCATTTCCTTCCCAATTGACATCTGGTAAATTCAGATATCCCGCTACAATCACATTTATTTCCATGTCGTTTCCTACATAGCTGATTATCTTATCAAATAATTCTGAATCCGTGTCAGTGATACCCTTTCACGATCTGTACACTCCAAATATATCAAGTTGCCTATTATCTTTAGAAATGAGCCGTCCACCTAGAATTTCATGTGTCTCATCTTTAACTTTTTCGTATCTTACAAATTCTTCTTTCACCAGAATGAATACTCCCCCTCCTACCATTCCTGTCTTATCTCTACGATACACACTCGAGTTCCGTAAGAAATTTTCTGCATCCATTAAGTCATTTCTCAGCCATGATTCAACTCCTATTACAATATCTGGTAAATATATATCTATTAAATTACTTAAATCTATTCCTTTCTTTACAATACTTCTACAGTTCAACACGAACAGTTTTATGTCATCCCTACTTGATATCCAGTTCCCTGTTCTCTTACCACCGATCCATAGGCCACCCCGTTTGCCTGAATGTACCTCCCTATTACCCTTCCAGACAAATTTCCTAACTTATACGTACCACTGCAGTTTAAGTGAAGGCAATCTGAGCGCAGATCCCTATCTCCTACCCACCCATTAGGATCTAGAAATTTCACTCCCACTTTCCCACATACCCACTCCATAGTCTCATTTAGATCACCGATCACCCTCCAGTCAATATCCCTTCTACACAGTATTCCACTAATAACAATCTCCGTTTTCTTAAACTTCACCCGTGCTGCATTTACCAGATCCCACACATCTCCAGCTATGTTGGTACTTATATCAGCTTGCCTTACGTTGTTGGTACCAATGTGAAACACTACCACCTTCTCCTTCCCCTCCTCCCTCTCTTCTACTTTCCTCAACATCTGCCTCAACCTAATTCCTGGTTATCACTCTACCCTGGTTGCCTTTCCTCCGCACACTTTCCCCACATGTCTAACGATGGAATCCCCTATGACCAGAGCCTCAACCCTACCCACCTCATTTGATTCCTTCCCCTTCTGGTCAGCCCTGTCTTTCCTAATAGCTGCAGCTGACTTCACCCTCCCTTTTCTCCTTCCCATGACCCTGTTCCACCTGTCTTTTCCTATCCTCTATTCTACATTTCCCTTTCCTACCTTTTCCCTTCCTCCTACTGGGAGAACACACATCCTAAATACCTTAAATCGTCTACCTGCTGAAGCTTTGTATCACCAATTGACGTTCATTTCTCTCAGATTTCTTACTGTCATCAATGTATTCTTCGAAAGGTTAATTTTCGTACCACACTCATTGCACCATTTTTCGAGTTGCAAGATATTAGACTGCAGGCACAATCTGCCATTAAGACCAAGACGTCAGTATAGGCCAGACTGCTTACCATATTTCCACCTAACTGAATGCCTCCCTGCCACTTTATACCTTTCAGCAGATGGTCCATGTAAACTACGAACAACAAAAGTGAAAGAGTACAGCCTTGTCTAAACCCCTGTAAGTACATTGAACCAAGAACTCATTCTAACATCAATTCCCACTGCAGCCCAATTGTCAACATAAATGCCTTTCATTGATTTTAATAATCTACCTTTAATTCCATAGTCCCCCAGTATAGCGAACAACTTTTCCCTCGGTACCCTGTCACCTGCTTTCTCTAGATCTATGAAACATAAACACAACTGTCTATTCCTCTCGTAGCATTTTCAGTTACTCGGCACATACTGAAAATCTGATCCTGACAGCCTCTCTGTGGTCTGAAACCACACTGATTTTCATCGAACTTCCTCTCAACCACTGATCGCACCCGCCCTTACAAGACGCCAGTGAATAATTTGCCTGGTACACTAATTAAGGTGATACCTCGATAGTTGGAGTCCTTCCTGTTCCCTTGCTTATAGATAGGTGCAATTACAGCTTTTGTCCAATCTAAAGCTACCTTTCCAACACTCCACGCTAATCTTTTTATTCTATGAAGCCATTTCATCCCTTCCTTCCACTATACTTCACCATTTCAGGTCTTATTTCATATATTCCTGCTGCTTTATGACAGTGGAGTTTATTTAACGTCCTTTCCACTTCCTCAAGCGAAATTTCACCAACATAGTTTTCCTCCTCCCCATCAGCTCCGTTGTTTCCGACACCACCATGAAGATTTCGTTTTTCGTTGAGAATATTTTCAAAATATTCCCTCCACCTGTCCAGTGATTCCCTAGAATCTATTATGAGTTCATCTGAATGACCCAAAACACTGTTCATTTCCTTTTTTTCCTCCCTTCTTGAGATTCTTTATTACTGTCCAGAAAGGTTTCCCTGCTGCTTGACCTAGTCTTTCCAGGTTATTATCAAAATCTTCCCACGACTTCTTTTTTTATTCAGCAACAATTTGTTTCGCCCTGTTTCTTTCATCTATGTACAATTCTCTGTCTGCATCTGCCCTTGTGTGGAGCCGTTTCTGACAAGCCTTTTTTACGTTTACAAGCTGCTCTCACTTCATCATTCCACCAATATATTCCCTTTTTCCCATCTTTACACACAGTTGTTCCTGGGCATTCCCTTGCTGTTGCTACTACACCAATATGTATGCCACCAATTCTCTTTCCATATCCTGAACATGCTTACTGTCCACTGTTCCGAACTTTCTACTAATTACGTCCATGTACTTCTGCCTAATTTCCTTGCCCTGGAGATTTCCTATCCTTATTCATTTACAGACAGATTTCACTTTGTGTATCCTAGGCCTACATACTCCTAGTTCACTACAGAGCAGATGGTGGTCTGTTTCATCAAAAAAATCCCCCCAAAACTGTACATTCCTCACAGATTTCCTGAATTCGAAGTCGGTTAAAATATACTCTATTATGGATCTGGTACCCCTAGCTTCCCGTGTGCAGCGGTGAATAGCCTTATGCTTGAAGAATGTATTCGTAACTGCTAAAATTATACTAGCACAAAAGTCCAGCAAACGCTTCCCATTTCCATTAGCTTCCATATCTTCCCCATATTTACCAATCACCCTTTTGTATCCTGCAATTTTATTTCCAACTCGCATGGAAATCGCCCATTAGCATTATCCTATCCTTGCTGTTGACCCTGACTACGATGTCTCTCAATGCTTCATAAAACTTTTCAATTTTATCCTAATCTGCAACCTCACATGGTGAATACACAGAGACAATTCTCGTCTTAATTCCTCCAACTCCCAAATCTACTCACAACATTCGCTCGTTTACGTGCCTAACAGAAACTATGTTGCGTGCAATAGTATTCCTGATGAACAGCCCTACCCCAGATTTTGCCCTTCCCTTTTTTAACACCCGTCCAGTACACTTTATAATCTTCTAGCTCTTCCTCTTTATCTCCCTTTATCCAAATATAACTTATTCCTAGCACATCCAGATGCATTTTCTTTGCTTACTCAGCCAGTTCTACTTTCTTTCTTACGTAATCCCCATTCATATTGATAGCTTCCCATTGAATTCCATTTCGTTCGCCAAGTTGTTTCCCAGGAGTCCCTCGCCTGTCAAATGGAATTGGGACTCCGTTACTCCCCTAGGTCCGAGGTTTGCTTAAAATGTTCTGAGCTCGGCAAATTCAGGAAGAAAAATGCTACCCTACTTACACATAGTCCAAGTGAGGATCTCTCCTCTAACGGATTAGGGGCCACTGGTGGATTGTATAGCCCTAGCTGCCTGACCACAAGGGGGGGCCATGACTCATAATATGTACGGGATGTCCGCTCTCATTCCGTAGCTGCTGGTCTCCCCACTCTCAGGACCACTTACTAGGCCACTCAGCCGTTGCCCATGGTTCATGAACTAGGATGTGACTACAGTAACCCACTTCATGAACAGTAAAAATAAATTAAGCATAGGCCTTTGTTTTCTTATTTTAAATTATGTTACATTGGCCTAGTAAAATGTTTTAACATAAAGCATTAGTGAGGTAAAACTGGAACTAGAAATAAAGTTAGGAAATGACTTACATACATGTACAAAATTGAACTGAACTTAGTGACATTTTTTAAATAACACACTAAAATAAGTTTTACACCTTCCTGGCTTTATCTTTGGCAGGAAAGATCAACAAGATCAGAAAAGCCAATTATTATAAATTTGTTTTCTATGGCTAAAATTGCAAAATATTTCAGAGCGTTCTCATCAGTTGTGCTTCCCTGCCAGGTTTTGAGAGAGTTGACCGATCTGCTAACGGACCTCCCAGGAGGGGACACAATTATTGGATTTGTGGAACAAGCTTGATTCTGGTGTACTAGTGAACGATAATAACTTCAGTTTTTTTAACGATGGGTTGAGAAGCTTAAGTGGATACTTTTCTGAGTCAAACGCTGTACTATAGGTGCTTTTAATATCCATTATATTTTTGTTTAAACTTTCTGCATCTGCTAAGTGCTAGGGGTACTTAGAAACAAGAGCATTTTTTTCGATTTGATCACTATCCATGTCTATGGAAGTAAAAATTGGTGAATAATGTCACGTATCAATTCAAAACCGGCAAATGCAGACTTAAAATCTCCCATGACAAAATCCAAAACAGGAACAATTAAAGAAAACTTGAATTTATTTGTTAGTTGTTGTTTAAGTGTGTCCTCAAGTGTGTTTTCTTCCACGTTTGGTAGCCTACTATGTCACATCCTATTAACAAAGTGAGAGGAGATACCAACTGATTTGACAACTACTTTTGATTCCTGCAAAATGTTTTCGTATGAATCGCGTATGTTCTGAATCTCATGAATGAGTTGGGTCTTGACATCGGAGGAAATCACTTTGCTCTGAGTGATGGCATTCTTCTGGTCAATAGGAGACAGAACATTGTGCTAAAATGATGACATTCAAAGACCCTTGGTAGATAGAATGTACTTGTTGAGTGCCGAAACAGTGTTTTGTGCTAATAGAGTCAAAGTAGTAAATGTCTTCTAGGACCTGGTCTCGAACTTTGAGAATCGAAGGATAGTTCTTTGTTATTAGGTACACGGCTCGTGGCCTTTCATTCCAGTGGATCTCAGAAAGCATTTGCAGAGATAATGGGACAAGTTTCAACAATTCCCAGCGACCAGTGCTGCTAGAAAACAGAGGGAACAAATTTTCCATGTTTCCAAAAAATGTCAATACTGCATGGGTCACTATTGTACCAGGAAAGCTTGTCCAGTAATAAAGTCCATGTACAGGGAGTTTCATAAAGAATATACGTATTACAAAGTATTATTTTGTCAAACTATCGATCGCTCCGCCTCGGCTCGGCTCGGCTGTTGGAGAAACGAATACATAGTCTAGTTTATATTGATAACCGCTAGATGTCAGTTGTCTTCTGTTTTCTTGGTAACCGTCACATGTTTAAACTGGCTACTCCGCAGGAGAAATCATTTTGTGTTCTCGAGTTTGCGAAGTGCAACTCCGTGATTACTGTAACCGGTACTTCAGCGGCTTCACCAAACAAAGTTAAAGGGAGGAAAGAAAATGCAATTACACGGTACCTGAGATGCTACGCACACCATGAAACATCTGATGAACTACGCAGAACTCCGCCGAAAACAACACTGGTAAATACCAGTAAAGGCAACTTGATGATAATAAACCAGGAACGTAGAAAGGGGACTGGAAACCATAACAAGGGCCATGGAGGTGCGAAGGTTGCGGTTTTCCGAAAAGCCAACAGTGATCTCTTGTTTTCAAAATATTATTTACAAAATCGACAATACAAGTTAACTTCCGAAACAAATTCAGATGTACACCAAATCTAGATACACACGACACATGACTTGGACGTTCTTGGACAAATACAACTTAGATGTTCCTAGACAAGAGCTTTGCCATAAGTTCAGAGAGTTAAGCAAGTACATTTCAGTACAAATCAAATTCTACAAATACAATCTTGGAGGTAAGGGGAAGCACAAAATACTATTACATTTTAGAGTGAAATCTTAATTTGCTTTTCACAACATGTGATAAAAAGAGTGGCGCTTAGCGCAATCTTCTGTGCTACACCAAAGAAAGCAAAATGGAACTTCAAGCCGGACAGAAAACAACGGCGCTTACCCGACGGCAGCCCATTCTGGTACCGAGAAGACGTTCACGACGTCAGAACTTCGGCAGACTCGGCAGGCCAAGACCAAGACGGCTCAGAGACTTTCAGACCTGACAAAAACTGCTTAGCCCCCTTTAAAGGGAAATCTGGCCTTGGAGTAGCCAATCAGAACACAGGAGCTTGTCCGGATTGACCAATCACAACTCTTTCTGCGTTCGCGATCTTTAAATCATTTTCTCGAATACATACGATCGCGAATCTTCCATTTCCATAATAGTAAGAACATACTTCTAGAATGCATTACTAACAAAGGCCAACACACCCTGTTCAACAATGCAAGTCACCAACTTTCTGGACTGTTCCAGTTAATATAGAAATGTAATCTACTAGTTACAAGTACAATATGTTACCCAAAACATTTACACTGTACAGGTTAGGTACCTGAATGGAATACAAATAAAATATTGTAGCACAACACTCCAGATCATACAGTAAGTACTACTTAAAAAAGATTTACAAATGAAATCTTCTACAAACACTTTCCGCTTCACATATATTCTACACCTGTATCATCTCCTCCCCTCCGAAAGTCGAGCCACGCTCGTCCATTAACATAATATTACGGGGGGGGGGTATGTGATCACTTCTGGAAACGTTCTCACTATAGTACAGATTAGTAAGGATACATGACAGTCACTTCACCAACAACCATGAATTTCTTTAATTTGAACTTCCAGCAATAAAAATATACTGTCACTACACCGAAGGTCCTTTCAGTTGCCTGGACTTACGGTTTACCAGTAAATCCCACATAAATGTTCACGAGGATAATCATACTAAAAATGCGCTGGAAAATTGCTTCGACGATTTCAACTCTGTCCACAAAAAGGATGTTCACTCATTCCTTCTACCCAAAAGTCAAACCTTTTCGCTTTCTAGTAAAACAGCGTTCAAGGCCTCCTCTTAGGAAAGGTTACGGACTAAGTATCTTGCACCACTTTTCACGCCAGTCATAGGATTGATGTTGCACAGCTAGGCCACAGGTTCTTGCTGATGATGTGGCTACCGAGACTGCCGTTTGCCGCCAGCCTCCATTCAAGTTCAGTCCAAACCATGTAGATAGGTAAGTTGCAGTCCAGTGGTATCTTGCACCAGATAAGCAGATGGGGGTTTGACACCGTCCAGTCAGACTGCCTCCATTAGGACGTTCGTCTCAGGATTGTGGTGCAGGATGGTAGCGCCCAAGGCACACAGTGTGCCTCCCAACTTGTCACTTTCGGTTGCCGTCAGAAGAAGTTGGTCACTGCAGCCACTGTAACATAAACCAAACCGCAGCAGACAGGGGGATACTTGAGATAAAACTACGCTGCTTGGCTCTAAACTCTTGCATAGAGTCACCCAATGGGTGGCTCAGTGAGTATGCAGTATGGGCGTCCCCTCGCACACCAGGGATGTTAGGGCACCTAGCCCCGGGTTAAGCACTATCTATAATCCATTTATTTGACAAGTTTACGGAGGGGGTGAAAGGAAACTACAGGAGTTTACCCTAAGCCTAAAAGTTAGGGGAATCAATTCCACTGAGTGACCCTAAACTAAAACGTACCTAACTTATTATACTTAAAACATTACACTAAGGTAGATAAGTGCCAGAGGATATCTAAAGTATTTACCTACTCAATTACTTACAACTACCTTACACACAAACTTATTACCTTATAACTGAAATCTTACAAATACCTTACAAGAAACTTATCATTACCTTACAACTAAAATCTTACAAATAACTTACAACTAAATATACATGCTCACCAACAATGGTATTTACCCCTCCCTACACCACTTAAGGTACCTTCACCTGGGAGAGGTGGACTCTGCTGATCCTTTTCCTTTCGGGATCGCTCACCAATAATGTGACCGGAGTAAGGAACTTTAAGATGGTGCAGGGACCTCGAAATCTGGGGCCACCTTACTGATAACGTGGTCCGCAGCACTACTGACGGGGTGCGTTTTAATAAACACCTGGTCACCCACAGACGGATCGTGCGGCCTTCGCCCGTGGTTGTAATTACGCTGGACCTTAGCGTAATAAACCTTCAAGTTCTTTCGTGCACGGTGACAATTAGCTCGGATCTTTTCTGGGCTGGCATCGATGGGCAGAAGATCATTAAATGACCACAGATTAAATAGTGGAGAATTTGGAGTAAAAGCCAACATTATCAAAGCAGGGGTTTGCTTGTGGCTTTCATGGACGGCATTGTTAAATGCAAACGACAACCAATTTAGTGATGAATCCCACTTGGAGTGGTCAGTGGAGTGATAAGCGATGAGGGCAGATCGCAGGTTACGATTCACTCTCTCAGCATAATTTGGCCTCGGGTAATACGGGGTAGTGGTTACATGAGCAATGGATAGATCAAAACAGAAATTCCGGAACTGAACAGAAGTGAAGGCCCTTGCGTTATCACTTACCGAAAATTGACAGGGTCCAAATGAAGCAAATATCTGTTTCAAGCACGAGATGGTGGTGTTAGCGTTAGCCATACGAGTGGGAAACAGCCACGTAAAACGCAAAAAGGCGTCAACACACACAAGTATGAAACGATGGCCGTTCCGTGATCTCGGGAAGGGACCGATGTAATCTATGAACAGAATCTGCATTGGGCGAGAAGCTTGCTCGGAAGACAAGAGACCTATACGAGTATTCGGGGTGGGTTTACTGATGTTACAAGTCTTACAGGACTTGACAAGGGTACGGATCTCACTATCCATGGATTTCCAATTGAAGTGCTTACGAATTTTCTCTCTCGTTTGGAAAACGCCCAGATGACCGCCCACTGGTGATTCATGAAAATGTTTGAAGAGAGCCGGGACCAGGTTACTTGAGACTACAATTTTGGAGTCTCTGCGACCGCAAGCAGGACAACACAAGACACCATTCTTAAGGATGTAAGCCTTAACATGCTCACCGAATTTAATCCTGTCGATAATAGTTTTTAACTCAGCGTCGTCCTCCTGATGTTTGGTTATATCCTTGAACAGGAAGGAAGAGTCAGTGAGAACTACATTCACAAAGGCTGATACTTGTTCAGGAGAGGGGTCTGCAGGCTCTGATTGAGGGTCAGAGCTGCCTGGATAGAACATCCTACTGAGGCCATCAGCCGCAACGTTTTCCATGCCACGAATGTGGTGAGCTTCAAATTGGAAAGCTGAGATGCGCACTGCCCAACGTGCTAGATGACCGGTCCTTCGCGGCTTGGCCAGTACCGAACTCAACGCCTGATTATCAGTTTCCAGATCGAAAGAAAGATGTTCCAGGTACTTTCTGGAGCGTTCTAAAGAGAAGACAACAGCTAAGGCTTCAACTCATAAATGAAATAATTTCGTTCAGCAGGATTCAGGGCACGAGAAGCACAAGAAATAGGGTGATGCCCTTCTTGAAATTTCTGAAGAACACCGGATATGTCTGCTGAAGAGGCGTCAGTCTGAAGGATGAAGCGTTTAGAAAAGTCTGGCATAGCCAGTACAGGAGCGTTACATAAGGCGATTTTCAAGTTCATGAAGGCTTCACGTTGGGCATCACCCCACACAAATCTGGCATTCTTTCTTCTCAAGGCATTTAATGGGGCTGCCCGTTCAGCAAAATTGGGAATGAATTTACGAAAAAATTAACTATGCCAATGAATCTGGCTACAGCCTTGACGTCCTTTGGCGTGGGAAAATTCTGGATGACGGCAGTACGAGACTGATCGATTGAGACACCCCCCCGACACAATATGGCCTAAGAAGGACATTTGGGGTTGTGCGAAAGATACCTTGGTCGCCTTGACGGTTAGACCTGCTTTACGCCGTCTTTCAAGCACTTCGTTGAGATGGACAAGGTGTTCCTCGAAGGTTTCACTAAAGTTCACCAAATCGTCAAGGTAATTATAAACGAACTTGAACTTAAAATCAGATAAAACATAATCCAGTAACCGAGTAAGGACAGCAGCTCCAGTCGGCAGCACGAATGGGACGCGCTCAAATTCATATAGGTTCCAATCGGTCGCAAAGGCTGTGAGATGCTTGGATTCTTCGGCAAGAGTTATCTGGTAATAGGCCTGTTTGAAATCGAAAGTAGTTAAAACGTTTGCTTTAGCAAACCAAGGAAAACAAGAGTGCAAATCAGGAAGGGGAACAGATTGAAGGACCACCTTTCGGTTCAACATCCGATTGTCCACTACAGGACGATAACCACCTTGCGGTTTAGGGACCAGAAACATGGGAGAAAAATAGGCTGACTTGGAAGGGTGTAACTCTCTGTCAGCGAGCATTTGATCAATAATAGCCTTAAATGCTTCCATTTTGGGAGGTAACAGCCGATACGGAGGAGAGCGGACGGGTATGTTATCCGTGACTTCAATTTTGTACTCTAAGACATCGGTGACACCTAACCTGTCGGTAAAGACATCAGGGGAACTTATCGCAGAGTTTCCTAATTTGATTGGCCTGCTCTTCGGTTAAATGATTCAATTCGAAAGCTTTGGGTTCGTCAGAATCTTCAGGAACAGCGTTAACGTGACAAGGCAGAATAGGCGAGCGATCACACAGCTCACAGGTTCTTGCACAAAATTTGAAATGGTATCTGTTGAACTGCAGGTCAAAAATCATGCCCTTTTTAACAATAAAATTGGCACCCAATATGAACTGACAGGATAAATCTTTTGCCACTAGTAGTGGCATTTTCCATGTGAAATCACGAACTCTAATCTTGACCTCCAGTGATCCTACAATGTTCAATGATTTGAAATTAGCAGCATGGCAGGTTAAGGACACGGGTTCTAATGTAGGTAACTTGCAAACAGTTTTCATAGTATTTTACCAGGTCTCACTCATCAAGTTGACACTACTCCCATAGTCTAGTAATGCTCAGACACGTTGATTATTTACCTCTATGCATAAATACGGTAATTTACTAGAATGTATGGCAGAAATACTACAAGATTGTAAGAAATGAGCACCAGAGTCAGACTGGGAGCAATCATTAGCCTCAGGATTAAGTAAATCATCCAAGGTACAGTCATGATTGACAAAATAAGAAGCCATGCTTTGGGGTTTCTGGGGTTTCAGAGCCTGAAGTGTTACGTGGGCACTGCCTAGAGAAGTGCCTAGTTGACCCATAGTTACGGCAAGAAGTATGGGTGGAAGAGCCTCTACCCCTGGCAGGTTTTACATTGCCTAATGCCCCAGCCTTAGGACAATCCCGTTTGAGATGAGCAGAGGAGCCACAGTTGAAACATGAACGAGGATTATGCGAGTTGGGTGCAGGTGACGGGGCTGTTTTACAATCCTGAGGAGAGGGCATGCTCATAGGAGGTGGGGCTAATGCAAGACGCAACTGGTCGGCATATCGAACACCTTCTGCCGAAACTGTAACGGCTTCCAACTGGGCGAACGTTGCTGGTCGCGGTGAAAGGGCCAGATATGATCTGTAGTTCGGGGCGAGACCTTCAGTTATGTTGGCAACCATCTGGGCCTCTGAATAGTGGAGCCGGAAAATCCTAGCCTGGAGCTTAATGTCTTGAATATATTCAGATAATAACTCGTTGAAATGTTGTACTCTGAAATAGTGCTTCTGCACTAATGAAAACAAGGCATGAGCAGGAATGAAAAATTCAAGCACATGTGCATGAAATTGATCTACAGACCATCATTCGGAAATGGCACTAACGATATGCTCAGAAAGAGCTCCAGACACTTGCGGGTATATGAATTGAAATACGTGGTCGTTACTGAGATTATACACTATTGCCTGATCCTTGAACTCAATTAGGAACCGAAGGAAGGAAATAACCTCATCAACGGAGTTAGCCGAAAATTTAGAGCCTCCCTTAAACACCGTAGTCAACGGGTGAGGTAGGTTAGAGAAAATGTGGGGGAAAACAGGTGTAGGAGGTGCCTGGGAAAGCTTAGAGTGGTCCAGAGGGGTTACTGAGGCATCGTACCTTTGATTCGGGTGCCCTTGTGAAGAGGATGGAGTACAGGTGTGGTTAGGATTAGCGTTAGCCTGCAACGTTCCGGGCGCAGACAATCTCATTTGTGAAAGGTTCTCACTAATCTGAGAGACCATCGGGGCATTAACCACTTGAGTAGGGGTTATGCAACCTAAAAGAGCAGTTGATACCGGTGGCGCTAAGACAGGTGGATGGTTTTGCACCATTGCCTCAGAACCATGCTGATTAACAATAGAGGGTAGACACTGAGCCACAACAGAATTACCAGTTACCACGGGAAAATTGATGGATGTACAGACATTCAAGATTGATAGATCATTTGAATCACTTACAGGTGTTCTAGCTCCGGACATTGAAATAGAAGATCCCAGGCGAGCATTAGTCACATCAGACTCCTGAATAACACCAGCACTAGATGTCAGAGTGCACAATTGAGCAGCAACAGATGCAGCACCAGGATCAACACTTTCACACACTTCAGATGGGTTAGAACTTCAGAATCTGTGTTATTCACCTTATTCCCTTCAACCAAACCACTGATTATGTTGAAAATTCTCGAAAACTGTACTAGTAAGGCTTGGCATTCCTGCCGCTCAACTTCCGGCAATTCGAGAGACAAGAAATCCCTAATTCTGTCCAGGTAATGCAGTAACTGCGCCTTAACCCGCGCTAATTGGCCATGCGAGGGCTCAGAAACACAAAAGGATACAAGAATGGCGTTGAATTCTACTAACCTATCTTTAACAACGGCCAAAAACTCACGCAACTCGTCCGTAGTTAAGTCGGGTATGGTTATCGGCAAATTAAGAGACCGTTTCAACAGGCTAGTGTCATCTCTGACATTGCCTGTGAAATTAATTTTGCGGAGTTTTAACTCGTAAATTAGTTCTGCCTTTCTTAAATGGAAAGGATTAGAAACAGCATGAGCCATCCTGACAGCTAAAAACAAAATTCTAACGCGATATACGAATCACAACTTTTACGGTGTTTTAGGTTACGTATGATCACGGTTCCTTTTCTTCGTCCGCAACCTAGCACTTGTTTCTGCTATGCTACCAATATGTAACCGGTACTTCAGCGGCTACACCAAGCACAGTTAAAGGGAGGAAAGGAAATGCAATTACACGGTACCTGAGATGCTACACACACCATGAAACATCTGATGAACTACGCAGAACTCCGCCGAAAACAACACTGGTAAATACCAGTAAGGGCAACTTGATGATAATAAACTAGGAACGTAGAAAGGGGACTGGGAAACCTTACCAAGGGCTATGGAGGTGCGAAGGTTGCGGTTTTCCGAAAAGCCAACAGTGATCTCTTGTTTTCAAAATATTATTTACAAAATCGACAAAACAAGTTAACTTCCGAAACAAATTCAGATGTACACCAAATCTAGATACACACAACACGTGGCTTAGACGTTCTTTGACAAATACAACTTAGATGTTCCTAGACAAGAGCTTTTCCTTAAGTTCAGAGAGTTAAGCAATTACATCTCAGTACAAATCAAATTCTACAGATACGATCTTGAAAGTAAGAGGAAGCACAAAATACTATTACATTTTAGAGTGAAATCAAAACCTGCCTTTCACAACATGTGATCAAAAGAGTGGCGATTAGGGCAATCTCCTGTGCTACACCAAAGAAAGCAAAATGGAACTTCAAGCCGGACAGAAAACAACGGCGCTTACCCGACGGCAGCCCATTCTGGTACCGAGAAGACGTTCACGACGTCAGAACTTCGGCAGACTCGGCAGGCCAAGACCAAGACGGCTCAGAGACTTTCAGACCTGACAAAAACTGCTTAGCCCCCTTTAAAGGGAAATCTGGCCTTGGAGTAGCCAATCAGAACACAGGAGCTTGTCCGGATTGACCAATCACAACTCTTTCTGCGTTCGCGATCTTTAAATCATTTTCTCGAATACATACGATCGCGAATCTTCCATTTCCATAATAGTAAGAACATACTTCTAGAATGCATTACTAACAAAGGCCAACACACCCTGTTCAACAATGCAAGTCACCAACTTTCTGGACTGTTCCAGTTAATATAGAAATGTAATCTACTAGTTACAAGTACAATATGTTACCCAAAACATTTACACTGTACAGGTTAGGTACCTGAATGGAATACAAATAAAATATTGTAGCACAACACTCCAGATCATACAGTAAGTACTACTTAAAATGATTTACAAATAAAATCTTCTACAAACAGTTTCCACTTCACATATGTTCTACACCTATGTCAGTTACAGTGCAAAGACGTTCCAGGTTGAGGTGCCAAATTGATCCTCCGAATGGGTGGAACATTCGCAGATGGTTACTCATAGATACAGGATGGATATATAAAGGGAAGAGTCCTGGCTATCCTCATGTTCGTGAAGAAAATTTTGCACGAATTGAAGCTGCTTTCCAACGCAGTCCTTCAAAATCAACTCGCCGTGCCAGTCGGGAGTTACAGCTGCCTACAACAACAATTTTGGCGTGTTTTGAGACGTCTTTTGGTTATGAATTGGGGCTTACAGAACCCACATACAGTCATTGAACATGTACGAGATTCACCCAAAGTCAATGTGTTTTGTGCGATATCCCGATCATCTCTTTACGGCCCATTCTTCTTTGGTGGAAGCACGGTTAACAGTCAGCAGTATCTTGCTACGTTACAAAACTGGTTGTGTCCGAGGCTGCACAAACACAACTTCATTTTTCAACAAGACGGGGCACCCCCTCACTGGAGTCGCCAAGTGCGTGAATATCTGAATGAAACTCTACCGAACCGTTGGATTGGTCGTTAAGGAGCTGGCGACTTAGCATGTCTCAGCTGGGCTCCACGGTCACCGGATTTGACACCCTGTGACTTCTTTCTGTGGGGCTTTCGTTAAAGACAACGTTTATGTACCACCACTCCCACAGAATCTAGAAGAGTTTACGAACCGGATCCGTACTGCCATAACATCAGTGACGAAGGACATGCTTGCCCTAGTATGGGAGGAATTTGAGTATCGATGTGATATTGTTTGTGTCGCTGATCTAGGACATATTGAACATCTGTAATCTGAACTTGAGAGGTTCATAATGTGTGTGTAATGTTTCATATTCGTATGTCTTTCAGTTTAATAAATATATGCATTCGAAATACGTATGTTCTTTTTGAAACACCCTGTATTTTAAACTTAAAATATGCACCGCGATCAACGGAGCGGCTGGCAGCGGTGAGCTTGCTGTATGCGACCTGCAGTGGATGGTGTAGGAACCTGCCTCGACTCGTGAAGGCCATCTTACATCAGCCATCGAACATTCCAAACCTTCTGTCATGAATAACACTTTTTGGAATTGCAATAAAAATATAATGTCAACGTCACCGTATTCGTCTCTTTAATATCTTCAGTCCCACCAAGTTTCTTGAATTCCCCCAAGGATTAAAGAAGATATTAAATGAAATAAAATAGCTGCAATTTCCACGATTCTGCTATAAAAAGGGAGCGGATTTTCAACAGGACACAGTCAGGTCCTATGGTCGGCTTGTGGAGGTCCACGTCGCGATGTGTCACAAGAAGTGATAGAATTTGTTTTTGTTTATTTGTATTTTCTTCAGTGTTGAACGATGCAAAGTGATTGAATTATTTCAAAATCAAATCAAAATCAAAATCTCTTTATTTGCAAATGAGGTGTCTACCTCGGTGGCAAATGGTACACTAAAATACATTATTGTCAAGCACTAAATTTTAAATTAACAGGAGACGAATAAAATTTTCCTAGAATACAATATTATACAATTTACGCTAATAATTTTTTCTATTAAACACACACATCATCCTTAATAAATTTATATTGTTTACAAAATTCTACTTATTATATCTTACAAACATAGTCAACTCATACACAGTACGGTATGTGAAATTACTTCTAATAATACTATACAACTGGTATAAGATTAAAATTAACACTGAATTTATTCACATATTTATATTTTACCCATTTTGGAACCTAAGTAGCATAACGACCTGCTGCGTCTTAACCAGAGCCCCTTTTGCCACCACTTTTCAGAGTTCCTGAAGGGCCTTCACAGCTACCGTAGCGGTCCCAGGGCCCTCGAAGTCCCCACTGTACTTCACCCCTACAGGCAGTCCCCTACTTGGGTTGTCCAAACTCCTTAGACCAGGGGATGGAATTAATTTAATCACACACATTTATTATTTACAATATCCTGCACTGGTCGAATGCCCTCTACCATTTAATTTATTATCTCTGTTGTTGTTTATTCTCTTCTTGAATATCTGTACAGATTTTGGAAAAGGATCAAACACTACCCCTGGTAAACTGTTCCACTCCTTCACGCCCTTCCCAATGAAAGAAAATTTACCCCAATCGCTTCTGCTAAAATTCCTTCTAATTTTGTACTTGTGGTCAGTTCTACCAATATAATTATTTTCCAACCGAAGCCTCTCACGGATATCTCCCCATGCTTCTTCTCCTGTATAGGCTCTATATAATCCTATAAGTCTAGTTTTCTCCCTTCTCTTACTTAAAGTTTCCCACCCAAGTTCCTTTAACATTTCTGATACACTACTCTTTCTCCTGAAATCCCCTGTTACAAACCTTGCTGCTTACCTCTGCACACCATCTAGTTCTTTTATTAGGTATTCTTGGTGAGGATCCCAAACACTCTTTGCATATTCCAATAATGGACGTACCATACTTAAGTAACTTTTTTCTTTTAATTATTTGTTGCATCCTTTAAGTAGTCTCATTGTGACATGTAACGATCTGTATGCTTTCCCAACAATGTCATCAACATGACCCTTCCAGTGCAAATTACTTTCAAATCTCACACCTAAGTATTTGCACTTGCCATCTTTTGGGATAATTACCTCATCCAAAGTATATTCAAATTCAGTTTTAAAGCTCCTGTTTGGAAATGTTGTAACAGTTGATTTGCCTCCATTAATCTTCATATTATTTTCTTCAACCCATTCTTGGATACTGTCAAGGTCCCTTTGTAATTCTGAACAATCGTCAATGTTATTTATTTCCCTATAAACAATTATGTCATCTGCATACAATCTTATTTTCGATGTTATATTGTTCCCTAAATCATTTGCGTATATTAAGAAAAGTAACGGACCGATTATATTACCCTGTGCAATTCCCTTCCAGACTTTCTCTTCCTGTGATATATTATTTCCTACTTTGACTTTCTGAACCCTTGAATTTAGAAATGTTCTTATCCAATGTATAACCCTTACATCCAATCCTATTCCCTCCAATTTCTTTAATAATATTCCATGTTCCACTCTATCAAAGGCTTTGGAAAGATCTATCGCTATGCAATCTAACTGGCCTCCTGAATCTAACTGATCTGATATGTCCTGCTGAAATCGCACCAGTTGTGCCTCGCAAGAAAATTTCTTTCTAAATCCATACTGGCTCCTCATGAACCAATTTTTATCATCACATATCCCTCTGATGTACTTTGCTGTTAAACTCTCCAGTATTTTACAAACTATACTGGTCAGGCTGATTGGTCTGTAGTTCTCTGGTTTCCTTTTATCACCCTTTCCTTTATAAATTGGTATTATTATAGATTCCTTCCATTCCTTTGGTATCACACTATTATTTATGACATAGTCAAAGAGAAATTTTAAATAAGGCACTATATACCACCCCATTGTCTTTAATACCTCCCCAGTAATTTGATCACTTCCTGCTGCTTTTCCTTGCTGAAGCAGTTGGATTTCTCTGAAAATATCTTCATTTGTGAATGAGAAGCTTCTTGTTTCCCTCTGTGTCTCTCCCTCTCTATCTTCTGTTACGGTTTCCAAGTCCTGACAATCTTCTACTGAATCTCAGAATTCCCTACTAAAGAGGTTTGCTTTCTCAGTATCTGTTAAATAGTGTTCACCCCCTTCTCCCACCATTGTAGGAATTTGGATTCCTTTTCCTTTTTGATTCCTAATATATGAATACAGCTATTTCCATTTCCCTTTGTGGTCATTACCCTCTTGAAGAATGCCATTCATATAATTCTCTTTTGCTTCCTTTTTCACTCTATTCAGCTCCCTCATTAGCTGTTTTCTACTTTCTATACTCTCCCTACCTTCTTTGATTTTCCTGTTTACTATTCTACATTTTCTTTTTAATTTTCTTATTTCCCTTGTGTAATAAACAGGGTCTGAGGTCATTTTACCCTTCTTAACAGGTACAAATCTCTTCTCTCCTTCCCAAATGATTCCTTTAAATTTAGCCCAAAGTGTATCCACATTATTCCCTTCACTTATCCAACAACTGAATTGTGATTTAAGGTAAGTCCCAAATTCATCAACTTTAGTTTTTCTGTATAATTTCTTGTCTTTTGTGACCCTCTTATTAAGCATTTTTGGTACAAGCCCTACATCCATTATTACAGCCTTATGGTCACCTATTCCTTCAATTACCTCAGTTTTATCAACAATTTCCCATGGTTTAACCAAGAATACATCTAGCAAGTTATTGAGACGAGTTGGTTCTTGTACTACTTGTGTAAATCCTCCCTCCCAAATTAACTTATTTGCCAGTTTCTGTTCATGGGCTTCACTTGCAGCTCCATTCCATTCAACTTCAGGCAAGTTTAGATCTCCCCCAATTATTACCGTATCATTATTGTTTTTATGAGTATAATCTATTATTTTCTCAAATATTTCCATGTCTCTTTCCTCTCTTCCAGGCCTATATGTTCCTATAATTCCCACCTCCTTCATATTATCACAAACTAATTTTATTCCTAATATTTCATTCCTTTCATCAGTAAACCATTCATGCGAACAATAAGTTGCCTTCAGCAGAATAAATACCCCTCCTCCCTTTTTATCTCCTCGGTCTCTACGATAGACTGTATACCCTTCTGGAAATACTTCTGTATTACCCACCCCTTCTCTCAACCACGATTCCACTCCTATCACCACATCCGTCTCATAAGATTCCATCAATGTACCGAATTTTAATTGTTTATTTACTACACTCTGACAGTTTACCAAGAGCAATCTCAGACCTCCTTCCTCCCTAAAACTTGACTGTTGCAATTGGGTAACGTTTCTACAGCCAGTGAACTTAATCTCACAACAGTGCGTTGGAACGTGTATTTTCTTTGATATTAACTTTTCAAGGTGATTGATTATTTCTACAATTAGGGATAAGTGCAGTAGGATTTGCATTTTCTCGACTGTCCATACTTCCAGTTGATAGAAATATTCTTGCAGTTGATAAACTTAGAACAGGACAGTAAGACTTTTATTTTTGTCATTGTTAAATGTCTTCAAATGATTAAAATATTTCTGCAGTTAGCAAACTCAGAACAGTGTAGTAAGACTTGAATCTTCTTAGGCGTCAAACGCTTTAAGATGATTGAAATATTTCTCCAGTTAAACATACGCTCCATAACATTGCCATCGGGTTTGTATCTTCTCAAGTGAAAAATATTTTTCAAATGATCGAAACATTTCTGCAGATAACAGACTTAGAACAGTCCATTAGGATTTGTGTTGGTTCAGGTGGAATTTGAATGTTAGGAGAGACTTTTCGTGTGAATAAACCTGGAACTAAAATGAAATGGCGTATGGCTTTTTAGTGCCGGGAGTGTCCGAGGACATGTTCGGCTCGCCAGGTGCAGGTCTTTCAATTTGACACCCGTAGGCAACCTGCGCGTCGTGATGAGGATGAAATGATGAAGATGACACAACCAGCCCCCATGCCAGAGAAATTAACCAATGATGGTTAAAATTCCCGACCCTGCCAGGAATCGAACCCGGGACCATGTGACCAAAGGACAGCACGCTTACCATTTAGTCATGGAGCCAGACAGAATTTATTTCCGTTGTTAAAGTATTTGCCAGCATTATTATTCTTGACAGTGAGTGTGAACGAGGCTAACATTACGAGAAAAGTATTTAGTTTCTTTTCTGACAAATTAAGGTGATTGCCCTCAGTATTAAATAAACAGTGTAAGTACTTGTAAATAGTCATCAAGTTGTAAGACTCTAGTCTTCGAAAACTTAAATGAACTATTTTGTGCCAAGTGTTACATACTTTAGATTTGTTTGCGGGGTTGATTTAATTGACATTCGGCTGCATGAAAGTGTACTGCATTAATTTCTTGCAAGTGGCAAATTTGTTCGCGAGCTCGATTTCATTGACATTTGACCGCATGAAAGTCTATTTCTTTATTTCTCAAGTGTCACACTTTGATTGCGTGTTCGATTCCATTAACATTTGACCACATAAAAGTTAACTTCTCTGTTTTTGAGTGACCAATTTAAGTTGCGGTTTCGATTTCATTTGATATAGATGTTGATTCCCATAGGGAATGTGAAATATTTGTCCTGAATGAGTAAATTTATAATACCAATATAAATGGTCCGTTATTGGACATTATAAATTTTCCAGCTAACTCATTCTTGGTTGCCAGCGTTTCGCCCTCGTGTGCTAGGGTGGGCTCATCAGTTGGTACCTAGCACACCTACCAATACGCTGGCTAGTGCATACCGTGGAGGCCACTGCGTAGGCTAACTGGAGCCACCGGCAGTGCCAATGCACTAAGAGACTTTGTCTCATCACTAAAAATTGATGCCTGCTTGGCCATCAGTAGGTGTGCTAGGTACCAACTGATGAGCCCACCCTAGCACACGAGGGCGAAACGCTGGCAACCAAGAATGAGTTAGCTGGAAAATTTATAATGTCCAATAACGGACCATTTATATTGGTATTCGATTTCATTACCATTCCACCGCGTGAGAGCTAATATTCTACTCTTTCGAGTGAACTGTTTATTGGTGTTATAGAAACATTTTGTCCTTGAGTTCATCATTTCATTTATTTTTGTCTGTGCAGAAGATGCACCTCAGATCAACACATCCAAGGGCTTAAGTATGTGTGTTCACGCCATTCTTCCAAGTGAGCGATCTCAACATACCAAACTACTAGGCCTCGAAGACTTTCTAGAACTTCTAGAGCTTCCATCACTGGCGGAGTTGTGGTTCCATGGTGTCGAGAGCTGATCCATGGTGGTACGAGAGAAGTAACGGATCAACGTGGGACATCGTGAGCCACAGGACGGGAAAGGTCACAGCCCATTATTCTTCTGCTGAGGTGAAATAAATTTCAATTTCCTCAATATAAAATACAGTTTAAAAAATATTCAAACGTCATTCAGAATTACACCTCTCTCTCGCTGTACCACTCCTATTAATATACCATACATGCCCTGCATAAAATCTTGTGCTCTTCAAGCATTTCCTGTTGCGCTATAGAAGCGTACACCAACTCTTTTCAAGAAGTGAGCTCTGCAGTGGGAAAAATGTCAGTACTTCATGGTCACTGTAGCATTGTACACAAACTGTTCAAGGAGTGTCCTCTGCAGGAGGGAAAATGTTAGTACTTCATGGTTCGTTGTAGCAGCATACACCAACTCTGTTCAAGAAGTGAGCTCTGCAGTGGGAAAAATGTCAGTACTACATGGTCACTGTAGCATTGTACACAAACTGTTCAAGGAGTGTCCTCTGCAGGAGGGAAAATGTTAGTACTTCATGGTTCGTTGTAGCAGCATACACCAACTCTGTTCAAGAAGTGAGCTCTGCAGTGGGAAAAATGTCAGTACTTCATGTTCACTGTAGCATTGTACACAGACTGTTCAAGGAGTGAGCTCTGCAGGGGGGAGAATGTCAGTACTTCATGGTTCATTGTAGCAGCATACACCAACTCTGTTCAAGAAGTGAGCTCTGCAGTGGGAAAAATGTCAGTACTTCATGGTTCATTGTAGCAGCATACACCAACTCTGTTCAAGAAGTGAGCTCTGCAGTGGGAAAAATGTCAGTACTTCATGGTCACTGTAGCATTGTACACAGACTGTTCAAGGAGTGTCCTCCGCAGGGGGGAGAATGTCAGTACTTCATGGTTCAATGTAGCAGCGTACACCAACTCTGTTCAAGAAATGAGCTCTGCAGTGGGAAAAATGTCAGTACTTCATGGTCACTGTAGCATTGTACACAAACTGTTCAAGGAGTGTCCTCCGCAGGAGGGAAAATGTCAGTACTTCATGGTTCAATGTAGCAGCGTACACCAACTCTGTTCAAGGAGTGAGCTCTGCAGGGGGGAGAACGTCAGTACTTCATGGCTCAGTGTAACAGTGTACACCAGCTCTGTTCAGGGAGTGAGCTCTGCAGGGGGGATAACGTCAGTACTTCATGGTTCACTGTATCAGCATACACCAACTCTGTTCAAGGAGTGTGCTCTGCGGGGGGGGGGGGGGGGGAGGGGGTGGAGAACGTCAGTACTTCATGGCTCAGTGTAACAGTGTACACCAACTCTGTTCAGGGAGTGAGCTCTGCATGGGAATAACGTCAGTACTTCATGGTTCACTGTATCAGCATACAGCAACTCTGTTCAAGGAGTGTGCTCCACAGTGGAAAAAATGTCAGTACTTCATTATTTTTTTATTATTAACAAATATATTGCAAATGGGAAATATCCGAGAGGCAATGATCATTTACAGTAATGTGATATTAAATTAAACATAATTATCCAACAACAACAAACAAACAAACAAACAAACAAACAAACAAACAACAAGAGTACAACATTCAAATCCATGGAAAGAATATATTACAAGTATTACTACTAGTTTAACATTCTAAATCCAGCATCATCATATACAAATTCACACCCAACTTAAGTATTTCCAGTACTTAACACTATGAATTACGATATTATAGATTGAACTTACTACTAGCTTAACACTACAAGTGATAATAAAGTCAAGTTAAAGATATGACTACCCAACAACTATAACAACTCGAGTACAAAAAGCAATTCCATTATTAAATTATTATTAATTTCTAAATCCAACATCATGTATAGTATCACACCCAACTTAATTATTTCCAATACATAACACTATGTTTTACAAAACTATAGGTTGAACTTACTACTAGCTTAACATTACAAGTTATACTAAAGTGAGGTTAAAACATACTGTAATTACCCTACAACAACAACTACAACAACTCGAGTACAAAAAGCAGTTCCATTATTAAATTATTATTAATTTTTAAATCCAACATCATGTACAGTTTCATACACAACTTAATTATTTCCAATACATAACACTATGTTTTACAAAACTATAGGTTGAACTTACTACTAGCTTAACATTACAAGTTATACTAAAGTAAGGTTAAAACATACTGTAATTACCCTACAACTACAACAACAAGAGTACAAGAACAATTCCATGGGAGGCAAATGTTACCAGAAATACTACTAATTTAATTTTCTAAATCCAACATTATCGTATAAAATTTCATACACAGCTTAAGTATTTTCAGTGCTTAACACTATGGCTTACAATACTATAGGTTGAGATTACTACCAGCTTAGCATTACAATGTTAATAAAGTAATCTTAAAAACATAATTATCCTACAAGAACAACAATATTACAACAAGAAAATCCCTGCAAAGAAAATATTACAAGAAATACCACTAGTTTAAGTTTAAAATTCTAAATCCATCATCATCATATACAAATTCGCACAAAACTTATTTCCCAGTGCTTAACACTACAGCTTACAATACTATAGGTTGAACTTAAGATTACAAGTGATAATAAAGTAAAGTTAAAAGCATCGGTAATTACCCAACAACAACATGAGTACAATAAGCAATTACCTGGAAAGAGAATACCACAAGAAAAACTCCTAGTTTTACAATATTTTTGCTAGGGGCTTTACGTTGCACAGACACAGATAGGTCTTATGGCGACGATGGGATAGGAAAGGCCTAGGAGTTGGATGGAAGCGGCCGTGGCCTTAATTAAGGTACAGCCCCAGCATTTGCCTGGTGTGAAAATGGGAAACCATGGAAAACCATTTTCAGGGCTGCCGATAGTGGGATTCGAACCTACTATCTCCCGGATGCAAGCTCACAGCTGTGGGCCTCTACGCGCTCGGCCAACTCGCCCGGTAGTTTTACAATATAAACCAAGCAATGTCTGTAATTTACAAGTTTTACTTTTCACTTTACACTTGCATTAATGGTCTTCTTAAATGACTTGATACCAGAAGGAACCTATCAAAGACTGCTGCAGGTAATTTATTCCAATCCTTTATGGTCCTGTAAATGAAGGAAAACTTGCCCACATCCGTACGCTGGTTCCTGACTCTAATTTTATGTTTATGATCATTTCTTGATAAGTATCAGGGAGGTTCCAACATATTCCTAATACTACTCCAGGCAGCCCTTCCTGTACAACTCCTATAAAGATTATACAGGCGAGCTCTAGTTCTTCTAGATTCAAGACTTTTCCAGTTAATGGTATTTCTCCTATTCCCGGTTACGAAACACATCGCTTTTTTCCTTGAACTTTTTCTAGGGAATTTATTAAACCCACCATGTGCGGATCCCGGCACACAGATCCATATTTGAGAATTGGTCTTACCAAGCGTTTGTAAGTTTTACTTTTGCTAACAGAATTAACTTCTTAACTTCTGACCAGTTTAAGTCTGTTCTAATAGTAACACCTGAGTACTTACAGCTATCAACTTCAACAACACTTTCCCCTCCAATTCGTTATCCCTCTTTCCTGTCATTTTCTTTTTACTGAAGCACAATTTCTTGCTTTTTCCGCTGTGGATTTTCATTCAATTTTTATACGCCCATTTTCCAATCGTATCTAAATCCTGCTGAAGCAATAGTTTGTCCTCCTCTGGCATTATCTCCCGATATATGATGCTATCACCGGCAAGGAGGCACACTTCCGATTTTATCGAATCAGGCACATCATTCATGAAAAGTATGAAAATAATTGACCCAGTAATGCTACCCTGAGCCACAGCAGACCTAACACTTATTGTAGAAGATAGCGTTTCTCCCACGCGCTATTGTTCTATGATGCGATTTTATTTTGTGTAAATAAATATCACCGAGAATACGTTCACTTCCTTGTACAAAATGACTTTATTTACACTGTACGTCACAACACACAATTATACACAGTAGCAAATGACACTACAACACTCAATAGCGGAGTACCCTGAAGTCGATTCTGACAAGTACAGATATCAACAACACTGACTCACGCACTATAACATGCACTCTCTTGAATTCACAGACTCCGCCTCAGAGCCGAACAGTTACTCGCAGTCCATCACTTGCCTGAGTCCTAAGAACTGAGAACTGACTTCACTGACTGACAGCTCGATATATATACTATTCGATCAACCATCTAGAATGATTGACTTCTGGAAGTGTTCTTACAACACTCTAATGGAACACACTCGAAACATCGATCGACCAGCTAGTGGAATGGGTACTCGAACTTTTGTTCCCTATTTACAAACGCACATGGAAATATCTACAACATTCGTAATGTCTCTACATGTGTCTGGATAATAAAACTTTACAGTAAGTTTCCATAATCCTTCATATAGCACAATAAGTCTAACATACGAACATTCTGGAATTTTCTACCGCTTTCGACTATCTAGATTTTGAGGTTCAATTTATACACGATACGTATTTCAGGTTATACAAATTTACAGGGAAACCATGTACTAGTCATGTTTAACATTTGATAAAAGATAATTTAGCATTAAATAAACTATAAATAAAATATATTCAACATAATAATTAAAGGTTTTTCACCGGTTACGATGTTGTACCTACGACAGCGCTCCTTCTGAGTTCTTCCATTGAGGTGTTCTCGTATCCACTTCAGAACTCTGATGTCAATGCCCGTATGAGCTATCTTGTAACGGAGGATGTCATGCGGCACAAGATCGAATGCCTTAGCAAAATCAATTACTATCGCTCCAATCCTTGACCCACTGTTGAGCTTATCTTATATATCTTGACGTACGCAACAGAGCTGACTTTCTCAGTAGAAGCCTTCCCTAAAACCAAGCTGCCCTTTAAATAGCATTCCAGAAGAGTCCCATTTTAACTTCAAATTATCTACTACTAATTTCTCCATTTGCTTGCATACAATTGACATCAAACTTACTGGTCTGTTGTTATTCAAGTCGTTCTTTTCACCCCCTCTGTGAATAGGAATTACAATGGCTGATTTCCGATCTTCTGGAACCTTCATATTGTTCAGTGATATATTCAAGATTCTTATTAAATATGGTAGTATCGCTTCACACCCGAGTTTAAGTGCCTCTCTGGAAATAGAATCTGACCCACAAGATTAACTTCTTTTGAGTTTAGAAAGACCTTTACACAATAATGATGCTTTAATTCAGAAATCATTATTCATTTTTGGAAAATTGTCCCTGAATAACTGTGCTGCTGGATTAAAAACCTTTCCGTATGTAATGCTTCTGCTTTATCTATATCTGTTGTTGCCAATAAATCGCCTCAGGTCACCCTAGCAGTGTACGCCAACTGCTCATGGAGTGTCCTCCGCAGGGGGGGGGGGAAACTCAGTACTTCTCATTTCAATGTAGCAGCATTGACACCAACTCTGTTCAAGGAGTGTGCTCCACAGGGTGGGAAATATTAGTACTTGGTGGTTCACTGTAGCAGCATTGACACCAACTCTGTGCAAGGAGTGTCTTCTGCAGGGAGGAAAGTGTCAGTACTTGATGGTTCACTGTAGCAGCATTGACACCAACTCTGTTCAAGGAGTGTGTTCTGCAGGGAGATCGTGTCAGTACTTGATGGTTCACTGTAGCAGCATTGACACCAACTCTGTGCAAGGAGTGTGTTCTGCAGGGGGATCGTGTCAGTACTTCATGGTTCACTGTAGCAGCATTGACACCAACTCTGTTCAAGGAGTGTGTTCTGCAGGAGGATAGTGTCAGTATTTGATGGTTCACCGTAGCAGCATTGACACCAACTCTGTGCAAGGAGTGTGTTCTGCAGGGGGATAGTGTCAGTACTTGATGGTTCACTGTAGCAGCATTGACACCAACTCTGTTCAAGGAGTGTGTTCTGCAGGGAGATCGTGTCAGTACTTGATGGTTCACTGTAGCAGCATTGACACCAACTCTGTTCAAGGAGTGTGTTCTGCAGGGGGATAGTGTCAGTATTTGATGGTTCACTGTAGCAGCATTGACACCAACTCTGTTCAAGGAGTGTGTTCTGCAGGGGGATAGTGTCAGTACTTGATGGTTCACTGTAGCAGCATTGACACCAACTCTGTTCAAGGAGTGTGCTCCACAGGGTGGGAAATATTAGTACTTGATGGTTCACTGTAGCAGCATTGACACCAACTCTGTTCAAGGAGTGTGTTCTGCAGGGGGATAGTGTCAGTATTTGATGGTTCACTGTAGCAGCATTGACACCAACTCTGTTCAAGGAGTGTGTTCTGCAGGGGGATAGTGTCAGTACTTGATGGTTCACTGTAGCAGCATTGACACCAACTCTGTTCAAGGAGTGTGCTCCACAGGGTGGGAAATATTAGTACTTGATGGTTCACTGTAGCAGCATTGACACCAACTCTGTGCAAGGAGTGTCTTCTGCAGGGAGGAAAGTGTCAGTACTTGATGGTTCACTGTAGCAGCATTGACACCAACTCTGTTCAAGGAGTGTGTTCTGCAGGGGGATAGTGTCAGTACTTGATGGTTCACTGTAGCAGCATTGACATCAACTCTGTTCAAGGAGTGTGTTCTGCAGGGGGGATAGTGTCAGTATTTGATGGTACACTGTAGCAGCATTGACACCAACTCTGTGCAAGGAGTGTGTTCTGCAGGGGGATCGTGTCAGTATTTGATGGTTCACTGTAGCAGCATTGACACCAACTCTGTTCAAGGAGTGTGTTCTGCAGGGAGATCGTGTCAGTACTTGATGGTTCACTGTAGCAGCATTGACACCAACTCTGTTCAAGGAGTGTGTTCTGCAGGGAGATCGTGTCAGTACTTGATGGTTCACTGTAGCAGCATTGACACCAACTCTGTTCAAGGAGTGTGTTCTGCAGGGAGATCGTGTCAGTACTTGATGGTTCACTGTAGCAGCATTGACACCAACTCTGTTCAAGGAGTGTGTTCTGCAGGGAGATCGTGTCAGTACTTGATGGTTCACTGTAGCAGCATTGACACCAACTCTGTTCAAGGAGTGTGTTCTGCAGGGAGATCGTGTCAGTACTTGATGGTTCACTGTAGCAGCATTGACACCAACTCTGTGCAAGGAGTGTGTTCTGCAGGGAGATCGTGTCAGTATTTGATGGTTCACTGTAGCAGCATTGACACCAACTCTGTTCAAGGAGTGTGTTCTGCAGGGAGATCGTGTCAGTACTTGATGGTTCACTGTAGCAGCATTGACACCAACTCTGTTCAAGGAGTGTGTTCTGCAGGGAGATCGTGTCAGTACTTGATGGTTCACTGTAGCAGCATTGACACCAACTCTGTGCAAGGAGTGTGTTCTGCAGGGGGATCGTGTCAGTACTTCATGGTTCACTGTAGCAGCATTGACACCAACTCTGTGCAAGGAGTGTCTTCTGCAGGGAGGAAAGTGTCAATACTTGATGGTTCGCTGTAGCAGCATTGACACCAACTCTGTTCAAGGTGTGTGCTGCACACGGGGGATCGTGTCAGTACTTCATGGTTCACTGTAGCAGCATTGACACCAACTCTGTTCAAGGAGTGTGTTCTGCAGGGAGATCGTGTCAGTATTTGATGGTTCACTGTAGCAGCATTGACACCAACTCTGTTCAAGGTGTGTGCTGCACACGGGGGATCGTGTCAGTACTTCATGGTTCACTGTAGCAGCATTGACACCAACTCTGTTCAAGGAGTGTGTTCTGCAGGGGGGATCGTGTCAGTACTTGATGGTTCACTGTAGCAGCATTGACACCAACTCTGTTCAAGGAGTGTCTTCTGCAGGGAGATCGTGTCAGTACTTGGTGGTTCACCGTAGCAGCATTGACACCAACTCTGTTCAAGGAGTGTCTTCTGCAGGGAGGAAAGTGTCAGTATTTGATGGTTCACTGTAGCAGCATTGACACCAACTCTGTTCAAGGAGTGTGTTCTGCAGGGAGATCGTGTCAGTACTTGATGGTTCACTGTAGCAGCATTGACACCAACTCTGTTCAAGGAGTGTGTTCTGCAGGGAGATCGTGTCAGTACTTGATGGTTCACTGTAGCAGCATTGACACCAACTCTGTTCAAGGAGTGTGTTCTGCAGGGAGATCGTGTCAGTACTTGATGGTTCACTGTAGCAGCATTGACACCAACTCTGTTCAAGGAGTGTGTTCTGCAGGGAGATCGTGTCAGTACTTGATGGTTCACTGTAGCAGCATTGACACCAACTCTGTGCAAGGAGTGTGTTCTGCAGGGAGATCGTGTCAGTATTTGATGGTTCACTGTAGCAGCATTGACACCAACTCTGTTCAAGGTGTGTGCTGCACACGGGGGATCGTGTCAGTACTTCATGGTTCACTGTAGCAGCATTGACACCAACTCTGTTCAAGGAGTGTGTTCTGCAGGGAGATCGTGTCAGTATTTGATGGTTCACTGTAGCAGCATTGACACCAACTCTGTTCAAGGTGTGTGTTCTGCAGGGAGATCGTGTCAGTACTTGATGGTTCACTGTAGCAGCATTGACACCAACTCTGTTCAAGGAGTGTGTTCTGCAGGGAGATCGTGTCAGTACTTGATGGTTCACTGTAGCAGCATTGACACCAACTCTGTTCAAGGAGTGTGTTCTGCAGGGAGATCGTGTCAGTACTTGATGGTTCACTGTAGCAGCATTGACACCAACTCTGTTCAAGGAGTGTGTTCTGCAGGGAGATCGTGTCAGTACTTGATGGTTCACTGTAGCAGCATTGACACCAACTCTGTTCAAGGAGTGTGTTCTGCAGGGAGATCGTGTCAGTACTTGATGGTTCACTGTAGCAGCATTGACACCAACTCTGTGCAAGGAGTGTGTTCTGCAGGGAGATCGTGTCAGTATTTGATGGTTCACTGTAGCAGCATTGACACCAACTCTGTTCAAGGTGTGTGCTGCACACGGGGGATCGTGTCAGTACCTGATGGTTCACTGTAGCAGCATTGACACCAACTCTGTTCAAGGAGTGTGTTCTGCAGGGAGATCGTGTCAGTACTTGATGGTTCACTGTAGCAGCATTGACACCAACTCTGTTCAAGGAGTGTGTTCTGCAGGGAGATCGTGTCAGTACTTGATGGTTCACTGTAGCAGCATTGACACCAACTCTGTTCAAGGAGTGTGTTCTGCAGGGAGATCGTGTCAGTACTTGATGGTTCACTGTAGCAGCATTGACACCAACTCTGTGCAAGGAGTGTGTTCTGCAGGGAGATCGTGTCAGTATTTGATGGTTCACTGTAGCAGCATTGACACCAACTCTGTTCAAGGTGTGTGCTGCACACGGGGGATCGTGTCAGTACTTCATGGTTCACTGTAGCAGCATTGACACCAACTCTGTTCAAGGAGTGTGTTCTGCAGGGGGGATCGTGTCAGTACTTGATGGTTCACTGTAGCAGCATTGACACCAACTCTGTTCAAGGAGTGTGTTCTGCAGGGAGATCGTGTCAGTACTTGATGGTTCACTGTAGCAGCATTGACACCAACTCTGTGCAAGGAGTGTCTTCTGCAGGGAGATCGTGTCAGTACTTGATGGTTCACTGTAGCAGCATTGACACCAACTCTGTTCAAGGAGTGTGTTCTGCAGGGAGATCGTGTCAGTACTTCATGGTTCACTGTAGCAGCATTGACACCAACTCTGTTCAAGGAGTGTGTTCTGCAGGGAGATCGTGTCAGTACTTGATGGTTCACTGTAGCAGCATTGACACCAACTCTGTTCAAGGAGTGTGTTCTGCAGGGAGATCATGTCAGTATTTGATGGTTCACTGTAGCAGCATTGACACCAACTCTGTGCAAGGAGTGTCTTCTGCAGGGAGGAAAGTGTCAGTACTTGATGGTTCACTGTAGCAGCATTGGCACCAACTCTGTTCAAGGTGTGTGCTGCACAGGGTGGGAAATATTAGTACTTGATGGTTCACTGTAGCAGCATTGACACCAACTCTGTGCAAGGAGTGTGTTCTGCAGGGAGATCGTGTCAGTATTTGATGGTTCACTGTAGCAGCATTGACACCAACTCTGTTCAAGGTGTGTGCTGCACACGGGGGATCGTGTCAGTACTTCATGGTTCACTGTAGCAGCATTGACACCAACTCTGTTCAAGGAGTGTGTTCTGCAGGGAGATCGTGTCAGTACTTGATGGTTCACTGTAGCAGCATTGACACCAACTCTGTTCAAGGAGTGTGTTCTGCAGGGGGATAGTGTCAGTATTTGATGGTTCACTGTAGCAGCATTGACACCAACTCTGTTCAAGGAGTGTGTTCTGCAGGGGGATAGTGTCAGTACTTGATGGTTCACTGTAGCAGCATTGACACCAACTCTGTTCAAGGAGTGTGCTCCACAGGGTGGGAAATATTAGTACTTGATGGTTCACTGTAGCAGCATTGACACCAACTCTGTGCAAGGAGTGTCTTCTGCAGGGAGGAAAGTGTCAGTACTTGATGGTTCACTGTAGCAGCATTGACACCAACTCTGTTCAAGGAGTGTGTTCTGCAGGGGGATAGTGTCAGTACTTGATGGTTCACTGTAGCAGCATTGACATCAACTCTGTTCAAGGAGTGTGTTCTGCAGGGGGGATAGTGTCAGTATTTGATGGTACACTGTAGCAGCATTGACACCAACTCTGTGCAAGGAGTGTGTTCTGCAGGGAGATCGTGTCAGTATTTGATGGTTCACTGTAGCAGCATTGACACCAACTCTGTTCAAGGTGTGTGTTCTGCAGGGAGATCGTGTCAGTACTTGATGGTTCACTGTAGCAGCATTGACACCAACTCTGTGCAAGGAGTGTGTTCTGCAGGGAGATCGTGTCAGTATTTGATGGTTCACTGTAGCAGCATTGACACCAACTCTGTTCAAGGAGTGTGTTCTGCAGGGAGATCGTGTCAGTACTTGATGGTTCACTGTAGCAGCATTGACACCAACTCTGTGCAAGGAGTGTGTTCTGCAGGGAGATCGTGTCAGTACTTGATGGTTCACCGTAGCAGCATTGACACCAACTCTGTGCAAGGAGTGTCTTCTGCAGGGGGATCGTGTCAGTACTTCATGGTTCACTGTAGCAGCATTGACACCAACTCTGTTCAAGGAGTGTGTTCTGCAGGGGGGATAGTGTCAGTATTTGATGGTTCACTGTAGCAGCATTGACACCAACTCTGTTCAAGGAGTGTGTTCTGCAGGGAGATCGTGTCAGTATTTGATGGTTCACTGTAGCAGCATTGACACCAACTCTGTGCAAGGAGTGTGTTCTGCAGGGAGATAGTGTCAGTACTTGATGGTTCACTGTAGCAGCATTGACACCAACTCTGTTCAAGGAGTGTGTTCTGCAGGGGGGATAGTGTCAGTACTTGATGGTTCACTGTAGCAGCATTGACACCAACTCTGTTCAAGGAGTGTGTTCTGCAGGGAGATCGTGTCAGTACTTGATGGTTCACTGTAGCAGCATTGACACCAACTCTGTGCAAGGAGTGTGTTCTGCAGGGAGATCGTGTCAGTATTTGATGGTTCACTGTAGCAGCATTGACACCAACTCTGTTCAAGGTGTGTGTTCTGCAGGGAGATCGTGTCAGTACTTGATGGTTCACTGTAGCAGCATTGACACCAACTCTGTGCAAGGAGTGTGTTCTGCAGGGAGATCGTGTCAGTATTTGATGGTTCACTGTAGCAGCATTGACACCAACTCTGTTCAAGGAGTGTGTTCTGCAGGGAGATCGTGTCAGTACTTGATGGTTCACTGTAGCAGCATTGACACCAACTCTGTGCAAGGAGTGTGTTCTGCAGGGAGATCGTGTCAGTACTTGATGGTTCACCGTAGCAGCATTGACACCAACTCTGTGCAAGGAGTGTCTTCTGCAGGGGGATCGTGTCAGTACTTCATGGTTCACTGTAGCAGCATTGACACCAACTCTGTTCAAGGAGTGTGTTCTGCAGGGGGGATAGTGTCAGTATTTGATGGTTCACTGTAGCAGCATTGACACCAACTCTGTTCAAGGAGTGTGTTCTGCAGGGAGATCGTGTCAGTATTTGATGGTTCACTGTAGCAGCATTGACACCAACTCTGTGCAAGGAGTGTGTTCTGCAGGGAGATAGTGTCAGTACTTGATGGTTCACTGTAGCAGCATTGACACCAACTCTGTTCAAGGAGTGTGTTCTGCAGGGGGGATAGTGTCATTACTTGATGGTTCACTGTAGCAGCATTGACACCAACTCTGTTCAAGGAGTGTGTTCTGCAGGGAGATCGTGTCAGTACTTGATGGTTCACTGTAGCAGCATTGACACCAACTCTGTTCAAGGAGTGTGTTCTGCAGGGGGATAGTGTCAGTATTTGATGGTTCACTGTAGCAGCATTGACACCAACTCTGTGCAAGGAGTGTGTTCTGCAGGGAGATCGTGTCAGTATTTGATGGTTCACTGTAGCAGCATTGACACCAACTCTGTTCAAGGAGTGTGTTCTGCAGGGAGATCGTGTCAGTACTTGATGGTTCACTGTAGCAGCATTGACACCAACTCTGTGCAAGGAGTGTGTTCTGCAGGGAGATCGTGTCAGTACTTGATGGTTCACCGTAGCAGCATTGACACCAACTCTGTGCAAGGAGTGTCTTCTGCAGGGGGATCGTGTCAGTACTTCATGGTTCACTGTAGCAGCATTGACACCAACTCTGTTCAAGGAGTGTGTTCTGCAGGGGGATAGTGTCAGTACTTGATGGTTCACTGTAGCAGCATTGACACCAACTCTGTTCAAGGAGTGTGTTCTGCAGGGAGATCGTGTCAGTATTTGATGGTTCACTGTAGCAGCATTGACACCAACTCTGTGCAAGGAGTGTGTTCTGCAGGGAGATAGTGTCAGTACTTGATGGTTCACTGTAGCAGCATTGACACCAACTCTGTTCAAGGAGTGTGTTCTGCAGGGGGGATAGTGTCAGTACTTGATGGTTCACTGTAGCAGCATTGACACCAACTCTGTTCAAGGTGTGTGCTGCACACGGGGGATCGTGTCAGTACTTGATGGTTCACTGTAGCAGCATTGACACCAACTCTGTGCAAGGAGTGTGTTCTGCAGGGGGATCGTGTCAGTACTTGATGGTTCACTGTAGCAGCATTGACACCAACTCTGTTCAAGGAGTGTGTTCTGCAGGGGGATCGTGTCAGTACTTGATGGTTCACTGTAGCAGCATTGACACCAACTCTGTTCAAGGAGTGTGTTCTGCAGGGGGGATAGTGTCAGTATTTGATGGTACACTGTAGCAGCATTGACACCAACTCTGTGCAAGGAGTGTGTTCTGCTGGGGGGGGGGGGGTTAGTGTCAGTGTTTTCAACTATTCCTCATTGAACTCCACTAATGTGTGTCCGCATGTTCAAGCCCTTGTCGTAGTGCAGTGCACAACAGTCTGCAAGCGGCTTTTGAAGAGTTATCAGGCTGCACAGTATTTCGTCAGCTCTTGCCTCCTCTGTGTTCTTATTAAAGTTCTTAAATTTGATAGATCTCTCAGGAATTTCAAATATGTTCGTTGTTTTGTTTTCAAAACCTAACACAGAACAAGAGCATTCTGTTCTTGGTGCCAAATGTCGGGTATCGCGTGTACAATTAACCTTTGCCAAGTGGACGAGTTTTTGCTTGTGAGCGTAATTACTTTTTGTAAAAATATTTCTTATTATCATGCATGAAAATGCAAATATGTAAGTACTATAAGATTTATTAAGTCATTCATACCTGATTTCAGGAGGTCAGCTTGTAGGCACCCATATAATCTTGAAAAAATAAATCCTTAACTGCTTGTATTAGTGCAAAAATGGCACAAGGCACAACAAAAAGTAGGTTCGATTAAGATCATTAAACAACTGAGATGCAATTCACTTTCTACCCTACTTCATAATTCCCTATGACTACTGCTATAAATATTGAAGTGAAAAAATTCACTGATAAACATGTACAGTTACAGTGTAAATAGTATTTATGTTACAATTTTATGCACTATATGTTGAGTCTTCCCTCGCAGTTTAGTAACTTTCACTTGTGTGATACATTTCAAAGCATGTTCGAGGATATGTACAGTTACAGTGTAAATAGTATTTATGATACAATTTTATACACTATATGTTGAGTCTTGCCTCACAGTTTAGTAATTTTCACTTGTGTGATACATTTCAAAGCATGTTCCAGGGTGTATGAATGG
This sequence comes from Anabrus simplex, assembly GCF_040414725.1. Lineage (NCBI taxonomy): Eukaryota > Metazoa > Arthropoda > Insecta > Orthoptera > Tettigoniidae > Anabrus > Anabrus simplex. Next base: position 455,143,982 of record NC_090269.1, read on the forward strand.
CTTTGCTGTGCAAGATTTACAATAATAAATAGAATCTTTTCTTACTTTTTGGGCCTTACAGACAACACAGGTTACAGAACCCTTTTACTCTCTGCGAGCCATGAAATGACGCCATTGAAGCCTGTCATGAGGGGATCCAACAGTTTTTCTTCCTCACCTAATCTCCTCTACAGTTCTCTCCTTAATAGCAACCCTGTCGTGGACAAAAGAGAAAACATGCTGCTTTCTAAATTTCTTACTTTCTATCAAATCATGTTGATTAATCCCACCGGTAAGAACTACTTCCTCATCGTATGTATCTGCTCTATCACTTAGGTTATCAATACAAAGTATGTTACAAGTGTTATTATTTTTTATATCCACATATTCAATACAAAGAGATCTTTTTAGAAATTAAATATTAATTATAAAATGTTAAGGAACATGTTTCGCCCATATTAAGGGCATCATCAGCCTCAAATTCAAACCTGTATAGTGAAAAATCAGGATCCTGATTGCTCTTACAAGTCATAAAAAATGATATCATTGTAGGTGTCTGTCCAAACATACAAATTGTTAGAATGTCCTTGGCTAAAATTGCAGTATCAAGCTGCATGTCAAAAGTTCACGTGATTATACTTTCTGGAGCGTTGAAAAACTTGTTGGGGTAGAGCAATAAACAGCTCAATCTTTATAATGAAACAGAAATATGCCCCCATGAATACTCCTGTTAGAGGATAAGAAAAATAAAGCTGATAAACTGTCACAGAGCTAATTTCGTATGATGTGAAAAGACAACAGCCTTCTTAAGTGGCTGTTCAGCTGCCTATAGTCTATTTAACTGGCTGAAGGAGTGAAAGTCGAATGCATTATGGTAAGACAACTGTCTTCCTTAAGTAATTGTGGGAGCAAGGAAAAAGCATTCGGTTGTCTATAGACGTATTTATCTTGTTTGAAGGAGCGAAAGTCGAAGGTTCACAATTAAGTATTTATTTATTTTCCACCGAGTCGATACAGTGATTGCTTAAGGCAATTTTAAAGGTCAAAAGTGGTACATGTTTCGTATATTATCAACATCTTCAGCCACATAACACTGTTTAGATGAAAAATATATAAAATTGACAAAGTAATGCTTTAGAGGAAGTGTTTTAATCTTGTCAATCTTCACTTCCTCTAAAGCATTACTTTGTCAATTTTATATATTTTTCATCTAAACAGTGTTATGTGGCTGAAGATGTTGATAATATACGAAACATGTACCACTTTTGACCTTTAAAATTGCCTTAAGCAATCACTGTATCGACTAGGTGGAAAATAAATAAATACTTAATTGTGAATCTATTGAAGTTTGATACGGACCATGAAACTGATTTTATGTAGTCGAAGGTTTATCGGTGCTGATAGAGCTCTTTGGTGTGAAGTCTGTAACAAGAGGAGAGTGAATGCTTAGGAAGGTATTTTTGAAGAGAATGTGGGTTTAAAAGAAAGTAAAACATGGAAAATGTATAAAACACTTACCCTTTCGTCTGTAAAGATGTAAATTAGTTATGGAAAGGTTATTTGAAGAAAAACAATGTTATGTCAAGGTTCATTTATTTCTTTGACTGTTAAGCAGTTGCTATGGTAGCGTTGAATGTCTGACACTTGTGCTTCTAGTATTGTATCGATGTGAGATTGGCGGAGGAGGGTGTGGTGGAGGGTAGGGGGTAGGCGGAGCATTAAGTTTATGTGTTGTTAGTTGCAAGAGATTTGCATGATTGGACAGGGAGGGAGTCGTGTTGGGTTGCGGGAGAATTGTGGGGGTGGACATGAAGGGAGTCAAGTTAGTTAAAGTTGTGGAGGTTCTAGAAGATGTTAACTTAAGATTTTTAAGAATGTAGTTATGTTTTGAATTTAGAGTTTGCAATAATTTGGGTAAACTTTCGTATAATGGATTCTTAATTGTTATGAATTTCATGTTTTTGGTCCGTATTGAACTGAGAATAATATATAAGTAATAATAGTAATGTAAATGTTTCCACCTTTTCAATACTAAAATATATTCACATAATTATAAATTACACGGTACTAGTTTCGACCCATCTAGGGGTCATCATCAGCCGTATTGGAGCAAAGATCACTTTTGGCGAAATCCTAAGAAAATGTTTTTTTAAAGAATAACAAGTGAATGTGGTAGATGAAATGAGATGTTATTATGGTAATAGTTAATAATACAAGGAATATACATGCTAAGAGGTTTTTAACAAAGAATAAAGTATAAATAGGGTGTTGTAAAAATTATAATCATGAAAATCAGTAAGTTCTTGTATTGAAATGACATATATAAAATTATATATGGCTTAGGAAGAGGCTTTAATCAAAGGCACTTTTCCAAGACAATTACACTTTCTCCCGCACCCTTCAGCCCCACCTTAAACCCTCTTCCTAAGCCATATATAATTTTATATATGTCATTTCAATACAAGAACTTACTGATTTCCATTATTATAATTTTTACAACACCCCATTTATACTTTATTCTTTGTTAAAAACCTCTTAGCATGTATATTCCTTGTATTATTAACTATTACCATAATAACATCTCATTTCATCTACCACATTCACTTGTTATTCTTTAAAATAACATTTTCTTAGGATTTCGCCAAAAGTGATCTTTGCTCCAATACGGCTCCAATACCTCACAATTATTAAAAGAGTAGACAAAGGAAAGTTGATGAGTGAACTTGAAACCATCTACATATTTTTGGACCAATACTACAACAAAAATCTAAACCTCAATGATTTAATTGAAGTCAAGAATCCATTATACGTAAGTTTACCCAAATTATTGCAAACTTTAAATTCAAAACATAACTACATTCTTAAAAATCTTAAGTTAACATCTTCTAGAACCTCCACAACTTTAACTAACTTGACTCCCTTCATGTCCACCCCCACAATTCTCCCGCAACCCAACACGACTCCCTCCCTGTCCGACCATGCAAATCTCTTGCAACCAACAACACATAAACTTAATGCTCCGCCTACCCCCTACCCTCCACCACACCCTCCTCCGCCAATCTCACATCGATACAATACTAGAAGCACAAGTGTCAGACATTCAACGCTACCATAGCAACTGCTTAACAGTCAAAGAAATAAATGAACCTTGACATAACATTGTTTTTCTTCAAATAACCTTTCCATAACTAATTTACATCTTTACAGACGAAAGGGTAAGTGTTTTATACATTTTCCATGTTTTACTTTCTTTTAAACCCACATTCTCTTCAAAAATACCTTCCTAAGCATTCACTCTCCTCTTGTTACAGACTTCACACCAAAGAGCTCTATCAGCACCAATAAACCTTCGACTTTCGCTCCTTCAAACAAGATAAATACATCTATAGACAACCGAATGCTTTTTGCTTGCTCCCACAATTACTTAAGGAAGACAGTTATCTTACCATAATGCATTCGACTTTCACTCCTTCAGCCAGTTAAATAGACTATAGGCAGCTGAACAGCCACTTAAGAAGGCTGTTGTCTTTTCACATCATACGAAATTAGCTCTGTGACAGTTTATCAGCTTTGCTTTTTCTTATCCTCCAACAGGAGTATTCATGGGGGCATATTTCTGTTTCATTATAAAGATTGAGCTGTTTATTGCTCTATCCCAACAAGTTTTTTAACGCTCCAGAAAGTATAATCATGTGAACTTTTGACATGTAGCTTGATTTACACTATAAGTTGAGGATAATTATGTCCACCTTTTCATTACAAATACAATGTGACATTGTTAACACATCACAAATTTATTACCCTTCAAAAAATTTTGGGACCGGTTTCGGCATTATTTGTATGCCATCATCAGCCATAGGATATTTTGTGACAAGGCTCAAATACAGTAATAACATGAGATATAACATACATATATATAACAATTGAACATATTCTTACATAACTATTAAAATTTGGTGTACTCCATGAAATATAAGATTAAAATTGGTAGCACATTATATTTCCTCTATACAATTTTTGCTAAAGTTAAAGCTTTTGTCAGGTTATTTATAAATATTAAGAATGCTGATTAAGCATCCAGTTAAAAAAAAAATTTCAATCTTTGAAAACCTTTTGAACATTAGGCGTTTAAAGACAATTGTGCATTTTTGGTCAGAAATACCAAAGATTGACATGTATTAAAATGAGTTCGCCTATTATCAAGTTGGAAACAGTAACCTATTTGTACTAGGTGTAGAGATATGTTACAATATAAGTCTTGGTAACTCAGTGTCTTGCGTTATTACAGTTGGTTATTCAACAACAAAACGAGTAAAATGATAAGTTCGGCTGATATTATTATTTTAGACTATAAAACATTATTGTCCATTATAGAGGTCCCTTGCAGTAAAGATTTTTAATGAGCAGAACAGTTCCAGTTTAGAATTGATTACAGATTCACTCAGTTTTGTGATTTGAATTGAATGAATTTCTATTTCGTAATATAAAGTCGTTGAGCAATATTCATATACATAATATTCCATGTTTTGTGCTAATATTCTTAGAATGTAGATCGACTGGATAGGAGTGGACTGGTGAACCGGAATTTCTTGGATCATTACATTCAAGGTCTTTGAGGTTCTAGAATCATCTCGATCCAAGACGGACCTAAGAGAAAGAGATATATACTACGTATTAGCATAAAAATGATTAAGTTGAGAAGGCATTATTTCTGTTTAAATAGAAACTCACCCCAAGCACCATGTTGTCGTGAATGAAGCCAGAGAGGAACTGTCGACTGGAAAGGCTGATAGCAGATTACGAGTGGTAGAAGAGGGGCGGAGCATGTGATGTAGGAGAAGGGGGGTACGCGCTAATGCGAGGTTATTGGTCGAGAGGGCGTGGATTACGGAGGGGATAGTAGATGAGCATATTGCACACCATTTTGTATACTGGTTGATTTATTGGTCTTTTTAGCTTGTTGAGGACAGAAATGAGTGTGTCAAACAATATCGTGGGTTTTTCGGATACCTCATTCAGATTATAATTAGGGTTAAAATACTGATCCAATGATATGAAACATTGTTCCGTTATATCAAGTAAGGGCCCTTTTCCCATTATTTCTACGACATAAATATCATGATTGATGTCAAGAAAACTATGTTTATAGTCATTTATGTGTTGTCCTATAGCTGAAAATCTCCTATATTTAATGGCGTTGACGTGCTCATTATACCTAATCTTAAAAGATCTCCCTATTTGTCCAATGTATGTACTATTGCAGCTATTACAATGAAATCTGTATACGCCCGATTTGTCATATGGGTTTGGTGCGTTGACTAGTTTAGCGTTGTGAGATATATCAAGATTTCTATTGTTAGTTTTATAAGAAATGTTGATATTTTTCTTGAATATATTTGTAATTCTATAGATGTTAGGATTGAATGTGAATGTTGAGTAGAATTTTGGTGTAGATATTTCTTTTTGTAGGTTTGATTTTGGTCTATGCTTGAACTTATAAATTATTTGTTCTATGAAACTACGATTATAGCCGTTATGGGCTGCAATGCTACGTATTGTATTTAGTTCTCTATTTAAGTCAGATTTTGCCATGGGAATACTAAAAGCCCGGTGTATCATACTATTATAGGTTGCCCGCTTTTGGCTGGGTGGGTGTATGGAGTCATTATGAATGGTTGTAGCGGTATGTGTTTGTTTTCTAAAGATCCTGTATTTAAAGGAATGCGGGAGCCGAGTGATGGTTAAATCTAAGAAGTTAAGGACTCCGTTATCCTCGGATTCTATTGTAAACTTAATATCTGGATCAATATTATTAAGGTGTACCAAGGTGGTGGGTGCATCTAAAATGTGCTGGTCCATGACTATAAACGTATCATCAACTAATCTGGCCCACAAGAGAATGTTATTAAATTTCTTTTCATTTTCTATACTAGTATGTTCAAGAAAATCCAGATATATATCAGCCAAAATGCCAGACACTGGTGACCCCATAGCCAGTCCATCTTGTTTGTATATCGCTTTGTCGAATGTAAAGTAATTGCTATTAACTAACAGTTTAAGGATGGTCATAAAATCTGCTATTTCTAATTGACTGAGCTTGCTGTGGGTACGTAGGTTTTTTAAAATTATTGGTAGTACTTTTTCTGGTTTTATGTTTGCATACATGTTAGTGATGTCAAATGAATGCATAGTATAATAGGGTTGCATATTAAAGTTGTCTAGTTTTTTAACTAATTCTAGAGTGTTAATCACGGATTTGTTTGCTTGAAAAGTATAGTGTTTTCTAAGGAATTGTTGTATAAATTGCGCTGTCTTATAAAGAGGTCTTGGTCTAAAATTTACTATGGGATGAATCGGTACACCTTCCTTATGGATTTTTGGTTGTGCTTTGACCGTGGGGAGACCAGGGTTCATATTGATCAGTTTGTTTTTCCCACTGTCAGTCAACAGGAAGGTTATGTTTTTTAGTGTCTGTTTTAGCTGTTTCTGAATGGATTTAGTTGGATCTTTTTCTATTATTGTAAAAGAACTGTCCGTAAAAGTTTTTTGTTTTGGTTATATAATCAGTTTTCTCCATTATAACAGTGGTGTTTCCTTTGTCTGCTTTGGTGATGATTGTTTTTGTGTCTTTAATCTTATTCTTAAGCTGTAGGATTTTTTTTCGGTTCTCGTGTTGCGCTGAATTAGTGGTGTAAATCGGTGCATTTAGAATTCTGTTTAATTGTTTCTTCGCTTCATATTGTTGGGTTAGACACTCGCGCACTACCCGTGTCACAGATCCTTGCACCAACATTAAAAAACTACAGAACGTCATCTATACATGTAAACACAGTTATAAACACAGAACATACTTTCACACGAGATTTAATTCTCCAGACATCTGCAAACCTCAAACAGTCACACCATTTTCTTTTTACACACTCCCCGAGTTCTCCATTTCCAAAGAGTACATAACCAAGTTCAAGAAAGTAAACAACACAAAGAATACATATTACTGGTTTCTCACATCCTCCCCCCTTGATTGTTGCATGAAGCAACAATCAACTATGCTCAAAGGTTCAGTTTCTCAGGAAATTTTACTCTCCTTCCGCTTCTCGTCACCTGTACCTCCCTCAGTGGCGACATTGAAGGTTGTCGGACTCTGTCATCAACATCAATTGCAGGACTAACATCTGAAGGTGAAGATCCCTCCAACAAGTAGAGTCTCTGTAAAGGGCGGGTAAGTTCACCAGAAGAAGTCTTCAAGCGTACCACTCGTACCACACAATCTCTTCCAGGATATACCTCAAGCACCTTGGCAATAGGCCACTCGATCCGTCTTTTCTGGTCGCAACCAACGAGCACAATGTCCCCTTCCTTGATTTTTGTAGTTTCAGCACTTGACTTCTGATGACAGTGTACAAGCTGACCCAGATATTCATCCCTGAATTGCTTCCTCAAGTCCTGACGTAGTTGCTGGATATATCTCATCCTTTTTGTTGAACACTTCTCATCTATCAAGTCCAAATCAGGAGTACTCACATTAGGCAGGTCTTGTAAAAACATGCTAGGCGTGATTGGACTCAAATCTTCAGGATTTTCTGACATGTAAGTGAGAGGTCGAGAGTTTATCAGAGCCTCGCAATCACATATTATACTCAGTAGTTCTTTGTAGTTTAGAGACGCTCTTCCCAGCACACGACGAAGGGCTCTTTTAATTGTTTAGATGATCCGTTCCCACCAAGGAAATGCCTTCTTTATATCTGACACTACTCCTATTTCCCTTTCTCGAAATCGCAGCAGGATGGATGGTAGAAGTTCCAGCAAGTTGGGGCCTTTCTCCAGACAGTCATTTAGGGACAGCTTTCCTCCTTGTTTACTGGAAGCATCAAACACGGTTCGGCACGTCGTAGTTGAATTACTCTTGAAAACTCCACGATGAGGCATAAAGTATCCCTGCTTGTTTCCAATGTCATCATCAACTTCTTCAATTATATTTTCTTTTAGCCAGTCTTGTAGTACTGAATGATATTCTTCGTATCTGTTCTCGGAGACAAGTTTTGAAGTCATCGATGCAAGTCTTTTCTCTGCCACCATTCTGTTATTCTCAAGATCCTCTCTTCTTTCACACCAGGGTAGGCAGACTTCATATCTACCATCTTTGTTAACAGCGACTGTTCTCTTGAAATGATTCAAAACTGCTAACTCCACCTCCTCTCTGTTTTTCTTGTCTGCTGGATCTGTAATTCCGAGCACATCTAACCTTCAGAGTCTTGCCAGATCTTCACTATGTGTTAGTAAGGATGTTACCAGGTTAGCCATGTTACCATGCCCTGTAATTTGTGTTGATCCCATTATCACCCAGCCAAGACGAGTGCCACTAAGCCACACTGTAGTCCTACCATATTTCCCGTGAATAAGCTTCCTGCATAATCAGCTCCAATTAAAATTTCAATAGTAGGATGACCAGCTCCAGTGTCAGAGACTACAATGCCCTTCTCTTTTAATTCTTGCAGGCAAGCACTTTGATTAATGCGAGGAATTGAACCACATATGGAAACTTGATCTAAGGCTTCAATCTCACATGAATAATTTCCTGTCATGCTATGAAGTGATACTCGATATCTCTTGTATACTTGTCTTTGCGACGAGATTCCCCCCAACAGAACTTGTATGAGATTCTCAGATCCAACACAAGAACAAGCCATTTCCAGAGCACTCTTCTTTAGAATATAGGAACGCTGGGATCCAGTATCTATTATCGCCCTTACCACACGTCGACCACCCTTAGCTGTGATAACTACCATTAGAGTCTGCAACAGGACGTCTGGAGAACAACAGTGGTTTGCACCAACGACACTCGTGTTTTCCCTCCTATTTTCTTCTGACAATATTGGTTTCTCGTTATTTCTAGGCAGATCAGAACACATTATCGGATAATGTTTTTTCCCACAGATCAAACATTTTAGTGAGGATTTACACCTTACAGACCTGTGTCCGGGTTTTAAACATGCGAAACAAGCCCGTTTAGATTTTAACATGTCTGTCTTTTCCCCAAGAGACATCCTTTGGGCTTTAAAACACTCCTTACTCTCATGAAACTTCTCACAAAATACACAAACATTTGATCGTGTATTCTGTTTTTCACTAGTCAACAGATTATATGCAGTAGGTACACTTTCATCCTCTTGAGTCTTTTCTTTCATTGGAGGTTTTACCTGATCTATGAGTCAATTTAAACCCAGTTTTAGCTAACATTATCCTCTCCTCTCCTTCCACCTCAGCCTTTAGAAATTCTAGCAACATCTTCAATTTTTCACTGTAATCACTTGCCTGAGTCACACTTGAACTACTACTCATCCAGATTCTCAAAAGCTCCTCTGGAATGCTCGATTCAACAAGTGGAAACAAAATTGCAGCATGCTTGTCAAAAGTCACTTCAATGGATTCCAGCGCTCTTAAGTAACACTCAAGTTTATCGTACAGTTGTAAAGTATGTTACTTACCTTTCACACCGGTGGCATTTTTTATGACCAAACCTAGGAGCTCTTTGATGTAGAACTCTGTCAGCAACTCCTTCTTACCAAATCTTTCAGTCAGTCCGTCCACTGCCTTCTGATAGTTTTCTGCAGTCGGTGGATAGCTGTCGATGATCTCTCGTGCTCTTGTTCCTGGAACTTTCGCCTGGATCAGGTACTGGAATTTGTCTTCCGCTGCTATGTCTTCATCTTCATGAATTCTGCGAAACTGACTCCAAAAGGAAAGCCAGTCCTTTATGTCACCGCTAAATTTAACCAACTCTTTTTTTTTTTTTTTTTTTTTTTTTTTTTTGCTACGGGCTTTACGTCGCACCGACACAGATAGGTCTTATGGCGACGATGGGATAGGAAAGGCCTAGGAGTTGGAAGGAAGCGGCCGTGGCCTTAATTAAGGTACAGCCCCAGCATTTGCCTGGTGTGAAAATGGGAAACCACGGAAAACCATTTTCAGGGCTGCCGATAGTGGGATTCGAACCTACTATCTCCCGGATGCAAGCTCACAGCCGCGCGCCTCTACGCGCACGGCCAACTCGCCCGGTAAACTCTATTTTTGGTAATTTCATCTTCTTTTTATGTGACTCAACAGAATATGCCATCTCAAACCTATCATTTTCTTGGGTTACACCTAACCTCTGAGTGTGTTCTTCTATTTTGAACCTCACAGCGTCCATTTTATCCCTATATTCTTCAATATTGGCATACTCATCTTCATATTTCTTATCACTGCCTTCTTCTTGCAAAACCAAGTCCAGTATTTGCTCATCTAACATCGAAAGTTCTTGAAATAACCGTTCCAATTTTACGGACATTAATCTAACATCTTCGTCATTTATCGCGTCTTTATTTAGCTCATCTAGTAAAAGTCGGGAGGTTTTCGTGAATGATATCCTCACAGGTTTCCGTTTCTTACAAAAATTCTCCATTGTGGCACGTACAGTTATAGTTATCACGTCGGGGTCACCAAATTAAATGTTGGGTTAGACACTCGCGCACTACCCATGTCACAGATCCTTGCACCAACATTAAAAAACTACAGAACGTCATCTATACATGTAAACACAGTTCTAAACACAGAACATACTTTCACACGAGATTTAATTCTCCAGACATCTGCAAACCTCAAACAGTCACACCATTTTCTTTTTACACACTCCCCGAGTTCTCCATTTCCAAAGAGTACATAACCAAGTTCAAGAAAGTAAACAACACAAAGAATACATATTACTGGTTTCTCACACATATCTAACTTCATTCTGAGTGTCAATAGGGATTTTGCTGATGGCCGCTTCTGTTTCTATTACCAGCTGTTTAGTCATGTTCGCTATATTATAGTTAGGCCAATTATGCTTGGGGCCTTTAGAGAGAATAGCAATTTCTTCTTCGTTAAAGTCAGTGTTGGAGAGATTAATAAGGCGCGGGTGGAATTGAGCTAAAATTTGGCTATGCATGTTATTGTGGGTAGAGTTCCTGGATGGCCTGTTTTCTGCATTTGATTTATTGATTAGGGTTTGAAATTTATGGTCTAATGTGTACTGTTTCTGAGAGAGTATTGTGGTTAGCTTGCTGTATACTTTATCTTGAAAAATATTCCATTGTACATTAGACAACAACGTAGTGACTTCAAGGTGGGTTTCATAGAAACGATTGTTTAAAAATGATTTTTTCTTGTATAAAAACTTTAGTTCGTTTTGCAGCCAAAGTTTGTTAGTGTTCTGGTGTACTCTTTTCTGATGTGGTAAAATATGTTGTTTGTTATTTTTCAGAAAATTTGGTGTTAACAACGTCACATTGTATTTGTATTGAAAAGGTGGACATAATTATCCTCAACTTATAGTGTAAATCTAGATTCAATACGGACCAAAATGAAGTTCTTAACTTTGAATATGTAGCTTGATACTGCAATTTTAGCCAAGGACATTCTAACAATTTGTATGTTTGGACAGACACCTATAATGATATCATCTTTTTATGACTTGTAAGAGCAATCGGGATCCTGATTTTTCACCATACAGGTTTGAGCTTTAGGCTGATGATGCCCTTATTATGGGCGAAACATGTCCCTTAACATTTTATAATTAACATTTAATTTCTAAAAAGATCTCTTTGTATTGAATAGGTGGATATAAAAAATAATAACACTTGTAACATACTTTGTATTTACGTACATTTCAATACGGACCTAACATGAGAATTTTAACGTGTAACTTAGGTTATTTCTGTACTCGCTTTCAACGACTTCACTTTCCTCACTTTCCTGCTAAATGTCATCCATTTCCGGTATTCATCATCACTATTTAATAATTGTGACTCTATTTCACTCGCACTTTCAATATATTTCCGCGACATATCGTCTAGAAAAGGCAATCATTATTTATGAGTTTCATTTCCGTATTGATTGGATGCACGTATATAGACAAGAAAGATGTTTCACCTATCAATACTATTTATTATGAACAGATTCACATCAGTACCGGTTTTGGTCATCATCAGCTGATATATTACAATATTACAACCATTAGACATTGGTATGTGTAACAAAGATGTTATTGTTCATTAGAGCATCCGGATGCCTAATGGGGTTGTAGATATGTTTGTCACATTGTTAGTGACTATATGGGGTTAAAACTATATCTAAGACCAATATAGCAGCGGAAAGCTTAAGTAAATTAAATACAATTTGTACATATACATTAAACGCATTAAAAATACATGACATATATATATGAAACACTTGATTAGTTTGAGCACATAAAAATATAAAACATGTACTGGTATGTAAAAACACTTGGGTAAAATTTCTTAAAAGTTCATTCTTTGTGAAGTTCTTTCTTCAGACTTCTTGTTGGTTCTTGTGCGTCTATGTTTACGTTGTTTGGATGCATAAAACAATGCTTGAGAAGATCTATTTGACTAGTATATGTCATATGTGTTCGTAGCGAGACCCATGTCATAAGATGGTCAAGTATTTTTGTAGCACTGCTATTGATGTACGGTACTTTGGTGAGCTTTTGAAGCAGACTGTAGTGTCTTGGATTTTAAATTCGATTAATATTTGTTGGTAGCAGCCTCCCTCTTGTCTGTATTCATGTTTTAGAGTTGTTTTTGTTGCTGTTGTTATGGTCCTGCGGCGTTATGTTTAAGAGCCTGTTGCGTCAACAACAGCAGCAACAAAAACAGCTCTAAAACACAAATAGAGACAAGAGGGAGGCTGCTACCAACAACTTATATTAATCAAATTTAAAATCCAAGACACTACAGTCTGCTTCAAAAGCTCATCAAAATATATCAATAGCAGAGTTACAAAAATACTTGACCATCTTACGACAGGGGTTTCGCTACGAACACATATGATATATACTAGTTAAATAGATCTTCTCAAGGATTGTTTTATGCAACCAAACAATATAAACATAGATGCACATGAACCAACAAGAAGTCTGAAGAGAGAACTTCACAAAGCATGAACTTTAAAAAAATTTTACCAAGTGTTTTTTAAATACATGTTTTATATTTTAATGTGTTCAAATTCATCAAGTGTTTCATATATACGTCTCATGTATTTTTAATGTGTTTAATGTATACGTACAAATTTTTTTAAAATTTACTTACGCTTTCCATTGCTGTATTGGTCTTAGACACAGTTTTAACCCCATATAGTCACTAACAATATGACAAACATATCTACAACCCCATTAGGCATCCGGATGCTCTAATGAACAATAACATCTTTGTTACACATACCAATGTCTAATGGTTGTAATATTGAAATATATCAGCTGATGATGACCAAAACCGGTACTGATGTGAATCTGTTCATAATAAATAGTATTGATAGATGGAACACCTTTTTTGTCTATATACGTACACAGAAAAGGCAAAACACGAACTTTCACAATGTCAACAAACTTATATGAAGTAGACCTACACCTGCATGGAAACCGGGCTTCGGAACAAACACCTTATTTTAAATTCCAAATCCCTGTGTTTAGCCTAAATAAGGGCCCTGTCTGTATGCTCCGGGCGTCTATTGGCTAATATCTCAACCCTAAGAGGAAACATACAGTCGCAAATGCGCGTAATTGAAAATTGTGGATGAACACGTCTATCACTTGTGCAGGAGTAGACGGGTTCTGGATAAAGACGTGTAACGCTTGCCTAAGGTTAATCCACCAGGAAATATATCTACCCTCTGATTCAAAATGTTTTTAATTTGAGGCCCATGTGTATTCAATGAATTACATTTTGCTTTTAGTTTGAAGTTTGCAACAGAGGTGTCTCATTACTTCGGTTTAAAGAATAACGTTTAATAAGTACAGGACTTGTGTGGCAGGACCACAGGTTGAGAGAAATCAGTTCTTTGTGTCTGCAAATCGAACAGAAAACTTTCCTTCATATTGTGATGCCAATTATTGATTAATTTGCACAGAATACAGTTTAGTTCTAGCTTATGGAGTGGTTAATAGCAAGTAATAGAGCCGAAACCTGAATATACGAACTCTGATTAACCATGATGCAGTATTATCGGAGCCAAAACTGTATGTTAAAACACTGTATTACTCTTTTAATGTAGTAATTCTTAGAAGTATTGTCTATATTACTATACCTAAGATGTATATTATTGTGGCAAAGGAGTGAGGTACCATGATAAAACAAAAGAACTGGAGAAAACTTTCTTAAGATTGTTTAAGGTATAAATGTAACAAAGTGATTACCTTTTGTTATTTTATTACATTTTATTATACCTTCAATATAAGTAGGCTAATGGGAAAGAAATCATTCATCAATCAAGTTCATACCTAATTTAGTGTTTATTTCTTCATTCCGAGTTCCCTCATGCCATTGTTGCGACCTATTTAAACAATAGTCATTGTCACTAATTTCATCTCTTATTTCTGAATCATATATCAAGAGTCCAGCAAACTTTCAGACCTGTAAAGCAAAGTTGGTCTGAAAACAAGTAGTTGTAAAGATAGTTTTGTTGAGAGCTGACAGTACTCTTATGGAATACTGTTGATCGCAACTTTGTGCTCACAGAATTTCTTCTGCACCTTGATTCAGTCTCACTTACTATACTACCATCATGTGAGAATACACATACTGAATACTTGAAATGATCTACATGTTCCAGCTTTGTTTTCCCAACCTGACATTAAATTCTCCTAGGTTCCTTACCTACTGACATCACTTTAGTCTCAGAAAGACTTTTCATAACATACTCATTGCACATATTTTCAGGTTCTGAGATATTAGACTGCAGGCTTTCGGCACGATGTCCCATGAAGACCAAGTCGTCAGCATAGGCCAAACTGCTTGCTGCATTTCCACCTTACAGAATCGTCCCTTCCACCTTTCAGTAGATGTTCCATATAGACTATGAACCACGAAGGTGAATCTATGAGTACCTTGAACCAATAACTCATTCTACCATCAGTTCACACCGCAGCCCAGTCGTCAATAGAAACAACATTGATTTTAATAATCTGTGCATAATCTCATAGTCCCCCAGTTTGGCTAATATTTGTCCCTCGGTATTCTGTCACAACCGTTCTCCAGATGTACAAAGGATATACATAAAACTCTATTCCTCTCATAGCACTTGTTAATTACCTGACATATTGAAATTCTGATAGTGGCAGCCCTCTGCGGTCTGAAACCTCAGTGCTTTTAATCCAGCTTACTGTAAACATTGTTTATACTCTCTGTTCCAAAATACCAGTGAACATCTCGTCTGATTTACTGATCAATGGAATATGTCAACAGTTTCTGCACTCCTTCCTGTTTCCTTGCTTATAGATAGATTACACAGTCCCAGTGAGAAACTTTCCTCTAACTTGTTAGGGGCCACTGGTGGAAAGCACAGCCCTAGCCGCCTGTGCATAATGAGGGCTTAACTTAGAACATGTCCACCCCATTCCATAGTAACTGGTATTCTGACTCTTAGGACTAGTTACTAGGCCACTCAGCCATTGCCCATGGTTCATGAACTAGGGCGTGACTACAGCAAGCCACACCATGAACTATAAGAATATTTTTAGGGGCAGATTGGTGGATCTCTTGCAAAGATGGTCTGTTACTTTAGGTATCACTTCACATCATTTTTGCATGATTTTCTCATTCCTGCACATGCTCCTCTGTTAGTAAATTGCTGCCCATATTTCTACATCTTGAAATGTTTGTGGCCAAGTTTCATAAACTCTTATAGTTCAGAGTGGATTGGTATACTTCACACAGAAATATATATATGGGTCCGCTTTTGTCTTCCATATTCCTTCTTTTCTTTTTTAGGATGATTGGAAGGATTGGAACATATTCCATTTCTTTTCTGACTATAATTAATAGGAGAAAGTTGTCCAGGTTTACTTCCTTTTAAATCAATAATCACTAGCAGTGATGTGATTAAACATTTATATGGGGATATTATTTGAATGTTGAATATTTGAAGCAGTAGTCGTAAGATGATTCTTAATTTGTGTACTGGTACTGGACTTGTTTTTAGAGCTCTATTGCTTGTATTTTGCAGGATTGTCAAAGGAATGGAGAAATCTGTGTTTGTCAAATGTGAGCCAGCATGGCCTCTGGATACAGAAGAAGAACCCTCTAACTTTGTAAGCAAATTATCATAAAATATATCCTTCTAATGATTTGAGGGTATGGAGAGTTTTATATTACTACTTTCTACTTATAAGATGTTGCTGGGCTCCCAGGTTTTCAACTTCAGTTCCCTTATATCCATGTTTTGTTAGTTGCTTTCTGTTTTCCAGCTTTATCAAAGGCGAATACTGACAAGTTTTAACCGTGAACTAAACTGTTTAAGTGAGTGCGCAATGTAGGCTGTGATTTAGTGCTAAGTAAAGCCTGATTCTGATTAGTAATTACTTTTGAGAATAAGCTAGTACTTGAATTCACTTTAATAAGATCTACTTTTTACTTAGAAGTAAATAACAGGAAAGTATTTACTCAAATTTATAAGTAAATTTTCAACGTACTGAAAACATTGGCTGTAGGAATTTGCTACTTGGATATGTCTTACACTTTACAGGAAACTGTATATGGGTGTAAACATAACCAGTGACTGCAAGCTTGTCTTTGAATGAAGAGGTTTAATATAATTCTTTACACTATGAGAACATTATGTAATGAAAGTATAACAGGAATAAAAATATTATTAAGTTGTGTTAGTAGGAAAAAGAAAGCTTGATCTTCTAGATTTTTCTATAGTTTCCAGGATAATTCTAGGACCTTATATCATTGATTCTGGATCAAAAAAAGAACTGGGTACTGCAGGAAAATCAGAAGAAGGGACAACCTCAAAACTTTCTCCACCTGCAAGCACTAAACAGAATAACAAATGACTATTAAGGTAGAAATTCACAATTGGAAACAGAAAGAGCTGAAAGTTATCAACTCAACTGAAGCATTTTGTTCTGCTAGACAATTACATCTCATTAGGTGATGGGTGAAAAGGGAAGAACTTATGATATAAAGACTTAGTGCTCCATCACAACCTGCAGATCCACTACCAATAAATTGTGAGGTTCCACTGGATTCTGACATAAGTAAACAGGACAATAATTCATAACTTGTAACATTTATGTTAACAATATTAACTGTATGATCATTATCTGTTCTGTAGTGAACTAAGTATCTCTAGGCCTGGGATAGAGAAAGTGAAATCTGTCTGCAAATGAATAAGGGTGGAAAATCTCCAGGATGAGGAAATTAGACCAAAATACATGGATATGATTAGTGAGAAGTTCTGAAGAGTGGACAGTATATAGGTTCAGGATATAGAAGGAGAATGAACACATGGTTTATGAAGAGGAATAGCCATAAGATCAGCTAATATAGTTGGGGTGCACATTATGGAACACTCACTGATTTTATACTAACAGACCGAGAATGGGAAAGATACGTCATGAATACGAAGATAATCCCCAGTTAAAGTATGGAAGGTGTTCATAAATTATTAATTGTGGAATTACAACAAGTAAAAATCCCTGAAACTGTACTGAAGAAGAAACCAAAGATTAGGATTTGGAAATTGGAGGAGGAGGATAAAAGAATGGCATTCCAAGATTGTGTAAAAAGGAAGTGGCCTAACATAGAAATACGAAGTGGAGAGGAAGAGTGGGACAATTTAAGACAGATATTTGTGGAAGCAGCAATTGAAGTATGCAGAAAACAAAAGCAAAGGTTGAGGGAAAGGAGACATGATGGTGGACAGACAAAATAAAAAAAATGTATCAAAGGGATGAGAATAGACAGAAAGGTTACATGTGGAATACAAGAGATTGAAACTACAAGTAAAGAGGTGTATGAAGGAAGAAAGGAGGAATGTTGGGGAGAGTTTATGAATAAAATCGAGCAAGATAGTTGAGGAAATCAGAAATTATTATACAAAGTAATAAAATCGAAAAGAATAAATCAAGAAAAGAATCAAGGCATTAGAGAGAGAAGAAGGATCCATAGTACATGACAAAAAGGGTCTTCAGAAGGTGATGGCAAGAAATTCTGCAAAACTTTATAATGAGGATGACTGCTCAGAGGAAGAAGGAGATGAGAAAAGAGAAATAATAGATGCAGAAAAAGAAGAGAACCCGATAACCTGGTTGGAACTTGAAAGGGCAGTGAAAGCAATGAACAAAGGTAAAGCAAGTAGAAAAGATGAATTCAATGCTGATATTAGTAAGGCAGCTGGAAGCAGTAGACTGCAGAGACCATACCAAGCCCTCAGTGCCATATGGAAAGTTGAAAGGACAGCTGAAGATTGGCAACAAGGAGGCATTTTACCATTGTTCAAAAAACGAAATAGGAAGAAATGTGAAAATTATAGAGGTATAACCCTAATATCACATGGGCTAAAAATAATGGAGAAAGTCATAGACAGAAGACTGGGGGATGTAATACACAGAGGAAGAACAGCATGGCTTTAGACCAAATAGTTCAACAATAGACTTAATATTTACAATATTTATAATGGAAAAACATCTGAAAAGGAACAAGGAAATAATCTTCGTATTTTTGGATTTGGAAAAAGCTTATAACACAGTTAATAGAAAACATGTATGGGATTGCCTACAGAAAAGGAATGTACCAAAATCATTAATTAACCAGATAAAAATGTATCATGAGAGTAAAGCAGTATACAGGTGGGGAGTGGAGACTTGGAAACATTTTATACCAAAAACGGTCTCAAGCAAGGAAGTGCACTGTCACCAGTATTGTTTATTATATTGATGGATGAAAAACTTGTAAAACAGAGTATCAGTAGTGATGAAATGAATGCTTTGGTATTTGCAGATGATGTGGTGATTTGGGGAAAGGGAGAAAAGGAAGTACAAAGAAGACTGGACATTTGGAATGAAAATCTGAAGGAGTTTGGAATGGTAATTAGTAAGAAGAAAACTGTAGTCATGCACTGTTGAAAAGGGAAAAAGAAAAGCCAAGTGAACATAGATGGAGAATGGTTAGAGAATGTAGAACAGTTTACATACCTGGGTAGCATTATTAATGGAAGTAATGAAATCAACCATGAAATTATTAACAGACTAAGTAAAGGCACAACATTTTATCATCAAGTCAGGCAGCTTTTATGGGATGACAAAGTACCCAAGGGAAATGAAATCTTATATATATAAAGCCGCAAGGCTAACTGACTCACTGACTGACTGACTAACTGACATTAATGTTTACCCACTTCCAGATGAGCTAGGGACTTGAAATTCGGCCGTCTGATAACTATTAGGCTGCAACCGAAGGAAAAATTCCAAAAAGTTAAAATTTTTCACATTTAGCCCCCCTTTTGCCCCATCAAAATATCGGACTAAAATTTCGTGTTAGACTCTTCCAGATGAGCTAAGAACTTAAAATTTGGCAATCTGATAGCTATTAGGCTGTATCCCAAGGCAAAATTCCAAAAAGTTCAAATGTTTCGTATTTAGCCCCCCATCAAATCAAAATATCGGACTCAAATTTCGGGTTAGACCCTTCCGTTCCAGATGAGCTGGAAACTTGGAATTCGGCAGACTGATAGCTATTAGGCTGCAACCCAAGGAAGAATTCAAAAACGTTGATATTTTTCATATTTAGCCCCCCTTCCGCCCCATCAAAGTATCGTAGTAAAATTTCGTGTTAGACCCTTCCATATGAGCTAGGAACTTGAAATTCGGCAGTCTGATAGCTATTAGGCTGTAACCCTAGGCAAAATTCCAAAAAGTTCAAATTTTTTGTATTTAGCCCCCCATCGAATCAAAATATCGGACTCAAATTTCGTGTTAGACCCTTCCGTTCCAGATGAGCTGGAAATCTTATATATATAAAGCCGCAAGGCTAACTGACTCACTGACTGACTGACTGACTCACTGACATTAATGTTTACCCACTTCCAGATGAGCTAGGGACTTGAAATTCGGCAGTCTGATAACTATTAGGCTGCAACCGAAGGAAAAATGCCAAAAAGTTAAAATTTTTCACATTTAGCCCCCCTTTCGCCCCATCAAAATATCGGACTAAAATTTCGTGTTAGACTCTTCCAGATGAGCTAAGAACTTAAAATTTGGCAATCTGATAGCTATTAGGCTGTATCCCAAGGCAAAATTCCAAAAAGTTCAAATGTTTCGTATTTAGCCCCCCATCGAATCAAAATATCGGACTCAAATTTCGGGTTAGACCCTTCCGTTCCAGATGAGCTGGAAACTTGGAATTCGGCAGACTGATAGCTATTAAGCTGCAACCCAAGGAAGAATTCAAAAACGTTGATATTTTTCATATTTAGCCCCCCTTCCGCCCCATCAAAGTATCGTAGTAAAATTTCATGTTAGACCCTTCCATATGAGCTAGGAACTTGAAATTCGGCAGTCTGATAGCTATTAGGCTGTAACCCAAGGCAAAATTCCAAAACGTTCAAATTTTTTGTATTTAGCCCCCCATCGAATCAAAATATCGGACTCAAATTTCGTGTTAGACCCTTCCGTTCCAATGAGCTGGAAACTTGGAATTCGGCAGTCTGATAGCTATTAGGCTGGAACCCAAGGAAAAATTCGAAAACGTTGACATTTTTCATATTTAGCCCCCCTTACGCCCCATCAAAATGTCGTAGTAAATTTTCGTGTTAGACCCTTCGAGATGAGCTAGAAACTTGAAATTCTGCAATCTGATAGCTATTAGGCTGTAACCCAAGGTAAAATTCCAAAAAGTTCAAATTTTTCGTATTTAGCCCCCCATCGAATCAAAATATCGGACTCAAATTTCGGGTTAGACCCTTCCGTTCCAGTTGAGCTGGAAACTTGGAATTTGGCAGTCTGATAGCTATTATGCTGCAACCCAAGGAAAAATTCAAAAACGTTGACATTTTTCATATTTAGCCCCCCTTCCGCCCCTTCAAATTATCGTAGAAAAATTTCGTGTTAGACCCTTCCAGATGAGCTAGGAACTTGAAATTCGGAAATCTGATAGCTATTAGGCTGTAACCCAAGGCAAAATTCCAAAAAAGTTCAATTTTTCGTATTTAGCCCCCCCGTCGAATCAAAATGTCGGACTCAAATTTAGGGTTAGACCCTTCCATTCCAGATGAGCTGGAAACTTGGAATTCAGCAGTCTGGTAGCTATTAGGCTGCAACCCAAGGAAAAATTCAAAAACGTTGAAATTTTTCATATTTAGCTCCCTTCCGCCCCATCAAAATATCGTAGTAAAATTTCGTGATAGACCCTTCTAGATAAGCTGGGAACTTGAAATTCGGAAATCTGATAGTTATTAGGCTGTAACCCAAGGTAAAATTCCAAAAAGTTCAAATTTTTCGTATTTAGCCCCCCATCGAATCAAAATATCGGACTCAAATTTCGGGTTAGACCCTTCCATTCCAGATGAGCTAGATACTTGGAATTCGTCAATCTGATAGCTGTTATTCCATAACCCAAGGAAATATTTCAAAAAGTTCCAATTATTCATATTTAGCACCCCACACTGGATTAAAATCCCGGACTCAAATTTCGTGCTACACCCTTCCGCCCAATCAAATTATCGGACACAAATTTTGTAGACCCTTTCTGATACCTATTAGGCTGTAACCCAAGGAAAAATTCTGGAAAGTTCAAGTTTTTCATATGTAGCACCCACCCCCCCAAGGCTCAATCAAATTACCGGACTCAAATTTTGTGTTAGACCCTTCCAGCCGGCAATCTGATACCTATTAGGCTGTAACCCAACGAAAAATTCCAAAAAGGTCCAATTTCCATATTTAGCCCCCACCCCTACGAATCAAAATGTCGGTCTCACATTTCGGCTTGCACCCTTCCAGATGAGCTAGGAACTTGAAATTCGGCAGTCTAATAGCTGTTAAGCTGCAACCCAACGAAAATTTTAAAAAGTTCAAATGTTTCATATTTAGCCCCCCCCTCCACGCACAATAATTTTATTGGACTCAAATTTCGGATTAGACCCTTCCAGATGAGCTAGGAACTTTAAATTTGGCAATGTGATAGCTATTAGCGTGTAACCTGCGGAAAAATTAATAAAAGTATAAATTTTTATTTTTTGCCCCCTCCCCCCAAACAAAATGGCGGACACCGTGATGCAGCGCCTTACAAAATTTAAATTTGGCGAATTTCTAGCTCCTAGACCGTATCCGACGTAGAAACTGCAATAAGTTAAAATAATTAATATTCAATCCACTAAAAGATTCGAAATATTAAGCCAAATTTAAAGTCGGTGCAGGATTTTGTTTCGAGATCTCTTGTGGCTAAACCGTAATTGTTATCAATAAATGGACTGCACTTCCATGTCCTAAAATGAAGAAATATACAACTTTGGTCCTATGACTTTTTGTCGTATCTCGACCCCTTTTACCTCAGATTGAGCTTCCTTTTTCCGGTTTTGGAAAATTTTGTTCAATTTCCATAAATTAATTTACTGATTCACACACTCATAAGACAGATTGATGCACTAAATTCAGCACGCTCTTTGGCACGGTTATTGGGCATGTGCAGACTGACATTCATTATTCTAGCTGCCTTGAATGTATAGGAAGAAATATACGGAAACACTAATCAAATTTCAGCCTAATTTAATATTCCTAAGCAATTTATGGTGAATCGCTTGGAGATACGGCAAAACCTCAAATAAGTAAAATTCTAGGTCGTTTCATTGACGACTTGCCTGGCAAGTTTCAAGACTGTAGCTGTCTGCGAAGTTGGAAAAATTGTTTTTCAATTGGTGTTAAGCGGACGAAATTTGCTATGGATCGAAACGTTCACCTCTTTCTATGGTATAAATATGCGAGATACGAGAAAATGCTTGACACATTAATGTAAGCGACTAAAAGAGAGGTCTGACGGCGCAATCCGTACCTCATTACGACTTGCCGTTTGTCCGCAATCAATTTTCAAATGAAAGCCTGCACTATTTACCATGCACATTGCCTGGCTCTATCTTATTATATATATATAAAGCCGCAAGGCTAACTCACTCACTCACTCACTCACTCACTCACTGACATTAATGTTTGCCCACTTCCAGGTGAGCTATGAACTTGAAATTCGGCAGTCTGATAGCTTTTAGGCTGCAACCCAAGGAAAAATTCAAAAAAGTTGAAATTTTTCACATTTAGCCCCCCTTCCGCCCAATCAAAGTATCGGGCTGAAATTTCGTGTTAGACCCTGCCAGATGAGCTAGGAACTTGAAATTCGGCAATCTGATAGATATTGGGCTGTAACCCAAGGAAAAATTTCAAAAAGTTCAAATTTTTGTGTACGTAGCCCCCCACGGAATAAAAAAATTTCGGGTTAGATCCTTCAGTTCCAGATGCGCTAGAAACTTGAAATTTGGCAAGGTGATAGCTATTAGCGTGTAACCTACGGAAAAATTCCAAAAATTTTAAATTTTAAATTTTGGCCCCCCTCCCCCCAAACAAAATGGCGGATACCGTGATGCCGTGCCCTACAAAATTAATATTTGGCAAAGTTCTAGCTCCTAGCCCGTAACCGACGTAGAAATTGCAAAAAGTTAAAATATTTAATATTTCATCCACTAAAAAATTCGAAATGTTAAGCCAAATTAAATGACGGTGCAGGCTTTCGTTTCGAGCTCTCTTGTGGCTAAACGGTAATTGTTATCAATAAACGGACTGCACTTTCGTGCCCTAAAATGAAGAGATCTACAACTTTGGTCCTATGACTTTTTGTCGTATCTCGACTCCTTCTACCTTAGATTGAGCTTCATTTTCCCGGTTTCGGTCATTTTTATTAAATTTCCATAAATGATTTTACTGATTCACACACTCATAAGATGGATAGATGAACGAAATTCAAGACGCTCCTTGGCAACGTCATTGGCCATATGTAGACCGACTTTCGTTATTCTAGCTGCCTTGCAAGTATGGGAAAACGGAGGGTACATGTGGAAACACTATTGAAATTTCGGCCTAATTTATGATTCTTAAGCAATTTATGGCGAAACCCGTTGAGATACGGCAAAACCTCAAATAACCAAAATTATAGGTCGTTTCATCGTCAACCTGCCTGCAAAGTTTCAAGACTGTAGCTGTCTGCCAAGTTGGCAAAATTATTTTTCAACTGTTGCTAAGCGGACGAAATTTGATATGGATCGAAACGTTCACCCCTTTATATGGTATAAATTGGCGAGATGCGAGAGAATGCCCCACACAGTACTGTTGGCGACTAAATGGGACGTGCGATGGTGAAAACCTTACCTCGATACGACTTACCGTTTGGACGCAATGAATTTCCAAATGGAAGTCTGCACTATTTAGCGTGCACATTGCCCGGCTCTATCTTATATATATAAAGCCGCAAGGCTCACTCACTGACATAAATGTTTACCCACTTCGACATGAGCTAGAAACTTGAAATTTGCCAAGGTGATAGCTATTAGCGTGTAACCTACGGAAAAATTCCAAAAATTTTAAATTTTAAATTTTGGCCCCCCTCCCCCCAAACAAAATGGCGGATACCGTGATGCAGTGCCCTACAAAATTAATATTTGGCAAAGTTCTAGCTCCTAGCCCGTAACCGACGTAGAAATTGAAAAAAGTTAAAATATTTAATATTTCATTCACTAAAAAATTCGAAATGTTAAGCCAAATTAAATGACGGTGCAGGCTTTCGTTTCGAGCTCTCTTGTGGCTAAACGGTAATTGTTATCAATAAACGGACTGCACTTTCGTTCCCTAAAATGAAGAGATCTACAACTTTGGTCCTATGACTTTTTGTCGTATCTCGACTCCTTCTACCTTAGATTGAGCTTCATTTTCCCGGTTTCGGTCATTTTTGTTAAATTTCCATAAATGATTTTACTGATTCACACACTCAGAAGATGGATAGATGAACGCAATTCGGGACACTCCTTGGCAACGTCATTGGTCATATGTAGACCGACTTTCGTTATTATAGCTGCCTTGCAAGTATGGGAAAATGGAGGGTACATGTGGAAACACTATTGAAATTTCGGCCTAATTTATGATTCGTAAGCAATTTATGGCGAAACCCGTTGAGATAGGGCAAAACCTCAAATAACCAAAATTATAGGTCGTTTCATCGTCAATCTGCCTGCAAAGTTTCAAGACTGTAGCTGTCTGCCAAGTTGGCAAAATTATTTTTCATTTTTTGAAAAGTGGACGAAATTTGACATGGGTCGAAAGGTTCACCTCTTTCTATGGTATAAATATGCGGGATACGAGAAGGCGCCTAATACAGTAATGTAGACGACTAAACGGGTCGTCTAACGCCGCAATCCGTATCACGATACGACGCACCGTTTGCCCGCAATAAATTTCCAAATGAAAGCATGTACTATTTAGCATGCACATTGCCTGGCTAAATGTTGATTTTTTGTTATTTTTATTTCCCTTCTTTTAAACTAAATTGTGGACGATGTGTTGCCGTGCGCAAGACAATTAATATTTGTCGCAGTTACAACTTTGGCCTGCAACCGAGGGAAAAATTCGAAGGAGTTGCATTGTTTAACGTTTTTATCTCCAGAAATTACCGAAATCTGGAAGCAGTTTTCATGATGGCGATAACTAACGTTTCGAGGATTTTGGTGGCTAAACTGTAAGTCTTACCGCCAAATCGACCAGGCGTTCGGATCCCATCATGAAGGGATCTACAACTTCGGTCCCGGGAATTTTAGTCGTATCTTGATCCCTTATGACTTGGATAGAGCTGTTTTTTCAGATTTGACGTCCATTTTTTTACATTTTCCCTAATGAATGTTACTGTTTTACACACTTATAAGACCGACAGAATCATGAAATATGGCAGGCTCGTTGGAACGTTCGTGGATCATATGTGAGCAAAATGCATGATTCTACCACCCTGTAAAAATGGAAAACGGAAGTAATACGTAAACACTGTACTCCTAATCCAAGGTTCTACACCAATCTTCCCCTAACTCGATGCAGATACGACAGAACGTCAAAGAACGTAAATATAGAGCGTTTCAACCACGATAAACCTACCAAGATTCAAGACTATAACTCCCCTTTACGTTAGGAAAATATTTCATATCTTGTGAGAATCGTACGTAATTTGCACCACGTCCAAACGTTTAACGCTATCTTTGCTATAAATCGTGAATATACGGTACGAGAAAATATTATAGGACCAAAAATATACGCAAATAAATGGGCCGTCTGGTGGCACAATCCGTTTTCCGTAACGAAGTACCCATTCCTCACAGTAATTTCCCATAAGGCCACTTGTAATATAGAGGAATTGGGGGTTTGGGGGCGCAGCCCCCAACGAGCGAAAGCGAGTCTTATATATATAAAGCCACAAGGCTAACTGACTAACTGACTCACTCACTCACTCACTGACATTAATGTTTGCACACTTCCAGGTGAGCTAGGAACTTGAAATTCGGCACTCTGATAGCTTTTAGGCTGCAACCCAAGGAAAAATTCCAAAAAGTTGACATTTTTCATATTTAGCCCCCCTTCCGCCCAAACAAAATATCGGACTGAAATTTCGTGCTAGACCCTTCCAGTTGAGCTAGGAACTTGAAATTCGGCAATCTGATAGATATTAGGCTGTGATCCATGGAAAAATTCCAAAACGTTCAAATTGTTCGCATTTAGCCCCCACCGAATCAAAATATCGGACTCAAATTTCGGGTTAGACCCTTCAGTTCCAGATGAGCTATAAACTTGGAATTCGGCAGTCTAATAGCTATTATTCTATAACCCAAAGAAAAATTCCAAAAAGTTCAAATTTTTAATATTTAGCTCCCCACCGAATCAAAATATCAGACCCAAATTTCGTGTTACCCCCTTTCGCCCAATCAAATAATCGGACTCAAAATTCATCTTAGACTCTTCCAGCCGGCAAGCTGATACCTATTAGCCTGTTACCCAAGGGAAATTTCCGAAATGTTCAAATTTTTCATATTTAGCCCCCCTCCACCGCTCAATCAGATTATCGGACCCAAATTTCGTGTTAGACGCTTCCAGCCGGCAATCTATTACCTATTAGGCTGTAAGCCAAGGAATAATTCCAAAAAAGTCAAATATTTCATATTAAGCCCCCCCCCCCCACCGAATCAAAATATCGGACTCAAATTTCGGTTTACACCCTTCCAGATGAGCCAGGAACTTGGAAATTCTACAGTCTGATAGCTATTAGGCTGTAATCCAAGGGAAAATTCCTAAAAGTTCAAATTATTCATATTGAGCCCCCCCAAACGAATTAAAATATCAGACTCAAATTTCGTGTTAGACCCTTCCAGATGAGCTAGGAACTTGAAATTCAGAAATCTGATAGCTATTAGGCTGCAACCCAAGGAAAATTTTCAAAAAGTTGTAATTTTTCATATTAATCGCCCCTTCCAACCCATCAAATATCGGACTGAAATTTCGTGTTAGACCCTTCCATATGAGGTAGAAACTTGAAATTCGGCAGTCTGACACCTATTAGGCTGCAACCCAAGGAAAAATTCCAAAAAGTTCAAATTCCTCATATTTAGCCTCCTCCCCGCCCAATCAAAATATCAGACTCAAATTTCATGTTAGGCCCTTTCAGATGATCTAGGAACTTGAGATTCGGCAGTCTTATAACTGTTAGGCTGCAACCCAAGGAAAAATTCCCAACAGTTCAAATTTTTCATATTTAGCCCCCACCCTGCCCAATCAAATTCTTCTGCCCCATCCCCCAAGCAATATGGCGGACGCCATAATGCAGTGCCCTACAAAATTAAAATTGGGCAATGTTCTAGCTCCAAGCCTGTAACCGACGTAGAAATTGCAACAAGATCAAGTTTTTAAAATCTTACCAACTAAAAAAAATCGAATTATGAAGCCAAATTTAATTACTGTGCAGACTTTCGTTTCAAGCTATCTTGTGGCTGAACGGTAATTGCTATCATAAATGGATCGCACTTTCTGATGTTAAAATGAAGTGATCCACAACTTTGGTCCGAAGACTTCTTGTCGTATCTTGACTCTTTCTACCTTAGACTGAGCTTCATCTTCCCGGTTTTGGTCAATTTTGTTCAACCTCCATTATTTATTTTTTTGATTCACTCACTCATAGGACAGATAGATACATGAAATTCGGCATTCTGATAGCTATTAGGCTGAAACCCATGGAAATTTTCCAAAACGTTCAAATTTTGCATAGTTATCCCCCCCCAATCTAAATATCGGGCTCAAATTTCATGCTAAACCCTTCCACATGAATTTGAAGGTTGAAATTCGTCAGTATGATAGATATTGGGCGGTATGCGAAGGAAAAATTCCAACACGCTCCAATTTCCACATTTACTCCCCCCCCCCCTACCCAATCAAAGTATCGGACTCAAATTTCGGGTTAGACCATTCCAGATGTGCTAGGAACTTGAAATTTGGCAATATTATGGCTATTAGCCTGCAACCTATGGAAGAATACCAAAAAATTCAAATTTTAATTTTTGCCCCTTCCCTGCCAAACAAAATGGCGAACGCCATGATGCAGTGCCCTACAAAATTAATATTTGGCAAAGCTCTAGATCCAAGCCTGTAACCGATGAAGAAATTGCAACAAGTTCAAATTTTGAATATTTAACCCACTGAAAAATCGAAATATGAAGCCAAATTTAATGACGTTGCAGACTTTCGTTTCGAGCAATCTTGTGTGTGAAGGGCAATTGCTATCAATAAAGGGATTGAACTTTCTTGCTTAAAATGATGAGTTCTTCAACTTTGGCCTATGACGTTTTATCGTATCTCGATTCCTTCTACCTTAGATTGAGCTTCATTTCCCCGGTTTTGGTAAATTTCCATATATTATTTTACTGATTAACACACTCATAAGACGGATAGATGCACTAAGTTCTGCACACTCCCTGGCACGACCATTGGCCATATGTAGACCAACTTTCATTATTCTACTGCCTTGAATGCATGGGAAACTGAAGGAATATGTAGAAACACTAACCTAATTTCAGCATAATGTATGTTACTTAATCAATTTATTGTGAAGACGGTGGAGATACGGCAAAACCTCAAATAACCAAAATTGTAAGTCTATGCATTGTCGTCTAACGTGTCAAGTTTCAAAGCTATAGCTGTCTGCTAAGTTGGCTAAATCATTTTTCAACTTGTTTAAAGCGGACGAAATTTGACATGAATCGAAACGTTCACCTCTTTCTTTGGTAAACATAGGCAAGATACCAGAAAATGCCTAAGACAGTAATGTAGACGACAAAAGGGGTCGTCTGATGGCGCAATCCATAATTTGATAGGACGTGCCGTTTTGCCGCAATAAATTTCCAAATGAAAGTCTGCACTATTTAGCGTGCACATTGCCTGGCTCTATATTATAATATATATATAAAACCGCTTGGCTCACTGGCTGACATAAATGTTTACCCACTTCGGCATGAGCTAGAAACTTGAAATTTTGGCAATATGATAGCTATTAGGCTGTATTGTGGAAAAGTTCCAAATGTTGATTTTTTGTTATTTTTACTTTCCTTCCCTTAAAATAAATTTTAGACGATATGTTGTAGTGCGCCAGAAAATTAAAATTTGTCGCAGTTACAACTTTGGCCTGCAACCAACGGAGAAACTCGAAAGAGCTGCATTGTTTAACGTTTTTATCTCCAGAAAATATCGAAATCTGGAAGCAATTTTCATTATGGTGCTAACTAACATTTCGAGGATTTTGGTGGCTAAACTGTAAGTCCTACCACCAAATGGACAAGACATTCGGATCCGATCATGAAGAGATGCCTTAGAAAGAGCTGCATTTTTTAGATTTAACGTCCATTTTTTACATTTTCCGTAATTAATTTTACTGTGTTACACACTCATAAGACCGATAGATTCATGAAATTTTGCAGGCTCACTGGAACGTTCGTGGGTCACACGTGAGCAAAATGCATGATTCTAGCACCCTGTAAAAATGGAAAAACGAAAGTAAAACAGAAACACTGTACTCCTAATCCAAGGTTCTAAACCAATCTACGGTGAAAACGATGCAGATATGACAAAACATCAAACAACGGAAATATAGAGTGTTTCAACCACGATAAACCTACCATGTTTCAAGACAATAGCTCCCCGTTACATTAGGAAAATAATTTCTTATCTTGTGTGAATCGTACGTAATTTTCACCACGTCGAAACGTTTAACGCTATCTTCTTTTCTATAAAACGTGAATGTACGGTACGAGAAAATATTAGAGGACCAAACATGTACGCGAATATATGGGCAGTCTGGTGGCGCAATCCCTTTTTCGTAACGAAGTACCGGTTCGTCACAGTAATTTTTCATGTGACCACTTGTAATGTAGAGGAATGGGGGGTTTGGGGGCGCAGCCTCCAACGAGCGAAAGCGAGTTAATATTATATAAACAGTATTTCATACCAATTGTAACATACGGACTAGAAAATAGTAAGATCCAAGCAGTAGAAATGAAATTTTTAAGAACATCGGTTAAAAAGACAAGAAGAGATAGAATCCAAAATATTAAAATCAGAGAAGAGCTAAATATAGTCTGATAGTACAGAACATACAGAAAGCAAGACTGAGAAGGTTCGGACGTGTAAAATGAAGGAGAAAGGAATGGGTAGCAAGAAGGGAATTAGAAAGGGAAGTTAAGGGAAAGAGACCAGTTGGAAGACCGAGAAGAATGTGGATCATATTTGGAAGGATATTAGAGAAGCTGGATTTGATGTGGCAGAAGTAATGGAGCAGGAAAAGTGGATGGACAGGATGGAGTGGAAGAGGCTTGTTAATCACACCCGGGCGAATGGAGTGGGCCATTGATGGTGATGATGAAGACAGGGATGCTGTATTAGAAATAGCAAGGGATTGTCTAGGAACAATTGTTTGTAAAGAAGAGAAAAGCAGACATGTTGGTGGAATGATGAAGTGAGAGCAGCTTGTAAAGGTAAAAAGGAGGCTTATCAGAAATTGCTCCAAACAAGGGCTGATGCTGATAGGGAATTATACGTAGATAGAAGAAGCAGAGTAAAACAAATACTTGTTGAATCTGAAAAGAAGTTGTGGGAAATTTTGGTAATAACCTAGAAAGGCTAGGTCAAGCAACAGGGAAACCTTTGTGGACAGTAATAAAGAATCTTAGGAACGGAAGGGAAAAGGAAATGAACAGTCTTTTGGGTAATTCAGGTGAACACATAATAGATGCCAGTGAATCACCAGACAGGTGGAGGGAATAGTTTGAGAATCTTCTCAACGTAAAAGGAAATATTCCTGGTGGTGTAGCGAACAACCGAGCTCATGGGGAGGCGGAAAATGATGTTGGTGAAATTACGCCTCATGAAATAGAAAAGGTGATAAATAAACTCCATTGTCATAAAGCAGTAGGAATAGATTAAATTAGACCTCAAATGATGAAGTATAGTGCGAATACAGGGATGAAATGGCTTTATGAAATAATAAGATGAGCATGGAATTTTGGTAAGGTACGTTCAGAGTGGACATATGCAGTAATTGCACCTATCTATAAACAAGGGAACTGGAAGGATTGCAACAACTATCAAGGTATCTCGTTGATTAGTTATTTATCTTTTGGCATATGATGCTTACAAGACAATAAGAATTACAATAAATTATATTGTTACATATGTATAATTTACACCATTAGGACCACTTTTAAAATATGGATAGAAAGGTCTGCAATCCATCTAATTTCTTCTGGAGATGCTGAGTGGAGGTCATCCAAGGAGCCGGGATATGCACGTAGAAGGCACTCCTGCACAATATGCTTGATGGTTTGCAATTCAAAACTGCAATCACATTGGGGCGAATTTATCCAACCCCATTGATATAGGGCTGCATCAGTTGAACCAGTAGCACATGGAATCCTGTTTAACCTTGACCAGACTGTCTGAGGTAGATTAAAGCCATCAAGCCTTGCATTGGGATCACTGATTGAAAGTAAGCCATGAGGTGTCGAGTTTAACGATTCATCTCTCCAGGCATTTCCGAGATTGAACCTGGTTGGCGTAAGATCTACAGCTGTCTTGCAAGCTGGCTTTCTTGATTTCAATCTCAGTTTAGAAGGACGTTTTACATCATGATGAATTGGAAAAGCGTCATTTTCCAAGATCCTACACCACAGGCGAACAAGAGCTTGCTGTCTCCTAAGATGGGGTGGAGCGATGTTACATAGTACAGGCAACCACTGGGAGGGAGTACAACATAGAGTACCAGAGATGATACGCATTGTTTAGCGAAGTTGAATATCGACTTGATGGCAGTGAGAGCTATTTAACCAAATGCCTGCACAATATTCAGCTGGGGAATATACAAGAGCCAAAGCAGTAGTCCTGAGTGTGCTGGCATTGGCATCCTATGATGTTCCAGCTAACATACTAAGTATGTTATTATGACTTCTGTTTTGCAGCCATTTTTCCAATATGATTTTTGTAGGTCAGTGTCCTGTCCAATGTCACACCTAAGTACTTAGGACAGCTATTGTACTTTAGGTATTGATTCCTAAACTTCACTCTAGGATGATAGTTTGCTTGTAGGTGACTACGGTGAAATGTGGCAACCTCAGATTTTGAGGCACTTGGCTGGAGCTGCCAGTTTCTGAAGTACTCATCCATCTTCCCAAGAACTGCATTTAATATATCCTCAGCTTCATCAAAGGTGGTAGTTGAACTGTAAGATTGGGCCGATGACCTCAATGTTAGGTCCCTTTAAACACCAAGCATCATTGAACTGTAAGATTTATATCATCTGCGTAGATGAATTTGCGAGATAAAGTTTTTGGTAGATCGTGAGTACACAAGTTGAATAGCAAAGGGGATAGGACATTTTCAGTTAAATCTTGGAATAGCTTGTTACTCAGCATATTACCAATTAGTGTGACTATTTTAAGGCAAGGAACTGCCTTTTGAGGATTATTCCTCTTCTCCAGACAGTGTCATAGGCTGCTGAGAGATCCAGGAAGGCAGAAACACTTTTGAGCTTCTTCTCGAAACCAACTTCTAGGTAGGAAGACAGGGCAAGAATTTGATCACTGCAGTCTTGTTTTTGGAGAAATCCAACTTGTTCAATAGGTATCAATGACTCAATTGCAGGAGCAATTCAATTCAGTAAGAGCCTTTTAAGTAGTTTGTAGGTGACACTAAGTAAGGAAATTGGTCTCTAGCTTTGAGGTATCTTTGGATCTTTCGCTGGTTTTAATATTGCAATAACTTTGGCTTTCTTGTAAGATGGAGACAGATGTCCTGAGTTCAAAATGGAGCTGAATAATGTTGTAAGCTATTGCTTGGTTGCTGGGCCACACTTCTTAAGGAACTGTGGATAAACACCATCAAATCCTGCTGCTTTGCCTATCTGGAGACCATCTAAACCATTTTGTCTCTCTTCTAAAGTGAATGGCTGTGAGTACACTGGATGTGGTTTGACTTCATGTTTTATCTGATTGAATTCCAATCGTATCTTTCTACTGAACTTCTTGTGTCCTACAGTCTTAGATGTAGAAATGGGGTGGTTAGCTATGGATTCTATAATTGATACATGAATCTTTCTCAATGGTATAGATGTTGGGTCCAATTTTTGTATGAGGGACCATGCTTTCCTACTCGAATCAGTAAAGTTCAAGGTTTCAACAGTGTTGGTCCATTTCTCCCTTCTAGCACTGTCTAAGGATTTCAGAAGTTCAATTGCTTTTTCATGAGTATTGTCTTGTTCAAATTCACAGCTTAGGTGAGTTGTTTCTTCATTCCAACCAGGGCATAGTCTTTCCTAAAACTTGTAGGGATGCTTCTTTTGGCAGCAGATTTGATGAAGCCAACCATCCGGTCATAGTTCTCAGAGATTGGTTGCACGCATCTAATATTAGCATCTGTATATCTTGCGTACGTATCCCAGTCACCTTTTTGGAAGTTCCAGCAAGGTTGGGGTACAGATCTTATTACAGGGATATGCATACCAATGTTGTAAATTATTGGTCTGTGCTGGCTGCGTGCAAAGTCCTTCAGAACTTGTCTTCGGATTTGTGGTGTTGGAGTCATGAGGCCTTGTGAGACAAAGCAAAGGTCAGGAGAGTAGTTCTGTTTCCACGATCTTTAGCATCAAATATCAATGTGAGATTATTTATATCCATCCATTCAAACAACTTATCCCCATTTTCATCATTTCTGTCATATCCCCAAGAAGTATGATGGCTGTTAAAATTACGGGTATAATACTATCTTCATCAGGTACAATAGTGACAGGATCTGGCCCGCAGACCATTGAAGGCTTATAGACGTTTATGATGGTAACATCCTGTATCTTAATGGAAGCTGTGAAGATATTCTGATGTATATCAGATGGCAAGATTGTATAGTCTTTAATATCACTCTTAACATAGATAGCAATACCATATTTTGGCTGATGTAGTTCTGTTGTAATCTTGTATACTGGAATTTTACTCCTATTAGACAGCTGAATATCATCTTCTGTGTGGGTTTCTTGCAGTGCCAATACATCTACTGATTGTTCATCAAGTATCTTGGATAGATATTCACACTTAGCTCTACTAATGCCCTCAATGTTAAGCTGACAAATAGTTAATTGAGGGCCCAGGGTCCGAATATTGAATGCTGAGTCCTTAGAAGGACTTTTTGTCTTATTTCTACTGTCTTGGACCTTTATATCCTCAAAAGAATCGAAAAAAGTAAACTCATGACAGAACACCAAAACATATTTATATTCCTCGAACAGCAGTTTAACAAAAATAAGAATTTAAACAATATCATTAATAATAAAAGCTCCTTGTGTGAACAGATTTTATAACTATTACAGAATAAGGGCGGTAGCAGCCTTTCGGTAGTTGCAAGGGCGGCAGTCTGGATGATTGACTGATACGGCCTTGTAATAATACTCAACATGGCTTAGCTGTGTTGATACTGCTACACGGCTGAAAGCAACGGGAAACTACAGCTGTAACTAACTCCCAAGGACATGCAGCTCTCTCTGTATGAATGATGTACTGATGATGGCTTCCTCCCGGGCAAAATATTCCGGAGGTAAACTAGTCCCCCATTCGGATCTCCGGGTGGGGACTACACGAGAGGGGGCGATCATCAGGAAGATGGATACTGACATTCTGCGAGTCGGAGCGTGGAATGTTAGAAGTTTGAATCGTTGTGGTAGGTTAGAGAATCTGAAAAGGGAGATGGATAGGCTAAAGTTAGATGTAGTTGGCATAAGTGAAGTACGTTGGCAGGAAGAACAAGATTTTTGGTCAGGCGACTACCGAATTATCAACACAAAATCAAACAGAGGAAATGCAGGAGTTGGTTTAATAATGAATAAGAAAATAGGGCAGCGGGTAAGCTACTACGACCAGCATAGTGAAAGAATTATTGTCGTCAAGATAGACACCAAACCAATGCCCACCAAAATAGTGCAGGTCTATATGCCTACTAGTTCAGCGGATGATGAAGAAATCGAAAGAATATATGAGGAGATAGAAGATTTAATACAATATGTAAAAGGTGACAAGAATCTAATTGTGATGGGAGACTGGAATGCAGTGGTAGGCCAAGGAAGAGAAGGTAGTACAGTAGGAGAATTTGGATTGGGACGAAGGAACGAAAGAGGAAGTCGTCTGGTTGAATTCTGCACTGATCATAATTTAGTCCTTGCCAATACTTGGTTCAAACACCACAAACGACGGCTGTATACGTGGACGAGACCTGGAGACACTGGAAGGTATCAAATAGACTTCATTATGATTAGGCAGAGATTCAGAAACCAGGTGTTGGATTGCAAAACTTTCCCAGGAGCAGACGTGGACTCTGACCACAACTTGTTGGTTATGAAATGCCATCTGAAGTTGAAGAAATTGAAGAAAGGAAAGAATGCAAAAAGATGGGATCTAGACAAGTTGAAAGAAAAGAATGTGAGGGATTGTTTCAAGGAACATGTTGCACAAGGACTAAATGAAAAGGCTGAAGGAAACACTATAGAGGAAGAGTGGAGAGTCATGAAAAGTGAAGTCAGTAGGGCTGCTGAAGAAATGTTAGGAAGGAAGAAAAGATCAACTAAGAATCAGTGGATAACTCAGGAGATACTAGACCTGATTGATGAACGACGAAAATACAAGAATGCTAGAAATGAAGAGGGCAGAAAAGAATACAGGCGATTAAAGAATGAAGTGGATAGAAAGTGCAAGGCAGCTAAGGAAGAATGGCTGAAAGAGAAATGCAAGGATGTCGAAGGCTGTATGGTCCTGGGAAAGGTAGATGCTGCATACAGGAAAATCAAGGAAACCTTTGGAGAAAGGAAATCTAGGTGTATGAATATTAAGAGCTCAGATGGAAAACCACTCCTAGGGAAAGAAGACAAAGCAGAAAGATGGCAGGAGCATATCCATCAGTTGTATCAAGGTAAAGATGTAGATAATTTGGTTCTGGAACATGAAGAGGCTGTTGATGCTGATGAAAAGGGAGACCCAATTTTGAGGTCAGAGTTTGACAGAGCTGTGAGTGACCTCAATAGGAACAAGGCACCTGGAATTGATGACATTCCCTCTGAATTACTGACTGCCTTAGGAGAAACCAGCATGGCAAGGTTATTTCATTTAGTCTGCAAGATGTATGAGACAGGAGAAGTCCCATCCGATTTTCAGCAGAATGTTGTTATACCTATTCCCAAGAAAGCCGGTGCTGACAGGTGTGAAAACTACCGCACCATTAGTTTAGTATCTCATGCCTGCAAAATTTTAACACGTATTATTTACAGAAGAATGGAAAAACAAGTTGAAGCTGAGTTGGGAGAAGATCAATTTGGCTTCAGAAGAAATGTAGGAACACGTGAAGCTATCCTGACTTTACGTCTGATCTTAGAGGATCGAATCAAGAAGGACAAGCCCACGTACATGGCATTTGTAGATCTAGAAAAGGCATTCGATAATATTGATTGGACCAAGCTATTTAAGATCCTAAAGGTGATTGGGATCAGATACCGAGAACAAAGAATTATGTACAATCTGTATAAAAATCAGTCTGCAGTGATAAGAATCGAGGGCTTTGAAAAAGAAGCAGCAATCCAGAAAGGAGTGAGGCAAGGCTGCAGTTTGTCCCCTCTCCTTTTCAATTTTTACACAGAACAGGCAGTAAAGGAAATCAAAGAGAAATTTGGAAAGGGAATCACAGTCCAAGGAGAGGAAATCAAAACCTTGAGATTTGCCGATGATATTGTTATTTTATCTGAGACTGCAGAAGATCTCGAGAAGTTGCTGAATGGTATGGATGAAGTCTTGGGTAAGGAGTACAAGATGAAAATAAATAAGTCCAAAACAAAAGTAATGGAGTGCAGTCGAACGAAGGCAGGTGATGCAGGAAATATTAGATTAGGAAATGAAGTCTTAAAGGAAGAAGATGAATATTGTTACTTGGGTAGTAAAATAACTAACGATGGCAGAAGTAAGGAGGACATAAAATGCAGACTAGCACAAGCAAGGAAGAGCTTTCTTAAGAAAAGAAATTTGCTCACTTCAAACATTGATATCGGAATTAGAAAGATGTTTTTGAAGACTTTCGTGTGGAGCGTGGCATTGTATGGAAGTGAAACATGGACGATAACTGGCTCAGAAAGAAAGAGAATAGAAGCTTTTGAAATGTGGTGTTACAGAAGAATGCTGAAGGCGAGATGGATAGATCGAATCACGAATGAAGAGATACTGAATCGAATTGGTGAGAGGAGATCGATTTGGCTAAATTTGACGAGAAGAAGAGATAGAATGATAGGACACATGTTAAGACACCCAGGACTTGTTCAGTTGGTTTTTGAAGGAAGTGTAGGGGGTAAGAACGGTAGGGGTAGACCAAGATATGAATATGACAAGCAGATTAGAGCAGATGTAGGATGCAATAGTTACGTAGAAATGAAAAGGTTAGCACAGGATAGGGTGGCATGGAGAGCTGCATCAAACCAGTCTATGGACTGATGACTCCAACAACAACAACACAGAATAAATTCCCCTCACCAATATATTCCTAAAAATTTTCAACCTAAAATTAATCAGCACTCCCACGCTTTCTATAATTAATACACTCGCCTCCGTTCTCCCCACCACTAGTACCTCCCATTCAAGTACAACTAATAGATCCATAGCCACACCCACTCTAATACCGCTCCCTCCAACGGCATCCCACCGCTACAATATGCGCAGCAATACATTTTCCACCGTCTCCCCCACCGCTAGTAGCTAACCTCCCACCGAGCTTGATAGCTGCAGTCGCTTAAGTGCGGCCAGTATCCAGTAATTGGGAGATAGTGGGTTCGAACCCCACTGTCGGCAGCCCTGAAAATGGTTTTCCATGGTTTCCCATTTTCACACTAGGCAAATGCTGGGTCTGTACCTTAATTAAGGCCACAGCAACTTTCTTTCCATTCCTAGGCCTTTCCTATCCCATCATCGCCATAAGACATATCTCTGTCGGTGCGATGTAAAGCAAATAGCAAAATAAAATTTAAAAAAAGCTCCCCTCCAAGTACTACAAACAATACAAACCTACAGCTATCACACACATAGTAAAAGCTCGACAGTCGTCAACAGTTTTTAGCTCATAACATAACAAGTTACCCTCACCATCGTAAAATGGTAAGTGTACACGATTTCCACCTAAAATTTATTATGATTTTTGTTTCTTCATAAAATTAACACCCCGCTTCTGGTTTCCTTTTACAGACTCTACTGTTAATTCAACATTCAACACGTTAGCTACATTCAACTGTCACATTGCTCTTTTGACCAGTATGTAAACAAACCTACATGTCATAATAACGTTATAGCATCATATCAAATGAGATGGTCCATTGAGGTCCAATATCGACATTGTATGTTAACCTTCGGCTACAACCTCATACTTCTTCATAAAAGTGAACCACAACATCACCATATGCTATTGACTTTTGACTTTTATCTTACGTAAACAAATAATTACAGGTCACTTGACCATCTTTCAACATAATTTTATTCAACATTATGTCTTAAAAAATACGATTTTGATTGTCATTTCTCATTATTTTCTAGTTCTAACCAGTAGTTGGTCAACAACATTATTATAGCAATTTTACCACTTGCCTATAACAAACTGTTGCTTTATTCATTTTTATTATAATAGTAGTCTTCCAGAGTTAATATTGCAAATACCTTCACTAAATGTAAACTTCTCACTCATAGTATAACCTTTAAAACCAATATTGTACTAGTCTCTTACCATAAGTTAATTTTCTCTCAAGTCTCTTCAAGGCTTTTTATAAATTAGTTTTATTTCATTTATATGTAAATCAGGTGCCTCATTTTATTTCAAGGTTAATCCCATGGCTGATGATGCCTACGTGTAGGGCAAAACATGAACCATTTTAATTAACATGTCAATGTAATTCAAGATAGTTCATAGTGTGGGTTACTCTAGTCATGACCTAGTTTGTGAACTATGGGCAATGGCTTGGTTGCCTAGTAAGTGATCCTGAGAGTTGGGATACCAGTTGCTATGGAATGGGAGTGGATATCTTGGACATACTCTGAGTCATGGCCCTCCTTGTGCAGAGGCGGCTAGGACTATACAATCCACCGGTGGTCCATAACCCGTTAGAGGAGAGATCCTCACTTGGACTATGTGTAAGTAGGATAGCATCCTGCTCCATGAATTTACCGAGCTCAGAACATTTTAAACAAGCCTTGTACTTATGGGAGTAAGTGAGTCCTACTCCCAATTGACATGCGAGGGACTCCTTGGAAACAACTTGGTGAGCGAAATGGAATTTGATGGAGACCTATCAATATTAATGGGGATTACGAAAGAAAGAAACTAAAACTGGCTGAGTCAGCAAAGAGGATGCACCTGGATGTGCTAGGAGTAAGTGATACTTGGGTAAGGGGAGATAAGGAGGAAGAGATAGGAGATTATAAAGTGTACTTGAAGGGTTAGAAAGGGAAGGGCAGAGTATGAGGTAGGGGGTAGGGGTAGGGCTGCAACCAGGAATGAGTTAGCTGGAAAAAATATAATGTCCAATAACGGACCATTGATACTGGTATTATAAATTTCTCATTTGGGACAAATATTTCAGATTCCCTATGGGAATTAACAACTATATCATCTGATGGCCAAGCAGGCATCAATTTTTTGGTAATCAGACAAAGTCTCTCATAGTGCATTGGCACTGCCGTTGGCTCCAAGTGGCCTTCGCAGTGGCCTCCACGGTATGCACTAGACAGCATC
Source organism: Anabrus simplex (assembly GCF_040414725.1). Lineage (NCBI taxonomy): Eukaryota > Metazoa > Arthropoda > Insecta > Orthoptera > Tettigoniidae > Anabrus > Anabrus simplex. The sequence continues at coordinate 455,184,168 of NC_090269.1, forward strand.
TTGGTAGGGATGTTAGGTACCAAATGATGAGCCCAAGCTGGCACACGAGGGCAGAACGCTGGCAACCAGGAATGAGTTAGCTGGAAAATTTATGATGTCCAATAACGGACCATTTATATTGGTATTATAAATTTACTCATTCGGGACAAATATTTCAGATTCCCTATGGGAATCAACATCTATATCATCTGATGGCCAAGCAGGCATCAATTTTTGGTAATGAGACAAAGTCTCTCATAGTGCATTGGTACTGCCGGTGGCTCCACGTGGCCTACGCAGTGGCCTCCACGGTATGCACTAGCCAGAGTCGTGGTGGGTGTGCTATGTACCAACTGATGAGCCCAAGCTGGCACACGAGGGTGAAACGCTGGGAACCAGGAATGAGTTAGCTGGAAAATGTATAATGTCCAATAACGGACCATTTATAGTTGTATTATAAATTTACTCATTCAGGAAAAATATTTCAGATTTTCTATGAAAATCAACATTTATAATCTTTGATGGCCAAGCAGGCAATAATTTTTGGTAATGAGACAAAGTCTCTCATAGTGCATTGGCACTGCTGGTGGCTCCAAGTGGCCAACGCAGTGGCCTCCACGATATGCACTAGCCAGCGTCTTGGTAGGTATGCTAGGTACCAACTGATGAGCCCAACCTGGCATACGAGGGCGAAACGCTGGAAACCAGGAATGAGTTAGCTGGATAACTTAAAATGTCCAATAACGGACCATTTATATTGGTATTATAAATTTACTCATTTGGAACAAATATTTGAGATCCCCTATGGGAATCTACATCTATATCATCTGATGGCCAAGCAGGCATCAATTTTTGGTAATGAGACACAGTCTCTCATAGTGCATTGACACTGCCGGTGACTCCAAGTGGCCTACGCAGTGGCCTCCATGGTATGTACTAGCCAGCGTCTTGGTAGGTGTGCTAGGTACCGACTGATGAGTCCAACCTGGCACTGAGGGTGAAACGCTGACAACCAGGAATGAGTTAGCTGGAAAATTTATAATGCCCAATAACGGACCATTTATATTGGTATTATAAATTTACTCATTTGGGGCAAATATTTCAGATTCCCTATGAAAATCAACATCTGTATCATCTGATGGCCAAGCAGGCATCAATTTTTGGTAATGAGACAGTCTCTCATAGTGCATTGCCACTGCTAGTGGCTCCAAGTGGCGTACGTTGTGGTCTCCACGGTATGCACTAGCCAGCATCTTGGTAGGTGTGCTACATACCAACTGATGAGTCCAAGCTGGCACACAAGGGCAAAAACGCTGGCAACCAGGAATGAGTTAGCTGGAAAATTTATAATGTCCAATAATGGACTACTTATATTGGTAGTATGCTACTCTTTTGTCGGAAATAACGCAGAACAAATCGAGCTGCTTTCTTTGGATTTTTTCCAGTTCTTGAATCAAGTAATCCTGGTGAAGGTCCCACACACTGGAACCATTCTCTAGTTGGGGTCTTACCAGAGACTTATATGCCCTCTCCTTTACATCCTTACTTATAACCCTTAAACACCCTCTTAACCCTGCGCGGAAAGCTGTACCCTTTATTTACAATCCCATTTATGCGATTACTCCAATGAAGATCTGTCCACCTTCCTCGATAACTGCAGTCGCTTACGTGCGGCCAGTATCCAGTATTCGGGAGATGGTGGGTTCAAACCCCACTGTCGGCAGCCGTGAAGATTGTTTTCCGCGGTTTCCCATTTTCACACCAGGTAAATGCTGGGGCTGTACCTTAATTAAGGCCATGGCTGCCTTCTTCCCATTCTTAGCTCTTTCCTGTCCCATTGTCACCGTAAGACCTATCTGTGTCCGTGCGACGTAGAGCAACTTGCAAAAAGATCTTTCTTTACATTAACACCTAGATACTTACAATGATCCCCAAAAGGAACTTTCAGGCCCTCATTGCAGTAATTAAAACTAAGAGGACTTTTCCTATTTGTGAAACTCGCAACCTGACTTTTAACCCCGTTTATCTTCATGCCATTGCCTGCTGTCCATCTCACAACATTATTGAGTTCATGTTGTAGTTGCTCACAATCCAGTAACTTATTTATTACTCTAAACAGAATAACCTCATCTGCAAAAAGCCTTACCTCTGATTCCACTTCTATACTCATATCATTTATATATATAAGAAAACGTGAAGGTCCAAAAATACTGCCTTGAGGAATTCCCCTCATAATTATTACAGGGTCAGATAAAGTTTCGCCTAGTTTAATTTTCTGACGTCTATTTTCTAGAAATATAGCAACCCATTCAGTCACTCTTTTGTCTAGTCCAGTTGCACTAATTTTTGCCAGTAGTCTCCCATGATCCACCCTATCAAATGCTTTAGACATGTCAGTCACGGTACAGTCTATTTGACCTGAATCCAAGATATCTGCTATATCTTGCTGGAATCGTACAAGTTGAGCTTCAGTGGAATAACCCTTCCTAAAACCGAACTGCCTTCTAATGAACTAGTTATTAATTTTGTAAACATGTCTATGATAATCAGAGAGAATGCCTTCCCAAAGGTTACATGCAACGCATGTCAAACTTACTGGCCTGTAATTTTCAGCTTTATGTCTATCACCCTTTTTTTTTATACACAGGAGCTATTATAGCAAGTCTCCATGTATTTAGTATAGTTCCTTCAACCAAACAACAGTCAAATAACTATTTCAGATATGGTACTATATCCCAACACATTGTCTTTAGTATATCCCCAGAAATCTTATCAATTTCAGCCGCTTTTCTAGTTTGCAACTTTTGTGTCTTATTCTAAATGTCATTGTTATCATATGCAATTTTAGTAATTCTTTAGCATTAGTCACCTTCTCTATCTGGACTTTATCCTTGTAACCAGCAATTTTTACATACTGTTGACTGAATACTTCTGCCTTTTGATCATTCTCATATACACACTCCCCTTGTTCATTAATTTTTCCTGGAATGTCCTCCTTAGAACTTGTTTCTGCCTTAAAGTACCTATACATACCTTCCCAGTTTGCAATAAAATTTGTACTACTGCCAGTTATGCTTGCCATCGTGTTATTCTTAGCTGCCTTCTTTGCTAGATTCAATTTCCTAGTAAGTTCCTTCAATTTCCCCTTACTTCCACAGCCATTTCTAACTTTATTTCTTTTCCATCTGCACCTCATTTTTAGTCTCTTAATTTATCTATTATTATAAAGTGGGTCTTACCATTCCTTACCACCATTAAAGGTACAAACCTGTTTTTACATTCCTTGACAATTGCTTTAAAACCATCCCAGAGTCTGTTTACCTTTTTATTTACCATTTTCCATCGATCATAGTTACTTTTTAAGAACTGCTCATACCTGCTTTATCAGCCGTATGGTACTGCCTAATAGCCCTACTTTTAAAACCTTCCTTTCTATCACATTTGTTTTAAACTACGCCAAAAACAGCTTCATTATCACTAATACCATCTATTACCTTGGTTTCTCTATAGAGCTCATCTGGTTTTACCAGCACTATGTCTAGGATATTTTTCCCTCTAGTCAGTTACATCTAATTTAATAGGTTTCATTCATTTTCTATTTTAAAGTTTGTAATAAATGACATTAGTAAGTAAGTAAAATTTGAAACACAAAGAAATATTTTAACAATTTCAAGATTTATATATGATTGTTCTGTTGATAATTATATCTGTACAAATGAATCAAGTTCAAACATTTAGTTTTGATGTTTCGGTACCGCTGAAGGAGAGAGTCGTTAGCTCTCGAAACACGTACGGTAATTAAGTATAATAAAATACGATATGTAAAGTATTGACAAGGCAGGGAAGTATTCTACAGAAATTGAGTGAGAAAATATGGTAAGTCCCATCTGAAGGTCTAGAACACCCTGTAGCTCTATTCTAAATTATAACCTTAACTTTAGTGTGCGTAACTCTAACAGTCAGAACATATATCTCCGCTTTAAGTAGTCAAATAATATTTTAATTTCTTTATAAATGTGAGTGAAAATGTGTGTGCATTGGCATAATGTAATTCTGCTAAATTATGAGGTAATATATCTGCCGAAAAGTATTGTAAATGCGGTTAAGTGTAAGCAAGGGCCTAACTTCACCACTTGAAAGAAGACAAATAATAAATAAATAAATAAATAAATAAATAAATAAATAAATAAATAAATAAATAAATAAATAAATAAATAAATAAATAAATAAATAAATAAATAAATAAAGTGAGATATAGTTGGTATAAGTGAAGTACGTTGGCAGGAAGAGCAGGTAGTCAGGTGACTACAGAATTATCAATACAAAATTAAACAGAGAAAATGCAGGTGTTGGTTTAATAATGAATAAGAAAATAGGGCAGCAGGTAAGCTACTGTGACCAGCATAGTGAAAGGATTACTTTTGTCAAGATAGACACCAAGCCGATGCCAACCACAATAGTGCAAGTGAATATACCTACTAATTTAGCTGATGATGAAATTGAAAGAATATCTGAAGAGATAGAAGATTTAATACAACATGCAAAATGTGATGAAAATCTAATTGTGAGGTAAGACTGGAATACAGTGGTAGGCCAAAGAAGAGAAGGTAATGCAGTAGGAGAATATTGATTGGGACAAGGGAATGAAATAGGCAGTTGGCTGGTTGAATTCTGCATAATCATAAGTTAGTCATTGCTAACACTTGGTTCAAAGCCTGTGAACAATGGAAATGCTAGTCAGAATCAAATAACCTTCAGTATGATTAGGCTGAGATTCAGAAACCAGGTGTTGGATTACAGAGCCTTCCCAGGAACAGATGTGGACTCTAACCATAACTTGTTGCTCATGAAAAGTCATCTGAAGTTGAAGAAATCAAAGAAAGGCCTCAGGAGGCATTATACCTGATTGATGAATCTCAAAAAGAACAAGTATGCAAAAATGGGGAAGGCAGGAAAGAATGTAGGTGATTAAACAATTAAGTAGAATGTGGAGGTCTGCTAAGGAAGAATGGGTGAAAGAGAATGGAAGAATGTTGAAGGTTTTATGGTTGAGGAAAGGTGGATACTGCATAAAAGAAAATCAAGGAAACCATTGGATAAAGAAGAACCAGGTGTTTGTATATTGAGAGTTCCTTCTAGAGAAAGGGGACAAGGCAGGAAGATGACAGGAACATATCGAATTGTTGTGTCAAGGTATAGACAAAGATGATATGGTTCTGGAAAAAGAAGAGGCTGTTGATGCTGAAGAAATGGGAGACCCAGTTTTGAGGTCAGAATTTGGCAGAGCTTTGAAAGACCTAAATATTAACAAGGCATCCGTAATTGATGGCAATCCCTCAGAATTACTGACTGCCTTACGTGAAACCAGCACGAGGAGGTTATTCCATTTAGTGTATAAAATGTATGATACAAGAGAAGTGTCATCAGATTTTCAGTAGAATGCTGTTGTACCTACTCCCAAGAGAGCTGGTGCTGACAAGCGTAAAATCTACCGCACCATTAGTTTACGCTTGAAAAATATTTAAAAATATTATGTACAGAAAAATAGAAAAACAAGTTGAAACTGAGTTGTGAGAAGATCAGTTTGGCTTCAGAAGAAATGTAGAAACACATGAAGCAATCCTAACTTTACTGGCAGTAAAGGAAATCAAAGAGGAATTTGGGAATTGAATCACAATCAAAGGAGAGGCAATCCAAATTCTTAGACTGCAGAAGATCTGGAGAAATTGCTGAATGGTGTGGACAGTCTTGTGTGAGGAGTACAAGAAGAAAATAAGTAAGTCCAAAACAAGTGTAATAGAGTGCAGTCAAATGAAGGTAGGTGATGTAGGTAATATTAGATTAGGAAATTATGTCTTAAAGGGAGTAGATGAATATTGTTACTTGGGTAGTAAAAATAATGATGGCAGAAGTAAGGAGGACATAAAATGTAGACTAGCACAGGCAAGGAAGCGTGAGCTTGCATCCTGGAAATAGTGGGTTCTAACACCACTGTCGGCAGCCCTAAAGATGGTTTTCTATTGTTTCCCATTTTCACACCAGGCAAATGCTGGGGCTGTACTTTACTTAAGGCCACAGCTGCTTCCTTCCCACTCCTAGCCTTTTCCTGATGCATCATCGCCACATGCGTATCTGTGTCGGTGTGACGTAAAGAAACTAGTAAAAAAAAAAAAGCAAGGAAGAACTTTCTTAAGAAATTAGATTTGCTCACTTTTATCATTGATATAGAAACTAGAAATATGTTTCTGAGAACTTTCGTCTGGAGTGTGGCATTGTATGGAACTGAAACATAGACAATAACTATCTAAGAAAGAAAGAAAGAAAGAAAGAAAGAAAGAAAGAAAGAAAGAAAGAAAGAAGCTTTTGAAATGCAGTGTTACAGAAGAATGCTGAAGGTGAGATGGATAGATTGATCACAAATGAACTGATACTGAATCAAATTGGCGAGAGGAGATCGATGAGGCTAAATTTGATGAAAAGAAGAGATAGAAAGGATAGTACACATTTTGAGATACCGAAGAATTTTACAGTTAATTTTTTGACGGAAGTGTAGAAGGTGAGAATTGTAGGGGTAAACCAAGGTATGACAAACAGATTAGAGCAGATGCATTAGTTACATAGAAATGAAAAGCTTAGCACAGGATAGGGAGGCTTGGAATGTTGCATCCAACTAGTCTATAGACTGATGACTCAAAAACAACGGGATGGGGTTAGTTGATAATGTGGTTCATGTTCTATTGGTGGTATAGTGAAATCCTCATATTCCCAAACATTTTTAGTGAATTAAATGAATATCGGAAAATTAAGAAATAAATAGAGTAAAAGTAAGGTAAATAACAAATAAATTATTGAAACAATTAAATGTGACAGCAAGAAATTTTATATAATCGATCCCAGAGTCAGAATGGACCATCACACCGGTCAGCCTGAGGACTTCAGCGCTGGAAAGAGGAACATCTATATGCCTACAATAAATTTTACAGGGGAAAGTACCATTTCGAAGAGATGCATAAGAACACGCGGCAATATAAGGAGATTTTGTATGAATTTCTGGAACAGATTTTGTGTACAGAAGTAATTGCCACTTTACGAGGAGCTTTATCAATTTTTGAATCACCGTGCTCGATAGCTGCAGTCACTTAAGTGCGGCCAGTATCCAGTATTCGGGAGATAGTAGGTTCGAACCCCACTGTCGGCAGCCCTGAAAATGGTTTTCCGTGGTTTCCCATTTTCACACCAGGCAAATGCCGGGGCTGTACCTTAATTAAGGCCATGGCCGCTTCCTTCCCACTCCTAGCCCTTCCCTGTCCCATCATCGCCATAAGACCTATCTGTGTCGGTGCGACGTAAAGCAACTAGCAAAAAAAAAATTAATTTTTTTAATCACATCTGTATTCACGGTAGTTACCTTTAATGTCCTAATAACCAATTTACTCTTCTCTGTTTTTCCAGATGTTCAGTGCTATAGATTGTATATTCTGTTATTAATTATTCAAATTTAACTTTGTTATATTTATACTTTGTCCTTGTGGCAATCCAGAATATCTGAAAAGTTGTCGAGTTTCTCAATAAATATAAAAATTATTAATGAAAACAGGTCTTTACCTGTATAGAGGTTCATCTAACAATTTCCCTATCTTAGAAATTTCAAATCAGTGCGTGCTGTAAATTTGGTTGACAAGAGACACATACATATAGACAAGCACTTCCGGATAATATGGACTAAATGTGGCACATGGTGTCTGGGACAGAAAATGGCTTTGTATACCATGGATTTAAAATGGCTCATTGAATTGTATTACTTATGCTTTGTTCATTGCTTAGCAACAGTGAATCTATACATTTAATCCTGGTGACAGCACGTTGAATTTTCATATCCGAGCACACTTTTTCCAATGGTTTTTCGTTCCCAACTCACCAATGAAATCTTGAATTAAGAACATGGCTTTGAGGTGCATTTGCACCCCTTCCAACTACCTGTTAAAAGTTTCAAATTTCTGCATGCTATGGATTTGGCTGGGCATCGCGCACAGACAGGCTGGCTGTTTTATTATTTCTCAATAATACCAACATGAATTTAAAAATTTAACCTGCATTATTTATTAGAAACCTAGATTGATGGCCATTGAACAAAAACTATGTTATGTGCCCCACATGAATTATCAAAGATATCCACTCATTACTGTCCACCATCTCATCAAGTCATGCAGATCAGCTGCCAGTCATGTCTCTTCATCAAAACCTATCACACTTACTAATAGTATGTTTCTGTCAAATTTTGCGAATGGTAAGACCTTTTATACGGATGTCCCCTTCGCTAGCTCAAATCGTGACTATGAGATCACCCAGAGCTGTTTCATCCACATACGGTAAACCATACGAGAGACTGAGTGGATATACAAGTAGTGATGACTTCTCTCAGTGCACAAGTTTATTTAGGTCAACATAACTACGATATTGGAAAATTGTTATTTATTTACTTGTATCAGAAGCATACATTTTACATAATATAATGGTACTTAAATGGGCTGTGGTTTTGTTTTCATCACATTCATATAGCCTGGCTGTGCCAGGAAAGCCCCACTTTACCTTATTGATTCTTGATCTACCAACCCCAGTGTGAAGCCTGTTCAACGATTGGAAAATGATCTCAGTACACTCTTCAGAAATGGATGGTATAATCTCTTAATAAAAGAAACATTACACTCATTCTATATGAAAGTTTGTTTTAAAATTATATAAATTTAAATTAATAAAATGCTTTTCATCCTTCAAAATTAAATTCACTGAACTTAAGAAAAGATTTTAACCTGAAGTCATCTAAAATTTAATTGATTGGAGTTGATTCAGCTTGTTTCAGAATACTCACAATTGGCAGAACTGATGTAGGGGATATCTCAATAATTATCCTTTAAATTAATCTATCATTGATGCTACACTTTTACAGTAATGAAGTTAGGTCAACAAAAATACAATTCGACACCTGCACTACAAATTGATGATGATGTTTGTTATTTAAAGTGGCCTAGCATCTAAAATCATTGGCCCGTACTACAAATTATAGAAAACCTTCCAGATCTCAACTTTTCACTTGAGGAATAACGTGGTAGAACAAAGTAGGATCCTACCAACAAACACTGCAAAACTGATTGACACACAAATGACAAAGTTGCAAAAATATTGCATCAAAAGCCAAAATATAATCCTACACTAATCAAATACTGCTAAGGAAGTACATTTGTAGAAGAGGCATGCCAAGCAGGAATAAACACAAGTAGCGAAATTATTATTATTATTATTATTATTATTATTATTATCAGTCTAGACGACATGGCCAAGCATATGATCTGTACGTCAAAGGTCTCAGTTGAAAAGCATCATAGAAGGCACGTAAAGCACCTCCTGAAGGAAAAGAAACATTCGGCTCAACGATCCTCTGAATTCTCTGCCCCATTTCAACTACAAGAAACTAAGCTGGCCTTAGAAAGTCTAAAACCTGGCAAAGCGGCAGGCGCTGATGGTATATATCCAGAGTTCCTTCTTCATCTTGGACCAGCTGCTGCTAAATGGCTTACTAACTTCTTCACAAACATACTAGAGACAGGTAACCTACCTTCAGTCTTCAAGAAAACAAAAATAATAGCTGTATTGAAAACATCTAAGGACCCAACAAAAGTTGAGAGTTACCGGCCAATAGCACTACTCAGTGTTACAATGAAGCTTATGGAAAGGCTGATATATAACAGGATTTTTGCGACAATAAACCAGCATATTCCAGTCGAGCAAGCTGGATTTAGACCTGGACGAGGATGTGAAGAACAGGTTTTAGCACTAGTTACCCATATTGAAAATGGATTTGAGAACAAAATGGTAAGCACGGCCGTCTTCTTAGATCTGACAGCTGCATATGACACCGTGTGGCAAGATAAGCTCCTTCTCAAATTTATCAGCATCATCCCTTGTCTGAAACTCTCCACATTACTCAGTAACATGCTGAGTAATAGGTACTTCCAGATTTTTTCCGAAGACTCCAGAAGTAAAGTACATAAGATAAATGGCGGACTCCCTCAGGGCTCTGTATTGGCCCCTCTTCTATTCAACCTGTACACACATGACCTTCCTGTAACTAAATCCAGAAAATTCATCTACGCAGATGACATCGCATTGGTTGCCCAACATCAACGCTTCGATGAGTCTGAGTCGACGCTTACATCAGACTTAAAGATTCTAGACAGTTACTTTTATCACAACAACCTTAGACCAAACCCCAAGAAAACTGTTGTGTCTACCTTCTATTTGCGGAATAGAAGTACTGGGTACAAACCAACCATACCATTCAAAGGAGAGAATCTACAGTATTGTAGTAACCCAAAATACCTGGGAGTCACCCTGGACAGGTCCTTGACCTACAAGAATCACCTCTATAATGTGTCAGCCAAGATCAAGACCAGAAATAACATCCTCCAAAAGCTGGCAGGTACATCCTGGGGTGCTAATGCCCAAGTCCTAAGATCCACTGCTCTTGCACTCTCTTATTCCGTCGCTGAATATTGCTGCTCTACCTGGCTTAACAGTGCTCACACTGGATTAGTAGACACCCAGCTGAACCAAGCAATGCGTATCATTACAGGATGCATCCGACCAACTAACACACACTGGCTTCCCACCCTAAGCCACATACCACCTCCATCCCTAAGAAGATCACAGTCACTGCTTAACTTGTGGAAGAAAATTGAAAACAATCCTCACCTTCCTATTCATTCTGACATAGCAGCTTCCCCAGCTAAACGACTGAAATCCAGACACCCTTCTTCGCGTACTGCAATGAATTTACAGGACACCTCCTTTAATGTATCGGACGCCTGGAAAGAACAATGGCAACAGCAATCCGCATTACCACATCACCACATCATTGAGAACCCATGCAAGTGCCCAGATGGTTTTTCTCTTCCCAGACGGCAGTGGAGGATGCTAAATCGAATTAGGACCGGCCAAGGTAGATGTGGAACCACTCTCTTCAAATGGGGATGGAAGACATCACCGCAATGTGACTGTGGACAAGGGGAACAGACAGTGGAACACCTTGCATTTGAGTGTCCTTTGCGTAGTTACAGAGGCTCTATTGAGGACTTAAACTGTGTCTCAAACGAAGCTCTTCTCTGGCTATTAAATTTTGACATGGAACTTTAGTTACGAGCTTGAGATGGTAGTTGTATATATTGTAAATAATATTGTATTCATCATACGCTAAATAAATTATTATTATTATTATTATTATTATTATTATTATTATTATTATTATTATTATTATTATTATTATTATTCAAGAACAATACTAATTTACTCAGGAAATAAACACATTATTCAGTTAGCATAATCTCATCCACATCATTAACAAGAGGTACTGACTAAACTTGAAGGGTCGGGGGAAAAAAGCAGGGGAGTCAAAAATTTTTAAACTTGAGAAAAGGCAATTTTAATGTTCAAATTGTTGTGACATCAGTGTATCAGCACATTAAGTTATTTTAATTTCCAGAAAGAAAAAAAAACAACTAGGGTTCAGAAAATATGGAATCAGAGCTCTAGGCATTGTGTTTGTCCCCACAATGGTGTAATTCCACAAAACCCATCAAAGTACACGTTTGAAGTGGGAAAAAACAGGTAACTCAAGTGGAACAGACTCGCATCATCTAGTTGTGAGGAAGCTGACTGAAGAACTTGCAAGCATGAGGACTGCAAAACTTCATCAGACTTTGTATATCTTTGAATTTTTCTTTGGAAATCGGGAGAAGACCTAGAATAAAGAAGGAAAATATCTCAGTAGACTGCGACAAATTGATGTTTTAGGAGACAAGTGATTTTTTAAAAGTTAAACTTACCATTATAAGCTGGAGTGGGAAGTTCAAACAGCCCATCCTTCAATGGTAGACCTTGTCGTGGTGCCCTTATAATCTCCGTTTGCATTCCTCCGTAGTAAATCGTGCGATACTGCAGCATACAGCTGTGGCTGGATGCAGAAGCTATTACCTTAATAGGCTGAATTTTGAAAGGGCATTTTGTAGCATATTTTGAGTCCAACATCGTCTTCCAGTCTAGCGCCATTTGTTGGGTAACGCTGACCACAGTGAAAGGGGATGGTTTACATCTGGACGCTTTCACCATTTCTTTGAAATCCTCAGGTGTTTCCATCAGCGCTTTTAGATTCCATAAGCCGACATTTTTATCGCACTCCAAGTACGAATGGCCACGCACGGGGAATGTAAGTTTGATGTCCTTCAGGCCAGCAGTTTGATTGTGTGTTACGTAATGAATGAAGCGGAAGACAGTATAGTTTTTATTCTGACCACCTGCGGAATCGCAGAAAATTGAGAGTTCTTCAGTGCCTTCATCCATGATATGTGTGATGAAGTGAAACAAGAATGAGGTCACTTCATTCGGGCCTTTTTTTGCAAAACATTCTGGATAGATATAAAAAATTGATTGGCCTGTTGCAAGAACATGGATATTGAACGAATACATAGACAGTTGTCATTTATAATAAACGTCATTGGTTGCTGTATGTGGCAGGGATACATTATTAGCAAAGTCTGTGCAGATAGCCACCTTCTTTTTATTTTTCCTTGCCGAGAGCTTACTTTTCTTTTTGCGGTCGTAAAATGCTTGAGCCTTTTACTTATGAAGAATGTTCATCTTCGTTAAACAATCAATCTGTATTTGATCATTCGCCGTCTTCAGAGTTTTGACTTTTGCAGTGAATTCATCGCACTCTGCACAAGTGTCTGTTGGAGGATGGCCAAACGAAATATTAAATTTCCTGTTGAAAATCATTCGATATGTGTCATAAGACACAGGCGTGGTAGGATGAAGTTCTTTAAAAAGATTGAACATTTTCTTAATGTTTAAATCTTCCGGCAAGTATGTTTTCTTGGAGTCCTTGAGGCTGTAGTGACTCCGACGGCCTCTGAAACTTTTAATGTGATTCTCAATCATAGTCGCAATTGCCTTATCTAGTTGTCTGTGTTTTGTAGAATGCTTACCCCTTTTATCCACTGGTGCACATCCATGTGATTTCAGACCTTTCTGCAGATAGTGGAGCTTATTTTTGCTTATGCCATGAATTGCACAGAATGCTTTCGCACATACCTGAACGTCCTGAACTGCCAACGTCTCTCGACCAATACGCAGTCTGTAAGCTTAGCTAGCTTCGCGAAACTGAGCAACTTCTTCATCCTTCCGCGGCCTTCCTTGCGCCACGGGCATAACCGTAATCAACCCTCCCAAATACCTATTGTGTTCATTGTGAGACTGTAGACTGTTGAACTGGCGTAATATCTCTTTCCTGTCCGCTTCACTCGTGATGTTGTAACAGTCAAATCGTTTACAATGACAAGGGGGTGGAAAGTTTCAGTTTCTTGTTCACCTCTGGCATCCGTCCAGTAATCTTTCGTTTTTTGCTTCATGTTTTACAAGTTCATCAGCACTGGAAGCCATAACCGCTAACACACAGCTCACAATACAACCATAACCTCGTGGATGAACAAAAACAACACATCAGCTAAATGGAGAGAAGCACAGAGAACAAAGTCAAGACAGATAGCGCCACGATATTTCCTCTGCCCTCTCGTGCCCAGCTGAGGCATCATTGACTTGCCTGCTTTTTTCCTCTTTGCGCTTGACTTCCCTAGTTCTTTCCCCTTACAGCGAAACTTTGAGCGCTTATTTCTCCTAACTCGCCTGCTTTTTTTCCATTTCCGACCTCTCAATAGATGCACATAATCACTCTGAAGCGGACTGTAACAATATCTCAATTTCGAGAAAAATGTGACTTACCTGGTTTTTTCCCCCGACCCTTCACTTGTGGAATTAACACAAAAACACTCCTCATATTAAGAAGTCAAATGGCAGTGTACACTGGGAAACGAATACAGAAGTTCTCTCAAATGACACCAAAATGCAAAAATCATAGCTTAAAGGTAAGATTCCTTGCATTCAACTATGTGAGGCTAAATACAGTTCACATAGTTCTTCGCAAATACAAATTACACAAAGTGTTTACGAGTGCGGCTATCCTCTATTTAAAGCTTTTCAGGCATTTGTTCTGTTAACCAGCGTTTCATCTTAGGTCTGACACTGTGTCAGACCCTACCCACTGACGCTGGGGTGTATGCAGGTGAACTTATCAGAAGCCCATTATAAGAGTCACAGTCCGATAACTGCATAGGTGGGCAATAATTCCATCTTGGAGATTTATCTCCCGTATGCAGTTATCAGACTGTGCCTCTTATAATGGGCTTCTGATAAGTTCACCTGCATACACCCCAGCATCAGTGGGTAGGGTCTGACACATCCCACTCTGATGAGTCTAGTGTCAGGCCTAAGACAAAAAGCTGGTTAAGAGAGCAAATGCCTGAAAAACCTTACATCTGTTCTGTTTTTGACAAGCTCTATTGGTGAAAAATATCTAATTCCCTCCATGGAAATTTAGAATTTCCCTATCCTCTACTTACCACCAAATCTGAACCATAGTTCAACTGAACAGTAGAAACATAAGTTAACTTGAGGGTCAATTCACTTTTACTGTAACACTACACCTTCCAAACGCATGGTAGCATACCAGATCAAATAAGCGCTAGGAACAAACATTAACAACTTTATCTTCCTATAGGTATATTATTCCCTGTTCTCATGTTCACAGTTATGATGATCTAATTAATAGATCAGAAGTGACACTTTCCATGTATAGCTGCAAGGAACTTGTAATATTTGTAGTGTTATATTATTTCTCAAATTCCCATTACGTGTGATGAAAATAGGCCTTAGCTCCCTCCATCACAGCAAAGAAATTACAAAATCTACTCAAAAATCACATAATTTAAGAGTATTACTTCATAGAAGACCATAAAAAATCTACCAGGACAGGTTGAGATTACTGAATTATACATTTGTTATCACGACAGGTGGCTTGACATTAGTGCACAGTATCATACAAGAAAGGTGTCATATTATTACAAACACCAAACAAAATATACATAATTAATTGAGTAATTTGACTTAATTTTCTTCTTCCATGTGACTAGAACTCATCCTGAGCTAGACAATTGCATGTTGTCAGTCACTTCATATCATGGTTCCATGAACCATAGCTCAGCATTTCAGACACTTAATTCCTTTGCTCTGATGTTGGAAATAACCATCATCTTCAAAATCCCATGTTGTAGTTCACTTACAGACCAATATTCAGTACAACATACACATCTGAAACTAGAAGACTGCAATTTGAATGAAACAATTTTCACCCTACATTAAGTCTTTACCTGTCCACCTTATGTGAATTACTTTAGCAGTAAGACGAGTGACTCCTGCATGAATGATATCATTCACCATGCGTTAAGACTTCACCTTTCCACGTTATGTGAGTTACTGTAGCAGCGAGACGAGTGACTCCTGCACGAACAATAGCATTCACCATGCATAAAGTCTTCGCCTTTCCATGTTATGTGAGTGACTATAGCAGCGAGACGAGTGACTCCTGCACGAATGATAGCATTCACCATGCGTTGAGACTTCACCTTTCCACGTTATGTGAGTTTTTGTAGCAGCGAGACGAGTGACTCCTGCACGAATGATAGCATTCACCATGCGTTGAGACTTCACCTTTCCACGTTATGTGAGTTACTGTAGCAGCGAGACGAGTGACTCCTGCACGAATGATAGCATTCACCATGCGTTAAGACTTCACCTTTCCACGTTATGTGATTTACTGTAACAGCGAGACGAGTGACTCCTGCAAGAATGATAGCATTCACTATGCGTTAAGACTTCACCTTTCCACGGTATGTGAGTTACTGTAACAGCGAGACGAGTGACTCCTGCACGAATGATAGCATTCACCATGCATTAAGACTTCACCTTTCCACGTTATGTGATTTACTGTAGCAGCGAGACAAGTGACTCCTGCACGAATAATAGCATTCACCATGCGTTGAGACTTCACCTTTCCACGTTATGTGAGTTACTGTAGCAGCGAGACGAGTGACTCCTGCACGAATAATAGCATTCACCATGCGTTAAGGCTTCACCTTTCCACGTTATGTGAGTTACTGTAGCAGCGAGACGAGTGACTCCTCCACGAATGATAGCAGTCACCATTCGTTAAGACTTCACCTTTCCACGTTATGTGAGTTACTGCAGCAGCGAGACGAGTGACTCCTCCACGAATGATAGCAGTCACCATTCGTTAAGACTTCACATTTCCACGTTATGTGAGTTACTGTAGCAGCGAGACGAGTGACTCCTCCACGAATGATAGCATTCACCATACGTTAGGACTTCACCTTTCCACGTTATGTGAGTTACTGTAGCAGCGAGACGAGTGACTCCTGCACGAATGATAGCATTCACCATGCATAAAGTCTTCGCCTTTCCACGTTATGTGAGTTACTGTACCAGCGAGACGAGTGACTCCTCCACGAATGATAGCATTCACCATGTATTAAGACTTCACCTTTCCACGTTATGTGAGTTACTGTAGCAGCGAGACGAGTGACTCCTGCACGAATGATAGCATTCACCATGCGTTAAGACTTCACCTTTCCACGGTATGTGAGTTACTGTAGCAGCGAGACGGATGACTCCTGCACGAATAATAGCATTCACCATGCGTTAAGGCTTCACCTTTCCACGTTATGTGAGTTACTGTAGCAGCGAGACGAGTGACTCCTCCACGAATGATAGCAGTCACCATTCGTTAAGACTTCACCTTTCCACGTTATGTGAGTTACTGCAGCAGCGAGACGAGTGACTCCTCCACGAATGATAGCATTCACCATACGTTAGGACTTCACCTTTCCACGTTATGTGAGTTACTTTGGCAGCGAGACGAGTGACTCCTGCACGAATAATAGCATTCACCATGCATAAAGTCTTCGCCTTTCCATGTTATGTGAGTGACTATAGCAGCGAGACGAGTGACTCCTGCACGAATGATACCATTCACCATGCATTAAGACTTCACCTTTCCACGTTATGTGAGTTACTGTAGCAGCGAGACGAGTGACTCCTGCACGAATAATAGCATTCACCATGCGTTAAGGCTTCACCTTTCCACGTTATGTGAGTTACTGTAGCAGCGAGACGAGTGACTCCTCCACGAATGATAGCAGTCACCATTCGTTAAGACTTCACCTTTCCACGTTATGTGAGTTACTGCAGCAGCGAGACGAGTGACTCCTCCACGAATGATAGCAGTCACCATTCGTTAAGACTTCACCTTTCCACGTTATGTGAGTTACTGCAGCAGCGAGACGAGTGACTCCTCCACGAATGATAGCAGTCACCATTCGTTAAGACTTCACATTTCCACGTTATGTGAGTTACTGTAGCAGCGAGACGAGTGACTCCTCCACGAATGATAGCATTCACCATACGTTAGGACTTCACCTTTCCACGTTATGTGAGTTACTGTAGCAGCGAGACGAGTGACTCCTGCACGAATGATAGCATTCACCATGCATAAAGTCTTCGCCTTTCCACGTTATGTGAGTTACTGTACCAGCGAGACGAGTGACTCCTCCACGAATGATAGCATTCACCATGCATTAAGACTTCACCTTTCCACGTTATGTCAGTTACTGTAGCAGCGAGACGAGTGACTCCTGCACGAATGATAGCATTCACCATGCGTTAAGACTTCACCTTTCCACGGTATGTGAGTTACTGTAGCAGCGAGACGGATGACTCCTGCACGAATAATAGCATTCACCATGCGTTAAGGCTTCACCTTTCCACGTTATGTGAGTTACTGTAGCAGCGAGACGAGTGACTCCTGCACGAATAATATCATTCACCATGCATAAAGTCTTCGCCTTTCCATGTTATGTGAGTGACTATAGCAGCGAGACGAGTGACTCCTGCACGAATAATAGCATTCACCATGCGTTAAGACTTCACCTTTCCACGTTATGTGAGTTCCTGTAGCAGCGAGACGAGTGACTCCTGCACGAATGATAGCATTCACCATGCATTAAGACTTCACCTTTCAACGTTATGTGAGTGACTATAGCAGCGAGACGAGTGACTCCTGCATGAATGATAGCATTCACCATGCATTAAGACTTCACGTTTCCACGTTATGTGTCTTACTGTAGCAGTGAGACGAGTGACTCCTGCACGAATGAGAGCAAAGAAACTCGAAGCACGACCTATTCTGACACATGTGTGTGATAATACAAATTCAGAATAAGAAGTTATTATATTAATAAAACCACCTTTCCGATAGACAATAGTCCTTTATATTTAGGATAAAACCATTAATAGAAATTACAAGTAGGACATGTTTCGCTCAATCTTAGTGAGCATCTTCAGCCAAAGACAACTTAATCCATGGTGGGTCAGGGACCTGATCCTGGTATATATATAACGAAAAATCGTCTAATATTACATTGATAAAATACGAATTTTAAGAAGTAAAAATAATCAATAAGATTATATTATGTCTATTAAAACAAATATTGATATTTAAAATTGCTTAAAATGTAAGTGAAATGAATGACTTGAAAATGTTATTATAATATGTAGTGATTAATTGTTCGTATAAGTCAATGACCATAATAATCTTCGCTGAATGGCATTAGACTGTTTGTGATGCAAAACAGTTATTCACATAAGGGTGAGTTCTTGTAATGTACGATGATGCTGTTTCATAAAATAAACATGATGTGGAATGCTAAAATCACATATATTGGTTAAAAAGCAATTGCACTGTTGGATAAAACGTCATCTGGATCGGCGTAAATAACCTTATGGGACTCCCTCGCGTTGTGTTGCAGTGTGTTAATATTGGGCTTCAAATAGAGAACTACTGATCTCGTAGGTGAAAAACATAAATCGGGTATATCCTGTAAAAAAAGAAGAGAAAGGAAGAACAGTATGTGTGTCAGTTGCTGGAATTTAAAGGCTGTACTACTGTAAGGAAATGATTGAAGGCGCTTAATTTGAGGGGAGATTAGTCCCTTGGCTGTTACGGAGGTTTGATGATCACTGACTTGCTGCTACTTCTGTTGTACGAATGCGATCGTAGAGGCGGGGAAGATAGCGGGAAGGGGAAGGAAGGAGATTCATAACTTGTAATAATAAAAATTGAACCGTAAAATGTTCTTTGTTGGGTCGGACAGTCATTAAATAATTAATTCACGGCTGACAGTACGTATTTTTAAACTATAATGTATTTTTTGGGAACTGTCTTGATAATTCATCTCATGAAGAATGCACACGTATGTGTATGTGGCACTGTCCTATTTGAGTAAATACGCTTTGTTGACATTCTGGGCAACACACAGTTTCTGGGTATGCCTTCTTACTTGCCATGCTATAATCCTCTTCAAAACAGCTGTCCAGTGTGTCGCTGCTCATCAAGGCCACCAGATCACATAAGAAATTCTGCTACCCTGACCGCCTGACTTGTTTCCGTTCAGAGTAAGCTGACTGTTATCTGACGTCTTGCAAATGTCACATTTCAATAGAGCATGATATTGTAATCAAGTCACAGAATGAATACAGGGTGTTGTTATAAAACATGGTGTAAAATAGCATTTGTTTGTACACACAATAACGTCGTATGATGAAGGAAATGAAAGTATGACTCCTGTGTGAACTCAATCATTTAACTAGAAGTTGTTTGTGGTGAGAGCAGCACACAGAGTTACATTACGTCCTTTCAGTAATGAATAGTTTCCATTTAGAGTTCTTTCTACCATGCATACTTCTCAAGAATATGGCTGTGATAATGTTGCTTGTCAGATGGCCAGTGCCTCTACCATCTGAGTCACTCAGACCGGCAGGTTCGATCCTGGTTAAGTCTGGTGGTATTCGAAAGTGCTCAAATACATCAGCCTTGTGTTGGTAGATTTAGTGCCACGTAATTGAATGCCTGTGGGACAAAATTCTGGCACCTTGGCACCTCCTAATTCGTAAAAGTAGTTTTGTTTTACAATTTTTCTTTACGTCGCACCGACACATGGTGACGATTCAATAGGAAAGGCCTAGGAATGGGGAGAAAGCGACCGTAGCCTTAATTTAAGGTACAGCCCCAGCAGTTGCCTGGTGTGAAAATGGGAAATATTGGAAAACCATTTTCAGGGCTGCCGACAGTGGGGTTCGAACCCACTACCTCCCAGATGCAAGCTCACAGCTTCACGCCCCTAACCGCACGGTCAACTCGCCCAGTAAAAGAAGTAGTTGGTGGGGATGTAGAAACTAATAACATTATTATTACTAGGTTGCTTGTTTTGCATTCCTAATACTTCTTAAAATTATTTTTAAGCATTGAAAGTTGTTGATGGAACGGCCTCAAAGCTAAATGTAGGAGCTTTTCGCTCGGTGAAACCAGAATGGAAGAAATGACAAATATTTTGACATATAATTTTTTCTGTAAACAAACTCCATATGGGGAAAGAGGTACTAATATCTCTTGGTAGATGACATAAGATTCATAACAACTTTGACACTTAATATTGGTTGAGACAGCCTGTAGGAATATTTATTCGATATGATTCGAGTCGTAGATATGGTTCATATGGTGCCAGTACCTGATGTCTTCTGGTGTGGGCTAGAACAAGTATGTCCCATGTATTCTGTGTCTGAGACTCATCCTTGGCTCTTACAATATGAAAGTGACTGGGATATGGCCAGTGCTAGTGACACCATTCATCATACAACCTGTCCCTGTAGAAAGGGTAGAAACTGTTGTTTAAATCTTTGGGTCGTGTGTATATTTCAGTGGACATGGGAGACTGGTATGTAACAGCACTCTCTGGCTACGAGAGGAAAGCAACTGAAAACTACATCTTTTCTCATTTCCTTAGTATGCCTTCATGGTGACACCCTGCTATATAGCAGCTGATAGTAGATCTGTTGAGGATACTCCCTGAGCACTAGATATAGAAGATATTTATTTTGTATTGAGATTTACTTGCCGATATTGCTTGTAAAAGATAACAGTAATACATTTTTAGATCTTAACTTAAAAATTGGTTTGTTTAGGATGAGCAGAATAATTGTCACTATATCTGAATATTTTCCATATGTATGATTGTTATTTTAGGAGATTTTGTGTCGTATAATTCAAACACACTGTGAGCGTTCAAGCAGGGAACACTTACTCTCAGCAAATATGTTGTTGAAGACCCTCCATGTGTACAAATTTCTGAAAATATAATGAAGTTTTCAATCTAACTCATATGCACAGTTCAAAAAAATTTTCAAACATGTTTTTGAAGATATGCCCTGATCCACAGAACAACACCTCACACCCAGGTATTACCAACTAAACCTTTATTCTTTACCATTGAAGTATACAAAAGAACATCGATGGATTCGCGTTCATTTTCAGAACAAAAACGGAAATGTCCAAATAGGGGCAAAACAGGTGACAGTAGTCCTCCAGGGTGGATTTTACCACAGATGGAGAGCTTCAGTATGGTCTATGTCCTCCACAAGCTTTTATCACAGCTTGGCACCTACGTGGCATGCTCCGTATAAGTCAACGGAGGTCACGTTGCGGTACCAGGTCCCATTCTTCAATAAGAGCCTGTTCGAGGTCTTGGAGATTCTGTGGTGGAACAGGACACCCACGAACACTTCTGTCAAGCCTATCCCACACATGCTCGATGGGATTATTTTGGCTGTTGGTTTTACATCACACCGACACAGATAGGTCTTATGGCGACGATGGGATAGGAAAGGGCTAGGAGTGGGAAGGAAGCGGCCGTGGCCTTAATTAAGGTACAGACCCAGCATTTGCCTGGTGTGAAAATGGGATTAAGGTCGGGACTCACTGCTGGCCATTCCATCTCTTGAATGTCCAGTTCTCACAAGACAGCTCTGGTGATGCGCGCTACATAAACTCTGGCATTGTCGTGCATGAGTATGAATTCAGGGTCAGTACTCTATGCAGTAACTAACACATACTGTAGCAGTACCTGCTCAATATACCCCGCAGCAGTAAGATTACCACGGACGACGACAAGATCCGTACGGCCACCCCACACATCACAGAGCCTTGTCCGAATCGGTCACCTTCCTGGACAACATTTGGCATGTGCTGCTCACCACGGTGTCTCCATAACGCTGTTTCAGGGGAAATCTGGACTCGTCTGTGAACAACACAGGTCTCCATTGGCAAAGTTGCCAGTTGATGTGGGTATGAGCTGCGCGATGTTGCATTAAACGGGGCTCTTGAACAGGACGTCTAGGTCATAAGGACACTTCTCTTAACCTGTTCCATACTGTCTGATCAGACACTGTGATTCCAGTGACCGATCTGAGGTCTTGTTGCAGTTCTCTGGCAGTTGCTGAACGACGCCGCAACACAGAGATGGTCAGATATCAGTCATCCTGTGGGGTTGTCATGCGTCCACAACCTTGTCGAACCCTCCTAGTGAACTGGCCTGTCTCATTATAGCAATTCTACAAGTGTTGAATAACTGACAGGGAGACATTGAAATTCACAGCAACACGACGAAAATTCCATCCTCCCTGCATCCAAGTGACGGCCCTTGCGACTTGAACCTCTGTAAGATGTCTCAAGGGATGTGCTGGTTTACGTATAACGTGTTCAAATGACCACAGTTGTCTGTGTATCTCACGACGACACACGGATGCACTGCTATTCACTTTGTTTAGAGGGTCACCTGGCAATTTAATGCATGGCTACGGCTACAGATGAAGTATAACTTCAAATTGACATACCCTGAGTAGCTAAGGTCTCAGGGTATGCTGCACAACCATTGGAACCCCATCTACCTAATTAATGTTCACATACCAGACATTGCAGTACAAGTTCCCCAAATTTTTTTGAACTGTGTACTAGAAAATTATGAATTTTTATGCTTATTTGTTGATGGCTAAATTGCCAGATGTACGGGAAAATGTGCCTAATATATTCACTTTTTTATAGGACAGTAATGAACTTTTATCAGAAAAGATACATTTGAAAGAAGAAATCAAATCAGAGTTGGCAGAGCCAGGACAAGTGCAGGTGAACACATTTCAGGTAATGTAATAATTGATATTGCGTTTTCTGTAATGAAAATTGTGAGAAATTTGCTGAACACATTGCAATGAGTGGCCCATTATTTTAAACCACACAGGTTGAAGGTTGTTGGAGAGTTGGTATTTTTTATGAGACAGCCAATTTTTTGAAACCTACCTTTCATATTTTTTCAAGTAGTTCAGAAATCTTATGCTAGGTACAATGGAAGCTTGTGTTGTTCTGAGCCCCTTCACAGCGTGGCGGCATGTGGAGCTGGTTTCATCACTTCTACTGTTGCCTCATCCGATCCAAATTTTTGTACGAACATGGCTACCTTCCTTTTTTTGCCTTGTGCAGTGCGAAATTGCTCGAGGTGGACATACCAACCCATGTCTTCAAATTGTCGAGCCTAAATATTAATTTCTGGCTTAAATTTTACCTTGAAATATTAATTGTAGCAGATGGTACTTTTGATGATTCCTCATAATGGGTCCCATATATTCCAGTCTCCCTTTAATTTATGAGCTACCGGGCGAGTTGGCCGTGCGCGTAGAGGCGCGCAGCTGTGAGCTTGCATCCGGGAGATAGTAGGTTCGAATCCCACTATCGGCAGCCCTGAAAATGGTTTTCCGTGGTTTCCCATTTTCATACCAGGCAAATGCTGGGGCTGTACCTTAATTAAGGCCACGGCCGCTTCCTTCCAACTCCTAAGCCTTTCCTATCCCATCGTCGCCATAAGACCTATCTGTGTCGGTGCGACGTAAAACCCCTAGCAAAAAAAAAAATTTATGAGCTTGAGCCAACAGCTCATTTTTACGTGGTCTGCTTACAAGATTTTCAATATTCGCCGGTATATCCACATCTTAAAAGCTTGGATTCTGTTTTCTGCAGCTGATGAATTTTTACTAGGGTGGAGAGGACATAACATTGTTCTATAATCTTGTTGTATTTTAAGCTGAGGTCACTACTGCGTAGGATTTGCTGCATGTTCATGATGGTGGACATAGCTTTCTCAACATAAAAATTTATTTGGAAGGAACGGTGGTGCTATGTCGCTCTTGAGATACACCATACTTTTATTCTCTCTTTCTGTAGGTTGTGCATCAGAAGTATTTTGGGTCATATAGGTATTTTTGTTATGACCATGTACGTTACCTTCTTGGTGTTTAGTTCAAAGCCGCAATCCTTGCTTACTTCACAGACTCTATAGCATAAAGGATCTTGTTAGGACACCAAGATACACGGCCAATGCACTGAAATCTTTTTTGATGAACTGACTGACATTGATTGTGGAAGTACAGCTAATGACGCATTAACTTCATTGAGAACATTTTTTAATATCGGATTATTAGTACGGGCTTATGGCCATTAGTGTCCCCAGATTTATTTATGGGGGAACTTAAAAAAAAATATGTTAGAAAACTGAGAGGACATACGAGGAAAAATAGCATAACTATTGTGTGTGAGTCAGAGTTTCCTGACATGGTGCTAAAAATGTGTGGATGTAGAACATTTGCAACAACTCCTGTCATAAGTTATGAGCTTATTTTTATAAGTTTAATCGTTATGTCATGCAGGGACAGAGTGAGGGAAGTACCGTGCTTGTTACGGGGACTGATGGGTCAGTGGCTGGCAGACACTTGTCATATTCATACCTTGGTCTACCACTATCATTCTCACCACTTTCCACTTTGCTCAAAACACCACTGAACAAATTCTGGATCTTCAGATGTGTCCTATCATTCTATCTATCCTTCTAGTCAGATTTCGCAAAATTGATCTCATCTCACAAATTTGATTCAGTATCTCTTCCTTCATGATATGATCTAATGATCTCAAATTCATCATTCTTCTATAAAACCTCATTTCAACATCCTTTATTCTCTTTCATTCTGAGCTAGTTATGGTTACTGTTTCACTGCATTTACGCCACCTTGTTCCTTTGAGTGTAGGGATAATATTGATGAAGTAAATTACCTAGGGATTTGACCACTAGCGAGTGTCACTACCTCCTACCTGTTACTGGTAAACTGGGCATGTTAGAGTAGATCTGCTGATCCAGCACCCCATTCATGAAAATTTAAGATACAACTAAGGTTACGTTGAATGGAGAATCCCACCTTCCAATACTTGTTTGTTTTTTATTGCTAGTCTATATAATTATGTAAGAAAATCCAGCTTAAAATGTAATTGCAATATACTTTCCTATATCTCGCTTGGTTTCATCAAACCTGGTTGGCTAGTAAATTTAGTAATTTCATAAGTTCATAACTCTAAACAACGTTCTACCATTCCTCCTGACAGAAGCGTATTCATATCCAATTTTTCAGTGTTGTTGGCGGCATTCATACTATGGAAGTTGTAACTTTTTTTTTGATGATAATAATAAATAAAATCATGAATAAAAATATATAAATACAATCACTCAAAAACTTAATAAAATTAATAAGCATAATTAACCGAAATGTCCGTAGTATGGGCGCCAGAGTTCACCAGAATGGATCCCTCGAATTTAGATAAGAGCATGATAAACTGTATATCCCAGGGCGTGTACATAATGCTGCGTACTGGTACATCTGCTGCAGGCCTTACCTAACCTCCTGAAAA
This sequence comes from Anabrus simplex, assembly GCF_040414725.1. Lineage (NCBI taxonomy): Eukaryota > Metazoa > Arthropoda > Insecta > Orthoptera > Tettigoniidae > Anabrus > Anabrus simplex. Next base: position 455,209,783 of record NC_090269.1, read on the forward strand.
CGACTAATTAGGTAGGAACTGCACCTAGGTTCATCAATAACACTGATTCTAAAATAGCTAACTATATTCTTAACAAATTCCGTGCATGAGCACCTCATCAACATACAACATTATACATATAATACACACATAAAATATTGCTGGAAGACTCCATATTTACAACAACAACAATAATAAAAATCGTGGGAAAACGAAAGCGAGAACTAAGTTACCATTTGTAAATAGTCCGATGAACAATGTACATGTATGAAGATAAATACCCTTCACTGTCTCTATATCAATTCGACTTACCGATTCTCATAATCGGCAGTTATCACATCACACAGATACTGTACCTTGTACTACTGTGTTCACATATTTTAACACTTGTTGTAAAGATATATACACACGTCTGTCGATCCTCAACATAAATTTATGGAAAGTCTGAGATAGCTTTCACCAACATATAACGCTAGGCCGCCACAAGTGCTACAATACTTAATGCGCAAGCACTCTCCACAATCAGCCACTTTCCACGAACATACCAAGACTACGCTCCACGAAAGTTTGAAGTCCAGTCCATTGCAGCCGTGTCACTCCAGTACCGTGTATCAGCACCACTTCCTTCCCGTACAGTGCCTCAGTTGTAGTTGTAGTTGTAGTTGTAGTTATCTTCCTTCTCGTTCCTTTACAATCACCTCTACAATCACCCTTACAATGTTTCTTACAATCTCCTTGGTTGCCGCCGTATGATCAACCTTTATAGACATCAACATCCCCCTCCTCTCGGATGATACGTCTGGATTGGTGCTTGCTAGCCAATCATGAGTAAACCTCTTCTTTCTCCCAAGTTATAAACAAACACTCAGGAGTTTTACATGAATCATCAAATTTCCCTGGTACAACAACAAGCTCATCTCATCAGGCTGGGATATATACATGACTAATGGAATTTCCTGACACAAGTACATCACAACACACACTGGGGTAGCCAGATGACTCATTCAAATTACCAGAGTTATTAAAGCAATGTTTTCCCACTCATGCAAAACAAATTACTCATACCTACATATGTGGATATCTTCCAGCTTATAAATATAAATGACAAAACATACAAATGAAATACCGATAATAATAATAATAATAATAATAATTATTATTATTATTATTATTATTATTTAGCGTATGGCTTATACAGACATAATCAGTAATATACATATATACATATTTACAGCTGAGAAACAAAGCAACTTGTGCTTCACAATTGAATGTCTAATTCTTCGATCCAGCGTGCAGCATCCGGAGTTAGCAGCAGGAAGTCATCCTCATAATAGAATACTGACAATAATATCTCTAACTTCTACATATAATTCTGGGGTGTGATATATGTACTATCACATAACGCCCCCTTGGTGAATCGATGATATCATATATTATTGAATTTGAATTTGAATTGAATTTATTGATCATGATTTACATGCCACTGAGACTGAAAAGTCCCTTTATGCAGCGTCTTCATATAATACAATGCAGATTTATGAAAACAGTAACTACATTTTTATAATATTAAAGTTTTAAACTAAACAAGAAACTTAAAAAAAAATGAAAATACAGATACCAAAACCAGTAACGTTAAGACATACATTATATAATAAGTAAGAAAGTAAATCATTAAGCCCTTCTGTTATTTTGGACTACATGGGTTTAAAGAATATAAAGCTAAAGCAGAGAAACAATTTTCTTCGAAATATACATATTCCTGATTGTTCGACACAAGAATGCCTGATCTCAGCCTCTTGCGTACTCCTCCAGAAAGATAGATGTTAAGAACTGCTTTAGTTGGGTACAGTTAGTGTTACTTGCGAAACGGTGAAGATTAAAGACGTTAAAGATACGTGATGCAGTGCAAACAAAGGATCTGTTAAATTTAGTGGTACGATGAAGGGGAATTTGAAGGGTGGTTTTTGTAAACCTATTATCTCTGTTATGTACCGACTCCATAGGTTTAAATGCATTATAAAGGTAGGATGGTGTCTTCAGTTTGAGAATTTTCTGCGTAGCAACAGCTACTGAGATATCCCGACGTTTATGGAGTTTCAACCATTGTAGCTGTATGTAATAGGGTGTTATGTGTTCATCACGCCTGGCATTTGTAACGTAACGAACACATGCATTTTGTACCCTCTGTAGTTTTATGTTCAAAGTTTCAGATAAGTCGTTGTATACGACTGAACCATAGTCAATTATTGGAAATATAAGACTTTGAACAAGTAGTTTTCGCATGAAAGGTGGTGTACATGACACGTTACGTTTCAAAATATGCATGGATGACACAACTTTTCGGATTACACTTGACGTATGATCAGACCAGGATAAGGTTCTGTCGAAAATTAGACCTAGATTGTTAACGGTGTCACTATAATGAATATCTGTCTCTAGAATTTTTATTGCTGGGAGGGATTTGAGGTCAACAGTTTTCAGGAGTTTTGTGTAACCTATGCAAATAAGCTGGGTCTTGGCCACATTTAATTGGAGGTTATGATTTGCGCTCCATTCAATCAATCGAGAGATGTCATGGTTAAAATGCGCTATAGAAGAAGATGCGTTAGTGGGACAAAAGTGGAAGTAAGCTTGTAAGTCATCCGCATACATGTGAAAGCTACTGCTTTTAAAGACTTCAGATATGTCATTAATATAAATAGAAAAACATAAAGGACCGAGGACTGATCCTTGTGGTACGCCACAGTTTACTGATTCCCAGCTAGAGAATCGACCGTCAACGAACGTGACTCTTTGTGATCTATTTGACAGATATGATTCAAACCACGACAGAGCACTCTGGGAGAAGCCAATTGACTTCAGCTTAGCAAGAAACAACTCATGATTAACAGAGTCAAATGCCTTAGAGAAATCAAAGAGACATAAGATAGTAAGCTGCCTCTTATCGGTGGCCGCGCGTATATCATCTGTAACCTTCAGAAGAGCAGTAGTAGTACTATGGCCCTTCTTGAAGCCAGATTGGTAGGGATTTAGAATGTTGTATTTAGACAAATATTCACATATCTGCTCATGAACAATTTTTTCTAGTGCCTTACTAAGTGCACAGAGGATGTTGATAGGCCTAAAATCACTACAGACTGTTGGTATTTTCTTTTTGGGCACAGGACGTACATTGGCACGCTTCCACTCTGAGGGATAAACTCCATTCTGTAGAGAGAAGTTAAATAAGTGCACATGGGCAGGAAGAAATATGTCCATGCAGGTAGAAATCATGGATATTGGAATATTATCTGGACCTTTAGCTTTAGTTCGTATTGATCTGACTGCTTTTCCTACCTGTGAAGGGTGTACGTACATGAAATAGAATTTATCTCTGTTACTTGGAGTGAGATGTCTATAATGTTTGGCAGTCTCTGATACTTTCGGAGAGTTGGAGTTAGAGACTGACGTCATATAATATTCACTTAATTCAGATGGAGTAACAGGCATCTGACTATCTAGAGAGTGACTGACTCCAATACCAAGAGATTTTGCAGCACGCCAAGAAGCTGAGGTGCTCTTACAATTACGGAAGATGTTGTACGTATACTTCACTTTAGTGTTCCTAATTACTTGTTTTGTCTCGTTACGTAAGATCCTGAATTGCTCGTAATCATCTGGAAGTTTAGTTTTAATAAATTTCTTCCTAGCTCTGTCCCGTTTGCTTATTAATTCCTTAATACGCTTATTGAACCATGGTGATGACCGGTGTTTTACGAGAATTCTTTTTTGTGGCGCATGCTTGTCATAGAGTAAAAGTACAAAGCTGTTGAAGAGAGATACTTTTTGATCTACGTCATTAGACTGAAAAAACATATACCAGGGTATTAATTCAGCGTCAGCACGAAAATTGTTCACGTCAAATTTACTGAAGTCTCGAACAAGAATAGTTTTAGGAATTTGTTTTGGCGTGGATAAAGTGAATACAGCATACAGCAAGTCATGACCAGAAAAACCGGCAGCTGGTTCCTGTCCGTATTCTACTACCAACTCATTGCAGTTCGATGAGATTATGTCGAGAGTGCTATCGGAAGTGGCAGTATGAAAGGTTGGATTGAATGGAAGGCAGTCGAGGTTACAAGCATTGAGCACATCACGTATTTTTTCGCTTTCAAACGCCCCAGTTCCGAACCGAGCATTAACATCGCCCACAACGAATATATATTTATAATTCATAACATGAGAATACATATCATTCAGGAATGTATCCATGAACCCTACTTTTGGTGGACGATATATACAAGCGAAAAGAATTTTAGTATCTGAAAGGGCTATATCAAGGATTATGTACTCAGGTTTCTTACTGTACTCTCCAGGAGATTTACTAAGTACACTACATTTTATACTATTCTTCAAATAAACTGCAACACCACCAGCGGCTCTGTTTAATCTGTCGTTACGGAAAATATTATACCCATCGAGACAGATGGCAGAATCTGGTACTGAAGGTTTAAGAAATGTTTCACTGACTGCGATAATATCAAACGAACTCTTGCCAAAAATGTGCCGGAACTCAGATATATGGGAGGAGTCGACAAGAGACTGAGAATTGATATGAATGACCTTGAGATTTCTTGTGTTTCTCACACTAACATCGTATAGTAAATCAGATAAGACACACTCATTACTTGTCATGTGTACAATATGGTACAAAGGGTTCAATAGTTCAATAGCAAATCGTACAAAGAAGTACGATGATTTTAGTAGCCTATCCAAATATAAAATAACTTAAGGATTTAGAAATTATGTGATGAAGTGAGAAAAATAAATGAGTAGAAAATTGGTATAAATGAATCGCGTTAGTAGATATTTCTAAGTATTAAAAAATTATAACTAATATACTACGCTAAATAGAATGGTTGCGAAAGAGAGACTTTTGTATTGTTAGCCTCGCCAGAATTATCTCTACTTCTCGTTCTAAGTATTTCCAGTAATAGAGTGATACACAGGAATACGAATTATCTCACCGCATCATTTCAGTGGAGCTGGGTAGCGTTTCTTCAGTTCCTCAAGGTCACGTTCAGTCTTCACTCGATGTTTCACATCACCAGCGCGCACCATTATAACACCATCCATAGTCCACACTGAATTTAGTCCGAAATGGCTCACAGCACGTTTGAGAATATCAGTACGGGTCTTAGTTAGGTCCTCCCGTATAGTTATACCGCTGTTCTTTAACAGCCTCTTTGATTTGAAGACTGCATTTCGGTAGGCGTATGAAACAAATTTCACAATTGATGGGCCTGGTTTTGTTGTGACTTCTGGTACCAACTCTGTGTGAACGGTCGATCATCGCTGGATCAAGTGGAACATTGATTGATTATGATTCACCATAAAACAGAACTTCATACATAACCCTATAATAGCATAACTGAACACATAATTTACTGTAATAATTATATATATATATATTGTGTCTACTGCATTGTATTCGCACACACGAAATACAATTTGTCCAAACAACAATAATAATAATATGGCTATATACACACAACTCTGATTGTTTCATATAGCATTGAACACAATCACTTCTTGCTACTGTACACATACATTAAAATTGATAATATATACATCCAAGGTGCAGATCCTATCTCTTATATCTGCGAAGGCTATAGATATTAAATGTCCCAAGGACCTTATTTTCAGCGGTTAGGAGCCTATAAGCACACTTGCCTATTCTACTGTCCACAGTATACGGACCCTGATACAATTGAAAAAACTTATGCATAAACTTAAAATTGGCATCGATAAGTGAGGAATGCGTACCGTAATAGAAACTAACTACATCTAGAATACAGTCTATCTCACACACAGACATTCATCCCATCCAGTCACACAAAAATCATACAAACTTTCATTCGGAACATTCATAACAAAGAAATCCCTATTTCTGAAATGCGCGGGAATCTCACTACGTTTACTCTTCCACAAAACCATAATTAATGCAAGCAAACAGATCACATACTTTTTCACACATTCCACATCGCTATCACTCAGCACGTCATTCAAATCATTCACACAACTCTCAGACTTAAATAAAACATTACACACTCGCTTGGATAGACTTTCTTTCATCTCACGCACACTTCCATTCTCACACACGCTCACTCTATTATTGTAATTCTTACCGTAATTCACTATAATGTTGCTATCATTACTACTTAATGACCCAACAATGAATCCGTCTTCACCACCTTTCATATCAGCTACTACTTGCACCACTTTCATGCCAACAACACTGCTACTTTCGACTCTCTTATCAGAAGTTTCATTAATCTCAAAGTCACCATTTTCACACATAATGGTCCTAACTTTACTCTCCTCACGTACACTTAAATCAACAAAAACATCCTCATGATGTATACTCCGTGAACACTCTTCACTCACAAAACAACTTTCATCAACTTCACAAAAAACTTCACTTTCAATTTCAGAAACTTCCACAAGATTATCGATCGCAACACCGCTATTACCATCACCACTAGCACAAAGTAAGTCATCCGACACATCATTCTTACATTCATCACGCCCCCTATACACAAAATCTCCCTGAACACAAAACACAGGGTCATACAATAATTCCTCTTTCACGTCTACCTCGTAACTTACCTGTTTCATCACGTGAATAGGAATTTCGGTATCGGACTGCCTATCTGACCCAACTAAGAAGTCCGATTCCGGTTTAAATTACTTGACGTGGACTGTTCACTATTATCTTGTCTCTGCACTTGATCTGGAGGTCTTTGATCCGTACGCTCTCTACTTTCTGATTCCCCTTGATTAAGTCTTCTACCAAAATATTCCTGGTGATTATCTCCCTGATTAGACTGTCTGTTTCCCATTCCGGAATTACCACCCTGATTCCCTTGCCTAGAATGACTGAAATTCTGATTATTCCTATCTTCCCCTAGCTGATTACCTTGTCTCCCATTATCCCCGTAATTCCTACCTTCACTTTGCCTAGTCCTCCCCTGCCCTTCCAAAGCATCAAACTTCTCTAACAGCTGCTCTAATTCCTTGATCGTAACAACATTCTGCATACATGCAGCTAATCCGACCTTCTCAGGAAAATGCCTCAACATCTGGCGGACTGTATCTCTCTCCGATGCTAGACCTTCAATATTCTGGCTGATCAGAACATGCGCCAAGAAATATTCCGTCATAGACACACCTTCCTGAGGTCTATATATGCCAAATAGCACGCGATCTCTTTCCCTTCCCTGAATAGCATCACTCCAAAATTTAGAACTAAATTTCTCCCAAAATTCCTCCAAACTCGAAATACCCTGTCTATAAACTTGAAACCAGGATCTCGCTTCTCCAACAAATGCAATATCCAACATCTCATCAACCATACTCCACTCGATCAAACCATCGTCAAGATTCTTGGAAAACCGTTTCTCCACCGTTTTCAAGAATTCCATCGGATTAAACTGCCGACCATTAAACTTGGGTAATTCAGAGTCCTTCGTACAAGATGCGTACCTATTACATATATTGCTACCTACTTGGATTTGACTGATCTCCTGTCTTAACTTCACATGACATGATTTAATTCCTTCTTCCACTACCATTCTGGCATTTCCTTCTACTGACTTGAGGTCATCTTTTACCGACTTAAGGTCTTTCTCCAATTTCTCATCCTTCTCATCTATACGCTTCGCTAAAACGTTCTGATTGGATTTAATTCTATCTATTTCTTTGACTTTATCTTCCACTATTTTTATTCTCTTGTCACATTCCCTGCTGTTTTCCACAAATTCCTTCCTAACTACATTATATCGGCATTCAATTTTCTCAGTCAGTTCCAAGCTTTGAGCTTCTACCTTATTATTGACTTCCTGAATTTCCCTGCTTTGAGGGTCAAACTTCTGGTTCAATTCATCTATTCTACCATTCACAGCACTACTTAAACTATCAATTTTACTAGACAATTCAACACTCATTAAATTTAACTCCTTACTTTGATTTTCAATCTTACTGGACAATTCCGTACTAACTGAATTTAATTCACTATTAATACCGTATATTTCATTAATTAAAAAACTCAATTCACTCTTCAACTCTTTACTCTGACTATCAATCTTGCTAGACAATTCAACATTATTATTATCGATTTTACTGGACAATTCAACATTATTATTATCGATTTTACTGGACAATTCAACATTATTATTATCGATTTTACTGGTAACAGCATTTAATTCAACACTCACTGAATTTAACTCTTTACTCTGGCTATCAATCTTACTGGACAATTCAACATTATTATTATCGATTTTACTGGACAATACATCACTCTTACTGTTAAATTCACCCATCAACTCTTTACTGAACTGATTAAATAGTGATTGAAGCATACTAAGAGTTAAGGTCGCCCCTTGATCCCCTACATTCTGAGTTTGAGACGGGTTACTCGGTTCCTCACTTATCGTTACCGATTGATCTTTCCTACTATCAGCCATTTCGCTTTTCTCACTTAAATTAGATAAACTCAATGTGGTGGAATTCTTTTGACTTCTCTTATTCTGATTCATAGTACTAGCAACTTTAACAACCTCTCTATTTCTCAGTCTTATAATACTCGACTCGGTACAACATTTCTTCATACTCCAACAGACATATCACGTACATATAAAACACTTCACTGACATAGTTCGCAGAATTCCAACCACACCTGACAAGTGCACCTACGCTTATAAGCCTAACAGATGTACCAATCATTCAGCCACACGTTGGGAAGCCAATTGTAACTTTTTTTGATGATAATAATAAATAAAATCATGAATAAAAATATATAAATACAATCACTCAAAAACTTAATAAAATTAATAAGCATAATTAACCGAAATGTCCGTAGTATGGGCGCCAGAGTTCACCAGAATGGATCCCTCGAATTTAGATAAGAGCATGATAAACTGTATATCCCAGGGCGTGTACATAATGCTGCGTACAGGTACATCTGCTGCAGGCCTTACCTAACCTCCTGAAAACGACTAATTGGGTAGGAACTGCACCTAGGTTCATCAATAACACTGACTCTAAAATAGCTAACTATATTCTTAACAAATTCCGTGCATGAGCAACTCATCAACATACAACATTATACATATAATACACACATAAAATATTGCTGGAAGACTCCATATTTACAACAACACCAATAATAAAAATCGTGGGAAAACGAAAGCGAGAACTAAGTTACCATTTGTAAATAGTCCGATGAACAATGTACATGTATGAAGATAAATACCCTTCACTGTCTCTATATCAATTCGACTTACCGATTGTTATAATCGGCACTTATCACATCACACAGATACTGTACCTTGTACTACTGTGTTCACATATTTTAACACTTGTTGTAAAGATATATACACACGTCTGTCGATCCTCAACATAAATTTATGGAAAGTCTGAGATAGCTTTCACCAACATATAACGCTAGGCCGCCACAAGTGCTACAATACTTAATGCGCAGGCACTCTCCACAATCAGCCACTTTCCACGAACATACCAAGACTACGCTCCACGAACGTTTGAAGTCCAGTCCATTGCAGCCGTGTCACTCCAGTACCGTGTATCAGCACCACTTCCTTCCCGTACAGTGCCTCAGTTGTAGTTGTAGTTGTAGTTGTAGTTATCTTCCTTCTCGTTCCTTTACAATCACCTCTACAATCACCCTTACAATGTTTCTTACAATCTCCTTGGTTGCCGCCGTATGATCGACCTTTATAGACATCAACATCCCCCTCCTCTCGGATGATACGTCTGGTTTGGTGCTTGCTAGCCAATCATGAGTAAACCTCTTCTTTCTCCCAAGTTATAAACAAACACACTCGGGAGTTTTACATGAATCATCAAATTTCCCTGGTACAACAACAAGCTCATCTCATCAGGCTGGGATATATACATGACTAATGGAGTTTCCTGACACAAGTACTTCACAACACACACTGGGTTAGCCAGATGACTCATTCAAATTACCAGAGTTATTAAAGCAATGTTTTCCCACTCATGCAAAACAAATTACTCATACCTACATATGTGGATATCTTCCAGCTTATAAATATAAATGACAAAACATACAAATGAAATACCGATAATAATAATAATAATAATAATAATAATAATAATAATAAAAATAGAATACTGACAATAATATCTCTAACTTCTACATATAATTCTGGGGTGTGATATATGTACTATCACAAAGTAGAAAAATTGAATGAAAAAGGAAGAATTTACTTTCCAAATTCTGATGAATATCAGGATGAGGTGATCAAGGAGTTCGAAGGGATGATTTTCAAGTTGGAAGCGGAGAGTGAAGGACCGTCGTTGGCAGAGGTAGTCCAAGAAAAGATCGGCGAAGCGAAGATAGGGGATGAAGACAAGGGAAAACTACAGAAAGTTATAGAGAGGCACGAGAATGTTTTCGGTTCACATCCGGGAAAAATTCCCAATTTTATATATTCTTTAGTATCAATAATTGGGAGCCATTTCGGCAACGACCATATCCAATACCTGAAAAAATTCACGCTGGAGTTCAGAAAATTATACAAGAAATGGCGGATAATGGCATTATATCAAAGTCTCCTACCCAATTTTTGAATCCACTGGTGGTGGTTGAAAAGGGCAATGGTTGGTTGCGGGTTTGCCTCGACGCGCGAGCCATCAACCAACATCCTATCCCCGAGTATGTTCAGGCCCCATGTATAAAAGAGGTTCTCAAGAAATTTCGGGCCGTGAAATTGTTTAGTGGCGTTGATCTAACTTCATCATGTTCAGCTTGATCCGGACTCCATAATTCTAACCGGATTTTTGTTTGATGGGCAAACCTACGTTTTTAAGCGACTACGTTTCGGATTAAAACAGCAGGATCAGCGCTTATTAGGGCACTAGATCGTAACCTCAGTAACGAAGTCAAACAGTTTACGGTGAGGTATGTGGATGACATCCTCATTGCGTCAGAAACTTTGCCAGAACATTTGGAAAAAAATTGATAAATTATTAGCTGATTTAGAAAGGAATAACTTCAAGGTCAACTTATCAAAGTTCCACTTTTGCCAACGAAGAATCCTGATTTAGGCCATGTGATCGATTCTGAGGGAAATATGCCCAAACCTGTTAAACTAAAGGCGATGCAAAATTTTCCGAAACCTACGAAGGTAAAACGTGTCAGGCAATTCTTAGGAATTTGCGACTTATTCGCTGATCACAGTCCAAATTATACCACATAGTAGCACCGTTACAAGATCTCTTCAAGAAAAATAACAGGTGGAAATGGGACCTTGCTTGCGATGAAGTATTTGCAAGCGCAAAGGATATGTTAGCCCATAGTGAAAAATTAGGATACCCGGATTACTCACAAAAGTTCATCGTGCAAACTGATGCGTCGATTGTAGGGGTCTGGTCAGTATTGTATCAAGAGACGCCGGAACGCGAGCAGAAGATCACGTGTTTGGCTTTCATGAGGCGCAAATTAAGATCGCATGAGTTGAAGTACACCGTGAATAAACTGGAGATGCTCGCAATTGTGACCGCTCTTAACCATTGGAAGAAATACATTTATGGGTATCCAATCGTGTTAAGAACGGATCACAAAGCACTGACGTTTATGATGAAATCTGCATTAACTAGTGAAAGAGTTAGCCGTTGGTGCTTGTATTTTGCAACATTTCGTCATTACAGTTGAGCATTGTGAAGGAAAGGCAAATGTAATTGCAGATGCCCTCAGTAGGAATCCAGATCCAGGACCTATCATTATTAACCAAATACAGTTGATCGAACAAGGGGATCGCGAAATTATAGAAATACTTCGGACCATTGGCGATGAACAACAGAAATGTCCCGAAATGAAGAAGTTAATCGATTTCCTCCAACGAAGAATACAGCCCAGGACGGGTGAATACCGTGATCTCCAGAAAAAGTCCGAGAATTATCAATTTTTAATGGGATGCTGCATAAGTTTGTGGACGAGGACCACACACAATACAGGATTGTGGTTCCGAGTACACTGCAAGTTGATTTTATTTGGCTCGCTCCTCACGTAACAGGCCATGCGGGAAGAGATAAAGTAACTCTCACGCTCAGAGAGACTTTCATTTGGAAGAATTTGAGGAAAACTGTTCGGCAAGTACTCCTCTCACGACACAGTAATATCAATAAGTAAGAGTTTCTAGCACGACCTGGGATTATAACAAGCAATACAAGAATAATAATAACCAGAACACTTACCGAGTAATCCTAAAGAAAAGGCCGTCGCGATTTCTAGAAGCAAGGGCACAAGAGGCAAAGTGAAACGATTAAAACTGAGTTTTAATTAGTAGTTGGCTGAAATAATAAATCCTAGATTTAAATTTTTTGAAAGAAAACTTTAATAATGGCTAAATTAATTAAAACAGACTTCCGACCTTTCAAATAATCCACAAGTTATAATTTTTGAAATATGAATAAATTGAAGATTAATTAAGAAATAAGAAAATATTAACACCAATTTTTACAATGATTGAACGCTAGAAAAGGATACCCACTGAAAACCTTTCTAATGCACTATCTCGGTTGTACTTGAAATATGAAAATGGTATTTAACCACAAACTTCCTGCAAGTTCAATGATCTTGGAGAAGAAAATCAATAATCATGCAATAAATACCCACAAAGAAGGACAAATAATTAAATGTCATTACTCCTAGAGACACATTAATTAACTAAATGTCACAAGACCGCAGAAGGTGTCCCACATGCAGGGAAAATCATATACACATCAGGCGAATGTCCAGTGTCATCAATAATTAACCGATACTCACATGTCAAACACAACAGACTAACGCCCATTAACAGTTTTCATTCTGTTACATGGCAGTGCCCCCTTCATGCCGGGCTCAGCTCGGCCGGTGAGCGAGAGTCTCAAGGGTAGACCGTCGCTTATCGGCTGTGCAGAAAATTTTAAAGGGCAGGGATAGCTTAAGGACTAGCGGCAAATGAAGGGAAAGCTAAATAGGTTTATCACATTTATTATAACTGACACTCTTCCAAAACAACATTTAAAATTACAAAATCTAAAAAAAATTTGGATGGTTTCTTCTCTTCAGGCTATTACTGGTAAGGAATCTTCATCAATTAAAGGGACGGCAGATGTTCGAGTCTGCAATTATAACACCAGACGTTAATATACATTTAACTTAATGACGAAATTGAATGATTTTCGAGAATATTTTCTCCAATAATGATTAAACTATTATGAAAATTAAAATGTTTCCTCTGGATTCATTATAATATTAATGAAAAATGATCATTTTCTCCTTACAGAAATTAAAATAAAATTTTCCTTCCATGAAATTATTATTAATTCGTCTTTCTTAGACTTTAAATTTACCAATTAATTTATTTTTATAATTATTTAGTGATTGATCTTCACATAATCAACTTAAATTTGACGTCATGTCAACCTATGTGTTATTCCTTTACGTGCAATAAATAGTCATGTAATATCTACAAATTCGATTTCGTGACCTCGATCCACTGACATGGCCTTTACTTTTTCATTTTTCTTTGGTAGTTAAGACCCTATTCCATCTTAAAAATCAATAAAATTTAGTAAAGGTTCATATTCCATCAAATTATGAACACACGAAACTGAGATAAAATCAACCAAAAATGTACGCGAATAGCGGGGAATATCACCACGAACACTGACAGTAAAATCACAGTAGACAGAATATAGACAAATCTCACACAACACATTCACCCAAAGGCACACGGTTACATTATAAAAATATTTACACGAATACTAACGCTTTATTATTATTTTAAAGTTTAATCTAAATCAGGGAAAACATTCTTCAGATGACAATATCATGTAAAAAATCTTTGCGTCAACTTGGGATGTGATAGAGTCCAGATTATCACGTCAATGAAAATTTTTATCATACGACGATGTCCATGGGAATATTATGAACAGAAATCATCCGAAATGATCGGTTAAAATGCCTATAACACCTGTCAAAATTTAAAATACGCGCTTTCGGCTCATGAGTTGCGGTATTAATTTTTATTCTCCTACTATTTGTGGCTCTCAATTAATCTGCGCTCAAACTGAAGAAATTATGTTAAGTAACATATTTCTTTCCCAAAATGACTCTATAATGGATACACAAATTATTCCACTAACTATAATGTCCATCTACAAGTCAAAATAATAACCATAGCGCAGTAAAATATACAAGTATTCCGTCAGGATACTGCCGTATTCCTGGCCTGTATTTACAAAACACGAGCACACATTAATCTCATTCAAGAATAAATAACATTATACTCATGACCTTATCCAAGTTTTAGCCCGTAATTAAGTAGATTTATTTTTATTGTTATTATTATTATTATTCCTGAGCGCGCAAGATTACACTCGCGAAGGCTACTGTGCGATAACATTCAGATGACTCTAGCGTATCTCAAATCCAACAAGACGTCGTATAATTGTAGAGTGAAGTCTATCACAATGAAAATTACTGAAATACTGTCCCATCTGGTTTCAATTGAATATAAATCATTTTAAACTCATCCAAGATTAACGTAGAGGTCAAATTAATTTATTTCTCCTGCCACACAGAACTGGGGACAGTCGAAATCTTTCTCGATAACACTCACTCAAATAACTAACTAATAGAGTTCAATACACATTCATTCAGTAACACAAACTACCTCTCACCAACGAAAGAAGAAAAGAAAAATCTATCTATGACAATACTAATAGAAGTTACTCTAAATGAATAAGGAAAAGCTATGTTTACACAACCTTTACATGTACAAACAGAAAAGAAAGAAAATATTTTTTCTTTAAACGGTACTCATGTGACTGTTGACTGCTGGATTCTGGTTGATGACCTAGGGCATTATCACCGTACGCACCATCAAATCAAGTCTCGTCCATGTCTGAGGTGCCTTACATAATTAGAAGCTCATTGAGGACGTGAAGACGCACAGGATACAGCAGCAGAACTCATTTTGTGGAAGGGCAGGCATCTTGAAATGTGCTCGAACCAGTAGTCTTCCTCTCCTGATTTCCTCGTTAAAAGCTGAAACTGACAAACAAGTCTTAGAAAAGTCCAGGACACACGCCCGATGTTTGATGAGATGGATACAATAAACTTAACTTTTGTGAATCTCCAATTAATTGTAGTCAGAATTTTGAAATTGTCTGAATTGCTGTAAGTTAGATTATCAATGCCTTATGTGAGGTAAAGTTCCCCAGCGAAGCAAAATACGTCTAATCTCGACCGTAGTTGTAGTCAGAGTAATTCCCAGACGTTGAGTTCAGAAGTAGAAACTGGGATAAAAATTTCCTTTGGAAATACCACTATTTCGTCGTCTTGAGACGGAGGTGTGTCTCATAATTACACTTGATTTGTTGATCCCTTACACTCATGTGAAGATTGTCGTTTTATTGGCTGCCATAGTCTTACGTCAATCGTCCTTGATATTATCGATCGCCTGGCTCATGCACTGATCACCTTGTCACGTGGTACTCGCAGCTGATTGAAGGACATCCAACTAACAGTATTCTCGGCTCGCCCCCTCGCGTGCTGGCCCAACTGGAAAATCCAGTCACCAGGTGGCTGGTTCTCGCCGCCTCGGAAGTGATGAAATTCCCTTCCTGGTGGTCGAAATAATGTCCCAACTCACTGTTGTAATAAATGTTCTATCTTAATAAATATTACCACTTTTGAAGGGGACAGCAGCGCAACATGTGACCACCACCATAATCAAAATGGCTACACGAAAGTACCGAGGAGTTCATTAGAAAAGCTTTCTCCTAACTATCTTACTTGCTCAAATGGAGGTTTGAAAATCTTCAAATAATAAACATGATGTTTAGAATAAATTAAATAAAATGAACTTAAACCACCTTTTAGGTTATACCCGTACTACGTACATAACCAGTCTTGTTAGGAGCACCTCTACATACATTTTTATCTCACGTCCGTGAATCTTTTAAACAACTGCATCATGAAGCTAAAATTAATTACATCATTTCAAATTACAGTTGAAACTCCAATGATAATTGAACACTACATAGTTAGGATCACGACCTGTTTCTCAAATATTTCCGAATCCCAAATTTACGGAAGATTGGATCCATAATTTTTTACACACAATAACGCTGTAATGTTTCCTCTTTTCTTAATGCCACGAAATAGTAGATTGCGGTGACTAGGTTAATCCAGTAGGTAAGATCATTGAAGTATACTCACAAGGTCGGGGAATAGTAACTTATTAAATAAAAACAAACCAAGCCTTCTTGCCTTATGGCCCTGATGGATGACCCATTATCCTGGATCAGGTCCTACGGCCATTTTCACCGTCCTCCAGTGAGTAATTTTATCCTTTAATGTGTATCCAATCGTGTTAAGAACGGATCACAAAGCACTGACGTTTATGATGAAATCTGCAAAATAGGATACCCGGATTACTCAGGAAAGTTAATCGTGTAAACTGATCGTAGCTAGCAATCCGTCTTCTCCAATCTGATAATCAGGATAAAAGACAACTGCCTTTCTCGTTCATTGTCGTGTTACGTCATGGATCACATACCAAGCTCATCTTCTCGCGGTTAGAGAGCAGCACATACTAGCGACAAGGAAGCCTAGTAACATGCCGGCCGCTAGAAAGCGTACCATTACTGAGTGGAGAATAAAGCAATACACATCACGATGTTCAAGCTCACTCAAACGGCGACAATTATATGAAGGCATAAATGAGCTGCAAAATACATCATACCATGCGACGAGTAATTCAAATCTATTATAGCCTCCCCCTCGGAAGGATCAGCATGGGGTTGGGCTTAACAAGCAAGGTCGACGAAAACAATCAGCTTATCACAGTAATATACTGTATAAGAAAATGTTCTTTCTCGCTGTAATCAACATCAACATGTCTCGAGGTTAGTTAAGATATACTTAGGGTCATGCATAATGAAGCGATATTGATCTCTCCCAGTTCGTTAAAGTTCGTTTAAGTCCATAGATCCACACTGCATATAACCAGAACGCCTATCTTGCTTGAAATGTTCTCATAACACCAAAACAGTTATTGCAACACGAGTAGCACACAAGTAATTGGAGTTCGCTCAAACATAACGACATTTCACAGATATATCCTACACGAAGAAGACAGGTCGTATATTACCTAAAACATAGTATTAATTCTCTCTTAAACTTATTTCGGGGCTTCAAATTACAGAGGAAGGCATGACTTCTTGGATGATAACGATATTACACCACATTCTTTCCTTTTTACACAGAGAGTACGGAAAGAAAAGGAGAAAACATGGAAATAAGGAAACATAAGCATCTTCAAGTAATAAGTCAGGGCAACAAATTCTACATTAATCGTTAAGTGACATTACGCCACTAATCGCTTTATCATCAGTTTCCTTAACATTCAGACCTCAATACCGCAGTAGGCAACACAACATGAATGGCCTAGACAAAGCACGATCCATTATCATGCCTAGAGTAAGTATAAGGAATGAAACAATATATTAATTCTAGTTAAATTTCTAACAACACATTTGTGAAATCACAACCCAGCAATCAATTGCTGAAATATGTTGCTTGAAAATTCCAAAACATTTCCTGGTCAAAAAATAATTATTCGACGTACACAGCTTCAATTTCCATATCACACTGCGTATAATCTCATTCCAAAAGAGAAAGGACATGACTAGTAACAGTAATAAACTCCAGAGACACGTAACAAACATGCTTTATTACAGGGAAATAACCTCGAGTAGGAGATATCAATGTTCAGAGCAACGGCAACAAGCTAGCTACAGTTGGAGACATGTGCACTCAATCAGGTGGAGGGTGCGCGTTAAGGTGTGTCATCTACAACCGAACTATCAGCAATTACTACGCAAATAACAATTAATATCAATACCTACATTAACACCTTAGGAGTACCGGGACAGAAAATGTCAAGAAGAAACTCGGGAGACAAAACAATTCTGAAATCACGCTGTCACCACAGATTTTGCAGTATCATTCACCTAATGCCACCAATTTTTTAAAAAATCACTCAATAAGAAGTAAAGGCAATGCACCTCAATTAGGTGACCAATACGAAAAATAAGGAGCAGACACCTGACACGATTCACTACCGGTTATTCCAAAAGGAATCTCGGCCTAAAGAAAAAACACTGGTCTAATCATAAGTGAAATCCGCAGACCCACACTGTAGCTTCGCAGCAAACAGATACCGTACCAAATGCATTAAAACAGGGTAGATAATTTATAAATGGTAGCTAACGAGTCAGATGGACGAACAATGCTCAAGGCAACCGTGAAAAAGGGGAACGCCTCTACAAGGACCCATATCCAGGTAGAAGATCCATGACTCCAGTACCGACCGAAAGAGCAGAATAATCCCATACTTATTCTTCCACATCACGGAACGGTAAGTTATTATGCCAACAACACTAAGCGATAAAATACCATAGACAGGCAGGTTAATCGAAATGAACATTAAGGTACTAGAAATTAAATAAGATGACAATCAGAAGAACAGGTAATGGCAGAGAACATAAGAAGTTGAAGCAAGACCAAGACCACAGACACGAAAACAAATATATTAACTAAGGATCATTCCCTAAAAGAGTTGTAGATACATTAGATGAGTTTTCCCCAAATCCACCTTGACACCAAGAAAACATATTAAAGGCAATGTACAACCTCCTCTAGGTGTCCACACCACAACTACCCACAAACTAGATTACAACAACAACAATCCAATACCACTCTAATGACCACGAGTGCAGATGCGTCAGCCCCGACGAGTAAAGGACATACACAATCCTCGACAACATCCCAACAAATCACAGAGTGGCCACCCAATATAATCATCGCAATAACCACCATCATGGTTTCAGAGGAACGCAGTCACCTCATGACGAAACCATAATGCCACCCCAACATAATCCCCACAAATTAATCCCATAATGCCAAAATTCACACCCTTAGACAAGGATCAGAAACCATACCATTAAGGTGAAAGGAAGCTACGCTCCTCAGGTCATGAATCCTTCATTATCTCAACCTTAACCTTACAATAACGCACGAAACCAACAAAACTCCAAGTACATTACATGAACCTACATCCTTAAATTGAAGATACACCGGAAAATAGGTTCAAATTTCGACCCAAAAGTTCAGCGAATAATGATAACAGCGATGTACAGGCAGAATACTTGACCACTTTTCAAACACGAAGTCCACACCATTACTTAACTTGCATAGAGTACAGAAATAATGTACTAAAATCTAACAGATAACTTAACATTATAATCAACATACCAAACATAAAATAGGGTAAAGCAATCGGTGACTCGTGAAGAGAACACAATGTAAAACTGAGGATCAAATGACCCCTGAGAGGAAAACATCAAGTTCATCTAAATTGAAAAGCCCATCTCCCAAGAACTAAGACTTAAGATACAGTAAGAACACAAAATGCATGCACATAGCAAGCAGTAACTCTTCCCCAGCTCTGGGCGATAATACTCCATAACTATTAACTCCACTCGGATTAAAGCAGAGTATGCTCCAATTTCAACACTTACAACTAAGAGTTTCCATAGATAATTCCATTCAAGGGCCACAGTTTCAGAGAAGTACATGATGCAAGATTCCTAATAAGATCATCATTGCAAATAAGTACCCACACAGAAAGGAAAATCTCATCTGATTTCTAAGATATGTCCATAATTTTACAGTACTACGTTACCGAACGCAGACGGTCAGAAAATTAGGTATCGTATACATATTCCACCATCACATCACTTCTTTACAACCGACAAACGCAAAATAAGTAAATGATATCCCCAAGTTTTTTTATTCGGACACTTACCATATCAATACCAATAGCACAGAAAAAAAATTAAATTACGGTAAGGTTCTCCTACAGACATCCGTCATGCACACCGCTGCATTATAATACCAAAATCACATTACCAAACCAAGAACCACATAAGTTCTCAAAATACAATCTTCTACCGTAACACGTCCCCAAATAAGTTCATACCAATCCATAATTAATAATAATAATAATTGGTTAAACTTCCAACAATTGATCACCGAAATGTTAATTCCACGGATATACAATATTTTAACAGGATGAAACCTTTTAACACAGCCTTCCATATGCTTCGCCACGTCAAGAAGATCCATACCTCACCGGAGATGAAAGCCATCAAAGATATAGTTAAACTAATACACAGGTTTCTAATATTCCTACGGACAGGACAAGTTCCGCACTTCCATCACCCAGTTAAATCAAACAATTAACAGGCTAATTACCACCAAACTTCCGTTAAGATTTTTTTTAACTCAATCCAAAACACACAATACATCAAGCCGCTTTCACTTGGGATAAATGTACTCTCCGAATAGGATCGCTGACAAGCATAGATACAGGGTTCAAAAACTGTAATATCGTACAAGGTCCCTGGAATCTGGGAGCTAATTTTGAAGAAAATTTATTTATAGCCTTACTAACAGGATAACATTTTACGAAGGCTTGGTCTCCAACACTTAACTTAGTGGGTTTTCGGCCCTTGTCATAGTTTTTTCGTACCTTTTCATATGACACAGCCAAATTTGCTTTGGCCTCATCCTACACCTTCCGCACATCACGAGGAGTAGATACCTCAGGTAACAGTTCCTCAATTCGAAGGAGGTTTGATAGAGGTGAAAATGGAACAAAAGTGAACATCAATTCCACGGGGTTTTACCATGAGACTCATGGGTAGCAGTATTAAATGCAAAGGACAACCAGTGAAGACAGGTGTCCCACTTGGGATGATTCGAGTGGTGGTAGGCTATGAGAGCTGACTTTAAATTCCTATTCATTCTCTCTGAATATGACGGGTTGGGATAATAGGGAGTAGTTGTCATATGGAAGATGCACAAGTCAAACAAATACTTCCTGAACAAGTGACTAGTAAACCCAGCACCATTATCTGAAACCAAAAACTCAGGTGTTCCAAAAGAGGCGAAAATAAAATTTAAACAGGCTATAGTGGACTGCATATTAGTCGACCTAGTCGGGAGGATCCAGCAAAACCTGGTAGAAGCATCAATGCATACCAATGCATGAGTATTTCCTCGACTAGAACATGATCTATAAACAATCTTTCCATAGCCCTGGAAGCTTGAGTCTATGACAACAAACCTACACGTTTGTTTAGGTTAGGTTTACTAATAGCGCAACTCTTGCAAGACTTAACCATGGACCTGATGTCCCGATCCATATTTTTCCAAATAAAGAACTCCCTTATTTTCGACCTAGTTTTGAAGTTGCCCAAATGTCCACCAATGGGACTATCATGATAATGTTGAAATATGGCAGGAATCAAAACCTTGGGAAAGACGATCTTTATCTTTTTATCGTGACGGGATTGACAACAGAGTACGCCTTTTACTAAGGAATAAGGTTTGATAATTTCACCAGGCTTAATTCTTTCCAGAATTTCTGTCAACTGGGGATCATCATTTTGGTGCAGACCAATATCTTGATACAACATGGGAAGATTAGTCAAAATAGGACTCACTGTTACCAAACTCAACTTGAGTTTTACACTTCTCTTCCGACTTTTCACCAACCTCCTGTCCATCAAACATACGACTAAGCCCGTCAGCGATTACATTTTCTGTTCCACGAATGTGCCGAACATTAAAATTGAAGGCAGAAATTCTCAGCGCCCACCTCGTTAGTCTTCCCGTCCTTTTGGGCCTTTTCAGAACCCATGAAAGAGCCTCATTATCGGTCTCTAAATCAAAATTAACGTGCTCCACATAAACAATGAAAATAGTACCCCTAGACACTGCAACTCGCAGATAGAATACTTCCTTTCCAGAGGAGAGACCTAGACGCATAGGCGATAGGTCGTTTACCCATTTCTGACTCTTGCAATAAGACTCCCGCAATAGCCTTTGCAGAGGCGTCAGTTTGGATTATGAACCGTTTATTGAAATCAGGAATAGCAAGTATTGGAGCATTAATAAGAGCTTTCTTCAAGGCCTCAGACGCTCTTTGTTGAGGATATTCCCACACAAATTTGACATCTTTTCTACGTAAGGAATTCAAGGGAGCAGCAATTTCTGTATAATAAGGAACAAACTTTCTGTAGAAATTGGTCGTGCCAATGAATCTGGCAATTCCTTTTACATCTTTAGGAGGTTTGAAATCATGAATAGCTTGAGCACGGGCATGATCAATGGAAACAACCTGTGACGAGACAATGTGACCCAGGAAAGATATCTGAGATTTTGCAAAGTTGGTTTTAGAAAGCATGACAGTTAAACCTGCTTTCCTCAATCTTTCAACTACCTCCTGTACATGCTTGAGATTTCAAAAATTGCTGAATACACGATCAGGTCATCGAGGTAATTTATTACAAACTTAAATTTCACGTCCCCAAACACAGAATCCAGTAATCGTGTTAACATGGCCGCTCCAGTCGACAAGACAAAAGGGATCACCGTGTACTCATACAAGTTCCAGTCGGTGGCAAAAGAGTGAGGGGAATAGATTCCTCATCTAGAGGCACTTGGTTGTATGCCTGATTCAAATCAAAGGTCGAAAAATAATTAGTGCCATGGAACCAAGTGAAGCAAGTGTGCAAATCAGGTAAAGGCACTGATTGCATGATGATCTTACGATTTAACTCTTTATAATCAACTACTGACCTGTAACCTCCAGATGCCTTGGGTACCAGAAACATCGGGGACGAGTATGAGGAGATAGAAGGTCTAATAACATCATCCGGGAGCATATTATGAATGATTTTCTATAATTCCACCATCGTAGGTGGGGCTAACCTATAGGGGGAGATCTAACGGGAATCTTGTGTGTTATATCAGTGTGGTATTTAGGAACATTATTCAACCCCAACTGATCAGTGAAGACCTCAGGATGCATCGCACAAAGATCACGAATTTTACAATCTTGGTCGTGAGGCAGGTGATCAAGATCTAACTTGTCACTTTCGCTTTCTTCAATATCCTCATCCAGGGCACAAGCAGGATACTTTTGAAACATTACATCCTCGTGAAAATTGAAATTTCTACCAGGACAAATCTTGAAGCTAAAATTTATATCTTGTAAATTCAAAATCATTCCAACCTTGCCCATAAAATCAGCACCTAAAATTATTTGGTAAGATAAATCAGAGGCCACAAGACAATCTGTTTTCCAAGTGAATTCAGCAATTCTGATTTTGACTGAAATGGAACCCAGAATCCTCAATCTGTCTCCATTAGCAGTCACACAATTAAGATTAGAAGCCCTAATTTCAGGTAAATTGCAACAACCTTTCATCTTCAGATAACAATCCTCACTCGTAAGTGATACAACACTACCTGAATCGATCAACCCCAATGCAGGTTCATTATTGACTTCAAGGCAAATGGTCGAAGTTCTCGGAACGACATTACTAGAAATACCTAGCGTTTGAGGAAAGGGAACCTAATAATCGCATGACCTTCAACCAACAAGCTCTCTTTAACTGCACTGGGTACATCAGTTGGTCAACAAGAATTACCATTCCCTAGTTTAGGGCACTGTCTTTTCATATGCGACTTAGATCCGCAAGCATAGCAACCACCATTTTGTCCTTGACTCAATGTACCTCTTCCTCTCTCGGAAGGACAGTTATTCCTTAGGTGATCCCTAGATCCACAAGCGTAGTATTTCTTGGATGAAGAAGGGGTGACAGGATGAGTGGAGACATTATTATGCTTATAAGAAACACACAGAGGTGGATACCTAGCGTGCCGAGACTCCATGTTTTATGTCCTCGGCAAAGGTACAAGCTTCCTCAAGTTCCGCGAAATTAGTAGGGCTCTTAGTCAATGATAAAAAGGATCTATATTCAGGTGTAAGGATTCGAGCTACCATCTCTCCTTCTGGTACCATGATTTTAAATACTTCACATTGAAACATTAAATCCAGGACATAGGCCAATAGACTTTCGTGCAAGAACTGCGTCCTAAAACAATGTTTTGGAAGTAGGCTTTGTAATGCAAGCGACGGGATAAATATTGCCACTATCAATACATGAAATTCGCTTACACTTAAATTATTACTTATAGCCTTTGAAATTTCTCTTTTTAGAACTCCTTCACAGTTGGGAAATAATACCCTAAAAATTCCAATTGCATCCATGCAATATACGTTAGCCGACTCAGTTAATTCTACCAGAAAGCGCATAAATCTGATCGTTTCATCAATAGAATCCACACTCATACAGTTTTGAAGAGATCCTTAATTGAATTAGGATTAGAACATAACCTGATTAATAAATTCTCTTAAACAGAACTGAGCCCGCAGCAGTAAGATGACGGGTTACTAACAGTTTGAGGAGTAATAGGCTCATTAGCTTCACCTAGGCAATTACGTTCATTAATTCTAGTCTCATCACTCAATGACAATTGACCAACCTTTTTCGCACTTATCATAAGTTCAAGTTCAATAGAAACATTAATTACTGATGTTTGCAATGAAGTGCACTGAGACATCAACTCACCTTCGGGACCAAGAGACATTAAATCCTGAATCCTGTTGATAAAGTGATTAGTTCTAGCCGTTAATCTCCTTATCTGATAATCTGATGTTTGAAATTCCTTAATCTGCTTCATGAAAACTAACAATTCATTTACAGAAATAGATACAGAATGCGCTGACTCACGCAATTCGATGCTCATGTCACCTGGTTTAACTGGAGAATCAAGGGAGGCCAGCAGTAGGGCAACGTCAACCTCCATAGATCCGGTGGACACCAACCCACGAACTTCAGTCTCATACATCAACTCCCCTTTCCGCAACATTCTCGGTAACAACACAGAGCGGGCACCCATATCAATATGCAACAAAAACACAGAAGTCACCACCCAATACAATCCTGCCTTTCTCTTCACAACTTTAAATTTCTAGTCCAAATCCCTATTATTATTTCAGCCAATGTGATAATTGTGACCTGGCAAAAATAGCCTATAGAGCCACAAGAAACATGAAAAGGAAATACGTCCCCACAAACTGATTAGAACGTAGTTGTTCAGGCAACCACCGCTCTGACACCACACTCTCACGACACAGTAATATCAATAAGTAAGAGTGTTTAGCATGACCTGGGATTATAACAAGCAATACAAGAATAAGAATAACCAGAACACTTACCGAGAAATCCCAAAGAAAAGGCCGTCGCGATTTGTAGAAGCAAGGGCACAAGAGGCAAAGTGAAACGATTAAAACTAAGTTTTAATTAATAGTTGGCTGAAATAACAAATCTTCAGACTTAAATTTTTTGAAAGAAAACTTTAATAGAGGCTAAATTAATTAAAACAGACTTCCGACCTTGTCAAATAATCTACAAGTTAATTTTTTTGAAATATGAATAAATTGAAGATTAATAAAGAAATAAAAAATATTAACACCAATTTTTACAATGATTGGACGCTAGAAAAGTATACCCACTGAAAACCTTTCTAATGCACTATCTCGATTGTACTCGATACATGAAAATGGTATTTAACCACAAACTTCCTGCAAGTTCAATTATCTGGGAGAAGAAAATCAATAATCATGCAATAAATACCCACAAAGAAGGACGAATAATTAAATATCACTACTCCAAGAGACACATTAATTAACTAAATGTCACAAGACCGCAGAAGGTGTCCCACACGCAGGAAAAATCATATACACATCAGGCGAATGTCCAGTGTCATCAATAATTAACCGATACTCACATGTCAAACACAACAGAGTAACGCCCACTAACAGTTTGCATTCTGTTACATGGCAGCGCAACATGTGACCACCACCATAATCAAAATGGCTACACGAAAGTACCGAGGAGTTCATTAGAAAAGCTTCCTCCTAACTATCTTACTTGCTCAAATGGAGGTTTGAAAATCTTAAAATAAGGAACATGATGTTTAGAATAAATAAAATAAAATGAAATTGAACCACCTTTTAGGTTATACCCATACTACGTACGTAACCACACTTGTTAGGAGCTCCTCTACATAAATTTATTATCTCACGTCCGTAAGTCTTTTCAACAACTGCATCATGAAGCTAAAATTAATTACATCATTTCAAATTACAATTGCAACCCCAATGATAATTGAACACTACATAGTTAGGATCACGACCTGTTTCTCAAATATTTCCGAATCCTAAATTTCCGAAAGATTGGATCCATAATTTTTTACACACAATAAAGCTGGAAAATTTCCTTTTTTTTTCTTAATACCACGGAATAGTAGATTTTGTTGACTAGGTTAATCCAGTAGGTAAGATCATTGAAGTTTACTCGCAAGGTCGGAGAATAGTAACTTATTAAATAAAAACAAACCAAGTCTTCGGGCCTTATGGCCCAGTTGGATGACCCATTATCCTGGATCTAGTCCTACAACCATTTTCACCGTCCTCGAATGAGTAATTTTATCCTTTAATGTATAACCAGATCGTAGCTAGCAATCCGTCTTCTCCTATCTAATAATCAGGAAAAAACCAACTGCCTTTCTCGTTCATTGTCGTGGTACGTCATTGAGTACATACCAAACTCATCTTATCGCGGGTAGAGAGCAGCACATACTAGCGACAAGGAAGCCTAGTACCATGCCGGCCGCTAGAAAGAGTACCATTACTGAGTGGAGAATAAAGCAATACACATTTCGATGTTCAAACTCACTCAAACGGCGACAATTATATGAAGGCATAAATGAGCTGCAAAGTACATCATACCATGCGACGAGTAATTCAAATCCATTATACTCCTTGCGATATTTGCCAAAGGGTAAAGCCTAACCCATATCTACTTAAGCAAAGGCCGAGGCCATTATTGCCGAATAAACCTCGAAACTGTTCGCTTTAGATTTTTACGTACCACTCCCAAAGGCAAAGAGGGCTCCAGTACATTTTGGTATGTGTGGATGTATTCTCAAAATTCGACACTCTTTGTCCAATTCAGATGGCGAATACTAGAGCCGTCATAAACCAGTTGAAAACCAAGATTAAACCACGTATGGACAAGCCTGAATGCGTTCTCACTGATCATGGGTCGTAATTTACGTCAGGAAATTTCAAGCGGGAAATAGATAACCTAAACATCAAGCATCATTAGAGTTCAATCAGGCATGCTGAATCGAATCCCGCCGAACGGATAATGCGAGAAATTGCAAACATTTGCCGCATCTACTGTCCGCGTCAGCATTGGCGTTGGGTGGACGTGATTCTCATCATAACCGAAAGTATCAACGGTACCATCCATGAATCCACTGGTCAAATTCCGTCAGTGATTCATTTTGACAGTTTCCAAAGAGACCCTGGCATGAGGTCTTGAAAGATCCTAAGCTGTCGGTCGAGCTATGTATACAGGAGACAGCAAGATATTTGAAGGCTCAAGCAGAGCGAAGATTACGGCGTCTCCGTAATAAGAGGAACCGTCACCAATCCGTGTAAGGGAACTCGTTCTCGTGAAACGACCAACAGTCTCCGATCCACCTAACAAGTTCTACCACAAATTTGCTGAATTGTACATCGGCCCTTATCGAGTCATACAAAATCTAGATAATAACTCATACAAGGTGCAAAGCGTGGACGGCACAACCGAGACCATCTACAACGCAGAAAATTTGACTTTGTACCATACGTCCGGTGGAAATTTAGAAGTTGTAGATAATACAGAAGAACTTGGGGCAACGGATGAAGAAGACGTAGAAGGAGATCGCCATGATATGCCGGATGAAGATCTAGAATCAAATGAGGATGACGAAGAAGTAAATTTTTGGAGAAGTTATTTTCACATGGGGTTGTAGGAGATGAATGTCCAGAATGTCAGTACCTGGAGAATTGGAGAGAAGCATTGCGACAGATGGCATATTATTTGGAAAGGGAGAACCAGGAACTTCGCAAGAGAGCCGAAGGTTTGAAATAGTTGTGAGGAGATATCATCACTTGAGTATTTGGTGACGAAATGTGTCCAGTACCTGTACCCATTTCTTCTCGGGGAGAGGGGAATATGCACCCGACAGGGGCATGACCTAAGGACCTCTGGTTAATACTGGTCTTTTAAATTACAGACGTAATGATCTTTGAGGGAATGAAACCAAAACTAATTAATATCCATATCATTTAGACAGGTAAATGAGCCTTTTAAATTTATTCTACAGGATTTCATTACTTGCGAGCTATTGCGCAATATCTTCCTTTGTGTAACTGGAACCCGCGGCCGAAGCCAAACCCAGCTAGACTTGGGCGGGGCTGCAATCGGGGATTCACCATAACGTTACTCGAGAGGAGACATCCCTTCCCCACGACTAGGAGAATGAGGGGAAACAAACTTTTTCGTAACGAAATTATAAAATATGGAAACCATCTTGAATTCAGACTAGCTAACTTAATTATCTACGACATAAAAAATAATGAAATCTGAATTCTGGTGTCGCCTCCCGATTTAATAGAGATAACTGTCATTGGGACATTTATTTATAGTGTCTAATGTCCTCTTACTCGTTAACTTTCAGATGAAGAAAGAATACTGAGTTGTTTCTATGTGGAAAGTTACCGGGGGCCATCTGTTTAGTGCCATCATGCCTCCTTGACACGGGAGTTCACCCTCGTGTGGAAGAGAAAGCCGGACATACTTTAATTAATTACAGGAGATCCTACGAAGAATAATCGTACGGATATGTCTCAGTCACATCAAGTGAATACTGGTCACCTGAGAGTTGTACTATTTGACCTTTAGTGGGCCGTGGACAGGCCATATGCAGATTTGGAGAAGGGGAAATTGCCTCCTTGTAAGAAGCACTGCCGAGAGGGAAGCGCGTCATTCGGACTCTCAGCTTACCGAAGGCGAAGCTATGTTTATTTAAGCTCCCAAGTGACTTTAAACTAAAATTTCAAGTGAAATAGTGTAATTCATATAAAGATTGCATAGATTTGGTGTACATGACGCCAGTGATTAAACTTTGAAAGAAACTGTGACGTGTCGCGAACTTTCAGCGGGAATCGTATTATTATTATTATTATTATTATTATTATTATTATTATTATTATTATTATTATTATTATTATTACGGCACTACTGTGTCGAGTAGTATCAAAGGTAGAATGGCTGAGAGGTACACGGAATCCGATACTGAACCGCAGATTACGAAGTAATGTCCGAAATCGTGGCCGGACGTTCACGCTGAACGCAACTAAGCAGATTTGATTACTGCCTAGGATTACTGCCAGCGGCTTCATCAACCAGGAACTATGGACTTCCAGCCTGAAGGAAGAATGACATCGTCATTGATTGCTTTGATGCCAATGGATCAACACTAAAACCTGAAATGGATTTCCCGAGCCGACAACGTGTCATCATGTGATGGAGATGAGTATTTTTCATATTATATGGCCTGATTAGAGGAGACGGGAATTATTTATCATAAGCTGACACTATCATGTTAGGGATAACTTAATTTAAATGTTGAAGTGCCGAAATGGAGCACGTAGCTTTTATTTCTTATTTTATTTAATTAATAACAGGTCTGGGTGATTTAACTGTAAATAATTATGACAATAATCTAATATTTAAGGATAAAAATTGCATAATGTTCCGTATTAAAATGTATCACAATGAAATTGAAATCATAAATAAGGTAGTTCAACCTATTCAATACAAATAAATACGAAATGTAGAGTTACATTCCTATTTAATTATTAGTGGAAGCGGTACCGGTTTCGACCCCAATTCGGGTCATCATCAGCCGAATAAAACGCAAAAAACAATGCATAGGTAAGAAAGAAATTAAAGATCAAGTCCCCACACAAACAGTTTAGAGGCAAAATAAAACAACCCAAACAGCAACCACAATACGGCAAGATTCTTCACACCCTCAAGCACATAAACGTGCTACTTATAACAGCCTAATTTTTCGTGCCTTCAGCACCCATATATCTAAAAAAAGATTTAAATAACGAATTGAACACCATCCGTAATATCGCTAAATTGAATGGCTTTAACAACTCTTTCATAAACCGTATCATCAACAAATTCAAACACCGTCCTAAAACTGCGTTATCAAAAGACAAAACCAAATCCACTGCATTTTCTACTTTCACTCAATATACTTATAAAATAACTAATGCTTTTAAAAAACACAACATGAAACTTTCTTTTAGAATCAATAACAGAAATCTTGACATATTACACAATTCTAAATCAGTAAATAAATCTAATGCTTTTTCTAGATCTGGAGTATACAGATTCAAATATAACTGCAGCTCCTCGTACATCGGACAAACTGGCCGCAACTTCAACATCAGATACTCTGAACATATCAACGCCATTAAATACAACATATTCTCCGCTATAGGACAACACATACAAGACTCCAAGCATTATTTCACTAATATTGAAAAAGATATAAAAATACTTAAAATTGTTAACAAAGGCCCCCTCCTAAACACTACTGAAAACTGTTTTATTCACATTGACCAATACTTCAACCCTAATTTCAATTTAAACGACATTTCTGAAAAACCCAATATCCTATTTGACTTCCTATTTCTTCTTCTAAAAAATTCTAAATTTCTAAACCCGAATTCAATTTTCTATGCCTTACAAAGTTGCTACCCGCATTTTCTACCTCCAATAACCCACCCTCCTAACCCACCCTAAACTACCCCTCGTTTATTTCCCTATCTTATCCTTCCCCATCATCTATTAACTTCAAATCCTTTTAATCTCCTCTTATCTACTATTCCTATTCCTTTATTACTTATCCTATCTTATCTTTTCACCTCTAAAAAATCCGAATTGAACTGTATACTATATTGCCACCTGCAGTTTGGATCTTCACATTCAAATTTAAACTGATACTTTGCGCTGACTTTGACCACTTCAATTACGACCTGAATTTTTATCTTCAAGAAATAGTGCACTGTGTATATACGTTTTTCATTTGTTTTCGGTATTGCGCTTTTTACCAATTGTCTCTTCACAATTGTTTTTACGTGAACTGTTCTAAAAATCGACAAGATTCTAGTTACACATTTCAATTATATTGAATTGTATTATATGTATATATTTATATGTACATTTTCACGACCGAAGCAAATACTGGATCATTAAGCTATTCATCAATTTCAGTCGAGTTTTGAAAGCACAGTGCCTGACGTTGAATATGTCGCGCTGATCTTCAGTAACTGGCAGTTTACTTCAATTGAGGTACTCGTCCACGGCTTCGGCATGATTTTGGACTTTCATATTTGTTGGATTTTGTTGTGACTTCGCGCCTGATAATGTATACAAGCTGGCTTATTTAACTGTTCTCCGCTTCTCGTAAACATTATGAGACAATACCGAACTTTGCGTGTGCTATGCTGCTGTCTGAAGATTGTGCCTTGCTTCTTTTAAGTGACTTACCTCCTACTTCTTCTGAATTTTACACTGCCTATTTCTGTTGTTTTATTTTGCCTCTTTAACTGTTTTTGTTGGGACTTGATCTTTAATTTCTTTCTTACCTATGCATTGTTTTTGCGTTTTATTCGGCTGATGATGGCCCGGATTGGGGTCGAAACCGGTACCGCTTCCACTAATAATGAAATAGGAATGTAACTCTACATTTCATATTTATTTGTACTGAATATGTTGAACTACCTTATTTATTATTTAAATTTCATTGTAATAATCTAATAGGTTTGCATGCGGTAGAAGATTTACTTAGTTGATTTTAGGAGACTTGTGTTCAGTAAGACGTCAGGAGACTAGTATTTTAGTAAATTCAGGGTAATTTAAGCTAGGCTGTAGTTGATCCTGTATCAATAAATGCATGACGGATGAATAATAAGTATGCAACGTGAGGCCCCAGAGTTAGGAGAAATATACATGGAACTGATGCCGCAGGTCTCCTTTGAAATATTTAGCTAGGGAGTGTTACAATTTAAGCTGGATTATTTGACCAGGTTGATCATCATTTACTTACAATTTAATTGAGTTAATTACCGTGTGGACATTTGAGTTAATTACCGTGTGAATATTTAATTGGGTTAATCACTGTGTGAATATTTAATCAGAAGTTAATTACAGTGTGAGTATTTGATTGAGCTGATTAGCGTGTGAATCTTTAATTGATTATTGTATTACCGTGTGACGATTTAATTAGAAATTATTTATGTGTTAATCATAGCTTGATCAAGGTTTAATTATGAATTAATTGCCGTTGGGTTATTTAATTACATCGTAATTACGAGGAAGTTCGGTGTGATCACACAGTATGATCGAATTACCAGGTAAATCACGTAGGAAGATAGTGTAATGATGAATCCAGCAAGTATAATAATAATAATAAAAATTGTAATGACAGCTGTCGTACGAATATTGATATCATAAAAACCGGTGTCGTGTTGTGAAGTTATGAATGGGCCATGAAAAAAATGTGTTGAATCGAGATGATTCATTGGAAGCCGATGCAATTTGCTTAATGAGGAATAGACCTCAGTTTATTGTGAACGTACCTCGGGATGAGGTGATTTTGTTAAAGAAAGGGCTTGTTATGCCTGTGAAAGCCAAAGCTATTGACCGCCGTGGTAGGGGGTGGATACGTCTGACCCTGCTAACAGACGTGTTTTCTTGTGTGTGTCCGTCTCGGTAGAAATGGGGACCTGAGCTAAAAAGGAAGCCCTGTATGGATCGACTAATAACGGAAAATATTCAACACACCAGAATGAAGTATTCGCTAATAAATGGCACGGTGATTGCTACTAGTATTTCCTAGATTACTGTTGTTACTCATTTAAGTATAATTTAGCTAGGGATTTCAGTGTCCTACTTTAATCCCAAGGGATTGTCAGTTCAGTTCCATACGCCGGCATTGGTATTCCACAATGCTGAAATGAAGAATGGGGGGGCCTCACGTGTTTATTGTATATAATATGTAATTCTCTATGTTGTTTATGTATCATTTTGTGACTATAATTAGCGTCGGCGATGGGTCTAATCCATCGGCGCGGCGAATTTGCATTCAACTGAGGGTCGGTACAAACCCGGGTGTTTGTTCTACATTTGTATAGCTTCTTTAAAGGTATTTCGTTGGTAAATAATTGTGTGCTTTTAGAATAGTGACCGCTCAGACTTGTTGCATGAATGTTAATTTCATTTGTTAATAATGTCATATAGCTTCAGTGTTTATGGTAAATGTTTCCGTTACGGCAAATCGCTTTATGATAAACAATACTCGGATCCATTACACACGACTACAAGTCGATAATAAACCACAATTGTTAATAATTAATGTAATTCATTTATGAATATAGATGCGTCAATCCCATCGTCATCAAGGTCTAATAAACCGCTTGTATTAATTTAAGCTTTAATTTGAATGTGTTCTCATTGTAGTTAAGTATGCCCCGTTTCTCCTACCCTGTATGCCAATCAGGTTATGTTAGATAAGCGCCTATTTTATTATATTTTGCACCCGTTAACGCCCTGTAGATCTCATGCCGAAGCCTTTTCTGGGTAGGGGCGGGTACACTACCCTGGGATGATATTCTACTACTCGACGATATTGACGCAAAAATAGACAAACTAAATTCCGTTATTATTAGCCTATATGACAAACACGCTCTCAAACGACAAGTGAAAGGGAGTCGTCCCCCCTGCCCGTGGTTAAATGACGAAATTAAGAATTTAATTGCTCGCCGTGATTCATAGCTCCGACGGTATAAACGAACCTGTATTGATTCCAATTTTGAAAACTATCGGGTACTCAGGAACAGAATTAAGCAAGAAATCAGAAATCAAAAAATTAAGTACTTAAACCGTCTTTCATGCAAACTGAACGCAAGAAATTCCCGGAAAGAACTACGCTCGCTTGGTATTGTAAAAGGCCAACAACAGCAACGAGAACCAACTGTTCCCCTAGACGAGCTTATTACATATTTCTCTGAAGAAAACCAATCAATCAGGCAGAATTAAATACGAATCAATCAGCCATCCCTCCACTTAACCGTCCTCAATTTTCTTTCCAAGAGGTCACTAGCAAACAAATTAAAAAGTACTATACTCTATTAAATCTAGAGCAGCAGGAGTAGATGACATCCCTATGCATTTCATACATAATATAATAGGCGCCATCCCCCCGATTATCACACATATATTCAATTACTGTCTCAGGAATTAAACTTTTCCTGCATTCTGGAAACAAGCCAATGTCATCCCAGTGCCTAAGACAAACGATCCTAAACTGACCTCTGACTATCGCCCAGTTTCTATTCTTCCAGCGCTTTCTAAGGCTTTGGAAAGACTGGTGTATGATCAACTACTGAAATATTTAAATAACTATTCTCTCCTTGACCCATTACAATCGGGCTTTAAGAAATGGTACAGCACTGCCACGGCTCTCCTTAAAGTGACAGAAGACATCAGACTAGCTATGGAACAAAGACAAGTTACAGTACTAACGCTACTGGATTTTAGCGGTGCAGTTGATACAATAGACTTACAGCTATTAATTAAGAAAATGGAATCTTACTTGTTTAACCCTTTAGTACTGAAGTTTTTACGTCATATTTGAAACATCGGACGCAGCGGGTGATAACTCGCGAAAGTAATTCAGAATGGTGTACAAGGAAAGTGGGCACGCCACAAGGTAGTATTTTAGGACCGTTGCTTTTTACATTGTATATCAATGACATTTCATCTTCTCTAAAAACCTGTGATTATCACCTATTTGCCGATGATCTCCAATATATTACCATTGCAGTTAAAGCGAATTATCAAACGCAGTAAAATGTATAAATGATGACATGAAACAACTCAGTGAGTATGCTTTCGCAAACAGACTTCTCATAAATCCATCAAAATCGCAAGCTATCATTGTCGGTTCGCAGAAGCTCCTACACAAGATCAACGATTCGAACATTCCTCCTCTACAAATAAATAAAAACACAAACCCATACAGTAAAACAGTGAGAAATCTTGGGGTGACTATGACTGAAACTCTAAATTGGACAGAACATATCAAATACGTAGGTCAGAAGGTGTTTCCTACTCTATACCCACTGAAATTAAACAAAGACATTGTACCATTAAATATGCGGCAAAGGCTAACACAGACCCTAATTCTTCCTATTCTTGACTACTGTGATGTAATCTTGGTAGATGCTGTTAAAGAACAAACTAGGAATCTGCAGCGTATTATGAATTGTTGCCTTAGATTCATTTTTAACTTAAGGTGAGATGTGCATATTACTCCTTACTATCAAGTACTGAACTGGTTAAAACCGAATAATAGACGTGAATATCATATACTCGTCTTAATACACAAACTTCTGCATAGTAACTCCCCCCAGTATATTTCATCTAAACTTCACTTCCTCTCTTCCTTCCATAACCGTAACACTCGCTCAGGCTCCACTCTAGCTATTCCTATTCACCACTCTTCTGTGTATAGTAATTCTTTTATTGTAACCGGTTCCAGGCTTTGGAATTCCCTGCCAGTAAGTGTCAGGGGCATTGACTCTTTCCTCAAATTTAAAATAACTTGCCGCTACTTCCTTTTGAGAGTAACCGATTGAATCGTGTATATATGCGTGTTATTGGTAATTGAAAAATTAAAAATGGTTCTGTTAATTTTATATAATTTAAACGTAAGGGTGGTTGATAAGTGTGTAAATTGTAAGTGTGTGTGCAAGTGTCTATGTGAGAGAGAAAAGAGGACTGAATTAACGAGCTAATAAGCTGCATATTGTGTGGGTGTGTAACTTAAGCTTAATTAGGAAATAGTATAAGTAGTATAATTAGTATAATTAGTAATAGGCAGCGTTAATATTATTTGTGGTATTGCGGTTGAGTGTAAGAGAGGGTCGGGTGCACTAACTTCGCCACATGAAAGAAGCCATAATAAATAAATAAAATGAAATGCCATCTGAAGCTGAAGAAATTGAAGAAAGGGAAGAATGTAAAAAGATGGGATCTAGAAAATTTGAAAGAAAAGAGTGTGACAGATTGTTTCAAGGAACATGTTGCAAAAGGACTAAATAAAAGCCTGAAGGAAACACAATAGAGGATGGATAGTAATGAAAAATAAAGTCAGCAGGGCTGCTAAAGAAACGTTAGGAAGGAAGAAAAGATCAATGAGGAATCAGTGGATAACTCAGGAGATACTAGACCTGATTGATGAACGACGAAAATACAAGAATGCTAGAAATGAAGAGGGCAGAAAAGAATACAGGCGATTAAAGAATGAAGTGGATAGAAAGTGCAAGGTAGCTGAGGAAGACTGGCTGAAGGAGAAATGCAAGAATGTCGAAGGTTGTATGGTCCTAGGAAAGGTAGATGCTGCATACAAGAAAATCAAGGAAAACTTTGGAGAAATGAAATCTAGGTGTATGAATATTAAGAGCTCAGGTGGAAAGCCACTTCTGGGGAAAGAAGACAAAGCAGAAAGATGGCAGGAACATATCCACCAGTTGTATCAATGTGAGGATGTAGATAATTTGGTTCTGGAACAATAAGAGTCTGTTGATGCTGATGAAATAGGAGACCCAATTTTGAGGTCAGAGTTTGACAGAGCTGTGAGCAACTTAAATAGGAACAAGGCACCTGGAATTGATGACATTCCCTCTGAATTACTGACTGCCTTAGGAGAAACCTGCATGGAGAGATTATTCCATTTAGTGTGTAAGATATATGTGACAGGAAAAGTCCCATCCGATTTTCGGCAGAATGTTGTTATATCTATTCCCAAGAAAGCCGGTGCTGACAGGTGCGAAAACTATCGCAGCGTTAGTTTAGTATCTCATGCCTGCAAAATTTTAACACGTATTATTTACAGAAGAATGGAGAAAAAAGGTGAAGCTGAGTTGGGAGAAGATCAGGGTGGCTTCAGAAGAAATGTAGGAACACGTGAAGCAATCCTAACTTTACGTCCGATCTTAGAGGATCGAATCAAGAAGGACAAGCCCACGTACATGGCATTCGTAGATCTAGAAAGGGTATTCGGTAATTTTGATTGGAACAGCTATCTAAGATTCTGAAGGTGATTGGGATCAGATACCAAGAACGAAGAATTATCTACAATCTGTATAAAAATCGGTCTGCGGTGATAAAAATCGAGGGCTTTGAAAAAGAAGCAGCAATCCAGAAAGGAGTGAAGCGGTGCTGCAGTTTGTCGCTCTCCTTTTCAATGTTTACATAGAACAGGCAGTAAAGGAAATCAAAGAGGAATTTGGAAAGGGAATTACAATCCAAGGAGAGGAATTCAGATCCTTGAGATGTGCCGATGATGTTGTTATTTTATCCGAGACTGCAGAAGATCTCGAGAAGCTGCTGAATGGTATGGACAAAGTCTTGGGTAAGGAGTACAAGATGAAAATAAATAAGTCGAAAACAAAAGTAATGGAGTGCAGTCGAGCGAAGGCAGGTAATGCAGGAAATATTAAATTCGGAAATGAAGTCTTAAAGGAAGTAGATGAATATTGTTACTTGGGTAGTAAAATAACTAACGATGGCAGAAGTAAGGAAGACATAAAATGCTGATTAGCACAAGCAAAGAAGAGGTTTCTTAAGAAAAGAATTTTGCTCACTTCAAACATTGATATAGGAATTAGAAAGATGTTTTGAAGACTTTCTTATGGAGCGTGGCATTGTATGGAAGTGAAACATTGATGATAACTAGCTCAGAAAGAAAGAGCATAGAAGCTTTTGAAATGTGGTGTTACAGAAGAATGCTGAAGGTGAGATGGATAGATCGAATCACAAATGAAGAGATACTGAATCGAATTGGCCAGAAGAGATCGATTTGGCTAAATTTGACGATAATAAGAGATAGAATGATAGGACACATCTTAAGACACCCAGGACCTTTTCAGTTGGTTTTTGAAGGAAGTGTAGGTGGTAAGAACGGCAAGGGTAGACTAAGGTATGAATATGACAAGCAGATTAGAACAGATATAAGTTGCAGTAGGTACGTAGAAATGAAAAGGTTAGCAAGGATAGGGTGGCATGGAGAGCTGCATCAAACCAGTCTGTGGACTGATGACTCAAACAACAACATCAGTAGGTTTAAGGAAAATGGTCTGGCTGTTAATACCTCTAAATCAGTTAGTTTGTCCATTAGGAAAGTTTATTTTTCAGACAAGAAAAACACAATACGCTATAACAATGAAATAAAATGTCAGTGTAATAGATGGGCAGTTCGCTACTTTGGAGTGAATTTTCTTAACGAATTGAAGTTCGACACACCGATCACTCAATAAGGCATGAAATAAGATTGAGACCCTCATTAGATCACCCTTGTTGCCCTGCCATCAGACATTTTCAGTCTTCGGTATTTCTGTATCACCTACTCTCATTTATCCTTTCCAAGTTATGCCTCTGAACAAAATGCCACAAACCTCCCAGACTGGTGCTCATACAATGTTAAGGAGCAGTGTTAAGGAGGTATTACATCCTTCAGTGGATGTTCTGGTTCACATGATTTATACTGATTTGAAATATAAAGTTCTTTGCATGTTTCAGGCTTTGTGGGAGACAAAACTTGAACATTCCAACGTATGCAGTAAGTTGGCAATTGGCAAATTGGATAAAGAATGTGTCAGTAAAGACAGATCCCACTCCCTCCGAATGACAAAATATAAACCGAAGTATGTTATGTCCAGAAACACAAAAGGCATGGATATGGACAAGTTAAGAGATGACGCTTACAATCTGCCCTGGAATGGCATACACCTATTGGACGATATAGACGCGAAAGTAGACAAGTTCAGCTCCCTTGTAATCACTGTGTACGATAAACACGCCCCTAAGCGACAGATAAAATTTACTCGCCCATCTTGTCCCTGGCTAGATAATGAAATTAAAAACATGATGGCCCACCGCGATGGACTTTACCGACGCTTTAAACGAACTCGTGACCAAAGTGACTTCGAAAATTATCGAGTCCTTAGAAATAGAGTTAAACAGTTCATTAGAAACCGTAAATTTACTTACTTGCAAAACCTGACTGCAAACATGAATTGTAGCAGTGCTTGGAACACGCTTCGTTCCTTAGGCATAGGGAAACCTCGGCTACAACCCCATGTGCCAGACATACCACTTGATAAGTTAAATGAGTATTTTACTGAAGAAAGAACACCCCCTAATATACTAAATTCCCCGCACTCAGTACCCAACTCCGTTATGAACGCTTTACCTGGCCAACAACATTTTACATTCCACCCTGTTACTGCTAATAATGTTAAAAAAGTATTATAGTCTATCAAATCAAAAGCCAGAGGAGTGGATGTTTAACTTT
Organism: Anabrus simplex; assembly: GCF_040414725.1. NCBI lineage: Eukaryota > Metazoa > Arthropoda > Insecta > Orthoptera > Tettigoniidae > Anabrus > Anabrus simplex. The sequence continues at coordinate 455,249,150 of NC_090269.1, forward strand.
CTTACACAACATTATTGGTGCTGCTTTACCAATTATTACCGACATTTTCAACTACTGCCTTAAAAACGGTACCTTTCTTGCACTATGGAAATTAGCTAATGCCTAAGAAACCTGACCTCTCCCTACCATCCGACTACAGACTAATTTCTATCTTACCAGCGATTTCCAAAGCACTTGAGCGTCTGGTTCATGAGCAGGTGTTGGAATACTTAAACAACCATTCTCTCCTAGACCCATTGCAATCTGGCTTCAAGAAGGGACACAGCACAGCAACTGCCTTGCTCAAAGTGACTGATGACATACGGCACGCAATGGACCAACGACTGGTGACAATACTTACTCTCGTCAATTTCAGTAGCGCATTTGACACTATAAACATCCAGACTCTATTAAACAAGATGCAATCTTACTACTTCGATCAACGAACTATTAATTTCTTTTCATCGTACCTCAAAAATCACGCGCAACGAATTATAACGAATTATAGCCCTCTCACTCGCTAACCAGGAAGGAAGGCACGCCGCAGGGTAGTGTTTTAGGCCCATTGCTCTTTATCCTGTACATAAACGACATTTCATCTAATTTAAAGAATTGTAGCTACCATCTTTATGCAGACGACTTACAAATTTACTGTCACTGTGAGACCTCTGATTTTCCTCATGCCATAACAGACATCAGTGCTGACCTTCAGCGACTTAATGCTTACTCCTTGAAAAATTCCCTCCTTCTTAACCCCTCCAAGACACAAGCAATCATTATTGGCTCTCAAAAATTGTTGGCCACACTAAGATACGAAACTATTCCTCCAATTATACTGAATGGTAGAGTTATTCCATTCAGCCAAACTGTGAGAAATCTTGGAGTGACAATGAACGAAACTTTAAATTGGCGTGAATATATTAAGAATGTGTGTAAAAAATATTTTCGATGCTTCATTCGGTTAAAAGAAACAGCGATATTTTACTTGTAATATGAGACTCAAACTCATACAAACGCTAGTGCTTCCCGTCCTCGACTACTGTGACGTCATTCTGGTAGACGCAACAAAAGAGCAGACTTCGAAACTTCAGCGAGCGCTTAATTGTTGCCTTAGATTTATATACACTCTGAGTTATGATACACATGTCACCCCATACTATCACACTATTTCATGGCTGAAACCTGACAAACGACGAACGTATCACATACTGATAGAGATATACAGACTGCTCTCTGAAGACAGACCACTATACATTTCATTCCAGCTTAAGTATTTGTCCTCCTTTCGCAGCAGAAATACCCGCTCTGATTCCTCCCTTTCTATTCCTGTTCATCGCTCCTCTATGTACAACAATTCCTTTGTTGTGGCGGGTTCTATACTTTGGAATTCCCTGCCTGTCAGTGTCAGAAATTCCACCTCATTACTTAAATTTAAGACTGCTTGCCGAGACTACCTGCAGAATGCAGCTGACTAATTTGTATGACTGGAAGATCGAATGAATGTGAGTTAGAAAAGTGTAATGTATTTTTGTGTACGTTATTATTTACTGTATAATATACTCAAACTCTGCTCTCAATGATGTATCACTACAGTGGTTAAGTGTAAGAGAGAGCCAAGAGCCCTAACTTCGCCACCTACAGAGGCATAATAAATAGATAAATAAATAAATAAATGATCAAATCACTTCCAAGAATAACAACCTTCCCAATATTGATAAGATCCGGAAAGGTATGTCCAGTTGTCGATGAGACTATCGCATAAAGGAAAGGTCATTGGGCTTTTTCTTGAGCATACTCGCCCAACAATTGGATAAGGAATCAGAGAGGTTTATCCTGTGTGGAATGGAGGGATGCCATCAAGATGACAGCTCCGTGCTGGGAAGGTCCCAGGACAGCACCTCTCTCGGCATTGCCACAGAGAACATGAAACACTTGCACATGTTCTGGGGCTCTGTCCCCATGCTGTCATCACTCTATCCAACGTAGGATCACTAACTGCCTCAGACAGAATGGTTTTGCAGTCCACGGGGAAGTTTCCGTTCTGGCCATCAATGGCAATATCAGGCGTATCGATATGACAGCCTTTCAACCTGAGAACAACAGTATGCTTTGAGACCCACTTCGGTGAGCCAGATGAAGTTGATGCTGAAAAGAGTGCTATCTATCAACTAACTGTACCATGCTACAGGGATAAGTATGCCATCTCTGTGCATGGACTTAGGGTTGATGCTCAGGGGAAGGATTCCCAAATTCGATGTGGAGTTCTGGGATCATTTGAAGCACTACCGGTCCCACTCATACGACATTGCCATCAGGTGGAGACTGACCACACTCTGGCATCAGCTGGGTAGTTTACCTTCTTCCTCCTCTTGTTGTACAACTTCTTCATGTACACAATTTATTGTATTTTCTTTCATTTGTGTGCATTTTTCCTTTCAATACATAATCCTACTTTGTCTTTGTGTAGCCTCCTTATGGAGTAAGTTTATAAATACTGTTCTTACCATTTAAAGGTGATACATGTTACATACGAGTACAAGTGTTTTCATAGTGACACAGCATTTTCTTGACCTGTAGAAACAGGTTTCTTTTGATTGTAATTTTGCCTAAATGTATTTTATTATGACTGATATTACATTTCTTTAGCTGAGGAAGGGCAACATATCCTACCATCTGTAATTTTTTATGAGTTAAAATTGTGAAGTATTGAGAAGATGGATATGATGAACCCTACCAGGCAACAATCCGAGGACCTTATTTAGAGTGCGCCAAATGCATTCACCAGGCGATGGACCATGTGCAGACAGTGAGGGAAAGCTAGATTTCTCAGCCATAGCGGACAAAGAACAGAGTGAGTCAAGCCGTACTCTGTGAGGGAGAAGCGCCGGCAACAAGCGACGAGAGGGAATTGCTAGCTCAAGTTGTCCGGGGAACTAATATTGCAAATTGTGTGGAGAAAAATATGAGGTACTCCAGGGAAGGAAACCCCAAGCATCTGACTGGTGTCTAGCCCACAGGGCCAATTTGGACGAAATAAAAATGTGAAGCAACGGGTGTATTGAATCTAGTATGCACCAGCGGATGTATCTATCTGCTTCTGACTGGTTGACATCAACATTCATCCCTTTTCCAAGGAAAACAGTAGCTAAATCTCATGAAGAATATAGAATCATAAGCCTAATGAGTCATGTTCTCAAAATCTTCCTAAAAGTAATACATACAATAATATATGGCAAGTGTAGCACCCTGTTTGGATCCCTTGACAGTTTGAAGCCACAGAGGCATTGCTGGGGATAGAAGTTTTAATGCAAAGATGTATAGCTATGTATTAGGATTTATATGCTTGTTTTCTTCAATTATGAAACAGCACTTGACCATGTGAAACATGAAACATTGCTGCATATTGCACCTGATATTAGCATAGATGGTAGAGATACCTGAATTCCTGTATTGAAATCAGACCGCACCCGTTCAGGTTACATAATAGGAATCAGTCTAGAAATGTTCCACCATTCAACACTTTTTAAAATATGCAACATTTATTAAATGAAGATTGGTGTTGATTCCCTTAGAATCACCACTTGTTCAAAGCAAATAAGTGAATCAGGTGTTGAATGGTGGAACATCCCTCGATTGACTCCTATTATATAAGTCAAACATCAACACGGAAATGAAATTTATAGATTGTGATCAGTTCAGGTTGATTAAGATAAACACCTGTGCTATTGAAACAAACCAAGGAGTGAAGTGAGGCTGTGTTCTATCTCTACTCCTCTTCATTGTCTACACTGAAAGGCTATTTGTGAAGCACTGGAAGGAAAACAGGTGAACATCGTTGTTAAAGTGTTCAGAATAATTAATCTGTGATATGCAGATGATATTGTTCTGCCTTCAGCAAATGCTGAAGATCTGCCAACATTATTGCGCATGCCTGCGTCCAGAGTCGGTCGCGAAGAAATCCAGACTAGCGTATCTCAGGGTTAGTTAACTGTCTTTATTGTTAACGTAAATTCCAGGAATGGTGCGAAAGACTTCTTGCTGAACGAATAATTTGCCCAAATTAACGATGGCCTTCTCCATCCTACAAATCATTACCTTTAGCAAGGAGATAATTCATATTACACCTTAAATCCAGAAATATGAGATGTTTAAGCTAGATGATGAATAGGAATACCAACATATCTTAAGGGGAGACCCTACTGAGTTTTTCAGTCAAAAATGGTCCAGAAACCGAAAATGAGATTTTTCCATCAGATGATATTTCATTCCCTGCCGCGCATTATGATATAATTTTTTTGCTTGTACGGCCATTTTTAAATGCTCTGCGGGGGCGTTAAAATGACACGTGCACTTCAGTTTGAATGGACACGCCCACTTCCCTGCAGATAAAGTGGCATAGCTCAAAGATTCTTTTGTGTTTCAACTTGATTCTTGAGCATTATGTTTAGGAATGGCCTAATGCTGCCATCTGTTATCTTATTTTTGATGATTTGTTGAAGAGGTGTATTAGGGAAAAAACTCAAAATCCAAATGAGAGTTTACAATCTGTTATTTGGCATAAATGCCCTGAACAGACCTTTGTTTCCAAAGCAAGGGTGGACATGGCTGTTGTAAATGCTGTGGGGGAGTTCAATATGGGTTCCGTAGCCTGTCAAAAGGTCAAAATGGCAGTTGATGGCAGACAATTGAGTGAAACCACTTACAAAGTGGGTCATGAACGTGACAGAGACAGGAAGCAGAAAAGTGCCATGAATAATAAAGAAGACAAAAAAACTGTTAGCAAGAAGCAGAAGCTGTCAAAATCAGTTGCTGAAGAGAGAAAAAGGGCTAAGGAAGGAGAAACATAGGTGCTGGGAAGTTCTGATGAAGGTATTATTACTTGACAGATGTTTATTTATAAAACTATCTTTTTCTCAGAACTAACAATTTCAGATGTTTAAAACATTCCTTGCACAACAGTTTTTACACGATTACCTTCAAACTGTGTCCACACACTCTACATTATAAGGTTCATGAAACTTAGTATCCGTTTTAAAATGTAATTATAATTTTCAGAGATATTGGGTGTGAAATCCAAAATTTTCATAGGTTTTAACATGGTTATGAGGTGTAGCGAGAAAAATGGAAATAATTGGATAACCAATGGATTGTTTTTGAAATGAATACCAATTATTATTAAAATATGTGTTGTGACTATTGTAAGAAAGTTTTAAGGAAATATTTTCAAAAATATTGTGCATGGGACATTTTGAAAATGATGTACTTTTTTCAAAAAAATTGTTATAAATTGAAAAATATCCATTCAAATTCATTCAAGTGTTATAATTAGCTTAAATTTACTTATCTCAATGTACTACCAAAATTTGGTGAAAATCAGATAAGACTTGTAGAAAAATTAAAACTCAGTAGGGTCTCCCCTTAATCATATCATTTATTCAAAATCTAAAAATTAAGAAAAGAGAAGTGTAATTAAAGGAAAATTATAATTTGATATTAAATTCATTATCTCTGCTTCGTCATAGTAGCTAGGATTGTTGATAAAAAAATATGATACTTATGTATAAAAAGTTATTTATACTTGAAATTTTGAAATAAAATTTGAAATGAACTCACATAACAACTTCATACCATCAACCACATTATAAAAAGGTTCATAAGTCTCTTTAAATCATCTTGGAATTTGTCATATTTCGGCATCATATTTCACTTTTCTTTTAATCGTCTAGGATGAGCATTAGGTTTTGTTTGTTGTAGGATTGTTAATTCACTTAATTGCGTCAAGAGAAAGATAAGTATAAAGTTAGCAATAACATGTGATATTATTCATATTAATATCTAATATCATTTGTCAACACAAATATATCATTCGTATTATTAATCTTCAATTCAATTTCACGATAAAAATGTAACTAATAAAATATATTCTCGCATGGATATCTGAATTCTAACATATAACCTTGTGTCATTTACTAAAATAGGTAAAGGATATATCATTCATGAAGAGACTATGAATTATCTAACCTGGTAAGGAGTGGTAAAGACCAACCTTATTATAATAGAGAAATAAAGAGACTAAGAAGGAGGTGCAGACTGGAAAGAAATAGAGTTAGAAATGGCTGTGGAAGTAAGGAGAAATTGAAGGAACTTACTAGAAAATTGAATCTAGCAAAGAAGGCAGCTAAGGATAACATGATGGCAAGCATAATTGTCAGTTATACAAATTTTAGTGAAAAGTGGAAGGGTATGTGTAGGTATTTTAAAGCAGAAACAGGTTCCAAGAAGGACATTCCAGGAATAATTAATGAACAAGGGGAGTGTGTATATGAGGATCTTATAAAGGCAGAAGTATTCAGTCAGCTGTATGTAAAGATTGTTGGTTACAAGGATCATGTCAGGATAGAGGAGGGGACTAAGGCCAAAGAAGTATTACAATTTACATATGATAACAACGAGATTTACAATAAGATACAAAAGTTGAAAACTAGAAAAGCGGCTGGAATTGATCAGATTTCTGGGGATATACTAAAGACAATGGGTTGGGATATAGTACCATATCTGAAGTACTTATTTGATTATTGTTTGGTCGGAGGAGCTATACCAGATGAATGGAGAGTTGCTATAGTAAGCCCTGTGTATAAAGGAAAGGGTGATAGACATAAAGCTGAAAATTACAGGCCAGTAAGTTTGACATGCATTGTATGTAAGCTTTGGGAAAGCATTCTTTCTGATTATATTAGACATGTTTGTGAAATTAATAACTGGTTTGATAGAAGGCAATTTGGTTTTAGGAAAGGTTATTCCACTGAAGCTCAACTTGTAGGATTCCAGCAAGATATAGCAGATATCTTGGATTCTGGAGGTCAAATGGACTGTATCGCGATTGACATGTCTAAAGCATTTGATAGGGTGGATCATGGGAGACTACTGACAAAAATGAGTGCAAAATGACTAGACAAGAGAGTGACTGAATGGGTTGCTATATTTCTAGAAAATAGATCTCAGAGAATTAGAGTAGGTGAAGCTTTATCTGACCCTGTAATAATTAAGAGGGGAATTCCTCAAGGCAGTATTATTGGACCTTTATGTCTTCTTATATATCAATGATATGTATAAAGATGTGGAATCAGAAACAAGGCTTTTTGCAGATGATGTTATTCTGTACAGAGTAATATATAAATTACAAGATTGTGAGCAACTGCAAAATGACCTCAATAATATTGTGAGATGGACAGTAGACAATGGTATGATGATAAACGGGGTTAAAAGTCAGGTTGTGAGTTTCACAAATAGGAAAGTCCTCTCAGTTTTAATTACTGCGTTGATGGGGTGAAAGTTCCTTTTGGGGATCATTGTAAGTATCTAGGTGTTAATATAAGGAAAGATCTTCATTGGGGTAATCACATAAATATGATTGTAAATAAAGGGTACAGATCTCTGCACATGCTTAGGGGTTGTAGTAAGGATGTCAGTGTCTGGCCAGGTTATCCTGCTACGGTATGGAGTAGACCGTACAGCCAGCGACTCAACGCCGAGTGTTGGGTGGCGGGAAATAACCTGACACCCTAAAGGAGCCAACGGCGTATGGCGGAGGAGCTCCCTTAGGAGGGTGATGGTCCCCTAGTGGAGGAAATGCCACTAGAATCCATCAGGTAGCGTCTGTACTTCATGTTAGGAGCGGCTACCAACAGCGTCTGTTCTCCATGTTAGGGGCGGCTGAGTCTACACCAGTGAAGGCAAGGGGAAACCACACTGGTATAAATTCCCAGGAAATCACTATGGCGAGGAATCAGAAAGAAACGGCCCCTAGTCCCGGGCAGCCCTTAAATGGGCGAGGGGTGCTAAGAATCTCCCGGCTCAAATTAGTGAATTCCGCAATAAGAATGGGGACTTGGAACGTCAGAAGTCTCTATACAGCTGGCAAGCTTGACAATCTTATCAAGGAAATGGTTAGATTAAGAACACCATTAATGGGAATTAGTGAAGTTCGCTGGCCGGGTGCAGGTAAATGTCATCGTGATGATGGTACATTCTCTTACTCTGGTAGCGAAGATAATGGTAAAGATCATAGAAATGGAGTCGGAATCTTTATAAATTCTGAACTTACGAAGTATGCTAGCAACTTTGTACCAGTCTCTGATCGAATCATGTTATTACAGCTTTCATGCTCATCTTTTAACGTAAACATCTTGCAGATATATGCACCAACAGCGGACAAAAAGTACGATGACGAAGTAGAAACATTCTATGAACGACTTGGAACTGTTCTTAAAGACTTGAAGAAGGATGAAATAACTGTCATAATGGGTGATTTCAACGCAAAAATTGGTCAAGGGCGTCGTTCCGACTTGGTAGGCTAATTTGGGCTTGGTAAATGCAATGACCGGGGAGAAAAGCTGTACGAATTTTGTGTAGAACATCAAATGGTTCTCACCAATACATGGTTCAAACTTCCAAAACGTCGTTTATACACATGGAAAGCTCCTAAAGATGATCCTCAGAACCCTGACTCAACAAGGAACCAAATTGATTACATTCTGATAAATAAGCGTTTCAGAAATTCCATCAAAAGAGTCGCAGCATATCCAGGTGCAGATATTTCCTCGGATCATAATCCATTGATAGCTAACGTAAGAGTTCGTCCGAAAATCATGAAGAATAAGCCTAGAAGAAAGGTACTAAATACACCTAATCTGCAAAATTGTGAAGCTCGGCAGAAAATTGCTCAGGATTTGAATAGGCATTTAAAAGAAATCAATACCAATAACTGTGAAACAGCAAATGATTTATGGAATCAGTTTAAAAGTCGGGTAGAGATACTTCTTCAAAACAAAGATCAAAAGATGCATCCAGTGAAGAAAAAGAAATGGATGACAGATGATATCCTTGAACTAATGGAACAACGAAGGTTAGTAAAAAATGATGCAGAGGAATACAAGAAAATTACAACGCCACATAAGGAAAGAAATACGTGCTGCGAAAGAGAACTGGATGAAAGAACAATGTGTGGAAATGGAAATCTTTCAGTCTAAACATGATCTGTTCAATATACATCGAAAATTAAAGGAAATAGCTGGTATGTACAGAAAACGTAACCTTTCTGTACTGGTTGATGCTACAAACAGGCCTATTATTAATGAAGAAGAAGTTTTAAATACTTGGGAAAATTATCTGATAGAACTTTTCTGTGATCAGAGAGGTGAGGAAACTAACCAACGAGCTAATTGTGAAGGCCCTGACATTCTTAAATCAGAAGTGTTATATGCTGTGAAAGTTTCAAAAAGCAAGAAATCACCAGGTCCAGATAACATCCCTGTAGAACTTCTTAAAATGATTGACGAAGACAATATCCAATTCTTGGTAAAGTTGTTCAATACTATATATAATACTGGAGACATCCCATCTGACTGGCTGTTATCTACATTCATCACGTTGCCAAAGAAGCAAAAGGCATGTAAGTGTAATGATTATAGGCTAATAAGCCTCATGAGCCACACACTTAAAGTATTCCTTCGTGTAATACATAACAGAATCAAGACTAAGTGTGAACAAGACCTCGACGAAACACAGTTTGGGTTCAGAAATTCGTTTGGTACAAGGGAAGCATTGTTTGCGCTAAATATCCTAATTCAGAACAGTCTAGATCAACAACAAGAAGTGTTTGCTTGTTTCATTGATTTTGAAAAGGCATTTAACAGAGTTCAACATCCAAAACTTGTAGAAGTCCTAAAAGATATAGGAGTTGACAGCAAAGATATCCGCATTATTGAAAACCTTTACTGGAGACAAAAGGCCGTTGTCCGAATCGGAAATCAAACTACAAACGAGATAGCCATCCAAAGAGGAGTTAGACAAGGTTGTGTTTTGTCTCCATTGTTATTCAACCTTTACTCGGATAAAATTTTCAAAACAGCTTTAGAAAATCAACAATATGGAATAAAAGTAAATGGCGGCATAATTAACAACATAAGATATGCGGATGATACAGTCATCCTGTGTGACAATTTTGAAGGTCTCCAACTCCTGCTCAATAATATCAGTGCAGTAAGTGAGGACATGGGACTAAAAATAAATGTAAACAAGACCAAGTTCATGATCTTCAGCAGACGTGCCAATGCTGAGGCAATCTTACAACTAAACAACCGACAGATTGAGAGAGTAACCACTTTTAAATATCTGGGTGCCATTGTCACTGAACAACTTGATCCCGAGAAAGAAGTGAAACAGAGGATAGATATAGCACGAAAAATATTTACAAAAATGAAATCTTTCTTTTGCTATGACTACTTAAATTTGAAACTTAGACAGAGGATGGTCAAGTGCTATATATGGTCAGCCTTGCTATATGGTGTGGAAACATGGACTCTCAAGAACATATCTGTTGTATGTCCGGCGCTCCCTTCTCGCTCCGCCAGCCAGCTACACGCGCGCCAGGTGTCATTCTTCTAGCCTCGACGCGCAGCCCTCAGTGCGCGTGCCTGGACCGTCGTGTGTGTACTATAAAGAGGAACTCCCAGCCTGTCCAGAAGCCCACTTGCCCCGGTGTCCAGCTCCAGAATACACCCTACGTCGAGCACGGAGGCTACTCCTCTTGAAAATGTGCTTCGGCCAGGTGGACTGAATTTCTGGCAGTACGAGGTCTCACCTCTGGTCACCGCTCTTCCTGCCTATTCCGCTGCCCATATCCAGTCATACTATTACATACCGTTATATTTCCCTAATTAATGCAAGCTCCCTTGGTTTCGCTAAGTAAGAATTCTTCCAACATTGAACTTGCTTTTATGAACTCAGCAAGGAAGGACTTTCCAAAACATTTATGTCAGTGCTTCTGATAGTTTTCGACTATCAACTTTTCATATCACAAGGACTATCTTTTCGAGATAGTAGTGGATGTAAATACTGCAAACTTGTATATAGTGTACAAAAGATAGACTCTTCTCAAGATTCCTAATTCATTTTGCCTCAAGTTAAATTTCAGTTTTATTTGTGTAAATAGTGTATTTTGCATTTGAAGCGAATAAAGAAGTTGTGTTTTGTAAATCTCAACCTTGGTTACAACAATATCAGTGAAACGCTTGGAAGCCTTTGAAATGTGGATCCACCGTAGGATGCTCAGGATTTCGTGGGTTGCACGACTAACGAACCAAGAAGTACTCAGAAGGGCAAGAGCAAGTCGGGAACTCGTTCAAACAATAAAACTCCGGAAGATCTCTTACCTTGGCCACATCCTTAGAAATGACCGTTACCTCATCTTACAGCGGATTGTACAAGGCAAAATACCGGGTCGAAGAGGTGTCGGGAGGAGGAGAACATCATGGCTTGGAAACATCAAAGAATGGACTGGAATTCACAGTGTTGAAAGACTTTTCCACCTAGCAAGAGATCGTTCTGCATTCGCCACAGTGATCGCCAACGTCAGGGGGACCTGATGCGGTACTATGAAGAAGAAGAAGAAGAAGTAAGGATGTAAAGGAGAGGGCATATAAAGTCTCTGGTAAGACCCCAACTAGAGTATGGTTCCAGTGTATGGGTCCCTCACCAGGATTACCTGATTGAAGAACTGGAAAAAATCCAAAGAAGAGCAGCTCGATTTGTTCTGGGTGATTTCCGACAAAAGAGTAGCGTTACAAAAATGTTGCAAAGTTTGGGTTGGGAAGAACTGAAAGAAAGAAGAAGAGCTGCTCGACTAAGTGGTATGTTCCGAGCTGTCAGCGGAGAGATGGCATGGATTGATATTAGTAAACGAATAAGTTTGAGTGGCGTTTATAAAAGTAGGAAAGATCACAATATGAAAATAAAGTTGGAATTCAAGAGGACAAACTGGGATAAATATTCATTTATAGGAAGGGTAGTTAGTGATTGGAATAATTTACCAAGGGAGACGTTCAATAAATTTCCAATTTCTTTGAAATCATTTAGGAAAGGCTAGGAAATAAACAGATAGGGAATCTGCCACCTGGGCGACTGCCCTAAATGCAGATCAGTATTGATTGATTGATTGAATTATTTATAAAGGAATAATAATACCTATGCATTTGGTTCGATGTATGCCATGCTTCTCTTCACGGAAAATTCAACATTATGGTAGAGATCTAGGTTAAAATTAATCAAATTACTACTCAACACTTCCTAATATGATTCATTGTGATGATCTACGTATGCCATAACTTATTACAAACACCGCTATATGTTTTCACCAGCGTAGGATTTTGATTACTTTTCAACGAATGATCATCATAGTATCATGAATATTAATGATCCTGGATTGCATCATATATCGTCTTTTTCTTCATAATTATTCATTTTGTTCTTTACCGAGGTAGCAATACATATTCCAAATCTTAACCTACCTTATATTCATTTAATAGTTCAGTATCACTTTCTTCTCATATACCATATCATATTTCTTGCTTTTCTTTCCGATATTCTCATATGTATCTCAACATGACGCTTGGAATCATTCAATTAATTATTCACTTGATTAATCCAATCTATTCTTAATTAATGTCATCATATCTTCGATTTATTCTCATATCCATATATTATCCTACTTTGCCTTCCTATGGCACTGTTGAACATTCATACTCCGTAGTATAAATCATCACTCACATATAACCTTAAATATTCTAATGATATACATCTCACAATTCATATAGAATAACCTTTCAAAATGCTAAAATATCATAGCAATGGCACTAAGGTATAATTAATTTCACACTCTCTTACCAGGATTGGTTATGTCTTAAAGATGAGTACCTATACAGTATGTATAATTAACTTCACACTCCTTTACCAGGATTGGTTATGTCTTAAAGATGACTACCTATTTCCTTGTATTTTGACACAAATGTAAAATTATTCTGCGAGAATCTAACATATCTGAGATATTTTGAAGACTACAACGATCAACCACCTATTCACAAAGAATTAAGATGGATTTTATAACATTGATTTACCTTACTTTACTCAAAAACGTATGTTTTTTCTTCGGCTCCTCCGGATTAGATTAGTTTCTCCTCGACATCTGCGGCTCGGGCTTGGCAATCACATCCTGCCGTTGGTCATCGGGATGCTTTGAGAAATGAAGACCTTTGTTGCCGTCATCTCAGCTCAGCGTACTCCAGACTGTCTCACCATAGTCTTAGAAATGCATGGCAGCCAGATCTTGTGCAAATGGGATACAAAAATACATATATGAAGTTAGCTGTATCATAACGTTGAAACCAAAGCCTTCTAACATTATAGTTTGCATGATAATTCTTTTGTCTTGAATTTAATCTTAATAATATGCCAATATGTCTACCCCTGTCTCAGTTTTATATATCGTAATTACTGTTTTAGAAATTGGTTTAGTTATATCCGCGTAGTATCTAATTCTCTTCCTTGTAAATGACTAAAGGCTTAGTCTTCACCATATCGTCGCCATAAGAACTACCTGTGTCAGTGCAACGTAACGCAACTAGCAAAAAAAAAAAAAAAAAGGTATTCACCGTGATGAAATTTCAAGGTACAGATTTTGTTTAATATGCTCTTCTTATTATACGGTTTCACTTACTGTTTTTGTAATTATGCATCCTATAATTAATGTAGACCTCGCAAATCTTGTTTTAATGATTCTATACCAACTCTTGAGATTATATGCGCGTTTTCATTCTCTTCAGATCGACATGTCTGCTCATTAAGCTTACTCATTCAATTATCATTTTGCAATAGTACAGTGTCTTAACAATTCCAAGTTCGTTTTTGTCTCAGCCACTGCCATGTTGATCTTTACTTTATATATCATATTTCCTTCATAGGAATGACTGAGTTAATGTTTATCTTTGATATCGGCAATTGCGACCATTTTAGCTCCATTAAATTATCATCTTTGGACAGTGAAATGGTACATTACCAAACTGTGTGATTGAACACAGTGCTGCAGCAGGTTTAGATTTAAACATAAACTAATGGTCTTAACCCTTTCAGACTGTGTGCGCACAATTGTGCGGGCTCGTATTTTATGTATGTCTGAGCTTATTTGACGTTTTCCTGGCACTAGACAGGACTGCAGTGATTGTGCGGGACACGTAGCATGTACTTCAGTTGTTTTTATTTAGCGCTTGGCCACCAAGGGCCAGGAAGAAGACTTTAAAAATGCAGCTCATTGACAAGGTGGCGGGAATCAGTAAAGCCTAAATTAAATATTTATTTATTGCATTCATGTTAAACTAGAAGCTTCACTGAATATCAGAATGTAATCTATGAAGTGTGTAAATTGTTTAGCAAACGCAAAATTGTGAACTTATAACATCGTACGTAATATCATGAGGTTTTGAATGTTGATATGCACAGTTGTGCGGGCTAGGTTTTCCTACAGGCAATGCAAGCGGGAGTGCTGGGTGCTGCCACGAAAAGCACTGTGAAGCAGAATTCGTATTCTGCGTGAGAAATGTAATGAATAAGATTTTAATTGTTTTAAATAGTTCCACACTGTAAAATAGAACATTTGATCATGTACATGTGTATATTCATATGTGCTGAGCTGAATGTTTTTAATTTTTTTTGTAAGTAGTGAATTAAGTCCTAACACGCACAATTGTGTGGGTGCTATTTTTCAGACGGTAGTTCTTATTTTGTAAAATAAACAGTAAACGTGTGTATTTGGGAGCATTTTAGTAAATTTTTGATGTACAAACATAAATTCACATCTCCAGTTTTCTTTCAGGTCTGACGAAACGTTGCTGCCGCCAAAAGGGCTGTAAAAGCAAAACTAGTCCTCAGTGTAGAAAATATGATGTAAACTCGTGTTTGAACAAAGATTTTAATTGTTCCACACTGTAAAAGAGAATATATGATCGTGTACATATGTACATTCACATGCACTGTGGTAATTTTTCTTTTTTATAAGTAGTCAGTTAAATCCTGACACGCACAATTGTGTGGGTGCTTTTTCTCAGATGTTTTCATTTTGTAGAATCAACTAAAATATTTGTATTTAAGAGCATTTTAATCAGTTTTGGCGTATTAACAAAAGTTCACCGCCAGTTTTCTTTCAGGTCTGAAAGGGATAAGCAAACATGCCATTCAACCTGTTAACTTGTTAGCAGCTGGCTCATCACTGGAGCAAGTCCTATGCTTTAAATATCTTGGCGTCGATGATCACAGCTGGAGCTATACCGTAAAATTAGGTTGTGTCGTTAATAGGCAAGGACTACATTCAGGACAGTGAGCAATTTTGTAACAGGGACTCTGAGATTAATATCTGTCTCCATTTACTTTGGTGTTGTGTATTCTCTGTCTTTTCAGTGCAGAGATAGGATCCAGAAATCTTTGATCCTTTGAGATGTGGTGCTACCAATGCCTGCTCACAATATCATGGGTACAAAGAATTCATGATACTCGAATACTTCTAAACCTGAATAAAGGGCTAGAGATCATGCATAATATCAAAAAGAAGAAACTGAAGTTCAAAATGATTAATACAGACTCTTACAAGGTCAAATTAAATGAAGGAGAAGTAGGGGAAGAAGGAGAATATAATCTACGAGAATGATGTGGGCGTAGTAACCCTGTCGTATGCACTGCACCATAGACGTAACCTAACTCTTGTAAAACCTGTAATTATCAATCAATCACTACTAATCTGCATTTAGGGCAGTCGCCCAGGTGCCAGATTCCCTATCTGTTGTTTCCTAGCCTTTACTTAAATGATTGCAAAGATATTGGAAATTTATTGAACATCCCGCATGGTAATTTATTCCAATCCCTAACTCCCCTTCCTATAAACGAATATTTGCCCCTATTTGTCCTCTTGAATTCCAACTTTATCTTCATATTGCGATCTTTCCTACTTTTCATGACACCATCTAAACTTATTCGTCTACTGATGTCCTCCCACGCCATCTCTCCACTGACAGCTCGGAACATACCACTCAGTCGAGCAGCTCGTCTCCTTTCTCCCAAGTCTTCCCAGCCCAAACTTTGCAACATTTTTGTAACGCTATTCTTTTGTCGGAAATCGCCCAGAACAAATCGAGCTGCTTTTCTTTGGATTTTTCCAGTTCCTGAATCAAGTAATCCCGGTAAGGTTCCCATACACTGGAACCATACTCTAGTTGGGTCTCACCAGAGAGAAATATTCTCTCTCCTTTACATCCTTACTACAACCCCTAAATACGCTCAGAACCATGTGCATAGATCTGCACCGTTTATTTACAATTCCATTTATGTGATTTCCCCAATGAAGATCTTTCCTTATATTAATACCTAGGTATTTACAATGATCCTTAAAGGAAACTTTCACCCCCATCAACTTAATTAAAAAGTGAGAGGACTTTTCCTATTTGTAAAACTCACAACCTGACTTTTATCCCCGTTTGTCATCATACAATTGTCTACTGTCCATCTCACAACATTATCGAGTCATTTTGCAGTTGCTCACAATTTTGTAACTTATTGATTACTCTGTACAGATTAACATCATCTGCGAAAAGCCTTATCTCTGATTCAACTTCTTTACACATATCATTGATATATATAAGAAAACATAAAGGTTCAATAATACTGCCTTGAGGAATTCCCCTCTTAAATTTTACAGGGACAGATAAAGCTTCACCTACTCTAATTCTCTGAGTTCTATTTTCTAGAAACAGAGCAACCCATTCAGTCACTCTTTTGACAAGTCCAATTACACTCATTTTTGCCAGTAGTCTCCCATGATCTACCCTATCAAATGCCTATGACAGGTCAATCGCGATACAGTCCAATTGACTTCCTGAATCCAGGATATCTGCTATATCTTGCTGGAATCCTACAAGTTGAGCTTCAGTGGAATAACCTTTCCTAAACCCAAACAGCTTTCTATCAAAGCAGTTATTAATTTTGCAAACATGTCTAATATAATAAGAAAGAATGCTTTCCCAAAGCTTACATAGAATGCACGTCAAACTGACGGGCCTGTAATTTTCAGCTTTATATCTATCACCCCTTGCTTTATATACAGGGGCTACTATAGCAATTCTCCATTCATTTGGTAAAGTTCCTTCATGCAAACAATATTCAAATAAGTACTTCAGATATGGTACTATATCCCAACCCATTGTCTTTAGTATATCCCCCGAAACCTTATCAATTCCAGCTGCTTTTCTAGTTTTTAACTTTTGTATGTTACTGTAAATGTCATTGCTGTCATAGGTAAATTTTAATACTTCTTTAATATTGGTCACCTCCTCTGTCTGGACATTATCCTTGTAACCAACAATCTTACTGCTGGCTGAATACTTCTGCCTTTTGAAGATCCTCGCATACACACTCCCCTTGTTCATTAATGATTCCTGGAATGTCCTTCTTGGAACCTGTTTGTGCCTTAAAGTACCTATACCTACTCTTACATTTTTCACTAAAAGTAGTATGGCCACCAATTATGCTTGCCATCATGTTATCCTTAGCTGGCTTCTTTGCTAGATTCAATTTCCTAGTAAGTTCCTTCAATTTCTCCTTACTTCCACAGCCATTTCTAACTCTATTCCTTTCCAACCTGCACGTCCTCCTTAGTCTCTTTACTTCCGTGTTAGAATATAGTGGATCTTTACCATTCCTTACCACCTTTAAAGGTACAAACTTATTTTCACATTCCTTACCAATTTCACATTCCTCAACAATAATTATGTTTAATATACTTTAATTATCTTCCACTAAATGCTAAGTACAAATATACCTTGTAAATATGTATTGTACATTTGTATAACCTCAAATACTTATTGTGAATACGTCTAACTCATAATCTGTGTAGTCGAAAACTGTAGAAAGCTCTTTAATATTTGTATATTGGGCATATTCCTGTATCATTCTGATACATATGCAGGTTTCTGGAAACTCACAGAAATGATTTATTATCCAGATACATATAGAAACGTTAGGATTTTTTTAAACTTGTCCAAGTGTATTTGTAAACGGTTATCGAATATTCAAGTTTGATCTACACCAGTCAAGAGGCCGGTTGATGAATTGTTCCTTGTTTGTTTTGATAGGTTCTATTAGAGTGTTGCAAGAACATTTCCAGAAGTCGATATTTCTAGACTGTTTGCCGAACAGTATATACATATATATATCGAGCTGACAGACCGAGATGTCAGTCAGTCAGTCAGTCAGTTTGACTGTGACAGACAGTGCTCTGAGAGAATCTAGAGTGTGGGTTAAAGTGAGTGTTACAGTGAGCTGATGAGTTGGTTGTTATCTGTATTTTTCAGAATCTACTGTGTGATGGTGAAGTGAATAACTAGTGTGAAAACTTGTTGAAATCTGTACTTGACGGAATCGATAGTAAAATTCTTCAGTGTTTTTCCCTTAATAGTGTAGTGTTGTGTTGTAAGAATAGCTGTAGCGACAATGAAGTGGTTTTATGCTAGGAAATGAACGTATCTTTTGTGATATTTATTTACACCAAAATAAAATCTCATTGAGGACGATAAATTGGCAACCGTTACAGGACTCTTGGACTCTGACTCGAAAGTGAAGAATGACCAGATGATCTTGGTGATGTTAGAGCTGTTAACTTCTTGATTCAGGCGCAGTCCAAAAAACTCGATGGAATAATTGATATCCAGTCCAAAATAATTGAGGTCTACTCAGCCCAGTCCGTGGACTCTCTCAAAACCGAGGTGATGACTGGCGTCATTCAGGATGACAACAAACCGGACGGATACGCTTCGAAGTGATGCTCGCAGTTGTGAAGTCCGTGGTTCAAGGCCTAGCGGAGGAAGCGAGTGCCCTGTGTGAATGTATGATGGCCGTGGAGACACGAGTGAAACCTACAGGCAGTGATGGTGGCTCCGGCATCATGGAGGTGTCAGTTCCAGGAGACTACTGGGTTACTTCCTGGGGAGTTTGCTGGGCTCAATTCGAGACTGGATCGACGTCAGAAGAGGGATCCGAATAACTGATCCCTGGACTTCGTGGGCAGGAGGTGGAAGTACGATATAGCACCCAGCTATGTTAGACCTGTGAGGACGTTACGGGAAAATTCATTGTGCGTGGCAGTGTCTACCAAACAAGAGCCGACTACCGAGTCCAGCTACAAGAGAGGATGCAGCGCACCAATAGAACATCACTGGTATTTGATGCCAAGACTGACCGACTAGGCTACATAACTGCGGACAGGCTGTACCAGTATGACACCAAGCACGAGGTGGCTGACAGGAGCAGTAAGTTCTGCGGCACCATGTTCCGCCCAGGGAGGATGTTCGGCATGAAACAAAGCTACGAGGAGGCTCAGATGGGATCCCAAGAGATGGAGGAATTGATTTTCACTGTAGTTATATCCCCTCTAGGAGACGGAGAGCCAATGGGGTTTGAACCAACCACTGTCAAACTAGGGTGCCACCTGACCAGGACACTCGGCCCGGCATGAAGCCATGTAATACCAATATAGTTGGTCCTTTATTGGACATTATAAATTGTTTCTTGCAGCTAACTCATTCTTGGTTGCCAGCGTTTCGCCACAGTGTGCTATGTTGGGTTCACCAGTTGGTAAATAGCACACCTACCAAGACGCACGACTAATGCACACCGTGGAGGCCACTGCGTAAGCTACTTGGAGCCACAAGCTGTGCCTCTGCACTGTGGGAGACATTGTTTCATTTTAAAAAATTGGTGCCTGCCTGGCTATCAGATGATACAGATACTGATTCCCATAGGAACTTGAAATATTTATATAAGACATCGAATTCAGCACCCCGGAAAAAGAGGAGACTTAACAGAGCCAAGCTCGAGATATATGAGCCAATCCCATGCATCGCACCGGTGGACTACGAAGATGCGTGGGCCCTGACAGAACACAAGGGTGCGAACGAAGGCAATGCCAGTAGAGCTGCGACTGCCAGGCGAGGACCTGTGTATCATCGCAACCAGGAACGAGGATTACATCCACTGGAATCAGGGGATCCCCTTGGGAAGGTGGTGACCTCTGATTGAACTGCCTGACTGCGAACAGTGGACTGCAACCGTGCCAACAAGAGGATTATGTTACCGAGCGAGTCTGTGTGTAGTTAAAGAGTGAGGACCAAGAGAGATAAGGACACCTAGGTATGATTTAAGACTTAGAGTAAAGAATGTATAGAACAGATATTGAAGTTTCTAGGGGGATAATTGTCATATGCGCTTCTTCTACACATAATCTAACTCTTGTGAAATCGTTAATTATTAGTGTTAATGTATTTTAATTATCTTCCATTCAATGCTAAGTATGACTATACCCTACAGATATGTATTGTACATTTGTATAACCTCAAATACGTATTGTGAATACATCTAACCTCAAAATCTGTGTAGTCGAAAACTGCAGAAATCTCTGAAATATTTGTATATCCACTATCGTTCCGATACACATGGAGGTTTCTGGAAACGTACAGTTAATTTTATTATCCAGATACATGTAAGAACATTACGATTTTGTAGACTTGTCCATGTGTATTTGTAAACGGTAACCGAATATTTGAGATTTTTATCTACTCCAATCGAGAGACCGTTCAATCAGTTTCTCCTTGAATGTTAGGATGTATTCCATTAGTGTTGCAAGAACCTTTCCAGAAGTTGATTTTTCTAGACTGTTTGTCGAATGGTGTATACTGTATATTGCGCCATTCCCGCGTCCAGGATGGACGGCGTACAAGAAATCTCCGGCTAGGGCCGGCGAGTATCTTAGGGTAATCACTGTAGTATTTTAAGGTGTGTCCAAAAGAAGACCCGACTCATAACTAAATAAGTAAAACAGTGGTGGACGTCTCCATCAAACGAGTCGTCGAGAGACCACACATATTAAATTATGCAATATCTAAATCAAAACTATATTTTATACTAAGTAGCTATGAATGACATCTCAAAAATATCCTAGAATCATTTACTCATAAAAGGAAAGTACGATGGACAAAATGTGTAAATATGGATTGAAGATCCAAACATAATCAATTAGCTCAGTATTACAAACTTGAATCATTCATACATAATTATTATTCGTCGCATGTCTCCTTAATATCAACATTGAAACGGATATCTGCTTCACTTTCATAGTATGTTATATAAAAATTTAACAATTGCAAATTCGCGTGAGTCAATATCAATTAAATTTAGCATTTAATTTTGTTGTTGTATGACACTCCTCATTTCACCGTAAGTCTGTGTTCAATTCTTAGGACAAATACTTTTCTTATTTATTCAACGTTTAGTAGGATTGGCGGAAAGGATAAGAGTAGTTTCGTATATCAGTAGCAATTATATGCTATAATTCAACCAAAACAATAACATTAATTGATTATCCTTACATTATTCATCAACTTAGCTTCAAACATAAATATATCATAAACCAACTGAATAAAACTTTCAATGCATGACCTTATATAAGGTAACGCAACTATGATTTAAGGGAATACCATGGTTAAAGGTATTGAGTGACTAAATTTAAATTAGTTATAAGAAGTAGCAATAACTACTCATGTTAATCAATGCCTGCCATAATTGATATTTCATAAAACATATGAGTAGGAATATGATATTGAAATACTCCTTTAAATGAATAATCATTCATATTAGGATTTATCTTTGGTGATCAACTCCTATCTCACTATTCACAACTAATGCCTCATGTTGTCATCTTACTGTACGATATGGATTTCCAACCAAAGAAACATTGTTATTACTTAATAAATAATGTCAGTCCGCGTCTGCATCAATTTCATTCTTCCTCTTTCAATATATCATTCATTTCCGTTATATCCTCCTAGAATTATATTCATATTTCAATTCTTTCGTTTTCATCCTCACATAACATCATCTCATATTTCACTTCATACCGGTATCTCTTGCAATACTTCACAACTTTTTTCGTATATAACCTACATTGACGCATATAAACCTTTATATTTAATTACATAAATCTATCACCGGATCAATGTCTTCACACGTAACATCACCATGTCTTCCTTCCACCTTTATGTCGATATTTAACCTCTTCTCACTCATTTATGACGACATATACCCTATATTCGTTAATATCCTAAATTTTATTTAAAATCGTATAGCATTCTACTCGTAAATACTTCACGTCATATGTTACGGCATGACTCACTATGACTCATTAATATCGTAGATATTGCACTGTCGTATTATTTACTCACTTCCCTGTCTAGAGATGGTCTTATTTTTTATGAAGAATGCCTATTTCCTTCATTATAACAACACACTATTAGATCACTCGATCGAAACTATCCTAATTTGATTCACTTTGAAGACATGCGATTTATCATCTATTAATGAAATGCAGTCAATCTGCCATGTACAGAAACTAGCGATTAAATTCATATTGCTATGAAACTTATCTTTTTCTTTGGCCGCCGGGATTGTTATTTCTGGCTAGCCTTCAGTAGCCTTGGTCAGCCTCATTGTTCCACCGCCAGTCACTGGAATGTTCTCGGGAATGCAGCTCTCCCATCCCCGTCATATCACCTGGATTTTCCCCGAACTGTTGGCCCACATTTTTCTTACAGGTCCATGACGTAATTGTCTTGCACAGTTTTAAGATAGAAATTCATAAAGGAGATTATTTGAAACATCTTGACATAAGCAAAGCCTTCCAACATGGCATTGATATCGTGAATAGGTTTAAATAGACATTTATCTCTCAAATTTTATGCAGACCTTTAATACGTCCGCTTTTGCTTTATTTTTTATATTGAATGTGATTTCTACTTAAGTTAGTTTATATAAATGGCGTTTTATATTTGATTGTTTCTTTTACGCTCCAAGGCCTATTGTATGCTTTCTTCTTAACGCTTGGCTGATTGAATTTTGTAGTATTTCACGTATTTAGCATGAAAGTGTCAATATTACTATCGTAATTATACGTTGTTCTTGCATATACTTGCAATATATCCTTCCCTTCTTCCACTGCTGTATCATTTTCAGTGCTTCAACGAGTTGGTTCTTTCTTGGCCGAAGTTCGTCCGCTTTTCATCGATGTGTATTCATTTGTAATTTTTTATATTAGTGTTGGTGTTAACAATTCGAACAGTAATTTGTCTTATGCACTTCCTCTGCGATCGTGACCATTACTCTTTCGCGCTACTCCGTATTTCATTGATATTCTGTCACTTTATGCATGATGTTTAATTTCATTAGCGGTAATCGCGTGCAATTCGAATCAACTAAATTGCTCTTAGAATAATAGAAATCGCGTAATATCAAAGTTCTAGGCCGAGAAGTCAGTCAGTCAGTCAATCAGTCAGTGAGACGGTGACAGACAGTGCAGTAAGTGAATATAGAGTGTGGATTAGAGTGAGTGTTACAGTGACCTGAGGAGTTGGTTGATATCTGTACTTTTCAGAATCGACTTTGTGATGGTCAATTGAATAACCAGTGTGAGAACGTGTTGATACCTGTACTTGACAGAATTGATAGTAAATTGCTGCAGTCTGTTTCCCTTACTAGTGTAGTGTTGTGTATAACAGTGTGTTATTAAGGAATAGACGTAACAACAATAAAGTGGATTTATGCAAGGGAGTGGATGTATCTCTTGTGATATTTATTTACACCAGAATAATAGCGCATTGAGAACGATGCCCCTGCTCTTTTCTTAGTTGCTGTGAACAAGAATCATGTCACCTTGATTACAACTTGCATCCGATGATTATATGGTACAAGAAGAAAAGTGAAGGTATAATTTATGTAGTGTTGTCTGACCATAATGTGTAGTAAGTCAGCACTTTGATAGAAACTATTAAAAGAATGCGGGCATTACAACAGAGTGAATTGTTTGTTAGGTGTGGGTTCCCCTGAGACAATGGAGGTGATTCGGTCCTTAAAACCCCAGGGTGAGAGGATAGAGTTAATACTGTGAGGCTTAAGGAATAGAACCAGTGCATTTTAAGACTAGTGAGAGCTTTAAGTAATATGGACTCTGAAACGAACTAACTTCCAAAATCAGTGCCACTTACGCATGGATGAACTGATTACTATCGACCAGGAGTGGACAGACTAAATCCACTCAGGAGGGTAAGTATATCAAACGCTTACCGATGGTGTGCTAAAGCAGAAACTGACTAGTGCGATTGTTGCGTGGGGTCGTCGTAAACAGGAACATTTCTGTGATCGCCGATTGCAAAGAAATGTTACAGGAATAATTATCAACAGAAACATTGTCATGCGCAGCAGTGACGCAGCCTCCCATACATCAAGAATATAGCAGCCGATATGAAAATGGATCCCAGGACTTCCTCTGGGGTCAAATCGAGTATTGGACCACCCATGTTGGCCCTGGAGAGGCCGATATTCATCACGATGTGAAGACCAGAAAAATCCCTGTTGTTATTATTATTATTATTATTATTATTATTATTATTATTATTATTATTATTATTATTATTATTATTATTACATAGGATATTAGAGTCACATCCAGCAATGGAAATATCTGGTAAATGTTAATTATTTTAATGCTGCATTATGGCGATATTATTTGTTTTGTTAGCTGGAGTGACATCGGGTATATGCAGGCTTCTGTTATTTTTTATTTGGATTGGCCTTGGTAGTGGTTGTTAACAGGTTCCCTGCTTTGCGAATCACGTGTGACTCGTACGGCACAAAAATGTGATGCTGGACAAAAATACACATTTTATTCCTATGCTGCTACGGTGGTAACCTTGCATAACAGTACGACAGCGAGTTACAGGTGGTATCTATGTTGTTCTATGGCATAGACGTCCCGCTCAACTGTGGTGGACAATACATTGTTGATAGAGTATTATCGTGCTCTAGCCGTCATTGTAGGCTGGCGGAAATCTGTTGTGACAGCGTGTGAATACTCTTGTCATCGTGTGAGGCAACTACAAGATATACAATTGGGCATCTTTTCTGTGCAGCATCGCAGTAGGAACGTTACTAATATACAGATTTCATGATCTTATTCTCAACTAAAAGCATAGAAAGCTAAGGAATGTGTGTGATTTGTTTCAGATGAAAAGTAGATTGGCAGACTTCCAGCTACCCAAAGAGTGTTCCAGTTCAGACTCTTCACAACGAGCCAGGAGATCTCGATTAGAGAAACCATTAGAAGAGTCGGATATTGAGTATCCCAATTTTTCATTGTCAATTTCATCATCAATATACAAGGTCCGTTATTGGGCATTATAAATTTTGCAGCTAACTCATTCCTGGTTTTCGCCCCCATGTGCTAGGTAGGGCTCATCAGTTGGTACCTAGCACATCCAACAGGACGCTGGCTAGTGCATACCGTGGAGGCCACTGAAGAGGCTACTTGGAGCCACCGGCAATGCCAATACACTATGAGAGACTTAGTCTCACTACTAAAAAATTGATGCCTATTACCACAGAGAATCTGAAATATTTGTCCCGAATGAGTAAATTTATAATACCAATATAAATGGTCCGTTATTGGATATTATAAATTTTCCAGCTAACTAATTCCTGGTTGCCAGCGTTTCGCCCCCATGTGCTAGGTTGGGCTCATCAGGTGGTTCCTAGCACGCCCAACAAGACGCTGGCTAGTGCATGCCGTAGAGGCCACTGAAGAGGCTAATTGGAGCCACCGGCAATACCAATGCAGTATGAGAGACGAAACGTTGGCAACCAGGAATGAGTTAGCTGGAAAATTTATGATGTCCAAAAACGGACCGTTTATATTGGTATTATAAATTTACTCATTCGGGACAATATTTCAGGTTCCCTATGGGAATCAACATCTATATCAATTTCATCATCTTCACCAGTGTCCTCTGGAACCGACAGTGTTGTACATGATAGTCACAGTGAAAGTGACAGTGAACAAGTTAAACCACAATCAGTTAAATCAGACTGCAGTTGGTGTGATGTAACCAGGAATGATTTAGGCTTCACTGTTTTTCCTGGGGAAGCAAAGGTTCAGTTACGGTTAGAAGAGGGACAGCCCATTGTTATATACTCTCACTTCATGGATTACAGCCTAACAAAAATGATGCTTCAGAAACCAACAGGTATGCCAATCAAAGAAAGTCATAATGAGAAAAGCAATTCCAGAAGTTTCAGATGAAAGGAAACTAATGTTGAGAAAGTGAAACAGTTTCTAGGAATTATCGTGTGTATGGGTCTTGTTCCTCGCCCAACTATGAACTCATACTGGTCTAAGAATGACTTATATGATGTGCTACGTATTAGATGGGCAATGCCACGGGATCGTTTCCTTCTTCTCTTGACTTCGGAGACAATAAAGCCAACCAACAACCAGGCGATCGTCTTCATCGGATCCAACCCCTCCGTGATAAATTAAACCAAAATTTTGAGAATGCCCTGACAATGGGGAAGGAAATGGTTATAGATGAAACTATGGTTCCTTGGAGAGGCCGTTTAGTTTTCATAATGTATATTCCTAACAAAACTCACAAATATGGAAAATGAAAAGAAATGTCGTATGGCTTTTAGTGTCGGGATATCCCAGGAACGGTTCGGCTCGCCAGTTTCAGGTCTTTCTATTTGACTCCCGTAGGCGACCTGCGCGTCGTGATGAGGATGAGATGATGATGAAGACAGCACATACACCCAGCCCCCGTGCCATTGGAATTAACCAATTAAGGTTAAAATCCCCGACCCGGCCGGGAATGGAACCCGGGACCCTCTGAACCGAAGGCCAGTACGCTGACCGTTCAGCCAACGAGTCGGACCACAAATATGGAGTTAAGGTGTGTAAACTCTGTGCGAAAGAAGGCTACACTGTTAGAACGAAGATCTATGCAGGAAAACCCAGTGATAGTGAAAGCAGAATGGAGCTTCTCCGTGGATTCTTAAATAAAGGAGGTATCCTCTATGCCGATAAATTCTACACCATTGTGCCTCTGGCAGAAGAACTTCTGAGGAACGAAACATTTGTGTGTGGGACCCTTCGTAGCAATAGACGTGGACTACCGATGATAGTGAAACAGAAAATGAAGAAGGGAGATGCGGTGGGTAAGATGTGTCAGCACAGTACTCGAGTTATCAAGTGGGTTGACAAGCGACCTGTTCTCTTGCTTTCAACACAGCCGAGCCATACTGACTGTCTGCTAGACTCTGGAAGGAAAAATAGAGACAATTAATCTGTCAGGAAGCCTCTCTCTGTTCTTGGTTACAATGCAGCTAAAAAGGGGGTCGATTTCAGCGATCAGATGTCTTCCTATTATTCAGGTCTACGGAAAGGTTTAAAATGGTACAGGAAATTAGCCCTAGAAGTTATCATTGGAATGGCCTTGGTTAATGCTTGGATTCTTAAAATGCCATGACTGAAATTTCAAGAGAAGGTCGCAAGAAGTCTGGTTGGACTACAGACAACCTGTCATCAGTCCTGGGAGGAGGCGTGCGCACACTCTCTCGACCAGCCAGAAAAGTTCAAATACAATGGGTGTTTTGCTATAATGTGGCACATTGAAAGATGCTGACAAGAAAACAAAGCAGGTGACTAGGTACTGTGAGGAATGCCCAAGCAAAGCATTAATGTGCATTGGATGTTTTCATAAAAGTTCATAAATGCTGAAATTGAACTTATTGGGTTTAAAATAAAAACTGCCGTTGAATAATAACAAAATTAGTGAGATCATGAGTGTAAATAGTTTAGGGAATTTCGAGATCAGTGAAAAGAAATAGACAATTGAGTTCAAATAGAGAACAGTGTTATTGTAAAAAAATATTATTTTACATTTTGTATGCAGTGCCTTTATTATAAAGCAAATAAATATGTTCATTCATTGTTTGTGTAAAAATGCATTTATGCTCATGCAAATCAACCTTAACCAACTTGAAGAAAGGGGTGTTAATGCACTGTTCTGTGCTACGCGAGGCACGGTTGACTCGTGAACTTTAAAAATTATTGCCGCTAAACCGAGCGCTAGTGGATCTTCCTGCTGAGGAATGTGAGAATTTGACATGACTTGCAGCTGTCAATGTAATTATTTCGAAGTAATATACTTTCGCCATCCACCGGCAGCCTGCAGAACTACTTCCGTAGGACGAGTCACACGGGCCTTGTGAAGCACACCAACGAAGTACCTACGGTACGAGACAATGGTGAGTCGTGATGCACTCATGCGTAATGTCAACAGTGTAACAACAGCAGCAAACGTGTTAACTAAAGCTGTGTAAATATTAGTAACCGTATGTGTATAGTTATCTTCGTATAATGTGTATTAATTGTTTAGATAATCCGGTTATCTTTGTGAGTGGAACCTTATGACCCACAGTAGAGTCGAACTAAGAGGCAGCATATGCCAGTATTGCAGTCTAATGATGCCTTTTCTAGATAGGGTTCAATGTGGTATGAATTTATTGACACTGTCCATGAATAAGTGGGGGAAGTGTTGATTTTATGATATGACTTGCAGAACTTAATGATGTGAAATAGGCGAGTGAAAAAATGCTGGCAATCGCAGACAGATATAATGAAATGAAGAAAGATATATTATAGAGAATGTGAACAGTGCTTGTTTCAATATGGAGGTACAGTGCCTGTGAATATTTGAATGAAATCCCAATAAGTTTCGTTTAGCAAGTGTTAAAGAGAAATGCGTGCAGTTCTCCAGCAAGCCAGGGAGACATTTTTTCTAAGGACATAGCTCAGACTTCTATGAACGAGGAGGAGAGAATTTAAAGTCACACCATACTAGATGAGTAGTGAAAGGAAAGTGTGCCATTAGGTCGGCTTGGTCGTACGCAATCTCGTTAGGGAGTTGACACACCTGGTGCAAACAGTGAAGGAATGGGATATCTTCACCGCACGACCACAGCGGTCTCTACGAAGCATTGGAGGTGCATGAATCACCACAACAGAGGTTCCAGAGCGACTGCTTGTTGTGGAGGAGCACCCTCTATTTTTTTGTCTTCTGGTCCAGGTTCCTGTATAGTGTTTCACTTGCCACATGTTGTTATCCCGTGTTATATTGATGTTTCTTGTTTTTGATTGTTTATTGGTATGTGGTGCCAGATGCCCAGAAGGTCGTGGCTTCTCCCCGTCGTAGTTGTGACCGCGGTTATGCAGTCAATTCAGTTCTTTTGGGGACATTTTTGTCTGGCCTTATTTCCGTGTTTTGCATAATTTTTAGAACCCATACAATTTGGGATAGGGTTAAATTGGTGCAGAACTATTTTCTCCTACATAAAATGTCAGTGGTAGGTGGTCCAGAGGCTAAATACTTGTTACTCATTTGAGAAGGACGTGAGACACCAGTGAGTTCAACTTTCACATGTAAAATTTTCTTTAATGATGTGTTATTATTTCTTCGGATTTTCCATATTTGCTGTAGTATAATAAATTATACTTTAACCGGTAAACTATATTTCTCATTCGTGGTTTATTTACCATCTTTCTTGAAAATGAACTCCTACAATCTGTTTTCCAGTCATTGACCGGGTAAGGGAAGTAATGAATGAAGCATATATAGGCTGTCAGTACGATGGGGTCGCCACTCCCAAAGTGATATATTAATGACTGATATATGCTATGAAGTGAGAATGGAGAGTGTTGCTGGAATGACGATGACAGGAAAAACCGGAGTACCCGGAGAAAAAATCTGTCCCGCCTCCGCTTTGTCCAGAAAAATCTCACATGGAGTGACCGGGATTTGAACCACGGTATTGTACCGGTTACGACCTGTACATAAGAATTTTTTGAGCATACGTTACGTTTATTTACCACGCGTAATGTTCCGAGCGCGCCTGGTTTGTTTACCAGCAGCGAGGACCAGCTAACGAGTGTATGACGACTGTGAGCTGTGACGTAGCCACAGGGGCTAGCTAGACCGCCCCCTCGTCTCAACACGTGTTACCAGCCTTGACTGGTATTTTCTGGATTCCACGTCACTTGTTCTAGAGAGTTCGATGGAGAAAATTTTGAAATTTCTATAATAATGATGCTAGCGAATCGAGCGATATGTCATCTTGTTTGGGATCACCTAAACGTGCCAATGCTCGAGTTTCAAGCTAATCCATCGAGGGATTCGGGAGATATTCAATCATACCGTATTATGACGTAGACAGCTGCCTCTGTGGATCAGCGGTAGAGTGTCGGCCTCCGGATCCCAAGATAGCGGGTTCAAACCCGACAGAGGTAGACGGATTTTTAAAAGGGCGGAAAAAAGTCCATTCGACACTCCATGTCGTACGATGTCGGCATGTAAAAGATCTCTGGTGACACATTTGGTGTTTACCCGACAAAATTCATTAAATCTCAGCCATAGACGCCCAAGAGAGTTTCGGTTTACTCGGTCTGCCATCTAGTGGGGGCCTAGAGTAAAACGGAACGTCGAAATTGACGAGCAGGCAGCCAGATGGCGTCAAATTGAAATGTCTGCACACGGTAGCTGAGGCCATACGATTATTATTATTATTATTATTATGACGTAGACATCCCGGATTGAATAAAAGGAGGACCTACTGTAGCCTATTCAGACAGTCTCAGCTGAGTAGTCAGCGGGGACCCTCTTGCTGCTACTATCATCGTGGAACTCTGTCATTATACAAGTGTGGGAAGACGATTCTTCCAAGTACTATAAAGTGGACTCATAAGACTTCGAGTGTTGTAGAAAATTTTCTAAGTCTTCGTAATTGAACTTAAAATATTTACAGGTGTTAATTAAATGGACTTGTATTATTTACGTGCCTTCGAGACTGAAACTTTTCTAACTGTTTGTGAAATGGACTTGTATTATTTACATGGGTTCGAGACCAGAATTCTTCTAAGTGTTCATTGAATGGACTTGTATTATTTACGTGCCTTCGAGACTGAAACTTTTCTAAGTGTTCACTAAATGGACTTGTATTATTTACGCGTCTTCGAAGCTGGAATTTTTCTAAGTGTTCACTGAATGGACTTGTATTATTTTCATGTGTTCGAGACCAGAACTTTTCTACGTGATCATTGAATGGACTTGTGTTATTTACGAGTATTCGAGATTGGAATTTTTCTAAGTGTTCGTGAAATGGACTCGTATTATTTACGTGGAATATTTGCGACTGTTGAGGAACTCATCCTTCTAATAGACAGTGATTGATTAACATTGCTAGTGATGAACTCTAACTTTCCAACGGCTTTAAACGAAGTTAGGATTTCACTTACATTTACTCAAAGACTTGTACATTTGCCAGTGTTGGTTTAAAAGACTTATAAATTTCGTCAGTGAATTTATTTATGTGGAAGGACTTGTGTTTTCGTCAGTGGTCACTCAAAGACTTTATGAATTTCACCAATATATTCAAACTTCCAAACGAATGGACTTGTGTTTTCATTCGAGTTTAGGCAAAGACTTGCACCTTCGCCAGTAATGAACTTTGAGTTTAACTATAATTTCACAAGAAGGGACTTGTATTTTTCGTTGCCAAAAGTTATTCAGGGACGAGGATTTTCCTAGTGATGAACTCTAAATTATTAATACCACTCATATCGTTTTAGGAGTGTTGGAAGTCTTGATGTACAATTATCAAGAACTCTGCTTATAAGTTGATCATCCAAGGTTTTCATGGACTCAGTGCTACTAGTGACCTTGGGAACATCAATCCTCTCAGTCTCATTGGGCTGAGGTTGTACATGACTATCTACAACATCGCCTGGATCACCGAGGTTCAACCCAGGCCTCCGAGTTCGAGACATCTCTACTTGCCGTCAATCCAGACAGTCCAGCTGCCTCTGTCTGGAGTATCTGGAGTCCCTGGAATCCCTGGAGTCTTCTGGAACGTGCTTCAACCAGCTTGGCTTGGTGAGCTGGAGAACCCGAGCCATGCTATTGGAATACGAGGAAGACAATCCATTTCTACTTAGAGGTGATGTGCAAATTCATGGCTTATTTGAATAAACTCTTGTGCAGTCAGAGTCAAAGTTTTTCTGTAGATAGGACCCTACCTCCTGTACCGAGCCCTAGCTACAATTAATCCAGTTTTTCGCCCTGAGAACTATAGTCATGCTACTTTAAAATTTAATCTGAGAGTCGGGCTCTTTTACTGGAACAGTATCCATCAGTGAGTGGCAGACGCGCTGCCGTCTGAGCTTTGGAGGCTTCACCATCTTTCTTATTCATTATTATTTATTTTATTTAGCATAATTTCGTGGACCTGTTCAGACTCTCCACCGCTGAAATAACTTGCCTGTTGCATTAAGGGCGGTCGGTAGGGTGCAATAGGTGTACATTTAATTTGCTTGACAACTGTTGACTAATGTGAGACCTTTCACCTTTGTGAGGAAGTTGTAGGTAGACTTGTGAGAAAGCTTCGTAAACCCAAGATATACCAAACATTGTGTACAAAGTCAATTCTTTGTGTGTTGTATTCTATTCAGGGCATGTCCTAGGAAATATATTGGGTAGTTTTAAAGTATCTGAACAGAGTCTTTTAAAAAACAAATCCCATGGCGCTAGAGCCTTGTCGAGTACCCCTGACTTGTTTGGGAATCAAACCCAGGGCTTGTGGCTGTGAGGTGAACTCACTACCCCTAGACCTCAGAGCCAGCACATCGTTCTTAGGATCTGAACAAAAGTTTTATGGGTCACTATTGATAAGGCCTTCAGATTCTTTTGTCATAGAAAAGTTGAACAACTCCTCTGTCTCATACAACTATGCCATGACAATTGTTGGTTCATTCCCTTCTTTTTGTATTTTTATGTTGGAAGAATAAATTATTTTTTGTGCAAGTATGAAATTTATTTTGTAAGCTTTATTTTGTTTAATTCTAATTAACTTTTTACCCTACATTTTTTATTTACTTTTGATTTACCTTACAGAGTTTTGTTGATGTTAAGGATGAAATTTCCATGGAAGAACACAAAGATGGTCAGCTGGAGCCCTGTTCCAAGGAAGACGACAAGTGAGTTCAGTTTATACTTCACACCCCTGACCCTCCACCTGTTTACCTGTTCACTAGATCCCTCAGTAGACAAGTGGTAGATTAACGTTGTGGGTTCAAACCTTGCTGAGGTTCATTCAGATTATTCTTGAATTCGGCCACCTGCCTCTGAATCTCAAACACGCTACTAGGTTAATAACACTTCATTTTTCCAATATCTGTAACTATTTATGAATTTATTGAGACTTTGCCAAACTCAGTGGCTCAGACAGTTGAGGTGCAGGCCTTCTGACCCCAGCTTGGCAGGTTCGATCCTGGCTCAGTCCCGTGGTATTTGCAGGTGTTCAAACACATCAGCTTTGTGTAGGTAGATTTACTGGTATGTAAAAGATCTCCTGTGGAACTAAGTTCCGGCACTTTGGTATCTCTAAAAACTATACAAGTAGTTGGTGGACATAAAGCCAATAACTTTATTTATTATTAGAGTTCTCTAGGTCCTTGAATTTTCCTGAGAATGCATTTTTTAACTTTTCTATGTCATCCATAGTACATTTCCTGTTCTTTAGAAGAGTCTCTGCTGAGCATAGGAACTACGATCTGACTACATTTCTGTAGTGATGTATCTTGGCGTTCTTTGAAATGCTCTTCCCTGCAGTTTATTGGCTACGTTGGGTTTCGTACATCTTTCTATGAGGGTGTTGCCATCTCTACCATTGGGGTGAACTGTCAACTTCTGTTATGCACTACACGCCTTTCCACTCAGGCTGAGAACGTGTTTCTCGCTACTAGGATGTCAGTCAGTCGGTACGCTAGAAGACAGTTGACACACTTACAGGATTTTCCTACTTGGCTGCTTTGTATTTAGAACCTGAACATGCTCAAGCCATTCAGGTACTCGTGAAGCATTGTTTTCTAGAAAGACGAGTATATCGTTTTTATGAGTAAGCTCAAACTTTCCGCATGGCTGTTGTCCGAAGAGATGGGGTATCTGAGCGCAGGGCGCAATGCAACTTCAAGAAGAATGCACTCTGTTACAGTTTATCATGACCTAGCAAATTTGAGCTTTGTACCTTCAACAACTAACTTTAAAAATATGTTCAATACCTTTAATACGTAGTTCAGTTGGATTTTGCAGCTTATTAGAAATGCCCCTCTTGTAAATTAAGTCCATTAAAGGTGTTTCGAACGACGAAACAACATATTGGACTCACATAAGAAGGTTCATTTCCATAGGCACACAAATACAATTTTGAAACAAGTCAGATAGATAACCAGACTGCCATAAACGAGCAGACGCAATGTATCACTCAGAAAATGATTCAAATATTTATTACACATGAGTAAACATTGAATATTCATATATATGTACAAGAAGATGTAGACGTACACCAAAATGCGTGTACGACTGCAGGTCGCCATGTTCAATATCACAGTATTTATTAAATCTAAAGCCTACCCGGCATTCTACAGGTTTATTATTAAATACCGTACCTCACAACCTTTTAACTTTAAGACTTCAGTATAACTTTTATTTCCATGTCTGTGAGATTGCAAAACAATGAAGCATTAGCTATAGTAGAGTTGAGACGTCAAGGAATATGTATAGGTCTACTTAGATGGCAGAGCCCTCTTCAGTAATCCTACATACTCCCACCTTTGAGTCGTGATTAATTTCCAACGACTCAAACTAAGACAATAAATCAGAAACACAGGAGTAAAATTAAACAAATGAAACAGTCATTGAAAGTCAATCACAATCACGTCGAAATCTAGCAGGTAGTTGCACTTTACGTCCACACCTAGTTCGAAGATGTCCAATTTCCCCAC
Source organism: Anabrus simplex (assembly GCF_040414725.1). Lineage (NCBI taxonomy): Eukaryota > Metazoa > Arthropoda > Insecta > Orthoptera > Tettigoniidae > Anabrus > Anabrus simplex. The sequence continues at coordinate 455,283,771 of NC_090269.1, forward strand.
TACCTTCCACACTGCTTTGGACAGTTGTCCCAACTTCACCAATCTTGCCGACTATGACAAGACTTGATATGTGTCCATAACACAATCTTGTCAACCACAGGATGTTTAGAAGGCAGCATTGCAGGCATCCTGAAGTCCTCTAAATCTCTTCTTTCGGCTATCTTCGTTTTTATTCGAATTATACCGTCGACATCCATAAAGGGACACAACGTAGATAATTTATCATCTTTTATTCCACTGAAAGTCTCTTGTTGCACCAAACGTACAAGGTATTTCTCTGCTACATTGAATTCCTTCAGTTGAAGTTCACTTTGTTTCACCACATCTTTCCTTCTACAAGAATTAATGAACCGTAATATCCAAGCAATGACCCTTACAATTTTATCATAATCATTGGAGAAGCTGTAGAGCCGGTCAGAATCACTGTCGTGGCATAGAAGTATTGAAGTGATAACCTTCCTTCTCTCCTGTCCTATAATTTCTTCATCCTGTTCTGGTGCTTCTGAAGGCCATTCTCCAAGTGGCAGTTTCAGCCATGGTGGGCCCTCCCACCATCTAGACTTAAGCAACTGTACAGCAGAGCATCCACGACTAGGAAGATCAGCAGGATTCATATTGCCTGGTATGTGTCTCCAAGCTTCCTTCACCGTCAGACTTCTGATCTCCTGAACTCGGTTCCACACAAAGACTCCCCAGTGATCTTCTCTCTGTATCCATGTGATGACAGTAGAGTCACTCCAGAAGAAAAATTCTGTCTCTATTTGTTCAAATTCCTTCTTCAAAGATGCAGTTAACCGCGCTCCGATGTTTGCAGCTAATAACTCCAGCCTCGGAATTGTCATTCCTTTGAGTGGTGACACTCTAGATTTTGCTTGTATCAGCTGTACATGTACACAGGAATTACATTCTAAACGCAAAAACACTGCTGCGGCATATGCAAATTTACTGGCATCACAAAAGGTATGCACCGAGCAACTTATTATGATATCACTCATTCCCATGAGCCACCGAGGTATCTTCCCTTTTTCAAGTAAAGGAAGCTCTTGTAACCATGCCAAGAACGCGTTTTTCACATCATCTGGAACTTCTTCGTCCCATCCCCCTTTCGTGGCCCAGTATCGCTGCAACAAAAGCTTTGGACAAAGTGACACAGAACACGTGAAGCCAATAGGGTCAAATACTCTCTGCGCTATTGACAGTATAGCTCTTCGAGTGATCAACTTTATGTCTATAGATTTGTGGCCATTCACGGCTAGAGTATCAGATCTTCTGTCCCAAATAAGGCCTAGAACAGGAGTAGCAGTCTTATCTTTTAGGTTAAAGTCTGAATACTCCCAACCTCTCAAGTCAAATTTGGCCTGTACAAATATTCTTGTTGCTTCTTCCTGAAAACAGAGTAGATCATCAGCTGATTGTAAAATGGTTACGCAATTATCAACGTAAAAACTTTTTCTAAGCTTCTTGATGGTAGCTGGAAAATACCTTCCATCTTCCATACTTTCAATACGTTTCAAATGAAAATCAATCACAGCAATCAATAATAACGGGCTGCTTGTCACCCCAAACACAACACGGGTATGACGGAATATTTTCATTTCTCCCTCCATGTCAACCCAAAGAAATCTAAGGAAGTCCCGATCTTCTTCACATAGACTAATTTGCAAGAATGCTTTTCTTATATCTGCTATCACCCCAATCTGGTAAGACCTAAAACGGAGAAGTAATGTAGGTATAATTTCAATTAGATTAATCCCTTTCTCCAAGCATTGATTCAGCGAAGGATAGCCACACTCTCTAGAAGACGCATCGAAAACAGGTCTGACTCTTGTTGTACTGTTCTCCTTAAATACAGGTCGATGTGGCAAATAGTGCCCTTCATTCCACTGGGAGACAGGTACTTCTTCGATGATTCCTTCTTGTACCCATTCATTTAGAATTTCATCATACATTGCTTTAGAACCATTTTCTTCTAGGTTTTTGAGGGTATGTTCCATTCTTCTTTTCCCCAAATTGAAGTTCCTAGGAACTGGTGGATATCCTTCAATCCATGGTAATCTCACTTCATATCGGCCCTCTTCATTTACCTTAACAGTATCGAGAAAATAATCTAGAGTCGCCTGTTCTCTTTCTTCTTTATTTTTTCTTTCACCTGGATCTTGAATACCAAGAGTATCTAGCTCCCAAAGTTTGCTCACAGAATCAGTGTGAACGAACATAGACAGTGCTGTCATAGAGTTGGAAGATTTGTGTCCCTTTATCTTCCCTGTTATAATCCATCCTAGATAAGTCTCAAGTGCGACAAGTCCACACCGTAGAATCTCTCTTCTTCCAGTGAGAAGTTTCCCATATATATATCCGCTCCAACTAAAACTTCAACTGGCTTATCTTCATCGTAGAGCTTGATATCTTTCTGAATGGCCTCAGTTAACCATGGGCCGGGCTGAATGACAGGGAACTGTGAACAAATGTTTTCTTCGTCTAGTGCTTCAAAATTACAAGCATATGTCCCATCTAGACTTCTTAACCTCATCTTGTAAGCGAGGTGTGTTTCTGGATTAGTTTCCTTACCCCCGAACAAACCATGAATCAGTGTCTCATCTCCGATGGGTTCATATCCCATACACCGAGCAGTGTCTTTCCTAATGTAAGAACGTTGTGATCCAGGATCCATGAGAACACATACTTGTTTTACCTTTTCTCCTGTTATGGTCACTAAGAGTGTTTGTAGGAAAACCTGACTACAGTTCACGTTTGATAGAGGATTCTCAACTGTTACATCTTCCTTTGGAGTTGGTTGCTTACAACTTCTGGGACACATAACTGGTAAATGCTTTCCTTCGCAAATTATGCATTTCAGAATAGTTTTACACTTCTTACTGACATGACCATTCTTAAGACAAGCAAAACAACAGTATTTCTCTTTAAAATGTCCCTCTTTTCATCAAACTGCATTTTTTGTGCTTTAAAACAAGCATCGCTTAAGTGATTCCCTTCACAAACTACACATGGTTTTTTGTTAGGCTTAAAATTAACGAGACCAGCTGCTGTAGGAATACCGTTATTATGATTGCTTGACTCTGCTCCTAATGCTTTGGTACTGCCTTTGGAACTACTTCCTATCCTAAACCCTTGGACTGCCATAGTGATTCGTTCCTCATTTTCGACTTCGCATTTCAGAAAATCTATTAGCCTATCAAATCTGGTTTTACCATCAGGTTGAGCCGAGTTGATGTTACAGCTCCTTTGCCAAGCTCGTAAGAATTCTTCAGTGAGACATGATTCAACTAGTGGAAAGAGCATTGCAGCGTATTTCTCTTTGGTTACTCCTAGGGTTTCTAGAGCCCTTAACTGAGTCTCAATTTGTCATAGAGAGAGGAAAGACTGACCTGCTTGTGTTTAGAATTCATATCTAAAATCAATTTAAGTAGTTCCCTGACATAGAACTCTACTAATACATCATCCCGACCAAACCTAGATTTCAAGCACTCAATAGCTTTGCTATAGTTAGAGCCTATAGGGGGGAAACTTTCCACCACTTCCCTAGCTCTAGCGTTTGGCTGCATGGCTTGTAACAAATACTGAAATTTGTAATGGAGTTTGAATAACTACTCGTCATGGTACTATGTTGTCTCTATTACATTCATGCCTTCACATCATTTGTCTGCATCTCCGAGTGTTGAATATCGTAACTGTATGAGCTTTCATTAAATTGCTGATGGTGAGCCATCTAGTGGTGGATTTAGTACTTACCATTCGAAGTGAGTAGTTGTGCTGCTATCTGGGCGCCAAGAAGATAAGCTTGCTTGGCCATGAACCGTGCTCTAACAATCAGCGTGTGCAGTTGTTCTACTTCTTGCCTTTTAAACTGGAAGACGCGTTGAGCTAATCTTTGCTGGTTGTGTCTTAAAGATACAAATTATCCTACAAGAAGGGAAGATGGTGCGGATATTTGATCCCGGTTGATGGATTCTCCATCTGGCATAAGCGCCAAAGATGTGGTTTGTTTTTTTGAAACGATTTAATTTTTGAAAACACCGACCTCGTAAGTAGCTTCATTGGATGTCATGACTGTTTTAACTGAGGAACTATCCTGTTATTTTGTTGTGCTAAGATGCTGAGCACTTAAGTCTACGATATGTGAGAATTTCTAAAGGTGATGTTCGGATTATTTGTGGGTAAAAAAAAAAAAAAAAAATTTTAGAGTCGAAAACAGGTCATTGTCGTTAACTTGTAATGTGAAAATATTTGAGGTTTCAATTTAATTTAAGAAGATAATTATATGTTAATTTTTGGGCTTCAGCATTCAGTTATATTAGCTTTCGTGCACGAAAGGAATGATTATGTTCAAGGAGCTCCGACAAGATGATGTACGAATTTATTGTATAACCTTAAAAGCCTGGTTTTATTTCCTTCCTGTTTTCAAACATAATTAAATATTTATTATTTAAAATATTTTTCAAACCATTTCGGGCTGTTAAAAGTAAACTTGTGCTTTAAATGAAAGCTGATCTATTGACTTACTCGGTACATCGTGTTCTCATTTTAATCATGGCGGTTGTCCTGTGTAATAGAATGCAAACGCAATGGGGGGCGTTGCTGTGTTGAAACTGACATTTGAGAATCTGCGGATTATTGTAGTATTGACGTTCATCTGTATTGGAAATAGTTGCGTGCATTGGATCTTTTCTGCTGTATTTGACTTACTCCTTCGATTTTAGTTATCGTCTCTGGGGAATATTGAATTATTTTATCCTACTTCTGTGATTTTTTGCATGTTCCTGAATTATTTCTTCGTTTGGTGATATAGTGTGTTTGGTTGATCCTTACTGTTTTCACGCAACCTCCGAAAACCGAGATAGTCTATTAGATAGGTTTTCATTATCCATTCTATAATGGTGGATTTAATTATTTAATTTTCAATTGAACCTCGTTCATTTATTATTCTAAAGAGGTCTTCTGTTTTCATTCAGCAATTATTAATATAAGGATTTTACCTTCTACTGGGTTATTCTTTTAATTGATCTAAATAGAATTCAGTATTTATCGTATCTTTTAAAACAATTCAAAAAAAATTAATTTTGAGGTCGGTAAATTATAAATGTTTTGGTATTATTAAAGATTTTTTAAATGAATCAAGGAATTATTATTTCAGTCAATTAGTTAAGCTAATTTTTAGTTGATTCGCTAGGCCTCTTGTGTCCAGAGCTTCCTCAATCAGCGACGGCCTTTTAATTGGGATAATTGTAAGTATTTCCTTTAATTTATTTATTTATCCCTGGTCGTGCTAACACTCTTCACCTTTACTTACGTTGTGAGAGTGTGTTTGGTATCAGATTGCGTGGTTTTTTGTACTGCTACGTTCTGATATCTTGTGAAAGCATATTTTTCTTTCTTGTTTCTTGTGACTGTTGGCTATTTCGTCAGGCCATTGATATCACCTTGACTGAAATAATAAGTCAATTGAGACTAGTTAATTAAACTTGTGAAGGGAAAGACAGGATTATATTGAGTGCTAACCTTGGTGTTTTCTGTTTCATATCAATATGAGTGCACGTGCTGTGTTGTTGCCAAGAATGCTGAGGAAGGGTGAGCTGTTGTATGAGCTCGATATTCGGGGTTTAGTGTCCACTGGTTCTATGGAAGGCGATGTTACCTTGCTTCTAGCCTCCCTTGATTCCCCTGTAGATCCAGGTAACATGAGCATCGACTTGGGTAAGTCAGTGCATGCAATGTCCAGTTCTATTAACGAATTATTAGTGTTTATAAAACAGTTAAAAGAGTGTAATCCATCAGATTACCAATTGAAAAGATTAAAAGCTCGTACCAATCACTTTATTAACAGGGTGCAAGATTTGATTTCTCTTGGACCTGAAGGTGAATTGATGTCTCAATGCACTTCGTTGTTAACTTCAGTAATTAATGTTTCGGTTGAACTCGATTTTATGATTAACATGAAGAAGGTTGGTCAGTTATCATTAAGTGATGAGATTGAAACTAATGAAGGTAACAACCTTGGTGCCACTAATGAGTTAATTACTCCTCAGACCGTCAATTATCCATCCTCATCTCATTGCTGCGGACTTAGTCCTGCGGTTGAGAATTTGTTGATTAGGTCATGTTCGGCTCCCAATTCTATTAAGGATCTTTTCAAAAATGTAATGACCTTTTCTGTAGATTCCATTGACGAAACCATCAGATTCCTGCGGTTTCTAGTAGAATTATCTGAGTCAGCTAATGTGTATTGCATGGATGCTCTGGGAATTTTTAGAGTATTATTTCCCAACTGTCAAGGTGTACTTAAAAGAGAAATTTCTAAGGCTATTAGCAGTAATTTAAGTGTAAATGAATTTCACGAGTTAATCTTGGCAAGATTTATTCCGTCCCTTGCGTTACAAAGTCTGGTTCCAAAACATTGTTATAGAACGCAGTTCTTGCATGAAAATCTATTAGCCTATGTCTTGGATTTGAAATTTTATTGCGAGGTTTTTAAAATCATGGTACCGGAAGAAGAGATGGTAGGTCGTATAATCAAAGGCATTACTCCTCAATATCGGTCCTTTTTATCCTTGACTAAGTGCCCGAGTAGTTTTGCAGAACTCGAGCAAGCTTGTACATTTGCCGAGGATGTAAAACATGGAGATGAGTCCCGGCACACTAGGTATCCCCCTCCCTGTGTTTCTTTTCGGTCTAACAATGTCTCCGCTCATCCTGTGCCTTCTTCTTCCTTCAAAAAATGTTACGCTTGTGGATCTAGAGATCACCTGAGGAATAATTGCCCTTCCGAGAGAAGTAAAGATACATTGTGTCGTAGACAAAATGGTAGTTGTTATGTTTGCGGATCTAAGTCACATATGAAAAGGCAGTGCCCTAAGGTAAACAATAGGAATTTTCAATGACCGTGTGGTATGCCCAATGCAGATGATGAGAGCTGGTTGGTTGAAGGTCATGTGAATAATGAGTGTTCTTTTCCGGGAATGTTAGGTATTTCTAGTAATGTTGTTTCTAAAACCTCGACCATTTGTATTGAAGTGAATAACGAACCTGCATTGGGATTGATAGATTCCGGTAGTGCTGTGTCACTTATGAGTGAGACTTGGTATTCGAGGATGAAGGTTTGTTGCAAATTACCTGAAATTAGGACTTCTAAACTTAATTGTGTGACTGCTAATGGAGGCAGATTAAGAATTCTAGGTTGTATATCTGTCAAAATTAGAATTGCCGAGTTTACTTGGAAGACAGATTGTCTCGTGGCTTCTGATTTATCTTATCAAGTAATTTTAGGGACGGATTTTATGGGCAAGGTTGGAATGATTTTGAATTTACAAGATAGGAACTTTAGTTTCAAATTTTGTCCTAATAGAATTTTCAAATTTTATGAAGATGTAGTGTTACAAAGGTATTCTGCTTGTGCATTGGATGAGGATGTTGAGGAAGGCGAAGGTAATAAATTAGATCTTGATCACCTGCCTCTCGATCAAGCTCGTAAAATTCGTGATCTTTGTGCTAGGTATCCTGAAGTTTTCACTGATAAATTGGGATTGACTAATGTGCTTAAATACCACATTGATATTACGGACAAGATTCCTGTTAGATCTCCGCCCTATAGGTTATCACCACCTAAGATGGTTGAATTAAAGAAAATCATCGATAAGATGCTTCAGGATGGTGTTATTCGACCTTCTATCTCTCCGTACTCGTCTCCGATGTTTCTGGTGCCCAAGTCATCTGGAGGGTTCAGGCCAGTGACGGATTATAGAGAGTTAAACCGTAAGATCGTCATGCAGTCTGTGCCCCTACCGGATTTGCATACTTGCTTCTCTTGGTTCCATGGTGCTAATTATTTTTCGACCTTTGATTTGAATCAGGCATACAACCAAATACCTCTTGATGAGGAATCTATTCCTCTCACTGCTTTTGCCACTGACTGGAATCTGTATGAATACACGGTTATACCTTTTGGGCTGTCGACGGGAGCGGCTGTGTTAACTCGATTACTGGATTCTGTGTTTGGGGATGTGAAATTTAAGTACGTTATTCATTATCTTGACGATCTTGTTGTATATTCTGCAAATTTCGAAGATCATCTCAAGCATGTACAGGAGGTAGTTGAAAGATTGAAGAAAGCAGGTTTAACTGTCAAGCTTTCCAAGACCAATTTTGCCAAATCTCAAATCTCCTTCTTGGGACATATAGTATCGTCACAGGGTATTTCAATTGATCATGCCCGTACTCAAGCTATTCACGATTTTAAACCACCTAAAGATGTAAAAGGGATTGCCAGATTCATTGGCATGACTAATTTCTTTAGAAAATTCGTTCCAAATTATGCTGAAATTGCTGCCCCTTTGAATTCCTTACGTAGAAAGAATGTCAAATTTGTGTGGGAAGACCCTCAACAAAGAGCCTTTGAAACCTTGAAGAGAGCTCTCAGTAATGCCCCTATACTTGCTATTCCTGATTTTAATAAAAGATTCATTATCCAGACTGATGCCTCAGGGAAGGCTATTGCAGGCGTCTTATTGCAAGAGTCGGAAATGGGTAGACGTCCTATCGCTTACGCATCTAGAGCTCTCTCCCCGCTGGAAAGGAAATATTCTGTCTATGAATTAGAGTGTTTAGCGGTACTATTTTCGTTGGAGAAATTCCGTGTTTATGTGGAGCATGTTAATTTTGATTTAGAGACAGACAATGAAGCTCTTTCCTGGGTTCTGAAAAGACCCAAAAGAACTGGAAGACTAACTAGGTGGGCGCTGAGAATTTCTGCTTTTAAATTTAATGTTCGGCACATTCGTGGAACGGAAAATGTAATCGCCGATGGGCTTAGTCGTATGTTTGATGAGGAGGATGGTTTTGAAAACTTGGAAGCGAAGAGTGTACCTCAAATTGGTTCGGTAAATGTGAATTCTATCTTGACTAATCTTCCAATGTTGTATCAAGATATTGCTCTGCATCAAAACGATGATCCTCAGTTAAAGGAAATTCTGGAAAAGATTAATTCTGGTAAAATTATCAAACCCTATTCCTTGGTGAAAGGGGTACTCTGTTGTCAATCTCGTTATGATAAAAGGATAAAGATCGTTGTCCCCAAGGTTTTAATTCCTGTCATATTTCAGTATTACCATGATAGTCCTGTTGGTGGACACTTGGGAAACTTCAAAACTAGGTCAAAAATAAGGGAGTTCTTTATTTGGAAAAACATGGATCGGGATATCACATCCATGGTTAAGTCTTGTAAAAGTTGCGCTATTAGTAAACCTAATCTAAACAAACGTGCGGGGTTGTTGTCATCGACTCAAGCTTCCAGAGCTATGGAACGATTGTTTATCGATTATGTTGGACCCTTTCCACGTTCCAGTCGAGGAAATACTCATGCATTGGTGTGCATTGATGGGTTTACCAGGTTTTGCTGGATCTTCCCGACTAGATCAACCAATTCCCAGTCCACTATTTCTTGTTTAAATTCTATTTTTGCCTCCTTTGGAACTCCTAAGTTTCTTGTATCTGACAATGCTGCTGGCTTTACTAGTCATTTATTCAGGAAGTACTTGTTTGATTTGTGCATCTCCCATGTGACCACTACTCCATATTATCCCAATCCCTCATATTCCGAGAGAATGAATAGAAATTTAAAATCTGCTCTCATAGCTTACCACCACTCGAATCATACCAAGTGGGACACCTGTCTTCATTGGTTGTCATATGCATTTAATACTGCTGTTCATGAGTCTCATGGCAAAACTCCTATGGAATTAATGTTGAGTTTTGTTCCATTTTCTCCTCTATCTAATCTCCTTCGAATTGAGGAACTGCTTCCTGAAGTCTCTACTCCTCGCGATGTGCGAAAGGTGTGGGATGAGGCCAAAACGAGGTTGGCTGTGTCGTATGAAAAGGTACGAAAGAACTATGACAAAGGCCGAAAACCCACCAAGCTAAGTGTTGGAGACCAAGTCTTCGTAAAATGTTATCCTGTCAGCAAGGCTATAAATAAATTTACTTCAAAATTAGCTCCTAGATTTCAGGGACCTTGTACGATATTGCAGTTTTTGAGCCCTGTATCTATGCTTGTCAGTGATCCTGTGGCAAAAAGGATTCGGAGAGTTCATTTATCCCAAGTGAAAGCGACTTGATATATTGTGGGGGGTTGGTTGAGTTCTAAATCTTATTGGTGGTTGGTAATAATGAATCGGGTTATTGTTTGATTAAAATGGGTAATGGAAGTGCGGAAATTGTGCTGTCCATATGGAGGTTGGGAAGTTATGTATTGGGGCGTGTGTATCTTGATAATTTTCATCCTTGGTAAGTATGAATCTTGTTGAAGTGGACAAATGTAAGAAAGTCTGTATTTGATGTTTCATCATGTTTAAGTAGGGAATATCTGTGAAATTAATACTCAGTGATCAATAGATGGAAGTTTAAAATAATGTTATTATCATCGTTAAGTATGATCGGTGTGAATTTAATTGGGACCTGTTGTGGTTGCAGATTGAAAATTGAGAATTGAGGTGGTTCCCAGTTTTGGTAATGTGGCCTTGGTAGTATGATTCAGCAGGGTGCAGGATGGATGTTTATAAGAGAACCTTCTGTGTTAAAAAAATTTCTTTTTGGTGATATTGGTATTGATATAGTGTCTATTAGAAAAATTCTATGATTTTAATTACCTATGTTGAGTGTTTGCGTTCCATAACGTAGTACAGTAAAATTTCTGATGTATCTTGTAATCTCGAGATATTTCCTTGTCTGGGTTCTTACTTGCGGTGATAATAAGAAAAGTGTGTTTCTCTGAGCTATGGGTCTTAAAGGTTTTGTTATGAAAACTTGAGGAAAGGTGTTGAGGGTATTGGATACTCTGCCTTTATCCGAGTGAAGTTAATTGGGTGAAATCCTGTCGCCCGGAGCTGGAGAAGAGTTACTGGTTGCTGTGTGCATGAGCCTTGTGCTCTTACTGTATCTTAATTCTTGGTTTCTGGGGAAAAATGGATTTCTTTTTTTTTGGGTAAATGAACTTCACGTTTTTCTTTGAAGGAATTTGGTTCTCTGTATACATCGCGTTTATTTAATGAACCCCTTGTTGCTGTTCTTTAATTTGGTTAGGCATGTGAACTACTAAGGTAGGTGGTCCGTTATATCTTGTAGCGTTATTTCTGAGCCTATGCAAGTTGTAATCGGGTGGCCTTATTTTGAATTGCGGTCGAGTATCCTGGCTGTACATTACTGTTTTCTTTCTGCTGTGGGTTTTAGGGAAATTTAAACCTATTTTGCTGTACTGATTTGGTGTAGAGTTGTAGAGTCATGTTAGAGAACTGGCATTCGTCGGCTTCATGGGTTATTGTGAGATTTTGGTTTGGGTGATATAGGATTCATGACCTAAGGAGTGTACATCCTTTTGACCTTATGGTATGGTTTCTGATCCTTGTGTATCGGTGAAGTTTGGAATTATGGGTTTGATTTTGGGAATTATGTTGGGGTGGCATTATGGTTTCGTTGAGAGGTAACTGTGTTCCTCTGAAGTCATGATGGTGGTTATTGCGGTTGTTGTAATGATATTGGGTGGGCACTCTGTGATTTGTGGGATGCTGACGAGGATTTGTATGTCCTTTACCATTGTGGCTGACACATCGGCACTGGTAATCATTAGAGTGGTGTTGGATTGTTGTTGTGGTAATCTAGTTTGGGGGAGTTTTCGATGGACATCAAGAGAAGGTTGGACTTGACCTTTGATGTGATTTCTTGGTGTCGAGTGGGATTTAAATTGAACTAATCTATGCACCTACAACTCTTTTGGAAATGATTATTAGCTAATTGGTATCTTGGTGACTGTCGTCTTGTTTTTGGTTCAACTTCTTATATTCTCTGCCATAAACCGTTCTTCTGAAGTCATCTTGTTAATCCTACGATCTTAATTTTCATTTCGATTAACCTGCCTGTCTAGCGCATTTTAAAAAAAATTGGAGCCTTCCTGGATTAGTGTCATTGGTATCGTAACTTATCGTTCTGTGATGTAGAAGAATAAGTATGGGATTATTCTCCTTGTACAGTCGGTATTGCTGTCACCGATCCTCTACCTGCATATGGGAGCTTGTAGTAGGACTATGTGATTTCAGGCTAGTTAGTCTCCGGTGTTTCTCCTGGTCATTTTCTATCCCGGTGTAAGTGTTGATATTGTGTGTTGATTGCCTGGTAATTGCTGATAGTTCGGTTGTTGATGACCCACCTTACGCGTACCCTACATCTGAATTGTACATATGTCTCCAACTGTAATTAACCTTTTACCATTGCTCTAAACATTCATATCTTCTACTCTTGCTTAGCTTTCTGTTCTAAACGTGTTTTTCAGTATCTTTCTATTTATTATTGTTTCTTGTTTTCACCTTCTGCTTGGAATGAGTATATGTGTAGTAGGCCTATGGAAGTTGAAGCTGTGCGAAAGGAATATTAATTTAAGCCAAGAAATGATTTGAAAATTTAAAAAAAAAAGGGTTAGCATCTATTGATTGGGGAGTTTTGATTTCACAGATATGTCTGTTAAAATTTTAGCTTTATTGATATATTGATTTATTTGCTACACTTAAACTTGATGTGATAATTATCGTGAATGATCTGATATTCTGGTTTCGGCTCTTGCTGTGGTATTCTGATCGGATTGGAGGAAACTGATGATAAAGTGATTAGTGTGATAAGTTACTTGAAGAATTATCTAATGTTCGTTGCACTGACTTACTTCTTGTAGAGGCTTATGTTTTCCTATTTATTTTGGTCCTTTTCTTATTCTTCTTCTTCTTCTTGTGTTTTCCTTTTGGGGTATTTATGTGGTAATATGGTTATCACTCTTGAAGTCTTGTCATTCCCTATAATTGAAGCCCTGAATTATGTTCGAATGAGAATTATGCTATGTTTTAAACCTTGTAAGACCTGTTTTCTTGTGTAGGTTATGTGTCTGAAAATTTATTGTGATTAAGCAAACTCCGATTACCTTAGTAATCTTAGTATTATCTGAACATGTTAAAGAAAATTGGCGTGCTGATGATATTGCGCGTGAATACTTAATTGAACACTAAACAACTGTGAGTGGTCTGATCACTGTTATATATCACCCTAGTATATCTCTGTTCATATTGAGAAGTGTTTATGTTAAATTATCGAAGATGGAACTTTTATTACACATATTCTTGAGACAACAGATGGTTTTCAACTATGACTGCTTGTGATACTCCACCCCAGGTTGATGGTTTCGGGGGGGAGGCTGTAATGGAGTTTGAATAACTACTCGTCATGGTACTATGTTGTCTCTATTACATTCATGCCTTCACATCATTTGTCTGCATCTCCGAGTGTTGAATATCGTAACTGTATGAGCTTTCATTAAATTGCTGATGGTGAGCCATCTAGTGGTGGATTTAGTACTTACCATTCGAAGTGAGTAGTTGTGCTGCTATCTGGGCGCCAAGAAGATAAGCTTGCTTGGCCATGAACCGTGCTCTAACAATCAGCGTGTGCAGTTGTTCTACTTCTTGCCTTTTAAACTGGAAGACGCGTTGAGCTAATCTTTGCTGGTTGTGTCTTAAAGATACAAATTATCCTACAAGAAGGGAAGATGGTGCGGATATTTGATCCCGGTTGATGGATTCTCCATCTGGCATAAGCGCCAAAGATGTGGTTTGTTTTTTTGAAACGATTTAATTTTTGAAAACACCGACCTCGTAAGTAGCTTCATTGGATGTCATGACTGTTTTAACTGAGGAACTATCCTGTTATTTTGTTGTGCTAAGATGCTGAGCACTTAAGTCTACGATATGTGAGAATTTCTAAAGGTGATGTTCGGATTATTTGTGGGTAAAAAAAAAAAAAAAATTTTTAGAGTCGAAAACAGGTCATTGTCGTTAACTTGTAATGTGAAAATATTTGAGGTTTCAATTTAATTTAAGAAGATAATTATATGTTAATTTTTGGGCTTCAGCATTCAGTTATATTAGCTTTCGTGCACGAAAGGAATGATTATGTTCAAGGAGCTCCGACAAGATGATGTACGAATTTATTGTATAACCTTAAAAGCCTGGTTTTATTTCCTTCCTGTTTTCAAACATAATTAAATATTTATTATTTAAAATATTTTTCAAACCATTTCGGGCTGTTAAAAGTAAACTTGTGCTTTAAATGAAAGCTGATCTATTGACTTACTCGGTACATCGTGTTCTCATTTTAATCATGGCGGTTGTCCTGTGTAATAGAATGCAAACGCAATGGGGGGCGTTGCTGTGTTGAAACTGACATTTGAGAATCTGCGGATTATTGTAGTATTGACGTTCATCTGTATTGGAAATAGTTGCGTGCATTGGATCTTTTCTGCTGTATTTGACTTACTCCTTCGATTTTAGTTATCGTCTCTGGGGAATATTGAATTATTTTATCCTACTTCTGTGATTTTTTGCATGTTCCTGAATTATTTCTTCGTTTGGTGATATAGTGTGTTTGGTTGATCCTTACTGTTTTCACGCAACCTCCGAAAACCGAGATAGTCTATTAGATAGGTTTTCATTATCCATTCTATAATGGTGGATTTAATTATTTAATTTTCAATTGAACCTCGTTCATTTATTATTCTAAAGAGGTCTTCTGTTTTCATTCAGCAATTATTAATATAAGGATTTTACCTTCTACTGGGTTATTCTTTTAATTGATCTAAATAGAATTCAGTATTTATCGTATCTTTTAAAACAATTAAAAAAAAATTAATTTTGAGGTCGGTAAATTATAAATGTTTTGGTATTATTAAAGATTTTTTAAATGAATCAAGGAATTATTATTTCAGTCAATTAGTTAAGCTAATTTTTAGTTGATTCGCTAGGCCTCTTGTGTCCAGAGCTTCCTCAATCAGCGACGGCCTTTTAATTGGGATAATTGTAAGTATTTCCTTTAATTTATTTATTTATCCCTGGTCGTGCTAACACTCTTCACCTTTACTTACGTTGTGAGAAATTTATCGGAATCATCTATGTCAGGTTCATCATTTATTTTCTTAAATTGTCCCCAAAAGGTTAGCCAGTCCTTAACTTCACCACCAAACTTTTTTAACTCAAGAGCAGGCAATTAAAATTTTCTCTTGGTTACGTTTTGGTCAGAGATAGAATCATCAATAGCATTTAGAGACATTTGCAAGTAAAGGCTTATTCTCTTGTACTTACCTGAGTATTCATCCGCGGTCTGCACCTCAGTATCCAATTCTTGTGTTTTGGTACCTGGATTTTGTAGCAGCAATTCCAAAATTTCTGAATCCAAGCACGCCAGCTCCTCGAATTTTTCACGTAGCAATTCCAGATCAGCCATAATCTCCACATCGTCTTGAGCTTCGTGATTTACTATGGAATTTCGTCTTTCTTCCAAGCTATTATATACACGAGTAAATAGCGCTCGTTTCTTCTTCAACGTATCCATCTGTCTGTACCGTTACACAACAACTGGGGATGGATATGTTCACAATTTTCGTACGGTGTGTTGCAACCCGCAATTTAATAGAATCCTGTCACGGTCGCCATATATTAAATCTAAAGCCTACCCGGCGTTCTGCAGGTTTATTATTAAATACCGTACCTCACAACCTTTTAATTTTAAGACTTCAATATAACTTTTATTTCCATGTCTGTGAGATTGCAAAACAATGAAGTATTAGCTATAGTAGAGTTGAGCCGTCAAGGAATATGTATAGGTCTACTTAGATGGCAGAGCCCTCTTCAGTAATCCTACAGTATTAATGGACGCAGCAGCACGTTGCCAACTGTGACAAATGACGAATGAAATGCGGCAGGCGAATTTCCAAAACAAAAAAGTCGCAACATACTCACCCCTTAGAGCGATATCACAACTCATAATCAAAGTCAAGTGTCTTATGCACAATCACAGGCAAATGAATAAAAATCTTCAGATACAACATATACAAATTATACAAAATCATTGGGCAATGTGCACACTTTTACTATGGCACGGCGCAAGGGACCAGTTTTTGTCTTTACAGTGACACACAAGTAATCACAAGCAGGATGGAACTCCCGAATTTTACCAGTCTTTCAAACCAGAGGACAAAGGTTATCCTCATTTAGGAGCACCATGTCTCCCACAGTTGGACTCCACCTTCATATGGAAGACCATTTTCGTCTTTGTTGAAGTGATTGTATGTATAACTTTGACCACCTCTGCCAATACAGCTGTTCCACCAAGTTCCATTTAGTTAGACAGGAGCGGGAGCTGTTGGATATGTCTGGAGTGGGGACAGAGGTCAATCATCTCCCTTCTAGAACATGTCCAGGTGTCAAATAGCATTGATCATTGGGGTCGTCAGTCGTTGAACAAAGAGGCGTCGAGTTCCACACAGACTCAGTTTGATACAAAAGAGTACTCACCTCTTAAAATTAAGCATGCATTTTCCTATTGTCCACTTCAAATGTGATTTTGCAGACTTTATGCCCGCCTCACAAAGCCCACCGAAATGAAGACTGGAGGGTGGAATAAACTGCCAATTCGCATTAAAATTAAATGAATATTCTTCTATTTCAGTACAGCCATCCTTAATAAATCTTAATAAATCATTGTTGGCTGTTGGCTCTAACAAAATTTGTGCCATTATCACTCAAGATGAAATTTGGAAATCCTCTATGCGCCGAAAATCTTCTAAATGTGGTGAGGAAGTCCTGAGTCGTTAGACTCTTCACCGCATCAAGATGTATTGCCTTAGTGACAAGACAAAGAAAGAGAGCAACGTATTCGTCCTCGGGTTACCATCCTTCATGATGACTGGGCCACGGTAATCAAGACCAATCTTAAAAAAGGATAATGACGGTTCAATTCCGTATGAGGATAACTGACCTATTATATTTGTAGTGAGTGGAGGTTTGCTTCTGAAACACTTGTAACATGAATGGATCGCACCACGAATAACTGTCTTCCCACGTGGAACCCCAAATTTGTTATGCAATGAAAACAGTACAGACGAGGGCCGGAGTGCAACAGCATCTCTTGTTCATGTTTAACAATCAATTTAGTAACAAAGTGTTTCGGAGGAAGAATGATAGTGTATTCTTCACTATATTCCAACTGAGAATTCATGAGTTGACCACCAACTCTTAACAACCCATAATCATCCAGGATCAGATTCAAAGTTTTTAATGAGTTCCAAGGGGCAACTACATTATATCTCAAGTCGAGAAATTCCTTCCCATATCCACTAGCTTGCATCAGACTTATTATTTTCATTTCACAAATCCTCAATTCTTCAGCCGTAAGTGGACCAATGAAATGACATCCTTAGTGGAGTGGACATTGGTAATAAATCTAGCTATAGCTATAAACTCGCTTGAAGTTGAGGAAGGAAGAAAACTTCTTTAACTCAGGTGGTGTACCTTAATTAGTAGGACTCCCAAAGAGGGTTTCGATTCTGTATTTACACGAGATGGTGTATTACTGTTAACAAAATCAGGATACTGTCCCCTATTCCGGGGTCGCTCAGTCAGCGGAGCGAGAGTCCCATGGGTGGAACGTTCGAAGGGCCACCTTTCCTATATCGGGACGACCTTTTAAAATATAAAGTTTGCAGGGTTGAAGGTGATTGGACAGGTAACCTGGCATAAAGAAATTCATAATCAAATAACAACAAACAATAATTAAAGCAAGCAGTCTGGACATAAAAAACAAATACGAGTACACCTGGACTCGTTTCAATGAATATAAAACTTATTTACAAAGCATGCTTTTGTTTTACTTTTAAATAACAATCAAAATATTTCTTTAATTCCTTATCCACAAGTACTTCTCCTGGTCTCGATGTTGATTTAATGTGACTGTAACATCGAACAAATCAAAGTGATATTAATGAAAATGTTCGTTATAATTGAATAACATGGTATCCAAATATACTAATTTGCATTTAACATATCACTTTAAAGTTAAGCGTTTTACTCTTAATTTAAGCAGCTTACTGCACTAAGAATATCTCAATCATCGCGCTGCTCATTAATTACTTTAGTAATTTCAATATTTTACTTATTTATTATCTTAAATTTATTGAATTATTCTCTTAATTCCTTTAACGTTTGGCTCTAGGAAGTACTCTTGCCTTCCATATTTCATTCATGATTTAGTAATTAATCATAATTCAAATATTTCTTTTACAAAGAAATTCCATTCAAATTCTATTATATGACTCCTTTACAAATAAAATTTTACTCAAAATTTCTTGGACAAGATTTTTCATTTTTACAAATATACATTTTTACTCAAATTCTTTGGCTGATTCCCTTCCTTCTCAGATTCCATTTCATTGTATTCCTTCTTCTATCATGAATAATCGTTCATTAACCAAATTAATTATTAACAGAGAAGTAGACCAAAGTCACACACAAATATTCCAAATCCAGCCATATCAAAAATGATCACAATAGGGGTATGCAAAAACTCACCAAAAGAAATCCTAAATCAAGAGTACACTGGTTCAAAAAACCATATGGTGAAACGATTCTCTCAATCACTATGAAAATAAAATTTATCACGATATAAAATTTTTTTATTATTATTATTATTATTATTATTATTATTATTATTATTATTATTATTATTATCTTGACTCTTAGGAGTTTTTTGAAGACCCTATAGTAATAATGTCCATAACTCATAGCAAGGAATAACAGTATAATATGAAGACAAATGACCTCAATCAGATGAACTTAAATCATTTCCACCGCATATCATGATGAATGCTTCGAAGAATACAGCTACATGAATTCATGGAATACTTTCTGAATCATTGTATTATATAAAATTTGTTGCTGAATTTCAAATTATTATTCCCTAAATACCATAAATATGGCTATATTCATAATCACGAATATCATCAAGACTAACGTGTACCCTAGCGGTCACTACGCTGTCAATTATCCTTATTATAAGAACATTATACAACTACCACTCACATAAACGTTTATACACTGACTGACAGAGCAAATGCAACACCAAGGAGGAGTGGTCAGAACTTTATGCCAATTGCAGGGTAGACTGATGTCACTGAGGTATGCTCATGATGTGAAATGCGCCGCTGTGCTGCGCACGTAGTGAACGATAAATGGGACACGGCGTTGGCGAATGGCCCACTTCGTACCGTGATTTCTCAGCCGACAGTCATTGTAGAACGTGTTGTCGTGTGCCACAGGACACGTGTATAGCTAAGAATGCCAGGCCGCCGTCAACAGAGGCATTTCCAGCAGACAGACGACTTTACGAGGGGTATGGTGATCGGGCTGAGAAGGGCAGGTTGGTCGCTTCGTCAAATCGCAGCCGATACCCATAGGGATGTGTCCACGGTGCAGCGCCTGTGGCGAAGATGGTTGGCGCAGGGACATGTGGCACGTGCGAGGGGTCCAGGCGCAGCCCGAGTGACGTCAGCACGCGAGGATCGGCGCATCCGCCGCCAAGCGGTGGCAGCCCCGCACGCCACGTCAACCGCCATTCTTCAGCATGTGCAAGACACCCTGGCTGTTCCAATATCGACCAGAACAATTTCCCGTCGATTGGTTGAAGGAGGCCTGCACTCCCGGCGCCCGCTCAGAAGACTACCATTGACTCCACAGCATAGACGTGCACGCCTGGCATGGTGCCGGGCTAGAGCGACTTGGATGAGGGAATGGCGGAACGTCGTGTTCTCCGATGAGTCACGCTTCTGTTCTGTCAGTGATAGTCACCGCAGACGAGTGTGGCGTCGGCGTGGAGAAAGGTCAAATCCGGCAGTAACTGGGGAGCGCCCTACCGCCAGACAACGCGGCATCATGGTTTGGGGCGCTATTGCGTATGATTCCACGTCACCTCTAGTGCGTATTCAAGGCACGTTAAATGCCCACCGCTACGTGCAGCATGTGCTGCGACCGGTTGCACTCCCGTACCTTCAGGGGCTGCCCAATGCTCTGTTTCAGCAGGATAACGCCCGCCCACACACTGCTCGCATCTCTCAACAGGCTCTACGAGGTGTACAGATGCTTCCGTGGCCAGCGTACTCTCCGGATCTCTCACCAATCGAACACGTGTGGGATCTCATTGGACGCCGTTTGCAAACTCTGCCCCAGCCTCGTACGGACGACCAACTGTGGCAAATGGTTGACAGAGAATGGAGAACCATCCCTCAGGACACCATCCGCACTCTTATTGACTCTGTACCTCGACGTGTTTCTGCGTGCATCGCCGCTCGCGGTGGTCCTACATCCTACTGAGTCGATGCCGTGCGCATTGTGTAACCTGCATATCGGTTTGAAATAAACATCAATTATTCGTCCGTGCCGTCTCTGTTTTTTCCCCAACTTTCATCCCTTTCGAACCACTCCTTCTTGGTGTTGCATTTGCTCTGTCAGTCAGTGTGTCTCAACACCATTATTATACTTTTTCCTTACCATTATTTTTATTTCTTGACTATTACTTTCAAATACACAAACTCGAGTAAATGCACAGTGGCTGATAAATAAATAAGATCTATTTAAGGTCAGATTTATATTCAAGATATCTCAATCTCTTTCAATGCTTTAGTTGGATTATTACTTTAAGGTCGGATAATGAATTTTTATTATTATCATCACCTTGTTTTTTAACACGACCTTTCACTATTATTATAGCTGCCTCTGTGGATCAGTGGTTAAGTGTCGGCCTCCGGATCCCAAGATAGCGGGTTCAAACCCGGCAGAGGTAGTCGGATTTTTGAAGGACGGTAAAAGTCCATTCGACACTCCATGTTGTACGATGTCGGCATGTAAAAATCTTTGGTGACACATTTGGTGTTTACCCGACAAAATTAACTAAATCTCAGCCATAGACGCCCAAGAGAGTTTCGGTTTACTCGGTCTGCCATCTAGTGGGCCTAGAGTAAAACGGAACGTCGAAATTGACGAGCAGACAGCCAGATGGCGTCAAATTGAAATGTCTGCACACGGTAGCTGAGGCCATACGATTATTATTTTATTATTATTATTATTATTATTATTATTACTGTTATTATTATTACTATCGTCTCCGATATTCCAGTGATCCATCTTCAATGGTCTTGACTAACCTCATATATCCCGTCAATGAATTAATGAATCAATAAATCAATGAAATACATGCTCTACTCTACCAGCACCAAAATGAAATAACTTGTCCTCTAACTAATAGCAAGAATGTCTTTGGACAAGAATACAATCTTTCGAATAATCTACAGAAAGAAAGGATAATATTTAAAGAATACTCATGGTTTCGATGTAGATCCCTGCAACAGGAACTTAGATGTAGCGGCAGGTCCTCTAAATTATGGCAAATTGTAGACGTAGAGGTTCATTGTGCTGACTCCCGCACCTTTGCTTTAGTAGTTCATAACTTTGTTGTAGCCAGATAATATGGATTCACACTGACGATCTCTTGAAGTTTGCTTGGAAATTCTGCTTTTCTGATCCATGGTTGAAATCGGCTCTTGTAGTCGGCTGAAACTAAACTTATATTAGAAGTATTTCACTACTTTGTGCATTGAAATACTTAACTGGCGCAAGGATCTACAATGTAGTTCAACGCTTCGTCAAAGATTTCAATTGTTACCCTGTTATAATTTCTATGGCACTTCATAAAATCTCCAAAAGTTAGAAGACCAAATACAAACTTGTTAAAAACATCTTGGATAAAGTTCACCAACGAGGTAGAAAACACTCAAAGTTTCCACATCTATTACTCCGATCACGATCCCTCTAGATGCTTTATAGAACACTCTAGAATCTGCAACAGTGGAAATTTAGAAGAAAACTGTGTTCTCACAGAAAAATGCTGTCTTATCACCTCGATGTTTTCACTAAAGGTGAATGTCATGTACTGCTTATAGTGCGATGTACCGTCATAACTGTACTGTAATGTAATCCTTACTATTCTAGAATGTAATCCGAACTGTTCCGCAGTTTGTAAGGCAATAGTTGTAGTGCGATGTAATAATCTTGTACTGTTCCGTAGTCCATACTGTAATGTAATACATTGTAATAGTCTTCTTCTCTCACCCAACATATGAGTGAAAAGGTGACGTAACCTTCGGTTTCTTGTCCCTACACTGCATGATTTTTTATTTTCTCTTTATTTTAATTTTAGATATGTATAATTTATTCCACATTAAGGGAAAAATAGTTAAAAAATTCTTTTAATGATTTTGAGATATTTATTGCATGAAAACTAACATGTGCCTAATTAGTCCCAGCATGCACTGTCGACATATTTGTTTTGAAGGTTTACTTCCCATTTTCAGGTTGCTCACTTGAGGTGAAAGTCCATGAAACAGTTCTTTTTGTTTGTAATGCACAATGCTACATCACACTTTTCGCAAAATATAAGGGTCCTCCCCATGCATGAGGGAAATTTGCACCGTTTTCGAGTGTCTGTGAATTGGCCAGTATTCCAAACGATCTTGACGGACTGGTTGTGGAGGGTAAACTGCTGCTGAGGACTTCTTCCTCTTCTTTACGAGGTCTCATTCTACTTCAAAACTTGGCCATCCTCGCTTTGGGGTGATTGACAACCCCACTTGACAGAGTGAAAGGGCTAAAACTTTCCGGAACTTCAACCGACAGTGCACTTGCCTGCAATATCTCCTCTCTCAAGAATGACATTTTCTATCATGTTTCTCACCTAAAATGTTATTCAAATTGGAATTAATATTTTCGTTGACATTTACACACACAAAATGCAATAAAGTAGGCAAGCAGCATATGTCATTCCATGTTTGAGGTTATCATACCACCACATAATCAGACTGCATAATGGGACGAATTAGTCACATATATATTTTTCTGAAATAAATCTATACCAAATATCAAAATGCTTTTTAGTGTATTTGAGTATGAGCAGAAGACTTACTAGTAACAGTATGATTTTTCTTATTTGTGCAAGAATACAAATTATTATTGCGTGTGATTTTTTGCGCGAATAATGAACTCCCTCCCGCTCTGGAGGACTTTCAAATATTTGCTTCTACTTGTGCTTCCGACCTTATGTTTGCTTACATACACAGATGTCACAATCGTTCGTCCCATCAGCCATAAAGGGTCACTTTATCTTGCGTAACTATAGTTACGGTGAAATATGTATTATGTGCCGAAATCTTCCCACCATGCAATGTAGGGTTATTGGTCGAAAGCAATATTTTGACATGATTTTTCCTTCCATATAAGAGAAAGATGATTCTAGAATTCTCTCGCCCCTTTCTTCAATTCTTACTGCATGACGTGTTCTTCGCTGTGATGTAGCCCAGGTCTTTGACCGCTTGACCCAGTTCCGCTCAGCCTGCAACGGAACGATCTGTCAACAAGCTGATGCCTCGTCCGCGCGTACTCATGTATAATGTACATGAAATAAATCAAACCTTCATTTACGCTTACAAAGCACCATTTGGACATAAATCTCCCTCGGTTGATTTATAATTTAATTGGAAAATTAAATTATAATAGCTCGTTCTTCATCATGATGTACACGTGCAATCTGCATTTGTTTATTCCTTCAATTACCTGTTCACTCTCCTCGGGATTGGCGGGCTCAAATGGCTTCATTCTACGCTTTATTTTAGTGTCTATGCCGGTTCACAGCAATGTTTCTTGGTCTGCAATAAACACGGAGATTTCTTGCATTATAAATGGACTTGAAATTGCCGTCTAGGCTTTCCACCTCATAGGCGTTATTTCCCAGGTTTTTTATAACCCTCTATGGTCCAATATATGAGGGTGCAAACTTAGCATATAACTTCTCTCTTGGATTTGAGATTGCTGGTGAATGGATTAGAACATATTCACCAACATTGAAAGCACGATTAAATATTTCCTTCCGAACCCTTCGTTGTTTTCTTTCAACATGCTCCACTATGCTTTCTCTTGCCTGTAAGATTGTTTCAGCATGGGTAGGTTGTCTCTGATCTAGTTGCAGAATCAAATCATCCAATGGCCTGGCTGGATATTGATTGAAGTGAACCACAAATGGGATTGCTACGTTGCCTCATGTATAGTATGATTCACTACCTCCATCATTATCGGCAACACGGTGACCCATATCTTGCATTACCCGTTCAGCAGGATTGCTTGCAGGTTTCACTACGTGCTTAATTTCCAGTTCTCTCAATCCTCGTTTCAACTCATCTGAAGCAAACTGCGATCCATTGTTAGTTAGTAAAACTTTTGGCTTTCCCATCATAGGTATTATATTCCTTTTTAGTCTCCCCAGAATCGACTTTGCATTAGCCTTTTGGATCGAAAATAGTGTTATCAATTTTGAGAATACATCCATAGTCATGACCACGAATTTGTGCTTAAACCTACTGATTGGAATCAGCTCGAACAGGTCCATCCATTGCGAATAGCATGCACGGTACTTCTGGAATACTGGGAATTGGTTTCTGGTTTGTTTGTGAGATGTGGACTGGATTTAATCCTCTGGCACGTAAAACATTTCTCAATCATTGGTGGAGTCTATACCATATACAGATTTCCTTGATAGTTGTTACAATTTATCAATTCCTGCATGACCCATGATCCTATGTACATGCCATATTGGATCCTCCTTGATTGTCATGGGTACCACCTCTCTCATTTTAGCCTGCATTGGATCTATAAATTTATAAAAGATGCCGCCTTGACTTAAGTATCGTTTAGCTTTCCTCGTAAGAGACTTGCAACTCGGGTCACCTAGTTCAGTTTTACCTGATAAATAATCAGGGGTCTTTAGTTGTATCCTTTTTCTGCATTTATGGAAAATATTTTAGTCTGCGTAGAAATTCTATATTGTCTGGGATTAATTCAACGTACTTGATTTCAGCAACATGATTCTCTGGATTACGACTGAAACAGTCTGCCAATATATTTGATTTACCAGAGCAATAATCAATTTTAATATCAAATTGCTGGACGAAGTGTGTCCATCTTATTGCTCTCTCGCTGCTCATGGTCGTTCGCATCATAAATGTTAATGCATGATCCGTTCAAATTATTATGGGGAAACCATAAATTGTTTTCTTCCACTGAGTCAGTGCGTAGACTGTCGAAAGCATTTCCTGTTCTGTAATCGCGCATCCTCTTTCATTATTTCTCAGCTTTTTTCTCACAAAGGCGATGTAATCCTTCACTTCAGGTTACTCCATTTTTTCTTGAAACAGAATCGCTCATTCTCCAACCTTCGAATCATCTGATTGAATGATAAATGGCTTTTCAAAATCTGGATGGCTTAGTTTAATGTTATTTCTTAGCATCTCTTTCGCTTTAATAAAAGATTCCTCTTCTGTTTGTGACCATTTCCATTCTCGATCTTTTCTTCTGCGAAGGTGATACCGTCTCAGTATAGTGAGGGCAAAAATTCGCAAAACATTTGCACATGTCAAGAAATTGATGCACTTGTTTTACCCTTTGTGGTCTTGGAAAATTACATCTGGGCGTTATTTTCACAGGGTTTGGTCTGATACTCTCCCCATCGATTACATGACTTATGAATTGTATTTCCTTGTAGCAGAACTTGAATTTCTTTAGATTAGCACGAAATCCCGCATTGGTCAAATTATTGAGTAGCTTCTCTAATTTAAGCATGTGTACCGTACCTCAAATGTCTTGCATGCAATGACCAAATCATCAACAAAGCAAGTGGTAAAGTCACTTCTGGTGTCAGGCATCTGTCCAAGGCCCTGATAAATGCTGCTCCATCATTTTTAATCCAGAATGTCAAACGAACGGAAACGTAGGTATGATGCCCATACAAGATTCCTGTAAACAGTCGGGATTTATCCTCTGACATGATGTTGTAATATGAAGCTGTTACATCCGTGATTGACAACAATTCCATACCTGCAAAATTCAGGAGTATGTCTTGACATTGGGCATTCTATCATTTTCAGGGATCAAATTTTCATTAATTTCCCGAGCATCTAAACACATCCTTAATGAACCATTAGGTTCAGGAACTATAACTACGAAATTCAAATAGGGAGTTCTAGCCTTTTCAGTTATCCCATCTCTTTCCATTCCTTCTATCACCTTTTCCACTCTGTCATAATATTTCTCCGGAATCGGATATAACTTCCTCTTGTACGGTGACCAGTCTTTAGTTAACAGAGCGTACTTGAAATTTGGTACCACACCAGGCTTATCATCAAATGCTAACGATTGTCTCCTCAATAATGCCTCTACCATCGACTTTTGCTCGGTTGTTCCTTCAATTTCTTGAGCCTTTATTCTAATTTCCTCCAGCCGATTAATTTCTTCATTTGAATCTAATGAATTTGGATTGATCAATCTGGGACTATCTGGGTGAAGTTGGGAATGTTTCAAAGGGAAGTAAACTGAGGACCACGGGATTTATCCGGGAGGAAATTTCAGGAGAGGTAATGGTAAGGAATCTGTATGAGTCATCTTCATTATCGTCCCGCGATGACAGTTGGTTAGAAACCAACTCTTGATATGTAGCGTACTTATTCTCTCCCAACAGTATAATTTCTGAAAAATCATTTCTACTTAAAATAACTTGGTTAGCTTCAAAATTAATTTCAGCTTGGTAGTACTCCAGAAAATCGACTCCAAGAATTATGTTGTACGGAATTCACGACATTACCATACCGAGCTCGATAGCTGCAGTCGCTTAAGTGCGGCCAGTATCCAGTAATCGGGAGATATTGGGTTCGAGCCCTACTGTAGGCAGCCCTGAAGATGGTTTTCCGTGGTTTCCCATTTTCACACCAGGCAAATGCCGAGGCTGTATCTTAATTAAGGCCACGGCTGTTTCCTTCCAATTCATAGCCCTTGCCTATCCCATCGTCGCCGTAAGACGTATCTGTGTCGGTGCGACGTAAAGCAAATTGCAAAAAAAACGACATTACCATAAAAATATGGGGAAATTCATATGTTCCCCTTTGTAAGGTAAGGGAAACTTGCTTTTTACACTCCAGGGATTTATCTAGTATAATACCCTTAATCTTGGTGGTATATACTGGAATTAACGGAATATTTCCTTTTCCTTATTGTTCGTTTAGCAAATTTTAAGAAATAATGCTAATAATAGCTCCAGTGTCAATCAAACAAGATACTGCCCCATCAAATATTCGCGCTCTGATAATGGGTAATTTTCATCCTTCCGGGACGTTCATTTAATTTCCTTTCTCCAGCGATTCCTGAGGTTGTGTAATCCACGTGTGCACCTGAATTACCTCTAATTTACGCCCTTGTCTACATCTTACCATTACATCAGTGTCGTCAGCCGTAAAATTGACGTTTTTTACCCCTTAATTCATCTCTGATTTGCGGGTTTTCTCTTCTTCTTCCTGCCTTCTTCTTTCTTCCTGGAAAGCAAGTGATTCAGCTCGTGTTACACCAGGGTCTGTATTCTGCTCTTGAATAGCACGTTTCCATATTTCTTTCTCTTCCGTCTTTCTCTACAACTCTTTAATATACCTTTGGTTTTCTTCATCTCTGTCTTCTCTCGTCCCCCTCGATCGATTGAACTGGTAATAATCTCTCCAGTTCTCGGCGTGATATCTTATTTTTCTAGAATTTCTGTCGAAATAGCGGCTGTTTCCTTTTATCCCCGCCGGGTATGGCTGATATCCACGGACATTCCTCCGTTTGCATAGCTCTTCTTTCATTCTGGCGGTATCCTGCCTCTCTTGAGTGTGAACTACTTTGTTTTCTGCGGAGTAACCGTTCTTTGCTTTTCGGTGTGTACTATGTGAAATTCCTTACTTAAAGCTATCGAACTTCGAGCATTATCTTTGGATGTCATATCCAGCTGCCTCAATATTCTTTTAAGATCAATCGCCGTCCGAGCGTTAGATGATACCAAAAATTCTCTGAACGTCCGCAGGTAATTGGTGAATTATTACTCGACATAATTCCTCTTCTGAGAGTGGATCTTCAAGTTCTCTGATCTTCCGAAGTTGATTTGCGAAACATTCTGGAAATTTCGACGGTAGTGACAATGCATACTTTCGAGCATACCATTCTGTCTTCAGATTATGTTGGACATCCGAATTCCAGTACTTGTCCAAAAATACAGTTTTAAATCCGTCAAAATCAGCAAAACTGTACGTAAAAGCCATAAACCAACTATGAGCTGAGGATTCTAAATATGTCTCTATTACTCGTAATTGAGGTTCCGGCGGTATTTTGTCATCCTTAAAATATACTTGCACGTCCTTAATGAATGTTTTAGGAGTCGATCCATTCTATTATTAAATTTACGAGGTTGATTATCCTGCAAGCGTATAATGTTCATGATTTGTGGTCTATTCATCCTACCATCTATTTGAGTTAGAGACGCATTATTTCTTTCTATTCGCTCTTGAGTTTCTACCTCCTCTATGTGTTTAGGAGTAGAACTAACAAGTCCAGCATTAACTTGATGTTCCATTCTCGCTTGTCTTTCTATCATGGAAGCGTCTACGACTCGTGTACTATCATTGTACATTCGCAATGTTTTTATTTTTTTCGTGATGTTTGAAATTTCATCAGACATCTCCTTTAACTTCCGTTTGTCCTATAATTCTGGGAGTTGTAATAAGTTCGTGATCCAGCTTGGTCACTACTTCTTTTACCGATTTCTTATTATCGACGACAACTGTTTTTAGACTGTCTATTTCGCTAGTAATTGTTTCCTGATTCATTTGTATCTCTTGTCGGACTCCTCTGTCCACCTGAATTATGCTATCGCACATTTCTTTAAAGCGTTCTGACCATCTCAATTGAATTGAGGACATGTGATCCTTATTCGTTTTCATCTGGTCACTACGTTCGATAATTCTTGCCTCGACCTCGACCTTATGTTTGTCCATGTTTTTGACAATTACTTTCTTAAATATACCCAGTCCCTCATTAAATTCCTGAGCAACACTAGCTACAGAAGTGGTAATCATCCTTTCGATTTCCTTTTTTAGATTAGTTCCATTTGTTTTCACTTCGCTCTCTACGGCAGTTACATTTCCATTTACATTTTTTAAATCTTCCCGCAAATGGTCAACACCAACTTGAATGTCCTTAAAGCTAACTTCAAGTTGTTGCACTAACTTAATCTCTAACTTAGAGTGCTTGTCCTTAAATTCACGGGATAACACTTTCGCCTCTTTTGCTAACTTGTTCTGATTGTCCCTACACTCAGCCCTCATCTGAGATTGATTAAACTCAAGTTTCTCGATACTGGCCCTATTTTCCACTCTCATCTCAGACAACAACCTTCTTAATGCTTCTAAATCCATCGTTATGCATAAATGTTTTGTTCGCCAGCAAGAACGAAACTCTACATCTTTGCCCGTTTGCATTGGTCTGCATCGAGAATTGCTAAAGAATTTGATTAAATGCAGGAAAATCAATAAGCCCTTTTTCAATTGTACAACAACCTGTAGTCTATACAAAACAATGTCCAGCTGTGCCATATTTTTACCAAACTTGGTATTCCTATCCATCCAATCATCACCTGTGAAATAACTATCAAAACACAAGCTCCTTGGCTTTGCGTCACGTCAGTGATTGCCTAAGCAAGAAGATCATGAGCCTGAAAACCCTGAAAATTAGGTGCAAAAAAGACCAATGCCTTAGCAATGAGGTTTTTGTATCGACAGCCCTGACAGTTGTGCTCCAAAAAGGTCGTAAGTCCCCTTTCCCGTGGTCGCTCAGTCGGTGGAGAAAGAGTCCCATGGGTGGAACGTTCACAGGGCCGCCTTCACTATATTGGGACAGACCTTTAAAAATTTCGTTTGCAAGGCTGAAGGTGATTTGACAGGTAACCTGGCATAATGAAATCCATAACCAAATAACAATAGCATTTATTAAAGCAAGCAGTCTGGACATAAAAAAAAAACAAATACGAGTACACCTGGACTCGCTTCAGTGAATATAAAACTTATTTACAGAGCGTGCTTTTGTTTTTCCTTCTAAATAACACTCAAAATCTTTCTTTAATTCCTTATCCGCAAGTACTTCTCCTGGTCTCAATGTTGTTAATGTGACTGTATCATCGAACAAATCAAATTGATATTAGTGAAAATATTCGTTATAATTGAATAACATAGTATCCAAATATACGCATTTGAATTTAACATACCACTTTAAAGTTAAGCGTTTTACTCTTAATTTAAGCAACTCACTGCACTAAGAATATCTCAGTCATCTTGCTGCTCATGAATTACTTTAGTAATTTCAAAATTTTACTTATTTATTATCTTAAATTTATCGAATTATTCTCTTAGTTCCTTTAAAGTTTGGCTCTAGGAAATATTCTTGCCTTCCATATTTCATTCATGACTTAGTAATTAATCATAATTCAAATATTTCTTTTACAAAGAAATGACATTCAAATTACATTATATGACTGTCCTTTACAAATAAAATTTTTACTCAAATTTTCTTGGACACGATTTTTCCTTTTTACAGATATACATTTTTACTCAAATTCTTTGGCTGTTTCCCTTCCTTCTCAGATTCCATTTCATTGTATTCCTTCTTCTATCATGAATAATCTTTCATTAACCAGATTAATTATTAACAGAGAAATAGACCATAATCACACGCAAATACTCCAATTCCAGCCATAACAAAAATGATCACAATAGGAGTATACAAAAACTCACCAAACGAAATCCTAAATCAAGAGTACACTGGTTCAAAAAACCATTTGGTCAAACTACTCCCTCAATCATGTATGAAAATAAAATTTATCACCGTATAAAATTTTATTATCATTACTATTATCTTGACCCTTCGGATTTTATTGAAGACCCGATAGTAATAACGTCCATAACTCGTAGCAATGAACAACAGTATAATATGAAGACAAATGACCTCAATCAGATGAACTTAAATCATCTCCACCACATATCATTACGAATGCTTCGAAGAATACAGCTACTTGAATTCATGGAAAACTTTGTAAATCATTGTATTATATAAAATTTATTGTTGAGTTTCAAATTATTATTATTATTCCCTAAATACCATATCTATGGCTATATCCATAATCACGAATATCAGTAACACTAACGTGTACCCTAGCGGTCAATACACCGTCAATTATCCTCACTATAAAATCATTATACAACCATCACTCACACAAACTTTTATATCTCAACAATGTTATTATACTTTGTCCTAACCATTATTTTATTTCCAAAACTTACTTTCAAATACACAATCTCGAGTAAATGCACAGTGGCTGACAAACAAGTAACATCTGTTTAAGGTCAGATTTATATTCAAGATATCTCAATCTCTATCAATACTTTAGTTGGATCATTGCTTTACGGTCGGATAATTAATTTTTATTATCATCATCTTGTTTTTTACAAGATCTTTTATTATTATTATTATTATTATTATTATTATTATTATTATTATTATTGCCTCCGATATACCAGTGATCAATCTTCGAAGATCTTGACTAACTCATATACCCCATCAATGAAATAATGAATCAATGAATCAACAAATCAATGAAATTCATGCTCTACTCTACCAGCACCAAAATGAAATAACTAGTCCTCTAACTAATAGCAAAAATTTTTCATTACACAAGAATACAATCTTTTGAATAATGTATAGAGAGAAAGGTTAATAATTAAAGAATATTCATGGTTTTGATGTAGATCCCTGCATAAGGAACTTACATGTAGCTGCAGATCTTCTCTAAATTAAGGCAGATTGTAGACGTGCAGATTCATTGTGCTGACTCCCACACCTTCGGCTTAGTAGTTCGTGACTTCGATGTAGCCAGATGATATGGATTCACACTGACAATCGCTTGATGTTTCCTTAGAAATTCTGCTTTGTTGATTCATGGTGGAAAATCGGCTCTTGTAGTCGGCTGATACTAAATTTATATTAGAAGTGTGCTCCACCTGTCGTATTTCACTACCTTGTGCATTAAAATACTTAACTGGCACAAAGATATACAGTGTAGCTCAACGCTTTGTCAAAGACTTGAATTATTACCATGTTATAATTTCTGTGGCACTTCATAAAATCACCACAAATTTGAAGACCACATACAAACTTGTTAAAACCATCTTGAATAAAGTTACCAACGAGGTAGAAAACACTCGAAGTTTCCAGTTCCATTACTCCGATCACATTGCCTCTTGACAATTTATAGAACACACTAAAATCTTCAACAGTCGAAATCTAGAAGAATACTTTGTTCTCACAGAAAAATACTGTCTTATCGCCTCGATGTTTTCACAAAAGATGAATGTCATGTACTTCTTGTAGTGTGATGTACCATCATAGCTGTACCGTAATTCAATCTGTTCTAGAATGTAATCCGTACTCTTCTGTAGTTTGTAAGGCAATAGTTGTAGTGCGATGTAATAATCTTGTACTATTCCGTAGTCCATACTGTAATGTAATACACTGTAATAGTCTTCTTCTTTCGCCCAACATACGAGTGAAAACGTGACGTAACCTTCGGTTTCTTGTTGGTCGAAAGCAATACTTTAAAATGATTCGTCCTCCATATAAGGTGAAGATGATTCTACAATTCTCTCGCCTCCTTCTTCAACTCTTACTGCATGGCGTGTTCTCCGCTGTGACTTAGCCCAGGTTTTTGACCGCTTGACCCAGTTCCGCTTGGCCCGCAACGGAACGGTGTGTCAACCAGCTGATGCCCCGTCCGCGCGTACTCATGTATAACTGTACGTAAAATAAATCAAACCTTCATTTACACTTACAGTGCACCTTTTGTACGGGTAAAATACACTGGGGACAATTCGTGCAATCAGGAGGGACCATGGCACCATACATCAAGAGCAAACATTTGTGAGGGTAAAGACAAGTGGTCAGCTGGATTGCTGCCGATAGGTACATGTCACCAATCTGAGATTGAGTTGAAGAATTGATGACACAACTCTTTACGGGCAATAGATTGCTGTTTCAATTGAGCAACTCTTGATTTAGAAGTCAAGAGGATCACTGATATCTCACCATTATCGGATACTGTCCTAACATACACACAAGCACCATTGGCAGATTCTGAAATGTCAGAAAAGCCATGGATTACAATAACCTTATTCTTAGCAATGTACATTACATTCCTCTACACTCTAATTTCATTAAGCAAAGGGAG
Source organism: Anabrus simplex (assembly GCF_040414725.1). NCBI lineage: Eukaryota > Metazoa > Arthropoda > Insecta > Orthoptera > Tettigoniidae > Anabrus > Anabrus simplex. The sequence continues at coordinate 455,316,867 of NC_090269.1, forward strand.
CTCGCTGCAAATAGCATTCCAGATTTCAATAATTCCAGACGAAAGCTCTAACGGATCATCCCAATCAATTTTCAATTGCCAAAGAGACTGCAGGATACGTTTGCACTTAACCACGGCACATCCTAACAATCCAAGGGAATAAAATATGGAAGCAATGATAGTGATAATGTTTCTCTTAGTGACTTCCTTGGGTGCTTTCTACAAATTTATTTGAAACTGAAATTGTGCGTTGCTGTAGTCACGTCCTAGTTCGTGAACCATGGGCAACGGCTGAGTGGCCTAATAAGTGGTCCTGAGAATCGGGATACCAGTTGCTATGGAATGGGAATGGGCATCTCGGATATATTCTGAGTCATGGCCCTCCTTGTGCTCAGGCGGCTGGGACTATACGATCCACCGGTCGCCAAAAACCGTTAGAGGAGATATCCACACTTGGACTATGTGTAAGTAGGGTAGCACCTTGCTTCATGAATTTACCAAGCTCAGAATATTTTAAGCAAACCTCGGACCTCTGGGAGAAACGGAGTCCCAGTCCCATTTGACAGGCGAGGGACTCCTTGGAAACAACTTGGCGAACAAAATGGAATTCGATGGGAGCTATATATGGGACATATGGAAGAAAGAAAGTAGAACTGGCTGAGTCAGCAACGAGGATGTATCTGGATGTGCTAGAAATAAGTGATATTGGGGTAAAGGGAGATAGCGAGGTAGAGATAGGAGATTATAAAGTGTACTTGACGGGTGTTAGAAAGGGAAGGGCAGAGTATGGGGTAGGGCTCTTTATCAGGAATACCATTGCACGCAACATAGTTTCTGTTAGGCACTTAAATGAGCGAATGATGTGGGTAGATTTGATAGTTGGGGGAATTAGGACGCAAATTGTCTCAGTGTATTCACCATGTGAGGGTGCAGTTGAGGATGAAGTTGACAAGTTTTATGAATCATTGAGTGACATCGTGGTCAGGGTCAACAGCAAGGATAGAATAGTGCTAATGGGCGATTTCAATGCGAGAGTTGGAAATAGAACTGAAGGATATGAAAGGGTGACTGGTAAATGTGGCGAATATATGGAACCTAATAGGAATGGGAAGCGTTTGCTGGTCTTCTGTACTAGTATGGTTTTAACTGTTACGAATGCATCCTTCAAAGATAAGGCTATTCACCGCTACACGTGGGAGGCTAGGGGTACCAGATAAATAATAGATTATATCTTAACCGACTTCCAATTCAGGAAGTCTGTTAGGAATGTACGAGTTTTCCGGGGATTTTTCTGTGATACAGACCACTATCTGATCTGTAGTGAACTATGTATCTCTAAGCCTAGGGTAGAGAAAGTGAAATCTGTCTGCAAACGAATAAGGGTAGAAAATCTCCAGGACGAGGAAATTAGACAGAAGTACATGGATATGATTAGTAAGAAGTTTCGAACAGTAGACAGTAAGCAGGTTCAGGATATAGAATGATAATGGGTGGCATACAGGGATGCTGTAGTAGAAACAGCAAGGGATACCTAGGAACAACTGTGTGTAAAGATGGGAAAAGGCGAACATCTTGGTGTAATGATGAAGTGAGAGCAGATTGTAAACCTAAAAAGAAGGCTTATCAGAAATGGCTCCAAACAAGGGCCGAGGCAGACAGGGATCTGTACGTAGATGAAAGAAACAGAGCGAAACAAATAGTTGTTGAATACAAAAATAAGTCGTGGGAAGATTTTGGTAATAACCTGGAAAGGCTAGGTAAGGCAGCAGGGACAACTTTTCGGACAGTAATAAAGAAACTTAGGAAGGGAGGGAAAAGGGAAATTAACAGTGTTTTGAGTAATTCAGAAGAACTCATAATAGATCCTAGGGAATCACTGGAGAGGTGGAGGGAATATTTTGAACAGCTTCTCAACGTAAAGGAAATCTTCGTTGTGGTGTTGCGAACAGCCAAGCTCTATGGGGAGGAGGAAAATGGTCTTAGTGAAATTACGCTTGAGGAAGTGGAATGAATGGTAAATAAACTCCATTGTCATAAGGCAGCAGGAATAGATGAAATTAGACCTGAAATGGTTAAGTATATTGGGAAGACAGGGATGAGATGGCTTCATAGAGTAGTAAGGTTAGCTTGGAGTGTTGGTGAGGTACCTTCAGATTGGACAAAAGCAGTAAATGCACCTATCTATAAGCGAGGGAACAGGAAGGATTGCAACAGCTGTTGAGGTATCTCATTGATTAGTATACCAGGCAAGGTATTTACTGGCATCTTGGAAGGGACGGTGCGATCAGTCGTTGAGAAGAAGTTGGCTGAAAACCAGTGTGGTTCAGACCACAGAGGGGCTGTCAGGATCAGATTTTCAGTATGCGCCAGATAATTGAAAAATGCAACGAGAGGAATAGGCAGTTGTTTTTATGTTTCGTAGATCTAGAAAAAGCTTATGATAGGGTACCGAGGGAAAAGATGTTCGCTATACTGCGGGACTATGGAATTAAAGGCAGATTATTAAAATCAATCAAAAGCATGTATGTTGACAATTGGGCTTCAGTGGGAATTGATGGTGGAATGAGTTCTTTGTTTAGGGTACTTACAGGGGTTAGACAAGGCTGTAATCTTTCACCTTTGCTGTTCGTAGTTTACATGGATCATCTGCTGAAAGGTATACAATGGCAAGGAGGGATTCAGTTAGGTGGAAATGTAGTAAGCACTCTGGCCTATGCTGACGACTTTGTCTTAATGGCAGATTGTCCCGAATGCCTGCTGTCTAATATCTTGAAACTTGAAAAGAGATGCGAAGAGTATGGTATGAAAATTAGCCTTTCGAAGACTAAATTTATGTCAGTAGGTAATAAATTAACAGAATTGAATGTCAAATTGGTGATACAAAGCTAGAACAGGTCGGTGATTTCAAGTATTTAGGTTGTGTGTTCTCCCAGGATGGTAATATGGTAAGTGAGATTGAATCAAGGTGTAGTAAAGCTAATGCAGTGAGCTCGCAGTTGCGATCAACAGTATTCAGTAAGAAGGAAGTGAGCTCCCAGACGAAACTATCTTTACATCGGTTTATTTTCAGACCAACTTTGCTTTACGGGAGCGAAAGCTGAGTGGACTCAGGATATCTTATTCATAAGTTAGAAGTAACAGACATGAAAGTAGCGAGAATGATCGCTGGTACAAACAGGTGGGTACAATGGCAGGAGGGTACTCGGAATGAGGAGATAAAGTGTAAGTTAGGAATGAACTCGATGGATGAAGCTGTACGCATATACCGGCTTCCTTGGTGGGGTCATGTGAGGCGGATGGAGGAGGATAGGTTACTAGGAGAATAATGGACTCTGTTATGGGGGTAAGGGTAGTAGAGGGAGACCATACGACGATGGTTGGACTCAGTTTCTAACGATTTAAAGGTAAGAGTAATAGAACTAAATGAGGCTACAGCACTAGCTGCAAATAGAAGTTTTCTGGCGACGTTTAGTAAATTCAGAGGCTTGCAGACTGAACGCTGAAAAGCGTAACAGTCTAATGTACGAAGCGTTTCTTTTAAGTAATGTCCGTTTTGTTGTAGACACTAGTAGTTCGCGTGCATATCGCAACAGCGCGTGCATCCTGTACCGGCATGCCTCGGGAAAAACTGCGCTCAGTATCAGCTCTGTAGCTAACCTGTACGGTTCTGTTCTGTGCTTTCAAAGTGTTTAAGACTATCAACTCGCCCGCCGCATGTGAGGTTCGGTCAGTGATACGGTTTTTGTCAGCAAGGAACCTGTCTGCTGCAGAAATTCATCGACAGATTTGTGAAGTGTACAGTGATACTGTTATGAGTTCAAGCGAAGTGCGTAAATGGGCACGATAATTCAAAGATGGCCGTGACAATATCCATGATGAGGACCATTCCGGTCGCCCTTCTTTGATTTCAGATGATTTGGTGGCTTCAGTTGAAGCGAATATTCGTTAGAACAGGTGCTTCACAATAGCAGGTCTCTCAAACGAATTTCTTGACGTGTCGAGATCAGTGCTTTACAACATTGTTTCTGAACACCTAAAGTTTAGGAAACTGTGCTCCCGTTGGGTCCCGAAACTCCTAACAGAGGACCACAAAAACCAAAGATTTGAGTGTGCGATGAAGTTCTTGACTCGTTATGACGAAGAAGGTGACGGCTTCTTGAGTCAGATCGTATCTGGAGACAAAACATGGGTTTCGCACATCACGCCTGAATCGAAGCATCAGACCATGGAATTGAAACTCACGCACTCGCGTGGAAAGGTGAAGGCCAAACAGACTGTCCCAGCGCAAAATCATGCGTCGGTGTTTTGGGATAAGCATAGTGTTTTGTTGGTCGACTTCATGCAGCGAGGAACCACTATCAGTGCAGAAGAATAACCCTGAGAAAGCTACACAGAGCGATTCAAAACAAAAGACGCGGCATGCTGACAAAGGGAATTGTCCTTCTCCATGACAATGCAAGACATCACACTGCAGGTCAGACCCGCGATTATTGGAGAGTTTTGGCTGGGAAGTTTTAGACCACCCACCCTACAGTCCTGATCTTGCGCCCAGCGATTACCATCTGTTCCTCCACCTCAAACATCTCCTCAGTGGCAACAATTACAACGATGACGACGACGTGAAAACGGCAGTGAACTCTTAGTTGTCGGAGCAGCCGGCAAGTTTCTATGAAGAGGGTATTTTAAAATTTGTTACGAGGTATGATAAGTGTTTGAGCAAACTTGGCAACTATGTCGAAGAATAGAGTGAAGTATGTACTTTCTGAAAATAAATTTACTTTTTTGAAATAACCTTTCGTTGTGTACTTATTTTCAATCGGACCCTACTTAAAAGAACACACCTCGTATGTATGTAACGTATGAACTCGTCACATTTAGGATGCCAGACAATACCTAATGTTTTAATAGCTTCATTCTTAGTGGGGTTACAAGGTGACAACATTTCTCTATCCTCTACAGTGATATTGCCAAGAGCTTCTGGACAATTTGACGCTCAGTTTCTAAGATGAAAATGTGCACTATCAAGCACAGAAAAGATTTCTGATTTAAGCTCCTTAGCTTCTTCCACTGAATTAGTACCTGTCAGCAGGTCATCGACATAAAAACAAGAGCAAATGATCTCTTATACAGTGGGGTGATATTCCTTGTGTTCATCAGCAAGTTGAACTAGACATCTCGTAGCGACAAAACGGGCAGAATTTGTACCGTACGTAACAGTCGTAAGACGATAGTCCTTGTTTTCTTCACCAGTAGTTTCACGCCAAACAATTTTCTGAAGTTGCCTGTGGTTAGGATGAATTAGCACACATCTGTACATCTTAGCAATGTCAGGTGTAAGAACAACAAATAGGTTCTGAACCTCAAAACAATGGAGAGCAAGCCAGGCTGAATTGTAGGACCAAACATAGAATTCAAAGCTATCCCATTTGATGATTCACAACTTCTGTCAAAAACAACTCTCAGCTTGGTTGTAGTGCTAGAATCAATCAATCGATCAATACTAATCTGCATTTAGGGCAGTCGCCCAGGTGGCATATTCCCTACCTATTGTTTTCCTAGCCCTTTCTTAAATGATTTCAATTACATTGGAAATTTATTGAACATCTCCCTTCGTAACTTATTACAATCCCTAACTACCCTTCCTATAAATCAATATTTGCCCCAATTTGTCCTCTTGTATTCCAATTTTATCTTCATATTGTGATCTTTCCTACTTTTAAAGACGCCACTCAAACATATTCGTCTACTCTTGTCATTCTACGCCATCTCTCCGCTGACAGCTTGGAACATACCACTCAATCGACCAGCTCGTCTCCTTTCTCCCAGTTCTTCCCAGCCCAAAATTTGCAACATTTTTGTAACGCTACTCTTTTGTCGGAAATCACCCAGAACAAATTGAGCCGCTTTTCTTTGGATTTTTCCAGTTCTTGAATCAAGTAATCCTGGTGAGGGTCCCATACAATGGAACCATACTCTAGTTGGAGTCTTATCAGAGACTTATAAGCCCTCTCCATTACATCCTTGCTACAACCCCTAAACACCCTCATAACCATGTGCAGAGATCTTATCCTTTATTTACAATCCCATTTATGTGATTATCCCAATGAAAATCTTTTCTTATATTAACACCCAGATACTTGCAATGATCCCCAAAAGAAACTTTCACCCCATTAACGCATTAATTAAAACTGAGAGGTTTTTTCCTATTTGTGAAACTCACAATCTGACTTTTAACCCCGTTTATCATCATAACATTGCCTACTGTCCATCTCACAACATTATCGAGGTCATTTTGCAGTTGCTCACAATCTTGTAACTTAGTTATTACTCTGTACAGAATAACATCATCCGCAAAAAGCCTTACCTCTGTTTCCACTTCTTTACTCAAATTATTTATATGTATGTAAGAAAATATAAAGGTCCAATAATAATGCCTTGAGGAATTCCGCTCTTAATTATTACAGGATCATATAAGGCTTCGCCTACTCTAATTCTCAGAGATCTATTTTCTAGAAATATAACAACCCATTTAGTCACTCTTTTGTCTAGTCCAATTGCATTAATTTTTGCCAGTAGTCTCCCATGATCGACCCTATCAAATGCTTTAGACAGGTCAATAGCAATACAGTCCATTTGACCTCCAGAATCCAAAATATCTGCTTTATCTTTCCGGAATTCTACAAGTTGACCTTCAGTGGAATAACCTTTTCTAAAACCGAATTGCCTTCTATCGAACCAGTTATTAATTTCGCAAACATGCCTAATATAATCAGAAAGAATGCCTTCCCAAAGCATACATGCAACGCATGTCAAATTTACTGGCCTGTAGTTTTCAGCTTTATGTCTATCACCCCTACCTTTATACACATGGGCTACTATAGCAACTCTCCATTCATTTTGTATAGCTCCTTCAACCAAACAATAATCAAATAAGTACTCCAGATATGGTACTATGTCGCAACCCATTCTCTTAAGTATATCCCCAGAAATCTTATCAATTCCAGCTGCTTTCCTAGTTTACAACTTTTGTATCTTACTGTAAATATCATTATCATCTGTAAATTTTAATACTTCTTCAGCATTAGTCACCCCCTCTCTATCTGGACATTTTCCTTGTAATCAATACTCTTTACATACTGGTGACTGAATACTTCTGCATTTTGAAGATCCTCACATACACACTCTCCTTGTTCATTAATTATTCCTGGAATGTCCTTCTTCGAACCTGTTTCTGCCTTTATGTACCTATACATACCTTTACATTTTTCACTAAAATTTGTATGACTGCCAGTTATGCTTGCCATAATGTTATCCTTAGCTGCCTTCTTTGCTAGATTCAATTTCCTAGTAAGTTCCTTCAATTTTTCCTTACTTCCACAGCCATTTCTAACTCTGTTTCTTTCCAATCTGCACCTCCTTCTTAGTCTCTTTATTTCTCTATTATAATAAGGTGGGTCATTATCATTCCTTACCACTTTTAAAGGTACAAACCTGTTTTCACATTTCTCAACAATTTCTTTAAACACATCCCATAGTCTGTTTACATTCTTATTTACCGTTTTCCACCGATCATAATATTTTTTTTTTTAAACTGCCTCCTGCCTGCTTTATCAGCCATATGGTACTGCCTAATAACCTTCCTTTCTTTCACATTTATCTTTAACTACGACAAAAACAGCTTCGTGATCACTAATACCATTTAATACTTCGGTTTCTCTGTAGAGCTCATCTGGTTTTATCAGCACTAAGTCCGGGATATTTTTTCTCCCGGTTGGTTCCATCACTTTCTGAATCAGCTGTCCTTCCCGTATTAGCTTATTTGCCATTTGTTGGTCATGCTTTTTGTCTTTTGCCTTTCCTTCGCAATTGACATTTGGTAAATTAAGATCTCCCACTACAAACATCTTATTTTCCATGTCCCACATAGCTGATTTTCTTACCAAATTATTCTGAATCCGTGTCAGCGCTACCCTTTCCCGGTCTGTACACTCCAAAGACATCAAGTTGCCTATTATCTTCAGAAATGATCCTTACACCTAGAATTTCATGTTTCTCATCTTAAACTTTTTCGTTGCTTACAAATTCTTCTTTCACCAGAATGAATACTCCCCCTCCCACCATTCCTATCCTATCTCTACGATACACACTCTTGTTCCGTGAGAAAATTTCTGCATCCATTATATCATTTCTCAGCCATGATTCAACTCCTATTACAATATCTGTTAAATATATGTCTGTTAAATTGCTTAATTCTATTCCTTTCTGTACAATACTTCTACAGTTTTACACTAACATTTTTATGTCATCCCTACTTGACTTCCAGATCTCTGTACCCTCATCACCGCTCCCTAGACAACCCCGTTTTCCTGAATGTACCTTCCTAATACCCTTCTAATCAAATTTCCTAACGTACAATTACCACTGCGGTTTAAGTGAAGGCCATCTGAGCGCAGATCCCTATCTCCTACCCACCCATTAGGATCTAGAAATATCACTCCCCATTTCCCACATACCCACTACATAGTCTCATTTAAATCACCAAACCCCCTCCAGTCAGTATCCCTCCTATACAGTATTCTAGTGATAACAATCTCCGCTTTCTTAAACTTCACCCGTGCTGCATTTACCAGATCCCACACATCACTAACTATGCTGGTTCTTATATTAGCTTGCCTTACGTTGTTTGTCAACGTGAAACACTATTACCTTCTCCTTCCCCTCCTCCTTCTCTTCTACTTTTCTCAGCATCTGCATCAACCTAATTCCTGGATAACACTCTACCCTGGTTCCCTTTCCTCCACACACTTTCCCCACGTGTCTAACGATGGAATCCCCCATGACCAGAACCTCAACCCTACCCATCTCCTTTGATCCCCTCCCGGTCAGCCCTATCTTTCATGATAGCTGCAGATGCTGCTTCATCGTCCCTTTTCTCCTTCCCATGACCCTGTTCCAGCTGTCTTTTCCTATCCTCTACTCTGCATTTCCCTTCCCTACCTTTTCCCTTCCTCCTACTTCCACACATCTCAGTAACAGTTCCCTGTTCCTCATCTTCCCTCTGTTACTCTACCTGGAGTGGCTCGTACCGATTTCTCACAGACACCTGTCCTGAATTCTGATCCTGAATAGAGCTCTTAGCCTGCAATCTCCTTCCTCTTAGAACATTATACCACCTGTCTTCTTCAGTTCCCCTTTTCCTTCCCATTCCTCTTTTACACCTGCTGTAACCTGTACATTGTTTGAGGGAGGCCTACCTTCATTCCTGTCTTCTGCGAGAATCCTAATTATCTCCCTCAAACTCTCCAACTCCTCTTTCATACCCCTCAATGCCTCGCCACATCCACAGTTCCTACACTTGCCCTCTTTATCCATTCTTTACGGACTAAATGAAAAGAAGAGTAAAATAACTTACTTTGTGCAAAAAAATGAAAAAAAAGAAATATTGTCTAAGATAGTCTCAAAGATCACACGAACATTAGGTAATTAATATACTACTACACTATAATACTACTTAGACGTATTCTGTTTTTATCCTACAACACCCTAACAGATAAAAACTTCTGTTAATTACTGAATACCAAAAGGAATACAAAAATTGCACAATTCTATACTGCATTTAAGCCTCTCCTAATTACAACAGCAGAATTTTAGTACGAGAGTTTCTACAGATACCTCTATTATACTACACCAAAATTTTACAATAATTTTACACAATTTTACAATAATAAAATAAGCACGCTAATGTCTAGTAAGATAGTACTCGTATACAACTGTACAGTACTCTACAATAATTTCAAACTACCTTCAGATGTATCCTAATTACAATACCGGTACCGTATGTCACTACTATGCACAAACAGAAATTGATTTTGCAAGTTTGAAATTTGCACGAACTACTGTACTCAAGGATTATCAACAAAGCTAAATGCATAGACGGATTATTATTAGTACTATGCTCTAATAGATACACATACAAAGATACACACGGATATAGCAGGTAAGATACTGTACTACCTAAATGTACCGTATCTGCACTTCAATTCTAAACTGAAATCGGGTTATGTAAAGTTTACTGCTGGTGGATTACTATTATTTTCCCTACTATGCGAGACGGAAAAAATAAGTGTCCTTAAATGCCGAAAAATAAGAGGCTGTCTACAATAATTTCTGTTAAAACTACGTCGTGGGCTTGAACTGCAATATTATTGCGATAGACCCTATAGGAATTTAATTATTAACTTTTAATAGACGTATGAACGAAGGTGCAAAGTATGCCGGGACCTTAGGCTACAAATTATCGGAATAAGGTAATCAGCTGATTTTGTATTTGTTTACACAACTACCATGTGCATGTAGCCAGTACTCTTTGATCTCGTCGGAATGTACGGTATCAACAAACGTCAACAATCCAAAAACTGTTCAGTACCGTAATTGTTCAGTCAAATTACCGTGTAATTTCTTTAACTTCTTTCTAAATCGAAGTTTAGAGGCGTATCGTGTTTTTTAATTCGACAAATTATTACCTTCGCGATAGTTTGAACGGATATCTGTACGAAATACCGGAAATGTTGCTGCGGAAGTTACGGTCCCATTCCTTACGATAATCTGCCTTTGTAAGTATTATACCAACGAACCTACAGATGTTTACAAATAATTTTAATGTTAATATTATTACGTAAAGTGTTTCCTAAACCTAAATTCGAAACAAGGTACAAAATGGGGCAAATATTCATTTATAGGAAGGGGAGGTAGGGATTGGAATAACTTACCAAGGGAGACGTTCAATAAATTTCCAATTTCTTGCAATCATTTGGGAAAAGGCTAGGAAAACAACAGATAGGAAATCCGCCACCTGTGCGACTGCCCTAAATGCAGATCAGTATTGATTGATTGATTGATTGATTGATTGATTGATTGATTGATTGATTGATTGATTGATTGATTGATTGATAGCCTACTTAACCTAGAAAACATAATTTACTGAAGACCAACTGAATTACTTGTTATAAATTTTAAATAAATATCACTACTCCCAATTTCTACCAACAACAACTAAACACCACTATATAAATAGCACTGAATGAATCAAAAACACACATAATTAAGCTATTTCAATTGGTATTAACTACTTGAGCATACAATGATGAGGCACATAAAAGCTTAACATGTTGGAGGTGTCGGAAGGTGCAGTTTCCATGTGACCCTTTTCACTGTATTCACGCATTAAATCCGCATACTTCCTTTTCAAGTCTGGAAGTCTATGAAATGTATTTTCAATCTGTTTGAGCCTTTAAACAGCATTATGCTTAGACTCAGTACAGGTGGTACTTCAGCACGAATAGGAAGATTGACAACAAATCTGCCAGAATCATCTCTTTGAACACTTCGCAAGCACTTTCTTCAGGAGAAAGAATTGGTTGATGAAGTTCTTCAAGCTCTCAGAACTTTTAGAGTTTAGTGTCAATAGAATCAAGGTTTACTACACTGGCACGACGAGCCCCAATGGATGACTGTGGGAAAGTGCCTGACAGCACCCAACCAAATTTGGTATCTGACAGCCTTTCTTATGCAAAAATGTTAGAAGACACAATTTCACAATGGACATCAGCTCCTGATAGTAGAGGGCTCATAAAATATCCTATCACTGAAAATAATATCATGAGGAATAACCCAATTGGAACAATCGATTTTCTGCACAGCAAGGCCACAACTGCACAGTTCAACTTCAGTGTGTAATCTGAGACATTACAGCACAAAACAAGGTTACATGTTGATCTAACAGGTGAGATATTCGCATTGCCTATACCAACAATAGGTTGATGACAAGCCCTTGTACGGATCCCAAGCTTCTTGACAAGATCAGAAGTCATAAAAGATGCCTGACTCGCAGAGTCTAACAAAACTTTAACTAGTACAATCTCTCCCGAACTATATTTTACTCCTACACACACTGTGCTTAGCAAAACATAAGGACCTAGTCCTGAAACACCCTTCATAGTGGTGGGTAAAACAATTGCAGAACTTGTAGCATTAATTTTATTATTGTTATTAGGGACTTGTTTGTTCCTTGTGAACCAATACGTTGTGGGGCCCATTAACTGGGACACTTGTTTTGCTTACACTGTTTAGAAACATGAGAAGCAGAAAAACACAGATAACAAAGTTTATTATTCTTCACAAACTTCCGACGATGATTAATGTTTGTTTGTTTGTTTGTTTGTTTGTTTGTTTGTTTGTTTGTTTGTTTGTTTGAACTTTTACAATCAGAAATCAAGATTGTAAAACCTACAACTCAAATTGGTGCTGTTGTTGGTAATGTGAAGTGTATTTAGATTGAATTTTAACCCTCGTTTTTGTTCGCTAACAAGTTTCTTGGATTCTGTTAGCGCTTATGTTTGACATTTTCTTTCCAAGAAATGAATTAAGTTATTTAGTGCGGGAATATCAGTGGAGACAATTTTGTTTTTCCATTCACTTCTATGGTTGGATTTGATTTTACTTAGAATCAATTATTGTAGCAAAATTTCATGAAGTGGAACTTGACCTTCCAAATTTTCAATAGCATTAAGGTTAGATTTTACTTGGTTTATCAATTTGCGATATTCAAAATGAGCTCATGTTCTACAATTATGAAGATTGAGCAAATGTTTTACATGCTGTGAGACAACGAAGCATTTATTATTGTACCTTTCATCAATTAAATTCCAAGCAAGAGTGAATTTCTCAGCATATATGGCTAGGTTATACTCGTATAATAAATCCCTAGGATCGCCTTGAAGACGACAACAGGTAGTGTAGTCTTTGCACATTGTTAATGCGGGTATTTTTAATAACTAAGCTTTGAAAGTTGTTCCTGAAACTCAAGTATTTTGTCAAATCTCCTTTAAGAACAGTCAGTTCAATGGGAGGGAATTTCAAACTGGAGCTGGATCAAGTAGAGTTATCAGAAACAATGGATGCGTTACTAGGGGTACTAGGTTTTTCAAATGAAGAAAGCAATTCTTCAATCCTACCAACTATTGCATCATACCTGTTTTCAAATTCATTATGCTCTCTGAAGGGAGTTTACTAGATTTCGAGTCTAATTCACATTCTAAATACTCCCTAACTATACTGGAATCCTTCCAAATTTCTGGAAGCCTATTCTCTTTAGAAATCAGTTTGTAATGGTTGATGTTATCTTGCTTCAAGTATTTTGAAGGTGAGTTAATGACCTATTAAGTAGGCCACGTATTTTAATAGCCTTTGCTTCGGATTCAAACACCATGATGAATATTTCGGGTAATCAGTTATTGACAAGATAATAATAGAAGTCAATCCTGCTACTATGGTGATTATGCGCACAATAAGCTCTGTACCTAGTGCACTGCATTGTTACAATGAGTGACAGTCTTTGAATGGAACCACCAATGTAGTTATATGCATACAATCATGATATAGAGTATAATAAGTCACGTACATCCTAAAATATGCAAAATACACATAGCGACCCGACATATTATCAGTCCATAACTTTATAGTGCCCATGAGAAATCAAGACAAATCTGTTATTTCTATACACGGAAAGTGCTAGCAGTAGGGTTAGGATATCAGGCAGGATGTCCACCCTAGTCAAGATAAGAACAATAAAGACTAATGGAACAGCCTTACAGTACATAGCGGTGCTGTATCTTTAATCATCACTACCACTGGAACCACTCCTTGACTGTAACTGATCCTTGACTGGAGCCACATGGCCAAGGTGACCGGAAAGCCCAAACGATGGCATCTGCAATGGAATGTTCGCTGGAGTCCAAATTCCAAGCAGGATTTAACATCTCAATCATCAGTGTATCAGATACAAACTGGCGTAAACAGCTCACAAGAACGGATGCGTCAGCACATGGTAACACTCCACAGATGGTTAACATGCGATATTAAAACAGTTCCAAAGCAATGTAGACATGTTGAAATCTCAATGTAATGAATTCAAACATTCGTACTCATTAGTCTTAAGCACGACATTATGGTCCTTCAGAACCAATGCTTTTTCTGCCAAGTTCGTTGCTATGTTCAAATGGCGGTTGCAGGCAGCAATACATGATTAAAATAATTTTATATTGTCTAGCGCAATGTTCAAAGCTGTACACCGGTTAACTTCAAAGTTCACAATGATTCTCATCGCAGCCAGGAATGATCAAAATTTTATGTTGCGAACTGCAAATTACATGTCGGACGCAAATAACAAAGTTGATTTCCATAGGCGCACAAATACAATTTTGAAATAAGTCAGATAGAGGACCAGACTGCCCTAAACGAGCAGACACAATGCATCACTCAGAAGATGATTCAAATATTTATTACACATGAATAAACACTGAACATTTACACATATGTACAAGAAGATGTAGAGGTACACCAAAATGTATGTACGGCTGCCGGTCGCCATGTTCAGTCTCACAATATTAATTGACGCAGCAACACATTGCCAACTGTGACGAATGAAATGCGGCAGGCGAGTTGCCAACACAAAAGCCGCAACAAAAGGGGAGCATTTTTTTTCGTTTTCTGACCAACTGACAGCAGAACTTGCAATCGATTTCCTTTTGTACTTGCAGCATAACTGAACCTCTGATAAATGTCATTGTTGCCAGTTCTATTGTTACATATCTAAGAAATGGAAATATACGAACAGAAACATTAACAGAAAGGTTACCCGCAGCTATAAAAATGAAATACAATTTTGTGGGAAAACGCAATTACTCTACCTCTTGGGAGATTGATGAACTTGCTTAGGATTCATCTGATGTTTTCTGGAAATGAACATTTGGCCTCCGGAGCCTATATCCTTTCATAAGGAGCCATTCGCAATCCGAGTTCTCTTGTGTTAACTTAAAAATAACCCAGGTTTCATAAAGCTATTCATACTGAATATCCTGCTCTGCAATCCAACAAGTCATTGCTTTCAGGTATGCTTCTCAGCTTACTAACGAAATGCTCTACTGGGTCGCTGTTAAATGATTCTGGAATGTGGATATATATTGTCCTTGAGATATTGAAGAGCAGTAATGATCTCTGATGGAAGTATATCCTTGGCCCATTTCACATTCGTTTTTTTGAAATCTGAATGTGCCACATGCTTTCTAGTTAAGAAAGGAACTGGTTTAATCACTTATTTATGCTATATGACATATACATTTTTGTTATGTCTCCCAGTAATTTCTTCTGTCTCAGCGTTCTTTTTTCTGAAAAATTCATGGCCTGACGTTATTAAGAATGTGACAGTTGTCGAAGGCTAGGAGTAGAGATTGGTTTTGATTTGTAGGATGAGGAATCTGATACTTCGGTACTTCTCCATTTGATAGTCATTTCATCATATTCACATTTGTCTTGAGGTTATCTGTAACCAATCTTAGAATTAAACAACCAATAATTTAAACCAGTTTAATGACTGACATTGCTAGATTGTGCAATTCAACCAGACAGCCTCTTTGTAAAGAAATATTTGATGGGTAATTTATAAGAGGTTGATTTACCACATGTAAGAAAGCATCAGTATTGAGGGAGCACACTTTTTCGGCCTCATTCATTCCTTCAATTTCTAGGAGAAGTCTCTTGGGCAAGACCTGTCACCCCTGCTGGTAACGACTCAATGTGCTCTGTAAAGGCGATTTGGATAAATTATTTTGTGCAGATAAAGATCCATTTATTGCACTGTTCTATGCAGTTCCCTGACCAGTGGTGTGACAGCTTATTATAATTTAAAATTTGGTCCAGTATGAGTGAGATCTTCGAGTCTTCAGGATCACGATCATCGGCATCTGTTTTTGTTTTCAAATTAGTATGAAAGTGATCGTTGAACTCATCTAACTTCGCTTTGTTACTTTCCAAATCAGTTTCCAGTTTCTTTGTTTTCCTGTTGTGCCACAATTTTAGTCTCAGATGTTCCTTTCTTTGTCGGCTTCAAAACACAGCCGTTTTATCCTTAGTTGTGCCTCACATGGGAATTCGAGAAATGAAATGCCCTTTCTTTTCCCGTTCTGGCTTTTGCAATATGGCACTTAGCAGTGAACTATTGTGTAAATATTATGCCGACACCGTTACCTTCCAATGAAACAGTTACACTTGAATTAGATGATTGCCATCTTTCATTTTATAAGTAGGCCAGACATTGTATAAACTGAAAACATGATGTTCATAAAGTGGCCTGATTATTTTTCTGTGTCTTAATTCAATTAGAGAAAAATTCATGTGAATTAATCACGAAATGAAGCAAGGATGGAGTAAATTTACATATGTATAGGCTACTACACATAGCGGCACATTTTACTATTTCTGGAATTATGCTTAATTCTCATACATACCACTCTGAAGACAACTAGCACTGCAGAATCTCACACAAAACAGCATGCAATATGTACTATAATAGTACAAAACTCCAGCTAATTACAATGTAATACCACGGTCTCAGCATTAAGCAACAGGTTCCCTGGATCCTACGCACGCAGTGAGATCACTTCCTACTATTGCTCCTGCCGGAAATACGGTAACCATCACGTGTTCACTTGAAAGCATCAGAATTGTGGAGAGTGGAGAACATAGCATAGCAGAAGGCGATGGGTGAACCCATTTATCGAGATACTGGAAAATATCAACTCTCCCAGTTGTTTGAATGATCGAAGTGCTTTTTTCCAATGTGCCAGTTCGCGAAGCTCTTTGTCTTGTCATGATATATCCACTGTCGTATCTTCACTGGTCTCTCGTGTAGGGACTGGACACAATGGCAGCTTCTTCGAAGTCGTTCGCTGAGATCGTGATGTCATCTGCAAAGGTCAGATGCCTGATATCTCTCTTTGTTGTCCTGGCTCCAATGGTGACCTGTTTGATTATTAGATTTCTGATAGCATTTTCCTCGTTTTGTGAGCACTAGGGAGAACAAAATCGGAGATAGGCTAACTCCTTGTCATATCGCGGTATTGGTCTTAGAACTCCTTGAACGTTCTCTTCTGAAATTCACCTTCGGTGCATGTTGAATCGGGGTGTGCGTATGATAGGTGCCATATGGCTCGTTCTGTAAATGGGTCTTACTTATTTGTTTTTCCCGTAAATTGTTGGTAACAGAAGTACCTTTTCCATGGTTTCAATTTTTCACACTTTGCAATTGCTGGGGCTGTGGCCATTCCTTCCTACTCTTACCGCTTTCCTAAACATCGTCCTCATAAGACCAATCTGTGTCAGAATGAGGTAAACATATTGTCAAGTAAGATAGAAAGTTATCAGTAGCCATTGTCATACCTCAGGAAGAGCTGGAAAGTTGTGTAAATATGTATCAGCACTTCTCTTCACCTAACAACAATGTTAACTGTTACCGTTGCTCACAAGGGAATAAGCAGACAAACAATATTCGAAGTATAAATTAAACTAACAACATTCGAGACATTTGGTTTATTTCTTCTCTAATCGACTGTTGTTTCATCACAACAATCTGATAATACTTGGAAGAGCAAGCTGGCTCGATAAACCCCTACAACTTTGAAATAATACAGGAGCTCATCATCTCGAGAAAGGGAAATAAGGGCAAGAAAGCTCTGGCACCCGTATAACATGAGCCAATTTGCTACTACGAGGTACAGTTATTAAGGGATTTAGCTTCCATTTAGACGAACGTGACCATTATAAGGTAGAGTTGATTATTTCTCAATTGAAATTGAGGCTAGCCTTAAAATTTGAGAGAGAGACTACGTCTCCATTATTACACTTAAAAGAGTGGGTCACAAACCATTTTACAATTCTTTTACGAGATCAGCCCTCTAATGGGCTTATGATACAGTCTCTCAAAATGCATTACTGATGACAGATTCACCTATTAGGTCGAAGAACACAGATCTAGCTTACTTACTAAGGTTACCCTTCAAGAAATGTGCAGAGGACAAATGTCTATACTACTTGACCACAGCGCAACAAATCTATAAAAGGAAATCCTTACAATAGGCCGATAACTAAATACAAAGGAGGCAAACATCAAGCACTCCAAAATAAAAATATTCAATCCCTAGTCAGGCTGATGGCCCGATTAAGAAGAGGCTAATTCCATACTACAATGTGACTACGTTGGAGAAACATTTAAAAGACCAATTTCATGTTATTACCCCTGTTTAACTTACTATTAGTATTTAAAATTCTTGTATTTATTATCCACACGAATTCAACACATAATATATTTATTGTCCTAAAGGGACATTACAATATAAACGTTAATTGGTACATGTTTCGCTCGCTGTATCGAGCATCTTCAACCATCTTGTATACGATTGTCTCAAGGTTAAGTCATTCATTAAGTCATATTTACACACCCCAAATACAATAAAAATGATTCTCTTCATCCGAAATCCCATAAACAAGCTTCCTTTTTCAGCCTAATATATAGAGCTTTCAAAATAACTTTACCACTAGTTAACTTAAAGAAAGAACTTAGATTTATAAAAGAACTAGCATTAAATAATGGTTACAAAATAGGGACAATCAATCGAATCATTAACAAAGTAAAATTTAAACTGGCCACAAATCTTACTCCAGGGAAGGCTAAAAAGTAAAAGTATGCTACTTTCACCTACACTAATCCTGCGATTCACCATATTACAAACTCCTTGAAAAAAACAGATATACAAATAGCATTCAAGACAAATAACACTAATAGAAATAATTTTTTTACCATAATACAGTTAATGTAAATAAAGATTTTGCACAATAGATAAAGGCCTCATGGTAATAAAAAGAATTGGGAAAGAAAGTTAATGACTGAATAATAAAACATTTATGTTTATTTTGATCAGCATTTCAATAAGGAAGGAAACCTAAATGATTCAATAAAAATAAAAAGTCCATTAATAGAACAATTGACAAAATTACTACAAGCTTTTAAATCAAATAACAGTACAATTTAAACAATTTTCAACCGTAAACTTTCTAATACGTCAACAAATACTACCACCACAATTCCTTCCCAACGCCCCCTACTTGCCCTCCTTACATCATGCCAATGCCCAACACTCCACCCATAGCCCCTTCTTCCCCTCCACAAGCTAAGCTAGAAGCCAACACCCGGACTACAATTCCCTCCCCTACGCCCCCTATTTGCCCTCCCCACGTTACGCCAATGATCAATGCTCCGCCCATAGCACTTTCTACTTCTCCACCTACTCGCCCTGCACCACACCCGCCTCATTCACATAACAATAGAAGTAGAAACACGACGACAAATAGTCTTAGTACTGCAACAAGCACAACTAAACAAAAAAGCTTGAAACAAAGGTGAAAGTGATATTCCAATTTCAACGTACTCATAATAACACTTACAAACTAATACAATCATAATAATCTTTTGTTAGAGACACATTCATCCTTAACGTTGCAGTACACGACACATCACATCTATGTAATAATTTTGACATCCCTTTAAAACAAGCTTAATAACAAACTGACCAGTAAATACATGCTGAATCAAATCAGTTGAAGATTGTGATGACTACAAGCATGTTCCATACAACAGAGTATAAACATCCAATGAACCATCCCTTAATAATGGTGTAGATCTCAACTAACGAATACACAACGGAAAAATACCGCAAGTTTAACCTTTTAACTTTTACTATTTTCGTATGAACATTGAAACTTTGGTAAATACACTAACAGTGTTGGGAAAAATCAAGAATCAAACGAGAAGTAGCCAAATCTTCCAATTTATTTGGCTTATTTACTATGACTTGGACATCAATACTATGTTATTAACGTCTAGTCCATTCATGAGACAATTTAATTGCCAATTATTCTTGTTTACTCTTCAAGTGTGATGACATTTTATTGTGTGAAACATTTTAATGTGCAAATTTATTGTAAATATGACTTAATGAATGACTTAACCTTGAGACAATCATATAAAAGATGGCTGAAGATGCTCGAAACAGCGAGCGAATCATGAACCAATTAACGTTTGTGTAGTAATGTCCCTTTAGGACAATAAATATTTTATGTATTGAATTGGTGTTGATAATAAATAGAAGAATTGTAAATACGAAGCATTTAAATCCGAAAAATGTATGTTCACCTAGAGAGTAACAAAAATGTAGTCACTCAGTTCAATTTGAATTGGAGAATTACGAGAGTAACCACTCATGCTCCCTAACATTCAACCAATTTCCCATAAGGGAAATGATTATTTAAATCTGGAGAGCAGCCTACGTTACAATGAGAAAAGTAAGCCTAGTGGTTACATTCAAATAAAAACTGAGAAAATATTCCCTACACTTCACACGCAGTTACGTGCAATTAGATAAGTTTATTGCACCGTACTTTATTAGTTCGGACTTCCTTCAGACCCAAACCCCCATCTCCATTGATCCCCGAGCGGAACCCTTCCTCTCCTCCGTCACGGCGCGCACACAATCACAACAGCAATGTAAGATACTGAGGGTAAAATGCCTCAGCTGATGAAGAGAGGGCCCGAAAGATCTGGATGTTTGCAATACAAGGATCGGACTGGACAGCTTCCATTAACCAAGGGTGACCCAGATTGGTCAAAAGTATTGCCTTACTTAAGATAGGTTGATAGAATTAGAGGAGAGTCCCACTCCCATTTGACAGGCGAGGGACTCCTTGGAAACAACTTGGCAAACGAAATGGAATTCGATGGGAGCTATCACTATTAACGGGGCTTATGGAAGAAAGAAAGTAGAACTGGCTTAGTAAGCAAAGAGGATGCATCTGGATGTGCTAGGAGTAAGTGATATTCGGGTAAGGGGAGATAACGAGGAAGAGATAGGAGATTATAAAGTGTACTTGGCGGGTGTTAGAAAGCGAAGGGCAGAGTCTGGGGTAGGGCTGTTTATCAGGAATACCATTGCACGCAACATAGTTTCTGTTAGGCACTTAAAAGAGCGAATGGTGTGGGTAGATTTGTCATTTGGAGGAATTAGGACTAGAATTGTTTCCGTGTATTCATCATGTGAGGGTACAGATGAGGATGAAGATGACAAGATTTATGAAGCATTGAGTGACATCATGGTCAGGGACAACAGCAAGGATAGAATAGTGCTAATGGGCGATTTCAATGCGAGAGTTGGGAATAGAACTGAAGGATACGAAAGGGTGCTTGGTAAATGTGGGGAAGATACGGAAGCTAATGGGAATGGGAAGCGTTTCCTGGAATTCTGTGCTAGTATGGGTTTAGCAGTTACGAATACATTCTTCAAGCATAAGGCTATTCACCACTACACATGGGAGGCTAGGGGTACCATATAAATAATAGACTATATCTTAACAGAGTTCGAATTCAGGAAATCTGTTAGGAATGTACGAGTTTTCCGGGGACTTTTCGATGATACAGACCACTATCTGATCTGTGGTGAACTAAGTATCTCTAGGCCTAGGGTAGAGAAAATGAAATCTGTCTGCAAACGAATAAGGGTAGGAAATCTCCAGGACGAGGAAATTAGACAGATGTACATGGATATGATTAGTGAGAAGTTTCGAACAGTAGACAATAAGCAGGTTCAGGATATAGAAAGCGAATGGGTGGCATACGGGGATGCTGTAGTAGAAACAGTTAGGGAATGCCTAGGAACAACTGTGTGTAAAAATGGGAAAAGGCGAACATCTTGGTGGAATGATGAAGTGAGAGTAGCTAGTAAACGTAAAAAGAAGGCTTATCAGGTATGGCTCCAAACAAGGGCCGAGGCAGACAGGGATTTGTATGTAGATGAAAGAAACAGAGCAAAACAAATAGTTGTTGAATCCAAAAAGAAGTCACGGGAAGATTTTGGTAACAACCTGGGAAGGCTAGGTCAAGCAGCACGAAAACCTATCTGGACAGTAATAAAGAATATTAGGAAGGAAGGGGAAAAGGAAATGAACAGTGTTTTGAGTGATTCAAGTGAACTCATAATTGATCCCAGGGAATCGCTGGTGAGGTGGAGGGAATATTTTGAACATCTTCTCAATGTAAAAGGAAATCATCCTGGTGGTGTCGTGAACAGCCAAGCTCATGGGGAGGAGGCAGATGATGTTGGTAAAATTATGCTTGTGGAAGTGGCAAGGATGGTAAATAAACTCCATTATCAAAAGGCAGCAGGAATAGATGAAATTAGACCTGAAATGGTGAAGTATAGTGGGAGAACAGGGATGAAATGGCTTCATAGAGTAGTAAAATTAGCGTGCAGTGTTGGTAAGGTACCTTCAGTTTGGGCAAAAGCAGTAATTGCGCCTAGCTATAAACAAGGGAACAGGAAGGATTGCAACAACTATCGAGGTATCTCATTGATTAGTATACCAGGCAAAGTATTCACTGGCATCTTTGAAGGGAGGGTGCGATCAGTCGTTGAGAAGAAGTTGGATGAAAACCAGTGTGGTTTCAGACCACAGAGAGGCTGTCAATATCAGATCTTCAGTATGCGCCAGGTGATTGAAAAATGCTACGAGAGGAATAGGCAGTTGTGTTTATGTTTTATAGATCTAGAGAAAGCATATGACAGGGTACCGAGGGAAAAGATGTTCGCCATGCTGGGGGACTATGGAATTAAAGGCAGATTATTAAAAGCAATCAAAGACATTTATGTTGACAATTGGGCTTTGTGAGAATTGATGGTGGAATGAGTTCTTGGTTCAGGGTATTTACAGGGGTTAGATCAGGCTGTAATCTTTCACCTTTGCTGTTCGTAGTTTACTTGGATCATCTGCTGAAAGGTATAAAATAGCAGGGAGGGATTCAGTTAGGTGGAAATGTAGTAAGCAGTCTGGCCTATGCTGACGACTTGATCTTATTGGCAGATTGTGCCGAAAGCCTGCAGTCTAATATCTTGGATCTTGTAAATAGTTGCAATGAGTATGGTATGAAAATTAGCCTCTAGAAGACTAAATTGATGTCAGTAGGTAGGAAATTCAACAGAATTGAATGTCAGATTGGAGATACAAAGCTACAACAGGTCGATAATTTCAAGTATTTCGGTTGTGTGTTCTCCCAGGATGGTTATATAGTAAGCGAGACTGAATCAAAGTGTCATAAAGCTAATGCAGTGAGCTCGCAGTTGCATCAACAGTATTCTGTAAGCAGGAAGTGAGCTCCCAGACGAAACTATCTTTACATCGGTCTGTTTTTAGACCAACTTTGCTTTACGGGAGCGAAAGCTGGGTGGACTCAGGATATCTTATTCATAAGTTAGAAGTAACAGACATGAAAGTAGCAAGAATGATTGCTGGAACAAATAGGTGGGAACAATGGCAGGAGGGTACTCGGAATGAGGAGATAAAGGCTAATTTAGGAATGAACTCGGTGGATGAAGCTGTATGCATAAACCGGCTTTGGTGGTGGGGTCATGTGAGGCGAATGGAGGAGGATAGGTTACCTAGGAGAATAATGGAATCTGCTATGGAGGATAAGAGAAGTAGAGGTAGACAATACGGCGATGGTTAGACTCGGTTTCTAACGATCTAAAGATAAGAGGTATATAACTAAATTAGGCCACAATACTAGTTTCAAATCGAGGATTGTGCTGACGTTTAGTAAATTCACACAGGCTTCCAGACTGAACGCTGAAAGGCATAACAGTCTATGGTGATAATGTATGTATGTATGTATGTAATGTTTGTATTATTGAAGTGCGCTTGTTTTTCAGTATTTTTCGGATTTCATTGTCAGTTTTTCCGTTAAGTTTCTTGAGGAAACCTCTCACTCACTGTGGAGACATACCACAGATTTATACAATGTCTAAAAGTATGCTTGCACGACAAGCTCATTTTAATGGTCCTTTGGCTACCGACTTGTTACATTATCTGCTTGTGGCAAAGTTACCTTGTAATATGACGTGACACCTTTCAGTGCCTCTATTCAGTTTGCTTCTGCTATCTATATTTGTTTTGTTCTTGTACTCAAAACGTATATTATGTTATATGTTTTCTAGTGTGGAGACAGTTGGAGTATTGACCAGAGGTCCAGTCGGTACGTTTGATAGCAGATGCAAGATATTGAAAACAGCAAGTCAGCTGGTTTGCAGTGTGCCACCTAATAATGTATACAACCACCAGCGTTTGTCTCATTCTCGGGGAACGCCGAGGGATCGTAAGGAATATAATACCGCGCTTTCTCTTAAGTTATCCAATGAGGGACAAATATCTCCTAAATATTCGCGTACTCACTGTGGGGAACGCCAATACTCGTGTGACATATGTGCGAAACAATTTGGTAGGAAAAGCAATCTAAGTAGACACATGCTAACTCACGGAGATGCAGATGATCGCCCACATTGTTGTAACGTATGTGGAAGAAAGTTTTGTCGTAAGCATGATCTTCGTAAACATACGATCATTCACACCGGGGAATACCCGCAATATTGCAACGAATGTGGTAAATATTTTCGTGAAAAGTGTGGTCTTAATGGACATATGCTTACTAACACCAACGTACGCCCGTATCGTTGTACGATATGCGGGAAAACATTTGGTAGGCAAAGCAACCTTACGAGACACATGCTTACTCACGCAAAGGATCGCCTGCATTTGTGTAAGGCATGTGATAAAAGCTTTAATGATAGGTATGATCTTCGTGCGCACATGAATTTTCACAGTGCAGTTAGCCCGCACTCTGGTAATTAATGTGGTTGAACATCTCGAGAAAAGTGTGCTCTTTATGAACATATTGTACCCGCTCAAAGCCTGAATCCCAACCAGTATGTATCTCAGGGAGTCTTACGGTCGGAATCTATCGCAACTAATTAACAATAAATTTTAATATATAGATATAAGATCTCAAACTAAATGTATGGGCGCCATCCAATCAGTACTACAGGGTTGAACGGGACACACTCATCATTAATTTTAAGACTGTTATAAAAAGACATAAAAACACTGTATTAAATCAGATCTAAGGGACAAATATGAAGGCTCCGTCCTAGGAATAGGGACGGATATTTAAACGGTCACCAAGTGTTTACTATTCTATAAGAACAAGAACCTGGAACTGTTTCCTTGCAAATGCTAAAGGAGCATTTTATTTACATACATACATTATTATTATAGACTGTTATGCTTTTCAGCGTTCAGTCTGCAAGCCTCTGTGAATTTACTAAACATCGCCACAATCCTCGATTTGCAACTAGTGCTGTGGCCTCCTTTAGTTCTATACCTCTTATCTCTAAATCGTTAGAAACCGAGTCTAACCATCGTCGTCTTGGTCTACCTCTACTTCTCTTACCTCCATAACAGACTCCATTATTCTCCTAGGTAATCTATCCTCCTCCATTTGCCTCAAATGGCCTCACCACCGAAGCCAGTTTATGCGTACAGCTTCATCCATCGAGTTCATTCCTAAATTTGCCTTTATCTCCTCATTCTGAGTACCCTCCTGCCATTGTTCCCACCTGTTTGTACCAGCAATCATTCTTGCTACTTTCATGTCTGTTACTTCTAACTTATGAATAAGATATCCTGAGTCCACCCAGCTTTCGCTCCCGTAAAGCAAAGTTGGTCTGAAAACAGACCGATGTAAAGATAGTTTCGTCCGGGAGCTGACTTCCTTCTTACAGAATACTGTCGATCGCAACTGCGAGCTCACTGCATTTGCTTTACGACACCTTGATTCAATCTCACTTACTATATTACCATCCTGGGAGAACACACAACCTAAATACTTGAAATTATCAACCTGTTCTAGCTTTGTATCATCAATCTGACATTCAATTCTGTTGAATTTCTTGCCTACTGACATCAATTTAATCTTCGAGGGGCTAATTTTCATACCATACTCAATGCACCTATTTTCAAGTTCCAAGATATTAGACTAGGCTTTCGGCACAATCTGCCAAGAAGACCAAGTCGTCAGCATAGGCCAGACTGCTTACTACATTTCCACGTAACTGAATCCCTCCCTGCTATTTTATACCTTTCAGCAGATGATCCATGTAAACTACGAACAACAAAGGTGAAAGATTACAGCCTTGTCTAACCCCTGTAAGTACCCTGAAACAAGAACCCATTCTCTCATCAATTCTCACTGAAGCCCAATTGTCAACATAAATGCCTTTGGAATTAAAGGCAGATTATTAAAATCAATAATAGTCCCCCAGTATATTGAACAACTTTACCCTCGGTACCCTGTCATAGGCTTTCTCTAGATCTACGAAACATAAACACAACTGCCTTTTCCTTTCGTAGCATTTTTCAGTTACCTGACCCATACTAAATATCTGTTCCTGACAGCCTCTCTGTGGTCTGAAACCACACTGGTTTTCATCCAACTTCCTCTCAACGATTGACTGCTCCCTCCCTTCCAAGACGCCAGTGAATACTTTGCCTCTTATACTAATCAGTGAGATACCTCAATAGTTGTTGCAATCCTTCCTGTTCCCTTGCTTATAGATAGGTACAATTAC
Organism: Anabrus simplex; assembly: GCF_040414725.1. Classification (NCBI taxonomy): domain Eukaryota; kingdom Metazoa; phylum Arthropoda; class Insecta; order Orthoptera; family Tettigoniidae; genus Anabrus; species Anabrus simplex. The sequence continues at coordinate 455,343,242 of NC_090269.1, forward strand.
TGCTTTTGTCCAATCTGAAGGTACCTTACCAACACTCCATTTAAGTAAACAAAGTATTTTTTTACACACGACCAAAATCTGTTGATCCTTAATTTGCCGGGATTGGCAAATTATTCCTGAAATTTTTACACAATATTTGACACTTTTGACCACCCATCCATTTGGGTGGTGGAACCGTTGATACCTGAATGTATCAGATTTTACCCTCGTTAACACTATGACCATTTATGGTCATGGACCAATTACCTTTTGGCCAAGTGGGCGCGATCACACGACCCATGTCATCGCCTCCACTTATTTTGAAATGAGACCAACCCGGGAATCTACAAACTTTCCCCGGCTTCTTAACCAATATATGCTAATCGTTAACTGAAGGACACAACAAATGGACTCTAACCTAATGGTCCAGATGTAGGGATTTGCCTTCATATTACATATATTAATTAACTTAACTTATTATTTACAACAACGGGACATTATTTCGTGATTTCGCCAGCTGACTTCCCTAGTATCAATCATCATCACCATCCGAAATAAAAAATTATAAAAAATTATTTTTATTATTATCAACATTATTATTAAATGTGGAAATCGTGATTATCGTAACCCGTAATCATCCTCGCTCTAATACTTCAACTTCTCCCTCTTATTATTCTCGTCTGAAATAAAAAAGTTGCTTCTTTTTTGATACTTCAAATATTATTATTATTAAAGTAGTTTGAAAATTTCAATATTTTCAATTCAATTCCCACCATCATTATTGTGTTCATAAATAAAAATTTAAAAAATTCTTCTTCTGATTCTTCAAATATTATTTTATGGTAAATTAATTTCACGTGTTACACCACCTTTAGAGATATTTATGGTTAATGCATAAGCTTTTACAATTTCGGTCTACTTTGGCACTAAGCAATTGATTTATGATTTTCTTGGAATATTATTATTGTTATTATTATTATTATTCTTGTTTCGACAATTTATATTTTTATTTCCCATCTTTAGAACTTAGTCACATACGTTAACTCCCAAATATGAACCACCCAGATCCGATTTCACATCGGTCGGGACATAACGGTATTTGAACCCGCAACCTTATTCTCGTACTGTCGTTAATTCATGGAGACCGTGTCCTAAGACAAATCTCAAATCCCATAACACCTCGCAGTTGGGCAACTACATCCAATCTCTGCAAGTGCTAAATTATTCTTTCCATTTTCGTTTTGACGTCCATTTTTGTGGAACTCTTCAAACATTTAATTAATTAACCCTCGGTGCGTGGACTCTATTCTGCCACTCATAACACCGGTCTCGGCATACAGCCTCAATGTCGGCCTTAAGATCCATCTATTTCTTCATCAACATCAGTACAGTTCACTATCATCTCGTGCCGGATTACCGTCCCGCACGACTTTCGATCTCAAAATTGGCTCAAACCACTCCGGGCTTTCAACATATCGTGACCACCCTATACATGTGCCTCTATCACTTCTAAACAAATATTTTTGATTATTATGGAGTCCAGAAAAACGTTAAATCAACAATTAAGCTTAGAATCAAATTTACTGCCCGAATCAAAATATTCATCCCACATGTCATCTCCACATTGAAATTACTTTAACTTGCAATCATACCATCAAATTAGACCAGTGTCTTTATTCACAAATCATTACGATAAGCACGCATTTACATATTAACCCTATTCATTTATCACTCCGATACTTCTACTGATTATTATGTTTCTGTTCACTGGCGAACTTCGCTGCACGAATAATCATCGATATTTACAGACACTTCAATGGACCTCATTCCGTCCTATAAGAACAAAAATCACTCGGCAACCATCTACCTCTGGATACTCTTACAACATGCTTTAATATCTATAAAGTTTCCGAGAACGGAAAACACATTAAGCATTTATGATATGAATATTAATCTTATCCTTACGTGAAACGTGCTCCATATAATTTCAAACAATTCAAGTACTTGAATAAACAAATCAACCCTACTCTACTCTATTAAATAATCAAAATTATGATGACTGCTTGATCTAATTATGTACATATTAATTTGTCCCTTTGTCTATCTTTGAATTTATACGAGCCGCCGGCTCGTTTCACAATCAAGTTACCATAATAAATAAATATTATTTCCTCCCGGTAACGATAGCAATCTACAAATGTATGTCAATGCGTACTCATCTCAGCCCGTATTTTGCTAAACTGGACGAGGAGCATAGCCCCCGTTCCAGCCTAGCCCTGCATTCTTCTGTTTTTCATGGCAGCTTGAAGATGTAATCCAATGCACTTTTCAGATTTACACATATTAATTTTCAAGTTATAAAATTGTAACATTGTAACATAAATTTACACACACTAATATTGAACTGAAACTTTACACGTATGGCCCTTGATCTAGCCCACTTAATGTAAATATACATTCTTCGTTCCTTTCCCGGACACTAGGAACATGGGATACCTCGGGATCCCCTTTTACAACGGCCCGGGCGCGCACTCGAATTCCCGTCGCGTGTTCGCGCAGCTGACCAGGTATCAGTTTACTGGGTGAAATACGTCGAACACCCGTGATCGTTCTCACACCACGTACTCCATAATTTATTTTGTAGAATCTCACACTCCTATCCGTAGGTTTTATTTTAACGAGTTCTGCAAATATTGGAAGTCTTCCTGCTAGTAGACTGTTCAAGACTGTAATATGAACCACTACACGTCACGAATTACTGTGCTACGTAACATTCTAACACTTCGAACACTACTGCACGAGTAAATACACACATGCTCCCTGACGTAGTAACGGCACGGAATCTTCACAAGTAAGTTACAAACCCCTGGCGTGGTAACAGCTCGAACACGTTATCAGAAGTAAGTCCGTCTCCGCGACCCTATATTTATTTTAGACTCCCCTCTCCTCCGAGTTCACGGGAGCTCATCTTACGACGCACAAATCCGATATCCTCATACGACTATTTGAGCCTATGCCAGTGGCTTAAATATGGGAGCCAATGATGTAATTATGTTCTCAAAGGCTCTGTGCCAATTCTCAACTAATATCGTTCGCTGGTAATTGATATAATTGCGAATTTAGCTCTTGTATCCCGGCCTGGGATTTCGCGCTCTTTTGCAGCGTCCTTTACCTGCAGCCATTCAACGGATAGCATCCATGAATTCTCAGAATTACGCCAATCAATCTCCCTCAATTAGTGACTTTTAATAACTTTTATTACTTGGTTAGGATTCTAAAATTCACCTTATTTCGAATCTGTAACTCGCTTCCTTCTATAAATTTAATCTGTAGAGTTAAGGTTGCTAGGGCTTCTTACAATACGAAGTTGGCGTACCTACTATTTGTCTATGAATTTTACGATTGGTCCATGCTAGCGCGGGACGGAGAAGTTTCATACTTTTTTCTTCAAGTGCCAACCTTGCGCTCAGCTTCTGCTAGTAACTTGGAACTCCTTTGAAATCTTTTCTCGGAATTTTGCACACGACTTTATACGCTGTTGCCACCACCACTTTGGCTCGGGGTGATGAATGTGTCCCCTAACTTGTCAACAACTCTCGCCTCTCTCTTTCCCCTTCACCACCATTTCTGAGAATTCTAATTCTGCTGTCCATTGTATTCCTTAATCTTTGTGGAGACAACAGTATGTGGCAGGTTGCACAATACCATCTCGGCCTGGCCTGTACTTACAGTAAGATATTCTTTCTTCTGAAAATGAAATGTATATTCCTCAATAATTAAATAAAATCGACTGACGCCTATCACACCCCCGCCAGAGTGCAATGTGCTGAACCACACTAGTGAACGCTTGCATTGGTGTAATATGTTGTTGTTTGAGTCATCAGTCCATAGACTGGTTTGATGCAGCCCTCCATGCCACCCTACCATGTGCTAACCATTTCATTTCTACGTAAATATGGCATCCTACATCTGCTCTAATCTGCTTGTCATATTCATACCTTGGTCTACCCCTACCGTTCTTACCACCTTCACTTCCTTCTAAACCAACTGAACAAGTCCTGCGTGTCTTAAGATGTGTTCTATCATTCTATCTCTTCTTCTCGTCAAATTTAGCCAAATCGATCTCCTCTCACCAATTCGATTCAGTATCTCTTCGTTCGTGATTCGATCTATCCATCTCACCTTCAGCATTCTTCTGTAACACCACATTTCAAAAGGTTATCACCATGTTTCACTTCCATACAATGCCACCCTCCACACGAAAGTCTTCAAAAACATCTTTCTAATTCCGATATCAATGTTTGAAGTGAGCAAATTTCTTTTCTTAAGAAAGCTCTTCCTTGCTTGTGCTAGTCTGCATTGTATGTCCTCGTTACTTCTGCCATCGTTAGTTATTTTACTACCCAAGTAACAATATTCATCTACTTCCTTTAAGACTTCATTTTCTAATCTAATATTTCCTACATCACCTGCCTTCGTTCGACTGCACTCCATTACTTTTGTTTTCGACTTGTTTATTTTCATCTTGTACTCCTTACCCAAGACTTCATCCATACCATTCAGCAACTTCTCGAGATCTTCTGCAGTCTCAGATAAAATAACAATATCATGGGCAAATCCTCTCCTTGAACTGTGATTCCCTTTCCAAATTTCTCTTTGATTTCCTTTACTGTCTGGTCTATGTAAACATTGAAAAGGAGAGGAGACAAACTGCAGCCTTGCCTCACGCCTTTCTGGATTGGTGCTTCTTTTTCAAAGCCCTCGATTCTTATCACTGCAGACTGATTTTTATACAGATTGTTGATACTTCTTCGTTCTCGGTATCTGGTCCCTATCATCTTCAGAATCATAAATAGCTTGGTCCAATCAACATTATCGAATGCCTTTTCTAGTTCTACGAATGCCATATATGTGGGCTTGTCCTTGATTCGATCCTCTAAGATCAGACGTAAAGTCAGGATTGCTTCACGTGTTCCTACGATTCTTCCGAAGCCAAATTGATCTTCTCCCAACTCAGCTTCAACTTGTTTTCCATTCTTCTGTAAATAATACGTGTTAAAAGTTTGCAGGCATGAGATACTAAACTAATGGTGCGGTAGGTTTCACACCTGTCAGCACCGGCTTTCTTGGGAATAGGTATAACAACATTCTGCCGAAAATCGGATGGGACTTCTCCGGTCTCATACATCTTACACACTAAATGGAATAACCTTGCCATGCTGGTTTCTCCTAAGGTAGTCAGTAATTCAGAGGGAATGTCATCAATTCCAGGTGCCTTGTTCCTATTTAGGTCACTCACAGCTCTGTCAAACTCTGACCTCAAATTTGGGTCTTCCATTTCATCAGCATCAACAACCTCTTCATGTTCCAAAACCAAATTATCTACATCTTTACCTCGATACATCTGTTGGATATGCTCCTGCCATCTTTCTGATTTGTCTTCTTTCCCTAGAAGTGGCTTTCCATCTGAGCTCTTAATATTCATACACCTAGATTTCCTTTCTCCAAAGGTGTAAGATGTATGGTAAATATTATGTGGTAGCAATGATCCTCGTTCATATACGCTCCTTTAAAACGGAGAATACCCTCGTTCTTGTAACGAATGTGGTTAAACTTTCGTCATAATTGTGTTCTTAAGATGATTTACGGGTCATGATAAATGAAATGTTGGAATTTATTGGGGTGAATTGTGATATTAGTGAAGTAAGTTCTGCCGAAGGGGAATACGTAAGTGACCGGAAATTACGTGGAATAAGTACTGCAGGCTCGAATATACAGGGTTTGGGCGTAGCTAATGCGAATGTTCAGCAGTCGTAAAAGAGACAACACGTGTTCGATTCCAGTTCAAGTAGCGATCATGACAGTGACAATTGTGACGATAACACTGATTACAATCCAACCATTGCAAGTTCTTCGCAAACTTATACTGAAAATGGACAAAGAAACTCCCGCTTTGATCCAAATTTCCATCGTGATGTAAAGATAGTGTTTTTAGGGACAACAAAACTGAGCGAAATATTTTAATTACTCTTTTATGACGAGATATGCCAGAACGTAGCTAAACAGGTAAAAGATGCCGAACAGGAAATCGCACATAAAACCCAGTTTAGTAAGACGAAAGGAAGGAATCGAGATCAAGACCGTGTCCGAACAAATAAGGGCGAAATAAACTTCTTATGGCCATACTGTTGCCGCAGGGGATTGTACAGAAACATAAATTAGGACACTATTTCTCGCAATCGCTTGTTCACTATGCCTTTTTTCTATAAGCTGATGACAGAAGAGATTTTTTCTCGCCAGATTGAGTGACCTGGCCGGCCTCCTGACCCCAACTTGGCAGGTTCGATTATGGCTCAGACCGGTGGTATTTGAAGGTGTTCAAATACGTCGGTCTCTTATCAGTTTTGTACTTCCTCTTAAAACAATAATCACCACCACCACCACCTCTCTTATCAGTAGATTTACTGGCATGCAAAGGAACTCCTGCGGGACTAAATTCCGGCACCTCACTGTGTCCGAAATCCGTAAAAGTAGTTAGTGGGACGTGAAGACATTGAACTAGCAACTTGCGCTACAGTCTGAAGGGAATCACAGAAGGAGCTGGGTCACAGAGGGCAACTCCAAAGAAATTATTAAAGCATAACATAAAAAAGGTATGAAAGTAAATTTAAAATTAAATAAGTAATGTGATGTAATTAGAGCAATCATCTTAGTCGCGATTTAAATGAATCCCGACAGTATATAAAATATGTTAAATATTTTACTTTGGTCCCTTTCACTAAAATATTATTCATTATTATTATTATTATTATATTTTCCTCCATGGCTTTTTACATATCTCTGACAATGAGGTGAATAATGCACAACTTCCTCTCAAAATATACGAGATAAATCCTGCATTTGACCACCTGTCAGTAAAATTTTCGGAAGCTTTTACCCCTGACGGCAAACTGTCAATTGATGAGAACCTCTTGCTGTGGAAAGGGTGGCTAGGGTGGAGAGTTTACATAACAAGAAAACGATCGTGTTTCGGAAAGGAATTATATAAATTATGCGAATGACAGACAGGTTATATAACGTGATCTGCTTCCGTGTGTATCATAATGAACAGCTGTAAAAGACCTTACACTGTGAAGACTGTAAATATTACCTGTATTGTAATGTAATATACTCCGTTTTTGTCACTATGAATTGTAGGGAGGCTATATAAACTTGATCCCTCGAAAGCGCTAACCAACATAACAGAAAGTTTCGTGAGTATTATAATTTATTCCCTTGTATATCTTTTAAGTACATGTAAACTTCGTAAATCTACAATTTCCATTTACAGAAACATTTATTTCCAGGCAGAGATTGATAGTAAAATATTCACATGAAAGTTACTGTTTAAACAAAAACCAGAGCTTTGCTGTTAGGAAGAAGCAATCTCGATATGACAGTGTGAAACCACTTAGTACGTTTTTGCACAAAGTATTGAAAAATTAAAATAATCAAATTTTTCAACAATTAAATACGTCATATTCAGGTAAATATTTCTCTTTTGGCCCTTCAATAGTTCATTTTACTTTAAGATTGTTTTAAATGAATTACTTATATATTTTCTTCAATCAGGGAAATCTCTCCCCACCTGAGAGTGAGCTAGTGTGTACCGAGTTCCGCGCTTAAGGGGTTAATAGAGATATGCTCATTCAATTCCCGCTGTGTATGTGGGAAAACGTTTGGTATGAAGATCAGTTTTAGTTGACATATTCTCAATTACATGTGATTACGCCCGCACTAGTGTAATGGAATTGGTAATAGCTTTATTCCCCGGTCTAGAAAGCCAAGAATAACGGCCAAGTGGATTCGTCGTGCTGACCACACGACACCTCACAATCTGCAGGCCTTCGGGCTGAGCAGCGAACGCTTGGTAGGCAAGGCCCTTCAAGGGCTGTAGTGCCATGGGGTTTGGCGGGTTTAATAGCTTTGTTCAAAAAATTAGTTTTCGATAACACCACCACAGTTCATACCGCACACAACCAGGAGTGTTTCATTGTTATATGGCGGAAGGGTTCGTTGAAAGGTAGTTATGTTGGGCATGTACTCACCCATACTCACACTGTTCTATCAAATGCGTTGTATGGTTTTATGAAATCAGAAATTTTATTAAACTTTTGCTCACTCACTCTCGTGAATAGTCCATTCTATGTAATGAGCGTCGTAGTAACTTATCTTAGATGTCTTATCTCAACAAGGACATACTCGCTCACACTGCAGAACTAATATACCATTTATATAAATGGAAAACATTTATGCATTCAATTGAGTCAGTTTCAACATGGGAAATGATTTTAGCTACGGCCTTCGTTGTATAATTCTCTTATTTAATGTATCGACTCCAATATACTAAATCCTGAAATTCAAATGTGAGTAGACATGATTTAATATATATATTGCCCCTTCTTGATGGGCAGCTCAGCCGGTGAGCGAGAGTCTCAGAAGTAGGCCGTTCGCTTACTGGCTGTGCAGAAAATTTTAAGTGCAGGGATAGCTCAAGGACTAGCGGCAAATAAAAGGAACATAAAAATGGGTTTTAACATTTATTAAAAACTAAGCACTCTCCACAGTAAGAAAATTTTATAACAAAATCTTGAAATTTCAAAAGAGTTCTTCTCGGGCAGCTTCTGAACTACTCGGGAATTCAGCCCCAGAAAATACGACTCTGTAAATATACGAATAACAATTAGCCTACTTGATTTTATAAAATAATCAAATTAATTTCTGAGAAAGCCTTTCTCAATTTCACAAAAATGATTTTTAAATTAAATAATTACTTCGGCCATTTATTTGCCATTAATAACTGAATTATTATCTCCTCATTTTAATTGAAAAATTCAATAACTTTTTTTGTTGGTGAAAGTATCTTCCAATCAACTTTGTTAAATTATAAATTAATAAATTGAAACATTTCTACAATTATTCTTGAAGTTTTTCCTCGGTAATTATCATAAATTGACGCAGCGTCATTCACAACGTTCTCTTTGTTTACTTTAATTTTTACAACGTGTAAGGTTAACAATTCTTAGTCGGTGAATTGGATCCACGGACATGGTCCTTGCGTATTCATTTTTCTTTAAAGCATATGATACTAATCTATCTTAGTTTTCAATAAAATTCAGTAAAGGTTCATAAATGAGTAAAATATGCTCATCACAAAATGACACAAAATCGGACAAAATACGCGCACAACGAACAAGAGATCACGACAAATAATCACCATGAAAAATATCATAATCACAAAATATCAACAAATCATTCATTCCACACTCACACTCGGGTACACGGTAACATTAAGAAATTTTTAGCGAATTCTAGCCTTTGATTTTTATTTTTAATTTTTAGTCAAAGTCAGGGGAAAATTTTAGGTGACGGTATCGGCTAATGAATACCATTGCGATAAATTGAGAGGTGATAGTATCAGGATTATCACCTCAACAATGAAACTGAACTCACAACGATGTTCCAGGGAATGTTAGAGATAAAAATCATCAATAAAATAATTTTTCAAAAACGCCTAATACACAGGTCAAATAAATAAACACGTCTGCGGTCAATGAGTTACGCCACTATTATTATTCTCCTAATATATTATGGCTCTCGATTAACACGTGCTCTACTCGAAGAACTTATGTCCAACGACATATTCTCTTCCTAAGTGACTCAATTAATGGATTCACAAAAATAATCACAAATCTCTAATCCATCTCCAAGTCCAAACTTATAACAATAACACAGTAAATGTAACAAGTGATCTGTCAAGACACAGCCATATTCCAGGCTCACATTTACTCAGTCTGAGCACACATTAATGCCATACAAGTCCAAACAATAATTAAACTCATGACCTTATCCCACATTTTAAACCGTAATGATATTCAATTATTATTATTATCATTATCATTATTATTATTATTATCCGCGCGTGGTTATATTCACGTAGGCTGAAGTACAATAAATTTTACAGATGACTCGAACATATTTTAAATTCCATAAAAGATCGCATCATCAAGGAAAATCCTAACGTAGTGAAATGTGTCGATCTTCTGTCCCGCATGACTCCAAATTAATTTCAAATTAATTAATAAATCAAATTATTATTATTGGAAGGGTCAATTAATTTTATCACACTCCTATGCTGAATTGGGACAGTCAGAACAAGTCTCGAAGACATTCACACCAATCTGACTAAATAATAGAGCCCAAGTACACATTCACGTTCAGTCACAAACTACCTTCCACCAAAGAAAGAAGGAATGAAAATTCTAACTACTGAAACTATGAGAAGTTGCTGCAATGAATAAATAAGGACTACGTGTACATTAATTTTACAAAGATTCACAGAAACGAAATTGAAACATGGTACTCATGTGAATGTGGAATCTGGATTTCAGCGGATGACCAAGGAAATAGGTCAGGTCACCGTATCATCGAACTCCGTCCTTCTCCATGGCTGAAGATGCCTCACATGTTTAGTAAGTCATGGCAGGAGTGAGGACAAGCATGGAATAGTAGTGGACTCCTTCATACAGGTGTGCCTGCATCTTGAAAATTTCACGAACTGCTGGCAGTCTTCCTCCTCCGTCTTCCTCGTGAAATGAGCTGAAACTAAGAAATCAGTCTTAAATATTGTTCAAGACACACACGCGATGAGTTAGGTCAGATATGAATACCTAACTTTTAAGAATCTTCTATATTTCGTAGAGTTGAAATTAATCTGAACTGCTGAATTTTCAAAGTTCTACGGAGTAAATTTCCCCAGAAGCAGAATAAATGTCAGATTGTAGCAGTCAAGACCAGCCTAAGAAGAAGAATGAGAAATCCCACAGAAAACACCACTATTTAATTATCTTGAGACGAAGGTGTGTCTTTGTATCACTCGTGATTGGTCGAAATCTTGCGATCCAGCGGGTGTTACAATTTCATTGGAGAACACTTAGACGTGCAGCGGCCTTGACAGTATTGATCGATCGGCCTTGGTAAATCCGCTGTCGTCACGTGGCTGGCTGTAGAAGACATGACAAAAAATCTCAGCGCACCCTCGCTCGCTGGTCTGGTCGGGAAAAACCTCTTCTAGGCTGCTCGCCTCACGGAGATACTGAAATGTTAAAATTTCCGCCCTGGCTGACGAAATAATGCACTAGACCACTGTGATATTAAAATATTCCCTTTCAATAAATTATTTACCAGATTTGAACTTAACTTTCATGACGTTTGTTTATAAGCCTTTTTAATAGCATGGCCTGTGTGTGCCTTCCTACGATCAAAATTGCGTTAACACGAACTATCGCTGTTCGAGAAGAAATTTCATGGAGTATTATTTATCATATGAATGTAATAAATTCTGTAATTAGTTATTTGATCAAGTACTCTAAGTTTCTACGAAGCTAGTTCTTTAAATCGTTTGATCCTTACCGTGCAGTAATTGGTAAATTATCTGTCATTATCATATCAGTTAAAATGTTATAATGTGTTTCTACATTGTCTCCATCCTTCATACCATTCTGTTGTTATCTGTTGCACTTATAGTAAATGTTTTCCTTTGGTCCTTGTTCATTTATTAAGTTGTCGCCCATGTTGATTTAAACCATTTATTTATTTTTATCTTATTTTCTTCAATTTATCCCTCATTAGTACATTTTATTATTCAAGTGAGGTGTCTGTTGAAGCGAGACTTTGGTGCACTTATGTAAGTTATGTGAATATTTTACTCTGGCATGTGTGTGGTGTAAGTTATTTCTTGACCCGTTTGATTGTGGTCTTTCCACCCTTACTGGTGTGACGGATTTTCGTTCTTGGGTGCTTATTTGAAGTGCCTATTCTGTACCATTTCACTTAATGTCCGTGTGGATTGCGGATTAGAATTCCCTCGCGGTAAACGCTGCTGGACGGATGATTGAGGATAAGGATCGAAATCCCTACCAATGGGGAGAGAGTGAAGGTTCACTGAAATAAGGAAATAGAGGGTTGGAAACACAGATTTACAATAGTGCACTTTTATTGAGCTTGAAACTACCGGGTGAGTTGGCCGTGCAGTTAGGGGCGCGCAGTTGTGGGCATGCATCTGGGAGATAGTGGGTTCGAACCCCACTGTCGGCAGCCCTGAAGATGGTTTTCCGTGGTTTCCCTTTTTCACATCATGCGAATGCTGGGGCTGTAAGTAGTATAATGGGACAGTTCTGCGGCCTCCTCCGCCGCCCGCCTCTTCCTCCGCCGCCTCCTCCCGCGGGAAATTTGAATTTTTGGCGGGAAATTTGAATTTTGGCGGGAGATTTGAATTTGTAAACAAAGCCACGTGCTTTTTGACAGCTGTCATCGACAACAACGCATCGCTAACCTCACTGCTGCCACCTTGATGGGCCTAAACCTCAGTGGTACCAACCTAACCTAACTAGCGTGAGGTAAACAAAGCCACGTGTTTTTTGACAGCCACGTGCTTTTTGACAGACAACAACGCATCGCTAACCTCAGTACTGCCATCTTGACGGGCCTAAACCTCAGTAGTGCCAACTTAACCTCACTAGCGCGAGGTAAACAAAGCCACGTGTTTTTTTGACAGCCACGTGCTTTTTGACAGATTTGTAAACAAAGCCACGTGCTTTTTGACAGCTGTCATCGACAACAACGCATCGCTAACCTCAGTACTGCCATCTTGACGGGCCTAAACCTTAGTGGTACCAACTTAACCTCACTAGCGCGTGGTAAACAAAGCCACGTGCTTTTTGACAGCCACATGCTTTCTTGACAGCTGTCATCCGCCATCTTTAAACTACAGAGCACTGTGCTGCCCTCTTGCGTCACCTGTCATCGGCAGTGCTGTCATCTTGGCGGGCCTAAACCTTAGTGCTACCAACTTAACCTAACTAGCGCGTGGTAAACAAAGCCACGTGCTTTTTTGACAGCTGTCATCCGCCATCTTTGAGCACTGTGCTGCCCTTTTTATCGTAGTAGATGTTAAATTCTTCACCTGTCATCGGCAGTGCTGCCATCTTGGCAGGCCTAAACCTTAGTGCTACCAACTTAACCTTACTAGCGTGAGATAAACAAAGCCACGTGCAGCTGTCATCCGCCATCTTTAATCTATAGAGCACAGTGCTGCCCTCTTTAGCTACTTACCTTTGAAATGTGGTGGCGGATAATTTGAAAAATGCTTTTTGACAGCAGCCATCTTTGAGCACGGTGCTGCCCTCTTTATCTACTTACCTTTGAAATGTGGTGGCAGGCAATTCCACATGACAGCAGCCATCTTTGAGCACCGTGCTGCCCTCTATGTGGTGGCGGCAAATTGAAAAATTCCACGTGCTCTTGTTTGGAAACAAACTCACGTGCTTTTTTGACAGCTGTCATCTGCCATCTTTAATCAACAGAGCACAGTGCTGCACTCTTTAGCTAGATACTTTTGAAATGTGGTGGCGGCAATTTGAAAAATTCTATGTGCTCTTGTTGGGAAACAAAGCCACGTGCTTTTTTGACAGCTGTCATCCGCCATCTTTAACCAACAGAGCACTATGCTGCGGGCAATTTCGTCAGCTGTCATCCGCCATCTTTAATCCAGAGAGAACAGTGCTGCACTCTATGTGGTGGCGGTAAATTCCACGTGCTTTACAAACCTATGCGCTTTTCTGTCATCCACCATCTTTAATCCAGAGAGAACAGTGCCGCACTCTATGTGGTGGTGGCAAATTCAACGTGCTCTTGTTTGGAAACAAATTCTACGCGCTCTTCAGCTGTCATCCACCATCTTTAATCAAGAGAGCACCGTGCTGCCCTCTTTGTGGTGGTGGATAATTTGAAAAAATCAGCAGCCATCTTTAATCCAGAGAGAACAGTGCTGCCCTCTTTAGCTACTTACCTTTGAGGCGGTTAATTTGAAAAATTCTTTTCGACAAGCAGCCATCTTTAATCCAGAGAGAACAGTGGTGCCCTCTTTAGCTAGTTACCTCTGAGACGGCTAATTTGAAAAATTCAGCAGCCATCTTTAATCCAGAGAGAACAGTGCTGCCCTCTTTAGCTACTTACCTTCGAGGCGGTTAATTTGAAAAATTCTATTTAACAAGCTGCCATCTTTAATGAAAAGAGCATCGTGGTGCTATCTTGCGAGTAATATTTTACGTCACGGCTGTCATCCACCATCTTGCAATGCTAACCTTAGTGCTGCCCTCTTTAGCTACTTACCTTTGAACAAAATCTATTTGACAAGCTGTCACCCGCCATCTTGCATCGCAAACCTCAGTGCTGCACTCTATGTGGTGGCGGATAATTTGAAAAAATATTTTTGACAAGCAGCCATCTTTAATCAACAGAGCACCGTGCTGCCATCTTTAGCTACCGCCATCTTACATCGCTTACCTCGCTGCTGCACTCTATGTGGTGGCGGCTAATTCGAACAAGTTTAATCACGCATAGGGCAAGCTAGAGTAAGCACGTGCTGTTGTGATGACATCATCATGCATGTTTAGACTTGTCCGTATTCTTAAGAGTAAGTCGATGTAAAGGAATGTGGTAGCGGTAAATTCGAACAAGTTTAAACATGCATCGGGAAAGCTAGAGTAAGCACGTGCTGTTGTGATGACGTCATTGTGCATGTTTAGACCTGATCGTTTTTCTTAAGAGTAAGTCGGAGTAAAGCAATGCAATAAGTACAACAATTTTGAATGCGATCAAATATTTATTTACAAATGTACTACAACAGTGTTCGTTTTTTGCTGCTGACAAGGTTGGTGTGCTTCTTAACAACGTATGCTTCTGAAAAGCCTCCTGCAACATTCAAATTAAACAAAGCATTTAGAAATATATTATACTAAGTATGTTATGCTTTACAGAGAAGATCATATACTTCTTACCTTGCTGTTATTCCTTTTCGGAATCATCATCATCATCATGAAGTACTAGAGAAAGTTCATTCATACACTGTGTACAGTGTTCAATCCTCGGATTTGGTCCATCCCAATCATCATCACCATTTTCTCCTCGATGCTTGTAATGTCGTTCACAAGTTCTGCATAAAGCTACTTCGATTGGCATCTTACTGTGTAGAGGAAGGATGTCCCAAAAATTATGTACGTAAGAGGCAGCGTACGTATATAAAAATCCTGGTGGTAAGTATTGAATAAGATGTTTCGGCATCGACGATCTACGTTTATAGAACATCTTAATAGCCTCACTCACTCGTGAAACATAAATAAGATGTTGCGTATGAGCATGCAAACAGCATGCACATTTACAGTTTTGTTCCATAGCGTACGATGTCGAAGCACACACTAATGAAAATGATAAAGATCTATTCTTATTTATAGTCTCGTAACAATATTCGTTAGCGGATGGTAAGTAACATCACTCATATCAATAATAAGACAATAGGCTGCTGTGTTAGCAGGAATGTTTTCAGATGTTTCAAATTCTAAACGAATATCAACTGGAGATTCTTTTATAGATTCTTCATGATAAGATTAGTCTATAACTACAATCGGTGCTTTATTTTTAAATTCTTGAGGTGTAAATGGCGGACGATCTTCTTTCTGATAATACGATGATTGAAATTTACAAAACATGTCATAGAGCATCCCAAACTTATTTTTCTCAAAGTTAATGTCGATGTTTTCGTAGGGATACGTAATTCCATTGAGATATAGTCTAACGTGTCTTAATTTGCAGTGATCAAACAGTGAGCTATCTTTTTCGTGATTGAATTTACGATTAGTTTGAAATCCAAAAATAATGTACAAGGTCTTCTCAGTAAAACGTGATGTTTTAACAGCCCAGCTATGCTTGTTTGTAGGTGGTAACACAGGATATTCATGCAGCTCCCAACTTCTAAAACGTATAGGTAATGGTGTATCATTTTCTACAATCTTGAGCAATCGAAGTTTTTCACGATCAGATAAGGTTACATGTGGGATCCGCCACAGTATGCCATGCAGTGTTATTTTCGATTCTACAGGTGTTTCTACTGCTTTAAGAGAATTGTAATCACTTCGATCACGGATTAGAATAAGCTCTTGTTTTACGTTGATTATAATACGTGTAAAGTCTTCTGCGAATCCAAAAATATGTTTCAGTGATAACATACCCGTAAAAGTTCCATCCTCATTAATCATCCAGTTGTTAGTAGCTTTTGGACACCATCCAGCCATCCGCAAAAGATTACTTTCTTCATCACAGAAAGAAGGGTAGAGTTTCATTGCACTTGTAATACCAACATTCTTCGTTCGATCTATTTCAACATTATTTACTTCATATCGCGCTTCAGAAAAGAGAAAAGCTAGAGCATGGTTGTTTAGTTGTGAAGTGCTTGGTCCACTTCCATCAGACTTTTCTAATCGTCCTTCAATATAGAGGTAGCTTTCGTGTGGTAAGGTGTAAACATCTTGTTGATTAATAATAAAATGAATTTCATCATTGTTATTTAATCCAAACGTAAAAGGTTGATAGGAATGAAGCTCACTTCGTACTACACCTTCACGACTTTCTACTGTATTCGTAATGTCTAGCATTTCTTCCATTCTGTTGTAGTAGTGTATATCCTAAATCTTGGAGTATCTGCTTATGGGTATCTGTTAACTCGATGAGTCTCTGCACACATGTAGTATGTCTTCGGAATGTACACCGTGTTTTATAGATGGTTTTCATACTGGTTTAAGATGTAGTTTGTAAGCTACGTACGCGTGCTGATCTAAATGAATAAGCTGATTATGTTTATTTACAAGTCTAAGAGTAATGTTGCTAATGTGTTTTACAGACACAGAATGATAAAGAACTACTGCTGGTTTCTCACAAATAGTATATCCACGTTCCTCTGTAACAATAAAGTCGTGCAGGACGTGTGAAGGTTGTAGATTACTATTCAAGTCTGTAATAATATTACAAGTAATGTTCACATTATAATCATCGAAGCGTTTTATAGGTTGATCAGACTCGTAACGTACGTTCGGTAGGAGCTCCCTCGATGAAAATCCAAGCAGTGATCCAATCGAATCAGGTTGTGATTTGAAGTCAATCTTAAATGATGATTCAATAACACATTTATGCGTAATGTTGCTTATAGTGATTGAGAAATTGTAGTTATGATTACTAAAACTATCTTCCCCAAACTGATCAATTAACGTACTTTCAATATAGTCGTGAATATCATCTACTGTATAACTACCTGAGGGTAGTGTTAGCACATACTCATCGTAATAGAACTTGTTTAAACCATCACGCACATTATAGATTTTATTGTAGCTTTCAAACGATACTAGTCCAAGACTATGCGGCTGATAACCAAGTTCGATTGGTGGATTAAAATAGATGGTTGTTTCAGGTCCTTCTCCACGTACAGCAAACGTTCTTTCACTGTTCGTCATCACGTAGACACTAATACACTTTCTCTACTGTCTGGGTTTGATATAAGAACATAAGACATAATCGTCCGCACATGCGTGTATTAAAGTTTTGCACACGGTTTTTATTGTAAACAATGTCTGCACTGCTTCCGAAATAACGTATGAGTTCAAAAGGAGGAGGTAAATCTCCATAGCTATCAAAATACCATACTTTAGATTTACGTTTTACATAAGCAACGTAATGAGTTCCAGGTCCACGACTGTCGTCCAAGTTAATTACGGCACTTTCACGTTCACGTGGACGTGCTGGTAGTTGATCGCGCATATACACTCCTCGAAAATAATGAATTCCTAGTTGTTTAGCAAACGTAAAAACTTCATCATGCGTTAGAGCTCGATATGGCAGTGCATTCAGTAGACGTTTTTTGGAGAAATGTAGATACCAAGCCCTTTCTTGTATGGCGCTAGCTTCATGTTCACACCTTTGCCTCGTAACGCAATTGCCTCCATCGTCTTGTTATGACGTTCACTCTCTTTCAACTGTTGTTTCGCTTCTTCTACAGCTTTGACAGTTCTCGCTACAGCACTAGCACCACCTAGCAATGACCCTAAAGCTGCTAAGCCAGCAAACAGCGCAGGAAGAAATCCTCCTCGTTTTGGTACAGGAATAATTCACGCACGTTTACTAAATATTGCTCTACACTTTGGAGAAATTCTCGCTCTTGCTGCGCGTAACGCCTTAGTAATAGCTACACGAGGATTGTATTCCCCTCGAATAGCTTTTTGCGCAGCCTTTATAACATCTTTCCATCCAACAGTTTTTACTTTCTTCTTCTTCTTCATGTCGTTTGGATATCGTTGTTTCACCATGCTGGACACGACTTTACTAGTCAAGAGCAAATCATAAACTAACCGTTGCCTCTTGTTTCGTTTAATATATATATTACTATTACGTACTTTATGATTCAATTATCATGAAGATTATAAAGCAGCAAGACACGCTACCTGTTACCGACATTGTACCACATCTCTTACCTAGTTCTAGTACAACTACAAGAAAACGTCATGGAACGTTGTTTCCTTTTACTGTTCGATGTATTATATCAGGTCCGTCGGGATGCGGTAAAACAAATCTTTTACTCACACTTATTACTTCTGTAAATGGTGTACGCTTCGAGAATATTTACGTTTTCGCAAAGTCACTCTATCAGCCGCTATATACTATTCTACAAACTGTAATGCACGATCTAGTTAAAGATGGAATAAGATATTTTAAATTTAATTCACATGAGCAAGTACCATCACCAGACGATGTGCTTCCTAATTCTCTAATGATCTTTGATGATGTCGCAACAGAACAGCAAAACGTTATTCGTGCATTCTTTAGTATGGGTCGGCATAAATATGTTGATTGCATCTATTTGTGCCAAACCTATTCTCGTGTGCCTAAGCAGTTGATACGCGACAACGCAAATGTTATTGTGCTTTTTCGGCAAGATGAGCGCAACATGCGACATGTGTATAACGATCATGTTAACACTGATATGACATTCGATGACTTTAAACGTATGTGTGCTAAATGTTGGTCATTACACCGTTACAGCTTTTTAGTTATTGATAAAGAAAGCGATGTACAGCATGGACGATATCGCATGGGTTTCGATCATTTTATATGCATTAACACAGAATTACAGTAACTACTTGATTAAAAACCACCATCATGTTAACATCTAGCAAGGAGATCACAAAACATATCATCCAAGCTCGAAACAATATTCGACGGAAATTTAAAGAGCTTAAACGTATTCAAGCAGACACGGATTTATTTTTAAAAACACAACTAAGTACACCACTCAAAGAAATTTTTAATTCTACTTCATTACCGCAGTCTACTTCAAGTTTTGCTTCTATGCAAACATCATATCATAAAGAGAAGCATGAAGAAGAAAAGCATGAAGAAGATACGGAAGAGAAGAAGCAGGATGTAGATCAAGAAGAGGAAGATAAGGAAGAAGAAGAAGAACTTAATGATACATCACCATCTAAGCGTGTTGAGTTTTTAACTACAGATGTTATTGCAGAAACACCTACTACATCGACGCAAAATCTACCATCTTTGTCTGAGGTTATGATTACACCAGAGTATCGCAATCAGTTTAGAACTTTTATTCAAGATACCTATGGATCTCTCTTTGCACCTTATATAGAAAAACTTTTTACAGGACAAACTGACACTACCTATGGTATTCGCTACGAAGATGACTGTTTCCGGATAGGAAATTCAAATGTTAAGATTAATAGCAACAAACTCATTGTAAAAGGTGTTACCTATAAACCTACGAAAGGACTCTTAGAACTTCTTTTCTCACGAATACCTGACAAGGATATAATTTTACAAGATGATCTTAAAAAGTATAAAGCAATACTTTTTGCTACTGATGCAACACGACGTAATTACAAGAGAACAGAAGCTGTAAATGCGAATAAGAGTTACAAGTATCGTGAGTTTATTTCTAAGCTGTTTCCGACTGCACGTAGCCTTGATGTTATCTACAAGCCTTTGTTGCCGTATGTGGATGTAAGATACTGGAATGACCCAAACTTACTCGTTGAACGATTACAACTTTTAAGAGCGTCGCAAGAAGCTGGTCACACCGGTCACGGATCAGAAATTCTAGAAATAGAAAGAGAACTACGTTATGCCGGTATTATTTTGTAATGGCTCGTCAAGAGAAGATCTCACCTGTAAAGGTAAACATCGCACATGAGTTACATAAACCAGCACGTCGCACCTACTGTCGCAGACGCGTTATTACACGAGGAAAAGATGATCTCTGGCAAGCAGACTTAGTAGAAATGATTCCATATGCCTCTAGTAATAAGGGCTATAAGTATCTACTTACTGTTATCGATGTGTACTCAAAGTTTGCTTTTGCACAACCCGTGCGTTCTAAAAGAGCAGCTCAAGTTAAAGAAGCATTTAAACATATTGTTGAAGAATCGAAACGCTGCCCAAGGCTTCTTCAAACTGATCAAGGTAAAGAGTTTTACAACAAGGATTGTTCTTCTTACCTCAAGTTACTTGGCATTCGACACTACTCTACGTTCAGCAATCTCAAGGCAAGTGTTGTAGAACGCTTTAATCGTACACTCAAAACAATGATGTGGCGAGAATTTACAGCGCAAGGTTCATATCGTTGGATTGATCTGCTACCTGGACTTTTATCTACCTACAACGATACACCTCATCGCACTATCGGAACAAAGCCACGTCTTGTTACAAAGAATACACCTCGTCTAGATGCTATTCATCGTGTAATCAAAACAGCTGATCCACGTCGCCATCGCTTTAAAGAAGGTGATTTCGTTCGCATCAGCAAACACAAGTCTATCTTTGCAAAAGTATACACACCTAACTGGAGCACTGAAATTTTTCAAATCAGAAGTGTTAAGCTTACTAATCCAGTTACGTATTTACTTCGCGATCTCAGAGGACAGCCTATTGAAGGAGGATTCTACATCGAAGAACTGCAGAAAACAAAATATCCTGATCACTATTTAGTTGAACGTGTTATTCGACGTCGTGGTAATAAACTGTATGTTAAATGGCTTGGTTTTAATAACAGCTTTAATTCATGGATTAATAAAGAGGATGTACTTTAAATCTTATGTGTGTTTTCTTTTAATCCTCTACGTTTCCTTTCTTCTAAGTCACTAGGACATGCTGTAGGATTAAACAACACCTGTAATATGTTTTGACAATTCATATTTATTTTAGACTATATACATACATTTTTATCCTTTGTTTATGTTACTGTCTTTGACACTCAGTTTTCGTTTTATTTCACCAACAACGACAAGTGCTGCTATATTATTCTGAGCAGCTAAAGCACTAGGTAATAACACACACACACACACAGCATAACTTTACGAAGCAGATTTTAACAGCTACACTCTATGCAGGCAGCATGTAACTACGTATCAGGCGAATGTGCTCTAGGGCCGCAGGGGAGATGAAGCACGAAGAAAAGAAGATCAATCACTCTATTGATGAGTCCACGCCCAACATGCTTCCTCATCTTTCTCCCAGCACGTTTCTTCACCTTTTCCTTGTTTACTCTCTCCACAGCCATGATAAGTGTTTATAAGCGAAGACAACTCGTTAGTTTTAGGTCCGTGATACAGATTAATTAGTTGACATGTACGGCACTGTCTCACAGAAGGTCTTCTAGCTAAACTCACGTGTTCATGATGTAAACTACACGTTTGAAGCTCTGACAAAACAGGATCTTGAGTCCACTCACGAGGCACCTTTTCCCAAATCTTCTTTACAGCATTCGCAGCTACATTAACCAAAAATGCCTTTGGTAATGCATTTAACTCTTCTTCAGTAAAAGTGTTTAGTTTCTTTTTGCTTGCATAAAACTTTACGATCGCCTTTTCAACTGCGTTACACTTAGTATCTGTTAGAAATGACATGATGTCTTTACTCTACAAATGTTTCTTTTACACTAAGGTTATTTCGACACTGCACTTTACATATGTTGTTCACTTCCCGGCATGCACTGCGACACAACCAATCAAAGAGCATACCTACATGTTGTAAAGACTGTTTACTTGTTTCTCTGCTATGCTCCTTCGGAAGAGTTTTAAATGATGGGCACCCCAATTCATGCATGTCGATAACTTCACATGATGATGGTAGAAAATCACGCAACCATTCTTTCTTTTCACAACCCTTTAAAAGAACAAGATCTGCTCTTGACAAATGTGCATTCATCATTAAAGGTATAAAACGATAAGGTAATCCTTTTTCTTCCCACTTCAGACCTAAATTGTTTTCAATCCACTGAGTCTGCTTTTTATCTTCATCTGTTTGCAAACAGTAAGGGAACGGTGGACTAAATACTAAACTAACAAGTTTTGGAGCCCACAACACACTGCAATCTAACACAGCCACCTCTTTAAACACAAATTTGTTTCCGTTTACTTTAAAGCCTTGCACATCAACTATTAATGTTTTCGTCATGTTTGCACTCTACACTCTATCACTGTTTCTCGAAGACTAAAGCTTTTAGTCAACGAACGGGTTTAAACATGCACAATGACGTCATCACAACAGCACGTGCTTACTCTAGCTTGCCCGATGCGTGATTAAACTTGTTCGAATTAGCCGCCACCACATAGAGTGCAGCAGCGAGGTAAGCGATGTAAGATGGCGGTAGCTAAAGATGGCAGCACGGTGCTCTGTTGATTAAAGATGGCTGCTTGTCAAAAATATTTTTTCAAATTATCCGCCACCACATAGAGTGCAGCACTGAGGTTTGCGATGCAAGATGGCGGGTGACAGCTTGTCAAATAGATTTTGTTCAAAGGTAAGTAGCTAAAGAGGGCAGCACTAAGGTTAGCATTGCAAGATGGTGGATGACAGCTGTGACGTAAAATATTACTCGCAAGATAGCACCACGATGCTCTTTTCATTAAAGATGGCAGCTTGTTAAATAGAATTTTTCAAATTAACCGCCTCGAAGGTAAGTAGCTAAAGAGGGCAGCACTGTTCTCTCTGGATTAAAGATGGCTGCTGAATTTTTCAATTTAGCCGTCTCAGAGGTAACTAGCTAAAGAGGGCACCACTGAACTCCCTGGATTAAAGATGGCTGCTTGTCGAAAAGAATTTTTCAAGTTAACCGCCTCAAAGGTAAGTAGCTAAAGAGGGCAGCACTGTTCTCTCTGGATTAAAGATGGCTGCTGAATTTTTTCAAATTATCCACCACCACAAAGAGGGCAGCACGGTGCTCTCTTGATTAAAGATGGTGGATGACAGCTGAAGAGCGCGTAGAATTTGTTTCCAAACAAGAGCACGTTGAATTTGCCACCACCACATAGAGTGCGGCACTGTTCTCTCTGGATTAAAGATGGTGGATGACAGAAAAGCGCATAGGTTTGTAAAGCACGTGGAATTTACCGCCACCACATAGAGTGCAGCACTGTTCTCTCTGGATTAAAGATGGCGGATGACAGCTGACGAAATTGCCCGCAGCATAGTGCTCTGTTGGTTAAAGATGGCGGATGACAGCTGTCAAAAAAGCACGTGGCTTTGTTTCCCAACAAGAGCACATAGAATTTTTCAAATTGCCGCCACCACATTTCAAAAGTATCTAGCTAAAGAGTGCAGCACTGTGCTCTGTTGATTAAAGATGGCAGATGACAGCTGTCAAAAAAGCACGTGAGTTTGTTTCCAAACAAGAGCACGTGGAATTTTTCAATTTGCCGCCACCACATAGAGGGCAGCACGGTGCTCAAAGATGGCTGCTGTCATGTGGAATTGCCTGCCACCACATTTCAAAGGTAAGTAGCTAAAGAGGGCAGCACCGTGCTCAAAGATGGCTGCTGTCAAAAAGCATTTTTCAAATTATCCGCCACCACATTTCAAAGGTAAGTAGCTAAAGAGGGCAGCACTGTGCTCTATAGATTAAAGATGGCGGATGACAGCTGCACGTGGCTTTGTTTACCTCACGCTAGTAAGGTTAAGTTGGTAGCACTAAGGTTTAGGCCTGCCAAGATGGCAGCACTGCCGATGAAGGTGAAGAATTTAACATCTACTACGATAAAGAGGGCAGCACAGTGCTCTGTAGTTTAAAGATGGCGGATGACAGCTGTCAAAAAAGCATGTGGCTGTCAAAAAGCACGTGGCTTTGTTTACGACGCGCTAGTGAGGTTAAGTTGGTACCACTAAGGTTTAGGCCCGTCAAGATGGCAGTACTGAGGTTAGCGATGCGTTGTTGTCGATGACAGCTGTCATAAAGCACGTGGCTTTGTTTACAAATCTGTCAAAGAGCACGTGGCTGTCAAAAAACACGTGGCTTTGTTTACCTCGCGCTAGTGAGGTTAAGTTGGCACTACTGAGGTTTAGGCCCGTCAAGATGGCAGTACTGATGTTAGAGATGCGTTGTTGTCTGTCAAAAAGCACGTGGCTGTCAAAAAACACGTGGCTTTGTTTACCTCACGCTAGTTAGGTTAAGTTGGTACCACTGAGGTTTAGGCCCGTCAAGATGGCAGCAGTGAGGTTAGCGATGCGTTGTTGTCGATGACAGCTGTCAAAAAGCACGTGGCTTTGTTTACAAATTCATATCTACCGCCAAAATTCAAATTTCCCGCCAAAAATTTAAATTTTTCGCGGGAGGAGGCGGCGGAGGAGGAGGCGGGCGGCGGAGGAGGCCGCAGAACTGTCCCATTTACTACTGCTGTACCTTAATTAACGCCACGGCCGCTTCCTTCCATTTCCTAAGTTCATAAAACCTATCTGTGTCGGTGTGATGTAAGGCAAATAACAAAAAAGTTCGAAACTTGTAAAAAAATGGTAGTGAGTATCAGTATTAATTTTATAAACGTTTTGAAAAATAATCATAAATAATTGACGTAAAGAAAGCAGTAAGACTGCAGATAATTTTTACATAACGCCATAAAAGGTGATTAACCAGTATTCAAACTGAAGGACTAAGCATTGAAATTGTAATACAGTTGAGACTGCGCTTGAATATTACAAAAATGCCATGAGAGGCGATAACCAACATTTAAATGGCTTAAGGCATAAATCATAATTTACCAGTCCCAATATATCAATATTTAAAAGAGTTACTAAGAATATGAAATGGGACACTGCCCTAAGAAAGTACTAAAGTCTCCAAATTAGAAGCACGGCCTCTTAAATAAATTAAGACACGGCGAAAATGTAGCGAAGCTGCATAAAGAAGTTGGAGTCAATAGTGACCATTATATTTATCGTATACAAAGTTTGAGGTGTGCAGTTGGAAGATGGTTTACAATCGTGTTAGCCTTTAAAGTTAAAAAAGATAGGAGTTGCCTGTCTAGCAAGTAGGTTCATGTTGACTTAGAAGTCGGCTGCATGACGCGTGGCCAAGCTATGTAAGCAGGTCCATGCACAGCTGTTCGATGCGGGAGGCTGGTTAAGACAGCAAGTGATATCTGACCAACGATAAAGTATGGGCAAGGAACTGCTCGTATTAGTGTGGACTAAGTCAGCACGGGTTGACCTCGGTTCAGAGTCCTGACATGGGCTTGGTCAGCCCCGTTGATGTTGGTTGAATAGCTTGAACTGCAGAGTTCCGGTGATGCCTCGTTCACCCAAAGTTGTCCTTGGTTCAGAGTCCTAACATGGGCTTCGTCAGCCCCGTTTATGTTGGTTGAATAGCTCGAACTGCACAGTTCCGGCGACGGCTCGATTAGCCCAAGTTATCCTTGGTTCAGTGTCCTGACATGGGCTTTGTCAGCCCCGTTGATGCTGGTCGAGTAGCTCGAAGTGCAGAGTTCCGGCGAGGGCTTGATCAGCACAACTTGTCTTGCTCAGAAGGTCAGGCGCAGTCCATATATTGAGAGGAATGGGCGATGAATAACACAGAAAAGCATAACACTGAAAAGGACTCATTTTAAATTACAAACCAATTAAAAACAAGTAACTGGAAAATATGTAAGCCTTAAGAGAATAGAAACTCAATAATGAGTAATAAAACAAGTAAATAACACTACGAAACAAGAAGTAATAACCATGAAGGGTTACATTGCACACTCATAGCAGTAGTATAATAAGCGGGTTCTGCGGCCTCCTCCCGCGGGAAATTTGAATTCTGGCGGGAAATTTGAATTTTGGCGGGAGATTTGAATTTGTAAACAAAGCCACGTGCTTTTTGACAGCTGTCATCGACAACAACGCATCGCTAACCTCACTGCTGCCATCTTGACGGGCCTAAACCTCAGTAGTGCCAACTCAACCTAACTAGCGTGAGGTAAACAAAGCCACGTGTTTTTTGACAGCCACGTGCTTTTTGACAGACAACAACGCATCGCTAACGTCAGTACTGCCATCTTGACGGGCCTAAACCTCAGTAGTGCCAACTTAACCAAACTAGTGCGAGGTAAACAAAGCCACGTGGTTTTTTGACAGCCACGTGCTTTTTGACAGACAACAACGCATCGCTAACCTCAGTACTGCCATCTTGACGGGCCTAAACCTTAGTGGTACCAACTTAACCTCACTAGCGCGTGGTAAACAAAGCCACGTGCTTTTTGACAGCTGTCATCCGCCATCTTTAAACCACAGAGCACTGTGCTGCCCTCTTTATCGTATTAGATGTAAAATTCGTCACCTGTCATCGGCAGTGCTGCCATCTTGGCGGGCCTAAACCTTAGTGCTACCAACTTAACCTCACTAGCGTGAGATAAACAAATCTACGTACAGCTGCCATCCGCCATCTTTAATCCATAGAGCACAGTGCTGCCCTCTTTAGCTACTTACCTTTGAAATGTGGTACGTCACAGCTGTCATCCGCCATCTTGCATCCGAAACCTCAGTGCTGCACTCTTTAGCTAGATACCTCTGAAATGTAGTGGTGGCAAATTCTTTATGCTCTTGTTTGGAAACAAAGCCACGTGCAGCTGTCATCCGCCATCTTTAATCCAGAGAGCACCGTGCTGCCCTCTTTAGCTACTAACCTTTGAAATGTGGTACGTCATAGCTGTCATCCGCCATCTTGCATCGCAAACCTCAGTGCCGCACTCTTTAGTTTGAAATGTGGTGGCGACAAATTCCACGTGCTCTTGTTTGGAAACAAAGCCACGTGCAGCTGTCAACCACCATCTTTAATCCAGAGAGCACCGTGCTGCCCTCTTTAGCTACTTACCTTTGAAATGTGGTATGTCACAGCTCTCATCCGCCATCTTGCATCGCAAACCTCAGTGCTGCACTCTTTAGCTAGATACCTTTGAAATGGAGTGGCGGCAAATTCCACGTGCTCTTGTTTGGAAACAAAGCTACGTGCAGCTGTCAACCACCATCTTTAATCCAGAGAGCACCGTGCTGCCCTCTTTAGCTACTTACCTTGAAATGTGGTACGTCACAGCTGTCATCCGCCATCTTGCATCGCAAACCTCAGTGCTGCACTCTTTAGCTAGATACTTTTGAAATGTAGTGGCGGCAAATTCCACGTGCTCCTGTTTGGAAACAAACCTATGCGCTTTTTTGTCAGCTATCATCCGCCATCTTTAATCTAGAGAGCACCGTGCTGCCCTCTGTGTGGTGGTGGTAAATTCTACACGCTCTTGTTTGGAAACAAACCCATGTGCTTTTCTGACAGCTGTCAACCGCCAGAGAGCACCGTGCTGCCCTCTTTATGCCGGTGGCAAATTCCACGTGCTTTTTGACAGCTGTCATCCGCAAGAAAGCACCGTACTGCCATCTTTAGCTAGATACCTTTGAAATGTGGTGGCGGTAAATTCCACGTGCTCTTGTTTAGTAAACAAAGCCACGTGCAGCTATCATCCGCCATCTTTAATCAATAGAGCACTGTGCTGCTATCATGCGGGTAATTTCGTCAGCTGTCATCCACCATCTTTAATCTACAGAGCGCCGTGCTGCTCTCTGTAGTAGCGGGCAATTTGAAAAGTTCTGTTACTTGTCATCCACCATCTTTAATCAACAAAGCTTCGTACTGCTATCTTTAGCTACATACATTTAACATGTGGCGGCGGATAATTTGAAAATAAAAAAACTTCCGTTAGCTATCATCCGCCATCTTTATTCAACAGAGCATCGTGCTGCTATCTCTAGCTACATACATTTAACATGTGGTGACGGCAAGTTGAAATTCTATCTAGATATCATCTTTAATCAACAGAGCACCGTGCTGCTATCCCTTTGAATTGTGGTGACGGATAATTTGAAATTCCGTTAGCTATCATCATTAAACATTAGTGCATTCGCTAACCTAACCTCTCATCTACTATCTTGAAGGAGATTATACGACACCTCCTCAACCTCCTCCTCCTCCTCCTCCTCCTCCTCTGTCAAGGCATAACTTTATCGAACACGCATCGCGAAGGCAAGAGTGTGCAGCGATATGCATGTTTAGACTTGCGGATTACGAAAGAAACATAACAAGACTTGAATCGAACTCTGCACTCGATGTCGTTAACTTCAACATGTGATTAAAACATTGTCTGGTGTGTTCAGAACACTACATAAGTAGAATCGAACGCTGTACAACATGTTAATGGGATACCTATATTCTAAGAAGATCAGATTGAAACATAACAAGACTAGAATTGAACACTGCACTCGATGTCGTTAACCTTAACATGTGATCAGAACATTGATTGATGTGTTCAGATCACTAAACAAGTAGAACCGAACACTGTACAACATGTTAGGGGATACCTTTGTTCTAAGAAAATTAGATTGCAAAATAACAAGACTAGAATCGAACACTACACTCGATGTCGTTAACCTTAACATGTGATCAGAACATTGATTGATGTGTTCAGATCACTAAACAAGTAGAACCGAACACTGTACAACATGTCAGGGGATACCTTTGTTCTAAGAAAATTAGATTGAAACATAACAAGACTAGAACCGAACACTGTACAACATGTTAGGGGATACCTTTGTTCTAAGAAGATCAGATTGAAACATAACAAGACTAGAATTGAACACTGCACTCGATACAACATGTGATCAGAATATTGATTGATGTGTTCAGATCACTAAACAAGTAAAACCGAACACTGTACAACATGTTAGGGGATACCTTTGTTCTAAGAAGATCAGATTGAAACATAACAAGACTAGAATCGAACACTGCACTCGATACAACATGTGATCCGATACAACATGTTAGGGGATACCTTTGTTCTAAAAAATTAGATTGAAACATAGCAAGACTAGAATCGAACACTGTAAGAACATTGTTTGATGTGTTCAGAGCAAAAGTACAACTTCAATGATTTACCTAGTGTAAAAATCAAAAACACACACTGTGCACATATCGCATAGCTATCTCGCCTATCACTTGCCTAGTATGAAAATCAAAAACACACTGTGCACATATCGCATAGCTAACTCGGCAACACTTCAAATGATTTGCTTAGTACGAAAATAAAAAAATCTATACCGCGTAGCTAACTCGTTCATCACACTGCTAAGACGCTTAGTAATTGCAAATACACTGATATATGTCATACGAAAATCAAGAAAGCATACTGCGTAGCCAACTCCGTCGGGTCACTCGCTTAGTAATTGCAACACGACTAGAACACTGATACACGTTACTCTTTTTCTTTCTCGAAACACACACACACACACGGATAAGAATGTTCCGAGATACTACATACTTACATGTTAAAAAAATAGGGGGATGAAAGATCATAAATTATACGTACACATGTTGTCTCCTCCAAGTTGTAAGACGAAATAGACGCAGTACTGCGAGTTTCCGCTCTAGCTGGCGAACGGAAGTAGCATGATATATCAGCAAAACAAATACGCGTGAGCTTGGATACACGCAAGTCAGAAACAATGATGGATACCGCGATTCAAATCCTGGCAACTTATGCCGTCAGGAAGGGCATCCGGCTAGATCATGTTATGACGATCGCACAGGTCCCTCGCCTAGCATTTGCTATTTTTTACGGCCTCCGATCGTAGGAGTTCGAACCTGCTATCTCCCGAAGTAGCGGGAATGATTGCGGATACAAGAGTGTTGAGGGTGATTCATTTGTTGGATGGGGGCGTTAAGCTGTGTGCAGGCTTCTTCGGTAGGAGAAGGCTATATGCCGGCACTAGGATATCTAGTTATAAAACCCGCTGCAACAAATTTATCGCGTATAATGCGATTTGAAATCCTAGTCAGGAAGGGTAGCCGGTCGTAAAACTATGGTGTATGATCTAAGAGGCGGGGTGTGCAAAAAAGCCAGTATTAAGTAAGGGCTGTTGATAGGGAGCGTTAAACCTTGTGCAGACTCCTTCTAAAATGATTTTTAGTACAAGACGTTGATGGTGATTCATCTGTCGGATGGAGGCAATAAGCCTTGTGGAGGCTTCTTCGGTAGGAGTAGACTATGTGCCGGTACCGGGATATCTAGTTATAAAACCCGCTATAACAAATTTATCGCGTATACTGCGATTTAAAATCCTAGTCAGGAAGGGTAACCGGTCGTAAAACTATGGTGTATGATCTAAGAGGCGGGGTGTGCAAAAAAGCTAGCATTAAGTAAGGGCTGTTGATGGGGGCGTTAAACCTTGTGCAGACTCCTTCGAAAATGATTTTGAGTACAAGACGTTGATGGTGATTCATCTGTCGGATGGAGGCAATAAGCCTTGTGGAGGCTTCTTCGGTAGGAGTAGACTATGTGCCGGTACCGGGATATCTAGTTATAAAACACGCTATAACAAATTTATCGCGTATACTGCGATTTAAAATCCTAGTCAGGAAGGGTAACCGGTCGTAAAACTATGGTGTATGATCTAAGAGGCGGGGTGTGCAAAAAATCTAGCATTAAGTAAGGGCTGTTGATGGGGGCGTTAAACCTTATGCAGACTCCTTCGAAAATGATTGTGAGTACAAGAGTGTTGAGGATGATTCATTTGTCGGATGGAGGCGTTAAGCTGTGTGCAGGTTTCATCGGTAGGAGTAGGCTATGTACCAGCACTGGGTTTTACCCTCTCCCTACGGTAGTATATTACATTCTTAGACAGTTTCGAGGGTGTGCAAAAAAGGCCGGTATTAAGTAAGGGCCGTTGATGGTGGGTGTTAAACCTTGTACAGGCTCCTTCAACAGGAGTAGCCTACATCTGTCGGATGGAGGCGTTAAGCTGTGTGCAGGCTTCTTCGGTAGGAGTAGGCTATGTGCCGGTACCGGGATATCTAGTTATAAAACCCGCTATAACAAATTTATCGCGTATACTGCGATTTAAAATCCTAGTCAGGAAGGGCAACCGGTCGTAAAACTATGGTGTGTGATCTAAGAGGCGGGTTGTGCAAAAAAGCTAGCATTAAGTAAGGGTTGTTAATGGGGACGTTAAACCTTATGCAGACTCCTTCGAAAATGATTGTGAGTACAAGAGTGTTGAGGGTGATTAATTTGTCGGATGGAGGCGTTAAGCTGTGTGCAGGCTTCTTGGGTAGGAGTAGGCTACGTACCAGCACTGGGTTTTACCCTCTCCCTACGGTAGTATATTACATTCTTAGGCAGTTTCGAGGGTGTGCAAAACAAAGCCAGTATTAACTAAGGGCTGTTGATGGCAGGTGTTAAACCTTGTATAGGCTCCTTCAACAGGAGAAGCCTACATGCCGGCGCCGTGCAGGCTCTTTCGATAGGAGTAGGCTATATGCTGGCACTGTGTTTTAACCTCTCCGTACAATCATGATATTTTATGTTAGGAACTTACATGGGCTAAATGCTGCACATTCCGTGGCAGAGCCGGGAATCGAACTCGGGCCTCCGGGGGTGGCAGCTAATCACACTAACTACTACACCACTATTACAGGACTATTTCAGTTTTACAGAACAGAATATTTTACAACCTTAATACGCTTATAATCTAGCAATAAGACGTTCTATGAGTTACAAGTTGCTTATCAGCACACCGTGTCTTCGTTCAAGGTTAGTGCAGCCGGAAGCCGAGTGTACAATTTCAGCCAACACATACATTCCGCACCTCGCTCTGAATGACTGCGCCGATACAACTTCAAAGATAGTGTTCTATGTAGTAGAACAGAAAATGTAACCCATAACCCGTTCCTAAAGCTTAAAACTGTAAATGTTTGAAGCTCCTGTTTTTACAGCTAGATGTGGTTCCTAACGTAGCAGGGCCAGGATTAAAAATATGTTTTGAAGCCGAGGGCCTCCTCCATACGCGGGAGTTTAAAACGCAAGAATTTGTTTTACGACCGGTTGCCCTTCCTGACGCGAGATTTTAAATCACAAGAATCCGTGTTACAACTGGATACCCTCCTAGGATTTTAAATAGCAGTATCTAGCCTCTTACATCATACACTATTGTTTTCGACCGGTTGCCCTTCCTGACGTCAAAGAACTCGGATTAAGAATCGGTTTTACAACTTCTAACACGAGAATCTGGGATTTACAGCTAGATGCTCTTCTTAGATTTTAAATCGCTGTATCACGAACTATTGTTTTACAGCCGGATGCTCTTCCTGACGCAAAACTAAGATTTTAAATCGCAAGAATTTGTTTTAAGACTAGTTGCCCTTCCTGACGCAAAACTGGCAGTATGTGGCCTCTTACATCATACACTATTGTTTTCGACCGGTTGCCCTTCCTGACGCCAAAGACCTCGGATTAAGAAACTGTTTTACAACTTCGAACACGAGAATCGGGGATTTACAGCTAGATGCTCTTCTTAGATTTTAAATCGCTGTATCACGAACTATTGTTTTACGGCTGGATGCCCTTCCTGACGCAAAACTAAGATTTTAAATCGCAAGAATTTGTTTTAGGACTAGTTGCCCTTTCTGATTCAAAACTGGCAGTATCTAGCCTCTTACATCATATACTATTGTTTTCGACCGGTTGCCCTTCGTGACGTCAAGAACTAGGATTAAGAATCTGATTTACAACTTCTAACACGAGAATCGGAGATTTACAGCTAGATGCACTTCTTAGATTTTAAATCGCTGTCTCTCGAACTATTGTTTTACAGCCGGATGCCCTTCCTGACGCAAAACTAAGATTTTAAATCGCAAGAATTTGTTTTAAGACTAGTTGCCGTTCCTGACGCAAAGCTGGCAGTATCTAGCCTCTTACATCATACACTATTGTTTTCGACCGGTTGCCCTTCCTGACGTCAAAGAACTTGGATTAAGAATCTGTTTTACAACCTCTAACACGAGAATCGGGGATTTACAGCTAGATGCTCTTCTTAGATTTTAATTCGCCTTATCACGAACTATTGTTTTACTGCCAGATGCCCTTTCTGACGCAAAACTAAGATTTTAAATAGCAAGAATTTGTTTTTAAGACTAGTTGCCGTTCCTGACGCAAAACTGGCAGTATCTAGCCTCTTACATCATACACTATTGTTTTCGACCGGGTGCCCTTCCTGACGTCAAAGAACTCGGATTAAGAATCTCTTTTACAACTTCTAACACGAGAATCGGGGATTTACAGCTAGATGCTCTTCTTAGATTTTAAATCGCTGTATCACGAAATATTGTTGTACAGCCGGATGCCCTTCCTGACGCAAAACTAAGATTTTAAATCGCAAGAATTTGTTTTAAGACTAGTTGTCCTTCCTGACGCAAAACTAGCAGTATCTAGCCTCTTACATCATACACTATTGTTTTCGATCGGTTGCCCTTCCTGACGTCAAAGAACTCGGATTAAGAATCTGTTTTACAACTTCTAACACGAGAATCGGGGATTTACAGCTAGATGCTCTTCTTAGATTTTAAATCGCTGTATCACGAACTATTGTTTTACAGCCGGATGCCCTTCCTGACGCAAAACTAAGATTTTAAATCGCAAGAATTTGTTTTTAAGACTAGTTGCCGTTTATGACGCAAAACTGGCAGTATCTAGCCTCTTACATCATACACTATTGTTTTCGACCGGTTGCCCTTCCTGACGTCAAGGAATTCGGATTAAGAATCTGTTTTACAACTTCTAACACAAGAATCGGGGATTTACAGCTAGATGCTCTTCTTAGATTTTAAATCGCTGTATCACGAACTATTGTTTTACAGCCGGAAGCCCTTCCTGACGCAAAACTAAGATTTTAAATCGCAAGAATTAGTTTTAAGACTAGTTGCCCTTCCTGACGCAAAACTAGCAGTATCTAGCCTCTTACATCATACAGTATTGTTTTCGACCGGTTGCCCTCCCTGACGTCAAAGAACTCGGATTAAGCATCTGTTTTACAACTTCTAACACGAGAATCGGGGATTTACAGCTAGATGCTCCTCTTCGATTTTAAATCGCTGTATCACGAACTATTGTTTTACAGCCGGATGCTCTTCCTGACGCAAAACTAAGATTTTAAATCGCAAGAATTTGTTTTAAGACTAGTTGCCCTTCCTGACGCAAAACTAGCAGTATCTAGCCTCTTACATCATACACTATTGTTTTCGACCGGTTGCCCTTCCTGACGTCAAAGAACTCGGATTAAGAATCTGTTTTACAACTTCTAACTCGAGAATCGGTGATTTACAGCTAGATGCTCTTCTTAGATTTTAAATCGCTGTATCTCGAACTATTGTTTTACAGCCGGATGCCCTTCCTGACGTAGAACTAAGATTTTAAATCGCAAGAATTTGTTTTAAGACTAGTTGCCCTTCCTGACGCAAAACTAGCAGTATCTAGCCTCTTACATCATACACTATTGTTTTCGACCGGTTGCCCTTCCTGACGTCAAAGAACTCGGATTAAGAATCTGTTTTACAACTTCTAACACGAGAATCGGGGATTTACAGCTAGATGCTTCTGTTCGATTTTAAATCGCTGTATCACGAACTATTGTTTTACAGCCGGATGCCCTTCCTGACGCAAAACTAAGATTTTAAATCGCAAGAATTTGTTTTAAGACTAGTTGCCGTTCCTGACGCAAAACTAGCAGTATCTAGCATCTTACATCATACACTATTGTTTTCGACCGGTTGCCCTTCCTGACGTCAAAGAACTGGGATTAAGAATGTATTCAACATGTTGCCCTTTCTAGCATGAGAATCGGGGATTTACAGCTAGATGCTCGCCGGATGCCCTTCCTGACTGCAAAAGTTGCCAGGATTTGAATCGCGGTATCCATCATTGTGTCTGACTTGCATGTATGCAAGCTCACGCGTATTTTTTTTTTTTTTTTTTTTTTTTTTTTTTTTTTTTTTTGCTGAGATATCATGCTATTTCCGTTCGCCAGCTAGAGCGGAAACTCGCAGTACTGCGTCTATTTCGTCTTACAACTTGGAGGAGACAACATGTGTACGTATAATTTATGATCTTTCATCCCCCTATTTTTTGACATGTAAGTATGTAGTATCTCGGAACATTCTTATCCGTGTGTGTGTGTGTGTGTTTCGAGAAAGAAAAAGAGTAACGTGTATCAGTGTTCTAGTCGTGTTGCAATTACTAAGCGAGTGACCCGAGCGAGATGGCTACGCAGTATGCTTTCTTGATTTTCGTATGACATATATCAGTGTATTTGCAATTACTAAGCGTCTTAGCAGTGTGATGAACGAGTTAGCTACGCGGTATAGATTTTTTATTTTCGTACTAGGCAAATCATTTGAAGTGTTGCCGAGTTAGCTATGCGATATGTGCACAGTGTGTTTTTGATTTTCATACTAGGCAAGTGATAGGCGAGATAGCTATGCGATATGTGTACAGTGTGTGTTTTTGATTATTACACTAGGTAATTCATTGAAGTTGTACTTTTGCTCTGAACACATCACACAATGTTCTTACAGTGTTCGATTCTAGTCTTGCTATGTTTCAATCTAATTTTCTTATAACAAAGGTATCCCCTAACATGTTGTATCGGATCATATGTGAAGGTTAACGACATCGAGTGCAGTGTTCGATTCTAGTCTTGTTATGTTTCACTCTAATTTTCTTAGAACAAAGGTATCCCCTAACATGTTGTACAGTGTTCGGTTCTACTTGTTTAGTGAAATGAACACATCAATCAATGATCTGATCACATGTTGTATCGAGTGCAGTGTTCAATTCTAGTCTTGTTATGTTTCAATCTGATCTTCTTAGAACAAAGGTATCCCCTAACATGTTGTACAGTGTTCGGTTCTAGTCTTGTTATGTTTCAATCTAATTTTCTTAGAACAAAGGTATCCCCTGACATGTTGTACAGTGTTCGGTTCTACTTGTTTAGTGATCTGAACACATCAATCAATGTTCTGATCACATGTTAAGGTTAACGACATCGAGTGTAGTGTTCGATTCTAGTCTTGTTATTTTGCAATCTAATTTTCTTAGAACAAAGGTATCCCCTAACATGTTGTACAGTGTTCGGTTCTACTTGTTTAGTGATCTGAACACATCAATCAATGTTCCGATCACATGTTAAGGTTAACGAGATCGAGTGCAGTGTTCAATTCTAGTCTTGTTATGTTTCAATCTGATCTTCTTAGAACAAAGGTATCCCCCTAACATGTTGTACAGCGTTCGAATCCACTTATGTAGTGTTCTGAACACACCAGACAATGTTTTAATCACATGTTGAAGTTAACGACATCGAGTGCAGGGTTCGATTCAAGTCTTGTTATGTTTCTTTCGTAATCCGCAAGTCTAAACATGCATATCGCTGCACACTCTTGCCTTCGCGATGCGTGTTCGATAAAGTTATGCCTTGACGGAGGAGGAGGAGGAAGAGCAGGAGGTAGAGGAGGTGTCGTATAATCTCCTTCAAGATAGTAGATGAGAGGTTAGGTTAGCGAATGCACTAATGTTTAATGATGATAGCTAACGGAATTTCAAATTATCCGTCACCACAATTCAAAGGGATAGCAGCACGGTGCTCTGTTGATAAAAGATGACATCTAGATAGAATTTCAACTTGCTGTCACCACATGTTAAATGTATGTAGCTAGAGATAGCAGCACGATGCTCTGTTGAATAAAGATGGCGGATGATAGCTAACGGAAGTTTTTTTATTTTCAAATTATCCGCCACCACATGTTAAATGTATGTAGCTAAAGATAGCAGTACGAAGCTTTTTTGATTAAGGATGACGGATGACAAGTAACAGAACTTTTCAAATTGCCCGCTACTACAGAGAGCAGCACGGCGCTCTGTAGATTAAAGATGGTGGATGACAGCTGACGAAATTACCCGCATGATAGCAGCACAGTGCTCTATTGATTAAAGATGGCGGATGATAGCTGCACGTGGCTTTGTTTACTAAACAAGAGCACGTGGAATTTACCGCCACTACATTTCAAAGGTATCTAGTTAAGGGTGCAGCACTGAGGTTTGCGATGCAAGATGGCGGATGACAGCTGTGACGTACCACATTTCAAAGATAAGTAGCTAAAGAGGGCAGCACGGTGCTCTCTGGATTAAAGATGGTGGTTGACAGCTGCACGTGGCTTTGTTTCCAAACAAGAGCACGTGGAATTTGCCGCCACTACATTTCAAAGGTATCTAGCTAAAGAGTGCAGCACTGAGGTTTGCGATGCAAGATGGCGGATGACAGCTGTGACGTACCACATTTCAAAGGTAAGTAGCTAAAGAGGGCAGCACGGTGCTCTCTGGGTTAAAGATGGCGTGTGACAGCTGCACGTGGCTTTGTTTCCAAACAAGAGCACGTGGAATTTGTCGCCACCACATTTCAAACTAAAGAGTGCGGCGCTGAGGTTTGCGATGCAAGATGGCGGATGACAGCTATGACGTACCACATTTCAAAGGTAAGTAGCTAAAGAGGGCAGCACGGTGCTCTCTGGATTAAAGAGTGCGGATGACAGCTGCACGTGGCTTTGTTTCCAAACAAGAGCATAAAGAATTTGCCACCACTACATTTCAGAGGTATCTAGCTAAAGAGTGCAGCACTGAGGTTTCGGATGCAAGATGGCGGATGACAGCTGTGACGTACCACATTTCATAGGTAAGTAGCTAAAGAGGGCAGCACTGTGCTCTATAGATTAAAGATGGCGGATGACAGCTGTACGTAGATTTGTTTATCTCACGCTAGTGAGGTTAAGTTGGTAGCACTAAGGTTTAGGCCCGCCAAGATGGCAGCACTGCCGATGACAGGTGACGAATTTTACATCTAATACGATAAAGAGGGCAGCACAGTGCTCTGTGGTTTAAAGATGGCGGATGACAGCTGTCAAAAAGCACGTGGCTTTGTTTACCACACGCTAGTTAGGTTAAGTTGGTACCACTAAGGTTTAGGCCCGTCAAGATGGCAGTACTGAGGTTAGTGATGCGTTGTCTGTCAAAAAGCACGTGGCTGTCAAAAAAACACGTGGCTTTGTTTACCTCGCACCAGTTAGGTTAAGTTGGCACTACTGAGGTTTAGGCCCGTCAAGATGGCAGTACTGAGGTTAGCGATGCGTTGTGGTCTGTCAAAAAGCACGTGGCTGTCAAAAAACACGTGGCTTTGTTTACCTCACGCTAGTTAGGTTATGTTGGCACTACTGAGGTTTAGGCCCGTCAAGATGGCAGCAGTGAGGTTAGCGATGCGTTGTTGTCGATGACAGCTGTCAAAAAGCACGTGGCTTTGTTTACAAATTCAAATCTCCCGCCAAAATTCAAATCTCAGGCCTAAATTCAAATTTCTCGCCAGAATTCAAATTTCCCGCGGGAGGAGGCCGCAGAACCCGCTTATTATACTACTCATAGCCATTAACAAAGCAAGTTGCTACCGACGTCAAAATGACTTGGACAGAAAGACCTCGAACAGAGGGTAGACATATTGAACTAGCAACTTGCGCTACAGTCTGAAGTAATCACAGAGGTCAACTCGAAATAAATTATTTAAGCATAACATAAAAAGGTATGAAAGTAAATTTAAAATTAAATAAGTGATGTGATGTAATTAGAGCAATCATCTTAGTCGCGATTTAAATGAATCCCGACAGTATATAAAATATATTAAATATTCTACTTTCGTCCCTGTTCTTTTATTAATTTGTCGCCCATGTTGATTTAACCAATTCGTTTATATTTTATCTTATTTTCCTCAATTTTCTCTCGCAAATAATGGGTCCAAAGATTGTGGATGGACATTATAGGCTCCGAGGAAGGGAAGAACTTTACCGATACAAGGAAAGGCTAACTGAGTCCATGAGAAAGCGGAGACTTAAATTCTGTGGGCATTTATTCAAAATGGATGAGAAGAGACTAACGAAAAATTTTCACAATACTAGACAGCAGACCTAAAGTGTCGGACAAATTGTTCAGATAGGTGGGAAAGGATCTCAAACAGGTGGGACTAAAATCAGAAGACATCTCAAATCGACAAATTTCAGGGATTCTATGACGAACCAAAATTTAACCGTGGGTGGATGAAAGAAAGAAGACAGGTTGCCAGAGAAAGGATGCTAAAGTTCTGGGCTATGAAGAAGGCTTCCTGAAACATGTAATTGTTACCTAACGTGGTCTCTAAAGGCCGTAAACGAATATATATATATATATATATATATCGTTAGTTCATTTTGTTATTTAAGTCAGGTGTGTATTGAAGCGAGACATAGGTGCATGTATGTAGGTTATGTGAATATTTTACTCTGGCATGTGTGAGGTATAAGTTATTTCTTGACCTGTTTGATTGTGGCCATGCCACCCTTGCTGGTGTAATGACGTTTCGTTTCTGGGTGCTTATTTGGGGTGCCCATTCTGTGCCCTTTCACTTTAATGTCCGTGTGGACTGCGGATTAGAATCTCCTCGCTGTAAAGTGTGTCTTTCGTCTAAGGCAACTAAAATTGAATACTACCGCTCATGGAATTTGGAAGCCAAGATCCGTCGCGACCGGGAACAAAAGTGAGGCCTCGCCTTTCGCCATCCCGCAAAATACTCGCAAGGAAAATAATAAATCCTCTGTTGACACACGGAATGTGAAAGCATTCGATATTAACGTGTTTGTAGCCTGCCCCATTTATGCTTTCATCATGGCTAATTAGCTGTAGAAATTCGTGTCCCTTAAACTACTTCCCAAACTATCTGCTCCCTACCATTTCTTATGTTTCAGGAAGTTATATTTTTAATTTAATATCTTCCTCGGTTGGAGCGCCAAGATGACACGTTGTAATTCTTCTGCTCTATTCAGTTTCTGATTCGTGCTGCTATCCTTCAGCAGCTGACCTAATTTTGTTGGCTTCGCTTTCCCTCTCTTGCTGGCCAATCAGCACCCGGTGACTCCATTAGCAAGCCCTCAGTTTGCTGTAAATTGAGATCGACCGTTACTCGCTGCAGGTCTACGATGAAGAGGAGACTCATCTTGAGTTCATGCAGTTTTCTGGGCTTGGGCTTTGCCATGAATACCGGATAATCGCTACTGTTTTGGAGGGTATATCTTTAAATCATCAAAAGAGCTTGTGTTAGTTAAAAATTATCCTCGTTTAACGTTCATGTAATTTGTGTGTCTTCTGGTAAGCCTCGACTTGTGAGGAGCAATGTGGATAAGCCAAGTTTATGCATTTCCTACAAGATGCATTAAAACTTTTATTATTTTGGAAGTTTACCTTCGGCATGTGAATTTCTCTTGCAAGGAAACATTTCTCCCCAGCATGATTTTTGGTGTGTTGTAAAATGACGCTTCGTAGTTATGTCAGTTTACTCTACCTACTTTTCCTCTACTTTGTAAAAGTTATCGGATTTTTTAAATTTGTACTTAGGTCTTAGGTTGATTGTCCAATTAAGTGGTGGTCTGCGGTACGTTTCTAACCTTTATAGTTTAAACATATTATTATTATTATTATTATTATTATTATTATTATTATTATTATTATTATTATTATTATTATCGTCAAATGAGACAGCTTGCCCTCTTAGGTTTAATTAAACAATCATGTAAAAGAGGTTTAATACACAGGGAGTTTCTGTACGGATTTTATTATTTGGAGTTTGGACCGCTCTTAATATCTCCCTTCTATTATTTTATTTTAATTAAACATAATTTTCTTTGGGGTTTTGGGTTTCCTTTGTTAATCCGTTTGCTTTTGATTTCTGCATGTAAACTGCTATTGCTATTGTTACCGAGTTTTCGTGGATCACAGAAGCGAAAGAAGGTGCGGGCTATCAACGATAGTCAAAGATGAATTTAAAATTTTAAATTAAAGATTATATTTCTTTTCAGATCATATATTTTAACAAAACTCTTCACTTGGCGAAAGAACCAGATTTCAGGTAGAGAGCAAATTTGGTACGAAACAGAAAAACCAAGAATTGGTAATTAACAATCTTGAGTTTCAAGCTCATAATTTAGAAAGGTCCCAACATCGCTAATGAGGCGCTTAATTAGATAGACACGAAGAGATATCTCCCAAAACACAATTTTCAAGAGCACCTTGCTCCAACGGTTACAAGTTACGTCCTTCCAAAAGGCACCACACAAAGATCGATTGCATTTACCAGAAAAGAGCGTAAATTCCACCAAGGAGACGGCGCTCCCAACCCTTACAGCCTGATTAAGGCAACCTTTAACTTAACAGTAGA
Organism: Anabrus simplex; assembly: GCF_040414725.1. Taxonomy (NCBI): domain Eukaryota; kingdom Metazoa; phylum Arthropoda; class Insecta; order Orthoptera; family Tettigoniidae; genus Anabrus; species Anabrus simplex. The sequence goes on from NC_090269.1 coordinate 455,384,558, forward strand.
GATTAGAGCATTTTTGTTCAATAAAATTACATTTCTAGGCCTCTCTAGGCACAACCTACAATTTACAACACCATATCGTTTGCATTTTGAGTTTACACAGGGGTATCGAGTACTCATTCTACCGGACCTTCGTGGATAATAACAGGTTCAATTACTGGCCCAAAAATAAAAAAAACATGGAGGCGAACATTTGCGCTCCTCGAAATCAGAAATTAAAACCCTACTTGGGCTTGTAGCCCGATGATGCAGAGGCTACTGAGGTGACTAGATGGACAAATTAATTTACAAGAGAATAGCAGTTACAAAATCTTAGTCACCTCAAGATTAATAGAAGGGGAATTCGAGAGGGTAACGCACTGTATATCCCCGATTTACAGTTTCAGTCCTTAGGACTTACATGAAATTTTACATGAGGAGGAATAAAGTTTACATTTTAGGAAATTGTCTGTTACATAGTTAAAGATTGGAATATTCCCCTCGAGTTCAGCTTGCGGAGATAACTACAGAGATAGATAACTAGTGGCCATTACCTGGGCTGGTATTCTGCCTGCCGAAGAATGAGGACCCCCGCCTCCTCTCTTAACATATACACTCAGTAATACGACGACCAATAAGACAAGTTAACTCGAAAAAGCGACAATTTTATACCCGAGAGGAAGCTTCGAGAATGCTCTGTACTAAATCTGGACACACTGTCTCTTTTTTATTGGATAGACAAAAAGTTACAAGAAGCCTATGATTGGCTGAAAAATAAATACAGAAAATTTGTGATTAGTCAAACTCCAAAACTGGCGGGATGAGAAGGAAGTGTTGCAAACTTCGAAGTATCAAAAATAAGGAAAGTAAATTCAGTTCAGGAAACCTATAAACGCAAAACTTCTTTAAATTTCTAGTTACCTATTTCACTCTACAAGTGCATGACCTAAATTCTGTAATAGAGACATCTACGGAGAAAAATCTAAATTTCTTCAAATAGTTGTTGCAACCAGTGAGACACCAAAACAAAACAAAGAAATGCAGTCAGTTTAGTAAATTTTAAAATAGCATATTGCTCTATAGTAGTGACATCTTTTGATCAACATCTCAACTTCCTGTTCTAGATGTTTCAATGTTTATATGACAGCGTTCTTCAAGGCGCTTCATTTAAATGCACGGGGTTGAGGTGTACCTCACGGTACAGTTATGTTGCTTTGGGATTTTCCCCTTCCCATTTTTGGGCAGTCTACTGTACATTGCGATGGTGATGTTGATTGATTTGATGAGAATTGAATTGTTGTGCACTGTCTGCTTGGGAGTAACTGAGAATCTTGAATTTTTTTTTTTCCTTGACAGTGTAATTACTATCTTATTGTCCCCTTTCATGTTAAGTTATGAATTTTCTTCCCCTTTGTTTTGGAGCTGCAACCTCAGTTTTTTACTATCTTGAAAACGTGATTTATTTCTTCTTTTCGGGGTCTCCCGGTGTGAAAGTAACGCTAATGATGTATATGTGATTGAGGAAAAGAAACGATCTCTGCTAAAATTGATTGGGATTAGAAAACTTGTCCCTGAATTAACTAACCCCCAAAAGAAACACTAAAATTCTAACCAATGAATATTAAGTGAGCAAGAGAATGATTAAAAGGAGGTAACTTAAGCCTCTAGAAAAGGTAGTAATTATATTTTTGTTTATGTTATTTAAGTTGTACCGGCCGGCAGTATTCAAGATGGTTGTTTATTTGAGCTTTAATTCTAACTAGTTTGCCTTTTATTATTTCAAAACGAGCATAACATCTTATTTCTGTTAATTTTAATTAATTTGATTCCCTAATTATGTTCTTTACTTTCTCAAAAAGAATTATTTTTCTTTGTTTATTTCTTAACAGTCTGATCCCCTGACAGGCTTGTACTTGGGTCCATGGGTTATTTGTGTCATCCGTACTTTCATGAGGAAAGTCCTTATGTTATGTTTCATGGGGGTGTTTGTTTCTTTACGCTTCCAGATTTATTTTGCTTTTAATGGCTCATAGGGACATGGGCAGTGCAGCTAGTTTTTTTAGGGACATTGACAGAGCAGTAAGTGTTAACACAGCTCTGGTTAGTTCTTTTCTTGTGCTTGCAGTTTCCTGAAGGTTAGTTGCATCCTCCCCTTTATTGAAGCCTGTTCAGTGTAAGGTATCATATTGTTGAGAGGTGAAGGAAAGACAAAAGTTCACAATCTCTGTGATATTTGTTTGGAAAGAAGAGCATTTATCTTGTTTAATACCGTGAATGATTGTTTCATATAAATTTTCATCATGGTACATGAGTTCCTCTACACGCATCAGCTGAGAAAAGGCGAACTACTCTACGAACTCGCCATCTGTAGTACCGAACCTTCTAATACTGTATCCGAGTGTGCTGCTCTACTACATTCCCGCACCCAGGTGCCAATTAATCTTTAATGCATATATCGGAGTAAAATCGTTAAGTCATTGCATGATATCAAATCTGTCTTATGCAAAATTAAAGTAATGATAGGGGAATTTATTAAGGTAACCCCTCCTAGAGCCCAAATCAGACGGCTAAAGGCTAGAGCGTACCACTACTCTGGAAGATATCATGTCCATTAATCCTAATGCTGAATTTATTAGCCCATGTACTGACTTGCTGTCTCTTTCAGCTGATTTGGATTTAGAGAAATGGAGAACTTGTCTGTGATCAATAATGAAACCTGCTCTAGTCCTATGTTGTTTCCCATCACTGTTCATGCTGTGTCCTGTCTGTGATATCCGTAGTGGATAACGGTGTAAGATGCAGTGAAAAATCTGGCAAATGCAGAAGATTAGTAAAAAATAGGATTCGGTGTCGAAAGTGCGAAGAATAGTACCATTTTCCTTGTGCAAATATTGTAAATAGGACTGATATCGAATAAAGTGTGTGACAATGTCCCGAGTGTAAACAAACTGATAGTGAGGCACAACAACAAGAAAGAGGGACATACGAAGCTATACTTAAGATTTTAGGCGTGCTACAAGAATACTTACGTGCTCCGAAATTTGAAAATGGAAGGTTAAAGGACAGAATAAAGAAGCCGGAAGATAAAAAAGAAATTGGAGATGAAAGATCGCCGTGGACGGAAGTGACGCGTAGCCACTTTAGGTCTAATGCTAAACATACAGGAGAAACTATGTACCACTTAAAACCGGGAAAATGCTCTTTGCAGTGCCAAAATAGATTTCAGTCATTGCAACAAGTCCCAGAAGAAGACACATCAAGTTTTCTGAATAATCTTAAATCCAGTGGAGATAACCCACAGAAGAAGATCAACGTAAAATCAAGATCACCAAATTTCCTCTCTACGCAGACAGTCAAGGGCGGGGTATGGCTGAAGGCATCAAGGATGAGCTGCAGAATCCAAAAACTGCGGTTTTAGGACTAGTAAAACCAGGTGCCAAAATAGGAGACGTCCTTTCAAGTTGTGATCCAGTGTTAGAGGATTGCGTGGTGATTCTGGTTGGTACAAATGACATTGCTGCAAATGAAAGTGAGGAATTAATTATGACTCTCAGAGCTAAGATTTCCAATCTACCTGACTCGAAAGTTATTGTAGTTAATATTCCACTTAGGTGTGACCTTTTAGAGGACTCATGTGTGAAGAAAGGTGTACATGATGTAAATAGCAAAATCAAGAAATTATGTAAAAGTTTTGGAATTCCCCGTGTAGTAGATACTTTAGCTCTTGGCAGGCAAATGTTCACTAGGCATGGGTTACATCTGAATGGTAATGGAAATGAACTCTCTGTAGACAAATTGCTACAATTATCAACACAGATTTGTACACTAATTTGCACATAAGAAAACCTATACCACTAAACTGGCACATACAGGGAAACCTGCCAGAAAACCCAGATCCTTAATCGAGATCTGTGTACAAAGATCTGGGTTCCAGGGAAGCTCTCAACTCATAAGTCAAATGTAACACTAGGAAATATTATGAATATTAAAACCAGGCCCTCCCCTCCGAACCATGTGATCTTGCCGCAGTAGGGAGGCTTGCGTGTCGCAATGAAGCAGATAGCCGAGCCGCAGGTGCAACCATATCGGATGGGTATCTGTTGAGAGACCAGACTAAGAAATGGTTCATCGAAAGGGGGATAGCAGCCTTTCGGAACATGCAAGGGCGGCAGTCTAGATGATAGACTGATATGGTCTTGTAATAATACTCAACATGGCTTACCTGTATTGATACTGCTACACGGCTGAAAGCAAGGGAGTAGTGTAAATTGGACATTTCGGCGGCCTCCTCCCGTGGAAAATTTGAATTCTGGCGGGAAATTTGAATTTTGGCGGGAGATTTGAATTTTGGCACGATATTTGAATTTGTAAACAAAGCCACGTGCTTTTTGACAGCTGTCATCGACAACAACGCATCGCTAACTTCACTGCTGCCATCTTGACGGGCCTAAACCTCAGTGGTACGAATTTAACCTAACTAGCGCGAGGTAAACAAAGCCACGTGTTTTTGACAGCCACTTGCTTTTTGACAGACAACAATGCATCGCTAACCTCAGTACTGCCATCTTGACGGGCCTAAACCTCAGTAGTGCCAACATAACCTAACTAGCGTGAGGTAAACAAAGCCACGTGTTTTTTGACAGCCACGTGCTTTTTGATAGCAGCCATCTTTGAGCACCGTGCTGCCCTCTATGTGACGGCGGTAAATTCCACGTGCTTTACAAACCTATATGCTTTTCTGACAGCTGTCGTCCGCCATCTTTAATCCAGAGAGAACAGTGCTGCCCTCTATGTGGTGGCGGCAAATTCCACGTGCTCTTGTTTGGAAACAAATCAACATGCTTTTTTGACAGCTGTCATCCGCCATCTTTAATCCAGAGAGAACAATGCTGCCCTCTATGTGGTGGCGGCAAATTCCACGTGCTCTTGTTTGGAAACAAATCAACATGCTTTTTTGACAGCTATCATCCGCCATCTTTAATCACCGTGCTGCCCTCTTTAGCTACTTACCTTTGACAGCTGTCATCCGCCATCTTTAATCCAGAGAGAACAGTGCTGCCCTCTATGTGGTGACGGCAAATTCCACGTGCTCTTGTTTGGAAACAAATCAACATGCTTTTTTGACAGCTGTCATCCGCCATCTTTAATCACCGTGCCGCACTCTTGCGTCAGCTGTCATCTGCCCAGCAATTCTCTTTCTATATAATAATTCCGTGTGGCTATTTCTAGCCAAGTGCAGTCTAAAAAAATAAATCCTAGTCTTGTTGTATCAGGAAGGGTAACTGGCTAAATCCCGGTCTTTCAGCGTCAGGAAGGGCAACCAGCCATACCGTGAAACAATAGTGTATGATGTAAGAGGCCAGATACTGCTTTGAGCATCTAGCTGAAAAACCCCGATCCTCGTGTTAGAAGTTGTAAAACAGATTCTTAATCCCAGTTATTTGACGTCAGGAAGGGCAACCGGTCGAAAACAATAGTGTATGATGAAAGAGGTTAGATACTGCCACTTTTGCGTCAGGAAGGGCAACTAGTCTTAAAACAAATTCTTGTGATTTAAAAATCTTAGTTTTGCGTCAGGAAGGGCATCCGGCTGTAAAACAATTGTTCGTGATACAGCGATTTAAAATCTAAGAAGAGCATCTAGCTGTAAAACCCCGATTCTCATGTTAGAAGTTGTAAAACAGATTCTTAATCCCAGTTCTTTGACGTCAGGAAGGGCAACCGGTCGAAAACAATAGTGTATGATGTAAGAGGTTAGATACTGCTATTTAAAATCCTAGGAGGGTATCTAGTTATAAGACAGATTCTTGTTAAAATCTCGCGTCAGGAAGGGCAACCGGTCGAAAACAATACTGTATGATGTAAGAGGTTAGATACTGCTATTTAAAATCCTAGGAGGGTATCTAGTTATAAGACAGATTCTTATGATTTAAAATCTCGCGTCAGGAAGGGCAACCGGTCGAAAACAATAGTGTATGATGTAAGAGGCTAGATACTGCTATTTAAAATCCTAGGAGGGTATCCAGTTGTAAAACGGATTCTTGTGATTTAAAATCTCGCGTCAGGAAGGGCAACCGGTCGTAAAACAAATTCTTGCGTTTTAAACTCCCGCGTCAGGAGGAGGCACTCGGCTTTAAAACATATTTTTAATTCCGGCCCTGCTACGTTAGAAACCACATCTAGCTGTAAAAACAGGAGCTTCAAACATTTACAGTTTTAAGCTTTAGGAACGGGTTACATTTTCTGTTCTACTGCATAGAACACTATCTTTGAAGTTGTATCAGCGCAGTCATTCAGAGCGACATGCGGAATGCATGTGTTAGCTGAAATTGTACACGCATCTTCCGGCTACACTAACCTTGAAACGAAGACACGGTGTGCTGATGAGCGACTTGTAACTCACGTAGCCTTGTAAGCTCCTAACATAAATTATCATGATTGTACGGAGAGGTTAAAACACACAGTGCTAGCGCACCCCGCCTCTTAGATCATACACCATAGTTTTACGACCGGTTACCCTTCCTGACTAGGATTTTAAATCGCAGTATACGTGATAAATTTGTAATAGCGGGTTTTATAACTAAATGTCCCGGTACCGGCACATAGCCTACTCCTACCGAAGAAGCCTGCACAAGGCTTATTGCCTCCATTCGACAGATGAATCACCCTCAACGTCTTGTACTCAAAATCATTTTCGAAGGAGCCTGCACAAGGTTTAACGCCCCCTATCAACAGCCCTTACTTATTGCTGGCTTTTTTTGCACACCCCGCCTCTTAGATCATACACCATAGTTTTACGACCGGTTGCCCTTCCTGACTAGGATTTTAAATCGCAGTATACGCGATAATTTTGTTATACCGGGTTTTATAACTAGATATCCCGGTACCAGCACATAGCCTACTCCTACCGAAGAAGCCTGCACAAGGCTTATTGCCTCCATCCGACAGATGAATCACCCTCAACGTCTTGTACTCAAAATCATTTTCGAAGGAGCCTGCACAAGGTTTAACGCCCCCTATCAACAGCCCTTACTTATTGCTGGCTTTTTTTGCACACCCCGCCTCTTAGATCATACACCATAGTTTTACGACCGATTGCCCTTCCTGACTAGGATTTTAAATCGCAGTATACGCGATAAATTTGTTATAGCGGGTTTTATAACTAGATATCCCGGTACCAGCACATAGCCTACTCCTACCGAAGAAGCCTGCACAAGGCTTATTGCCTCCATCCGACAGATGAATCACCATCAACGTCTTGTACTCAAAATCATTTTCGAAGGAGTCCGCATAAGGTTTAACGCCCCCCTATCAACAGCCGTTACTTAATGCAGGCTTTTTTGCACACCCCGCCTCTTAGATCATACACCATAGTTTTACGACCGGCTACCCTTCCCGACTAGGATTTTAAATCGCAGTATACGCGGTAAATTTGTTGTAGCGGGATTTATAACTAGATGTACCGGTACCGGCACATAGCCTTCTCCTACCGAAGAAGCCTGCACACAGCTTAACGCCTCCATCCGACAAATGAATCACCCTCAACACTCTTCAATCATTCTCGCTACTTCGGAAGATAGCGGGTTCGAACTGTAAGCCGTAAAAAATAGCAAATGCTAGGCGAGGGGCCTGCGCGATCGTCATTACATGATCTAGCTAAATGTAGTTTTAGCTCAATACCTTTAAGTACCTACAGGTAAAGAATACCGCGGATGTAGCTTAGTACCCTCCTGTTTAAGTCCAGAAGTCGAGGATCGCGCGCTAACTTTCCAAGGCTCGATCCGCTGCAGAACTCTTAAATTCTGACACCTCGGCATCAACAGCAGGTTCGATCCCGGCTTAAATACGTCAGCCTGCGGGACTTCAGGAGAGCTCTTGTTGCATAAACACTTCGTTCCGACTGTACTGCAGTTGTCAGCGATTTTCACATCCGCTTGGTAACAAGCAGCATATTTACTCGCTGCAGTCTGCGTGAAGCGCTCACAGTTCTCTGTATGCGTTTATCACGCACACATCTCCCGTCTAAGTACTGTCTGCTGTGAATATTATTCTTCAGCCTTTATCTTCAGGTAAGGTAGAACTGTTAGTTACTGTTCGCAAAGCAACTTCTACGCTAGGTAATAGACATCTACATTCATATATGTTTGTTCTTTTCTTTTTTTAGGTACCGTTCGAGTTACAGGCTTGAAAGTACGCATTTTATTCATCCGAGTAACAGTCTGCAGCACATGCATTTTTACGGTGTGTTTTCGAACTTTGAGTTGTAAAGATAGGTAGGCTAACTGATGTACCCTACACTACATTCATATATGTTTGTTCTTTTCTTTTAGGTACCATTCGAGTTTCAGGCTTGAACGTACGCATTTTATTTATCCGAGTAACAGTCTGCAGCACGTGCATTTTTAAGGTATGTTTTCGAACTTTGAGTTGTAAAGATAGCTAGGCTAACTGATGTACCCTACACTACATTCATATATGTTTGTTCTTTTCTTTTAGGTACGACCAGAATATTATCATTCGAGTTACAGGCTTGAAAGTACGCATTTTTATTCATCCGAGTAACAGTCTGCAGTGCGAAGATTTTAAGGTATGTCTGACCTCTATTCGTTGAAACTTGGTTTCTTCCGAACATCGTAACTTTAAGCTAAACATAAATAGTTGTTCTCTTCAATACTCATGCTATAGACGAGGTTAATCTTATAATTTCAAACACGCACACATAGTTATGTCTGTCCTCAACAGGCTGAAACTTGGTTTCTTCTAAAACATCGTAACTTTAAGCTAATCATAAATAGTAAATTGTGTTGTTCTCTTCAATCCTCATGCTATAGACGAGGTTAATCTTATAATTTCAAACACGCGCACATAGCTATGTCTGTCCTCAACAGGCCGAAACTTGGTTTCTTCCGAACATCGTAACTTTAAGCTAATCATAAATAGTTGTTCTCTTCAATCCTCATGCTATAGACGAGGTTAATCTTATATTTTCGAACACGCACACATAGCTATGTCTGTACTCAACAGGCTGAAACTTGGTTTCTTCTAAAACATCGTAACTTTAGTCTATTGATAAATAGTCGTTCTCTTCAATCCTCATGCTATAGACGAGGTTAATTTTATAATTTCAAACACACACATAGCTATGTCTGTTCTCAACAGGCCGAAACTTGGTTTCTTCCGAACATCGTAACTTTAAGCTAATCATAAATAGTTGTTCTCTTCAATCCTCCTGCTATAGACGAGGTTCATCTTATAATTTCAAACACGCACACATAGCTATGTCTGACCTCAACAGGCTGAAAATTGGTTTCTTCTAAAACATCGTAACTTTAGTCTATTGATAAATAGTCGTTCTCTTCAATCCTCATGCTATAGACGAGGTTAATCTTATAATTTCAAACACGCACACATAGCTATGTCTGTCCTCAACAGGCTGAAACTTGGTTTCTTCTAAAACATCGTAACTTTAGTCTATTGATAAATAGTCATTCTCTTCAATCCTCATGCTATAGACGAGGTTAATCTTATAATTTCAAACACGCACACATAGCTATGTCTGTCCTCACCAGGCTGAAACTTGGTTTCTTCTAAAACGTCGTAACTTTAGTCTATTGATAAATAGTCGTTCTCTTCAATCCTCATACTATAGACGAGGTTAATTTTATAATTTCAAACACACACATAGCTATGTCTATGCTCAACAGGCTGAAACTTGGTTTCTTCTAAAACATCGTAACTTTGATCTATTGATAAATAGTCGTTCTCTTCAATCCTCATGCTATAGACGAGGTTAATTTTATAATTTCAAACACAAACATAGCTATGTCTGTCCTCAACAGGCTGAAACTTGATTTCTTCCGAATATCGTAACTTTAGACTATTGATAAATAGTTGTTCTCTTCAATCCTCATGCTATAGACGAGGTTAATTTTATAATATCAAACACGCACACATAGCTATGTCTGACCTCAACAGGCTGAAACTTGGTTTCTTCTAAAACATCATAACTTTAGTCTATTGATAAATAGTTATTTTCTTTAATCTGCATGTCATAGAAGATGTTAATCTTATAATTTCAAAATCATAGCAATGTCCGACCTCTATACATTGAAACATGGTTTCTTCCGAACATCTTAACTTTAAGCTAATCATAAATAGTTGTTCTCTTCAATCCTCATGCTATAGACGATGTTAATCTTATAATTTCAAACTCACAGCAATGTCCGACCTCTATACATTGAAACTTGGTTTCTTCCGAACATCGTAACTTTAGTCTATTGATAAATAGTCGTTCTCTTCAATCCTCATGCTATAGACGAGGTTAATTTTATAATTTCAAACACACATAGCTATGTCTGACCTCAACATGCTGAAACGTGGTTTCTTCTAAAACATCGTAACTTTAGTCTATTCATAAATAGTCGTTCTCTTCAATCCTTGTGCTATAGAAGAGGTTAATCTTATAATTTCAAACTCACAGCCATGTCCGACCTCTATACGTTGAAACTTGGTTTCTTCCGAACATCGTAAATTTCGCCTAATCTCTATCGGTCGTTCTCTTTTCAGATGTTCCCCTGCTGCGAGGAATGTCATGTAACGTTTACAAGGCGAGATAACTTCATGCGCCATATGAAATCAAAACACCCTAGCATAACATCTGCTTTATGTAAAGTTTGTAGGGTGTATTTCGCTAACGTAGAGCGATACGAGGCTCACTTAGCAGAGGTACATCAAATATCTACTTGCCCTCAGGTAGTAGTAGGGAAAAAGCGTGCAGCTACTGATGTAGCTGTAGAAAGTACTAGTACGGTAGTAAAAAACCTAGGAAAAATGAACTTCAAACTATTCACTGCGAGCACTGTAATACTGATGTACCATCTTCGCATTTTCAGGGACACTTACGGAGTAATGCACATAAAAATAATGCATGTAGAAATGGTAGTAACGCAAACATCGAGGAAAATAATACAGCATTTAAAAGTAGGATTGCTAGTTACAGAATTCGCACCAGTCAAAAGTTTCAGAGCACTTCAAACTTTTTAAATTACGTTCAACCGGATGTACAGCAGCTTCTTGCTAAATCTTTGTCCAATCATAATTTATTTAAAGTTAATTTTGAACTTTTCGCCTTGTACATTAAAAGCACGGATGAATCCGAAATAACGGACATTAAATCATTTAATACGAAGAATTTTGTCATAAGTCAGTCGACTAATTTTGGTGATGTACTTAGGGATGTCTCTAACATTATTTCAACTAAGAGCGAGGAATTTCAGGAAAGGGAATCAGGGTGGGCTTTAGTTGAGATAATGTATCTAGAAGTTAACATCAATAAGTACAATCCCATGCGAGGTTCATCGTACATCGAGCTGCCGACATGGATTCAGCGAAAAGAAGCTGTTGTAAACATCCAAAACAATGACGAAGCATGTTTTGCATGGGCGGTGATGTCGGCTTTAAATCCTGCTAAATCAGACGTAGCTAAGAGAACATCATCGTATCCACACTATTCAACGCAGCTAAATTTCGATAGTATAGAATTTCCTGTACAGTTAAAAGATATTAAGCGCTTTGAGGAACTAAATAACATTAGCATTAATGTGTATGGTGTAGAGAAAAAGTCTATAGTGGGTCCTCTGTATTATACATGTCACAAGAAGAGTACTCATGTTAACTTACTCTATATTGAAAACAGTGAGAATAGCCACTTTTGCTGGATTAAAAATCTGAGTAGACTTGTTAGTAGTCAGTTGTCAAAACATGATGGTAAAAAGTGGCTATGTGATGGATGCTTGCAGTATTTTAGAACTGAAGATCAGTTAACGGAGCATTCCAAGAATGACTGCAATCATGTACGTACAGAGATACCTACTACAGGCAATAATGTTTTAAAATTTACAAATTTTCATAAGCAGATGTGGGTACCATTCGTGATTTATGCAGACTTTGAAGCCATCCTCACGCCATGCAACACATGCTCACCTAATCCTGACAACTCTTTCACTAATACTACGCACATGCATGTCCCGCATAGCTTCGCGTATTACATCAAGTGTAGTTACGATAGTACGCTTAACAAGTTAGAGCTGTATCGAGGACATGATGCTGCTAAAGTATTTTTAGAAAGACTTGAAAGTGATGCAGTTCGTCTTGGCCGTATTCTAAATAGTAATATTCCTATGAAGCCACTCACCGAAATTCAGTTAAATGATCATGAACGTGCTACAAAGTGTGGCATTTGTGATGGGGGATTTTCCGAAAATGACCCTAAAGTTTTTGATCATGATCATTTAACTGGTTTCTACAGATGTGCCTCTCATTATAGCTGTAATCTTAAGTATAGGGTTCCTAAATTTATCCCTGTAATTTTTCATAACTTATCTGGTTACGACTCTCATTTCATCATTTCACAATTTGGAGCTTCAGATGAAAAGTAGATATAATCCCTCAGAATAAAGAGCGGTACATTGCGTTTGCAAAGTCTGTAAAAGTAGATGCTGAGCATTCTATAAAACTGAGATTCCTTGACTCGTTTCGCTTTATGGCGAGTAGCCTCGATAAACTTTCTAGTCATTTACAGCCTGAACAATTTACGGAAATTCGACGCGTTTTTCCCGAAGAAGCGCAGTTTAATTTACTTCGGCGTAAGGGTGTTTTTTGTTATGAATATCTCGACTGCTTAGAACGCCTCGAAGAACGTGCCTTACCATCGAAACAATCCTTTTACAGCTCGCTGAATTCAGCAGATATTAGTGATGATGACTATTTACATGCACAACATATCTGGGAGCAGTTCCACATTCAAACGCTGGGTGAATACTCCGATTTATATTTAAAGACAGATGCACTTTTGTTAGCTGATGTTTTTGAAAATTTTCGCTGTGTTTGCAAGAACACCTACAGCCTTGACCCATGTCAGTATTTTACTGCGCCTGGATTAAGTTGGGACGCGATGTTAAAACACACGCAGGTGAATTTGGAACTGCTAACTGATATTGATATGGTGCACTTTATAAAATCATCTATTCGAGGCGGTCTAAGTCAGTGCAGCGGGCGGTATTCCAAGGCAAATAATAAGTACATGCCAAGTTTCGATTCTAGTCAGGAATCTCAGTATATCGTTTATCTCGATGCTAATAATCAGTATGGGTGGGCGATGAGTCAGCATCTACCGGTGAGTGGTTTCCGCTGGCTAACGCAGTGCGAAATTGATGCTTTACAGCTGCACGCCCTAGGCGATGAAGCTGATAAAGGCTATTTCCTCGAAGTTGACTTACAGTATCCTAAAGAGTTACACACTTCTCATAATGACCTACCGTTCTGCCCTGAAAATATGAAGCCCCCGTACATCGCATCAACGACGAAAATGCTAATTGCTAATTTGTGCGATAAATCTAAGTATATCATTCATTACCGAAATTTAAAACAGTGTTTGCAGCATGGTTTGAACTTATCCAAAATTCATCGCGTACTACAATTTAATCAGTCACCGTGGCTAAAGCCATATATCGATCTGAACAATAATTTAAGAACGAATGCGGTTAACGGGTTTGAAAAAGATTTCTACAAGCTCATGAATAACAGTGTGTTTGGTAAGACTATGGAAAATGTTGACAAACGCGTTGATGTAAAATTGATTACAAACTGGGAAAATATTAAGAAAAGGTATGGTGCTAACTATTTAATAAGTAAACCAAATTTCCACAGCTGCACCATCATACATGAGAATTTAGTTATTATACAGATGAATCGTGTCAAGGTTAAGTATGACAAACCTACCTACGTCGGCTTCGCAGTACTTGAACTGGCTAAAACACTCATGTATGAATTCCATTACGATTATATGATGAAGAAGTACGCGCATAATGCGCAATTGCTCTACACAGATACCGATTCGTTTATTTATCAAATCAAAACTGATGACTATTACAATGATATAAAGCCAGACTTGGGTAGGTTTGATACAAGTAACTATCCTGCAAATAATCAATATCATCTACCGCTAGTGAACAAAAAGGTTCTAGGTAAAATGAAAGATGAATGTGCTGGGAATATTATCGATTCATTTGTAGGTACTAAATCCAAGTCATATTGCATAAAACTCTTAAATGAATTACAAATAAAGAGATTGAAGGGGGTTAAAAGGAATGTCGTTCAGAATCAGCTAAGTTTTGAAAACTATAACAATTGCATTAAAAGTAATCCATCTGTTTTGCATAAGCAAATGTCTGTCATTAGAAGTAAGAAGCGCCAGTTGTACACTCATTTAATTAGTAAGGTAGCCCTTAATAGCGATGATTGTAAACGGTTTGTCATTCCAAATTCTACCAACACTCTAGTCTGGGGGCATAGTAGTATTGATAGGTACTACTTTACATAAAGCAGATGTGTGTGTAAACATTATGCTAGAGGTGTGTACTTACGTTACGCTGTCTTACATCACAATTCACTGTACATATTTTAGGGAGAGGTACGCTGAGAGAGTAGTACGGCAAGTTTAAACTTGTACATTCGACAATTGCATCGAGAAGTACGCAAACATCACTAGGGTAAAACGATTCGAGATAAAACTTGTACATGCAAGATGTAAATAAATAATGTAGAATTGGCATATTCTTTTATTTTAGGTTAGGTATTACCTTCATCCCGCTCCTTATTTGCAAGATAGAGTTTTTGTTTATTACTCAAAGAAGAAAAGCAAGAAAGAAGGTGTTGAGCAGATTCGTAAGTATGTTATTGTCTAGCTCATGTTGAGAAGAGATTTTTTTCTAAACAGTGTTTGATTGCAATGCAGTGCTAAACAAGAGCACGTGGAATTTGCCACCACCACATAGAGGGCAGCACTGTTCTCTCTGGATTAAAGATGGCGGATGACAGCTGTCAAAGGTAAGTAGCTAAAGAGGGCAGCACGGTGATTAAAGATGGCGGTTGATAGCTGTCAAAAAAGCAGGTTGATTTGTTTCCAAACAAGAGCACGTGGAATTTGCCGCCACCACATAAAGGGCATCACTGTTCTCTCTGGATTAAGGATGGCGGATGACAGCTGTCAAAGGTAAGTAGCTAAAGAGGGCAGCACGGTGATTAAAGATGGCGGATGACAGCTGTCAAAAAAGCATGTTGATTTGTTTCCAAACAAGAGCACGTGGAATTTGCCGCCACCACATAGAGGGCAGCACTGTTCTCTCTGGATTAAAGATGGCGGATGACAGCTGTCAAAGGTAAGTAGCTAAAGAGGGCAGCACGGTGATTAAAGATGGCGGATGACAGCTGTCAGAAAAGCATATAGGTTTGTAAAGCACGTGGAATTTACCGCCGCCACATAGAGGGCAGCACGGTGCTCAAAGATGGCTGCTATCAAAAAGCATTTTTCAAATTATCCACCACCACAAAGAGGGCAGCACTGTGCTCTATGGATTAAAGATGGCGGATGACAGCTGCACGTGGATTTGTTTACCTCACGCTAGTGAGGTTAAGTTGGTAGCACTAAGGTTTAGGCCCGCCAAGATGGCAGCACTGCCGATGACAGGTGACGAATTTTACATCTACTACGATAAAGAGGGCAGCACAGTGCTCTGTAGTTTAAAGATGGCGGATGACAGCTGTCAAAAATCACGTGGCTTTGTTTACCACGCGCTAGTTAGGTTAAGTTGGTACCACTAAGGTTAAGGCCCGTCAAAATGGCAGTACTGAGGTTAGCGATGCGTTGTTGTCTGTCAAAAAGCACGAGGCTGTCGAAAAACACTTGGCTTTGTTTACCTCGCACTAGTTAGGTTAAGTGACAGCTGTCAAAAAAGCTCGTGGCTGTCAAAAAGCACGTGGCTTTGTTTACCTCGCACTAGTTAGGTTAAGTTGGCACTACTGAGGTTTAGGCCCGTCAAGATGGCAATACTGAGGTTAGCGATGCGTTGTTGTCTGTCAAGAAGCACGAGGCTGTCAAAAACACGTGGCTTTGTTTACCTCGCGCTAGTTAGGTTAAGTTGGTACCACTGAGGTTTAGGCCCGTCAAGATAGCAGCAGTGAGGTTAGCGACGCGTTGTTGTCGATGACAGCTGTCAAAAAGCACGTGGCTTTGTTTACAAATTCAAATCTCGCGCCAAAATTCAAATCTCCCGCCAAAATTCAAATTTCCCGCCAAAAATTCAAATTTCCCGCCAGAATTCAAATTTCCCGCGGGAGGAGGCCGCCGAACTGTCCAATTTACACTACTCAAGGGGAAACTACAGCCGTAACTAACTACTAAGGACATGCAGCTCTCTCTGTACGAATGACGTACTGATGGTAGCTTCCTCCCGGGTAAAATATTCTGGAGGTAAACTAATCCCCCATTCGGATCTCCGGGTGGGGACTACACGAGAGGGGGCGATCATCAGGAAGATGGATACTGACATTCTGCGAGTCGGAGCGTGGAATGTTAGAAGTTTGAATCGTTGTGATAGATTAGAGAATCTGAAGAGGGAGATGGATAGACAAAAGTTAGATGTAGTTTGTATAAGTGAAGTACGTTGCCAGGAAGAACAGGTTTTTTGGTCAGGCGACTACCGAATTATCAACACAAAATAAAACAGAGGAAATGCAGAAGTTGGTTTAATAATGAATAAGAAAACTGGACAGCAGGTAAGCTACTACGACCAGCATAGAGAAAGAATTATTGTCGTCAAGATAGACACCAAACCAATGCCCACCACAATAGTTTAGGTCTATATGCCTACTAGATCAGCGGATGATGAGAAAATCGAAAGAACATATGAAGAGATAGAAGACTTAATACAATATGTAAAAGGTGACTAGAATCTAATTGTGATGGGAGACTGGAATGCAGTGGTAGGCCAAGGAAGAGAAGGCAATACAGTAGGAGAATTGGGATTGGGACAAAGGAACGAAAGAGGAAGTCGGCTGGTTGAATTATGCACTGATCATAATTTATCCCCGGCCAATACTTGGTTCAAACACCAGAAACGACGGCTTTATACGCGGATGAGACCTGGAGACATTTTAAGGTATCAAAAATAGACTTCATTATGATTAGGCAGAGATTCAGAAACCAAGTGTAGGATTGAAAAACTTTCCGAGGAGTAGGCATGGACTCTGACCACAACTTGTTGGTCATGAAAGGCCATCTGAAGTTGAAGAAATTGAAGAAAGGAAAGAATGCAAAAAGATGGGATCTAGAAAAGTCGAAAGAAAAGACTGTGAGGGATTGTTTCAAGGAACATGTTGCACAATGACTAAATGAAAAGGCTGAAGGAGACACAAAAGGGGACGAGTGGATAATCGTGAAAAATGAAGTCAGCAAAGCTGCTGAAGGAATGATAGGAAGAAAGAAAAGATCCACTAGGAATCAATAGATAACTCAGGAGATACTAGACCCGATTGATCAACGACGAAAATACGAGAATGCTAGAAATGAAGAGGGCAGAAAAGAATACACGCGATTAATGAATGAAGTGGATAGAAAGTGCAAGGTAGCTAAGGAAGACTGGCTGAAGGAGAGTTGCAAGGATGTCGAAGATTGTACGATCCTATGAAAGGTTGATGCTGCATACAGGATAATCAAGGAAATCTTTGATAAAGGAAGTCTAGGTCTATGAATATTAAGGGTCCAGATGGAAGGCCACTTTTAGGGAAAGAAGACAAAGCAGAAAGATGGCAGGAACATATCCAACAGTTGTATCAAGGTGAAGATGTAGATAATTTGGTTCTGGAACAAGAAGAGGCTGTTAATGCTGATGAAATAGGAGACCCAATTTTGAGGTCAGAGTTTGACAGAGCTGTGAGAGACCTAAATAAGAACAAGGCAACTGGAATTGATGACATTACCTCTAAATTACTGACTGCCTTAGGAGAAACCACCATGGCAAGGCTATTCCATTTAGTGTGTAAGATGTATGAGACAGGGGAAGTCCCATCCGATTTTCGGCAGAATGTTCTCATACCTATTCCCAAGAAACCCGATGCCGACAGGTGTGAAAACTATCGCACCATTAGTTTAGTATCTCATGCCTGCAAAATTTTAACATGTATTATTTACAGAAGAATGGAAAAACAAGTTGAAGCTGAGTTGGGAGAAGATCGATTTGGCTTCAGAAGAAATGTAGGAACACGGTAAGCATTCCTGACTTTACGTCTGATCTTAGAGGATCGAATCAAGAAGGACAAGCCCACGTACATGGCATTCGTAGATCTAGAAAAGGCATTCGATAATGTTTATTGGACCAAGCTATTTAAGATTCTGAAGGTGATTGGTATCAGATACCGAGAACGAAGAATTATCTACAATCTGTATTAAAATCAGTCTGCGGTAATAAGAATCGAGGGCTTTGAAAAAGAAGCAGCAATCCAGAAAGGAGTGAGGCAAGGCTGCAGTTTGTACCCCCTCCTTTCAGTGTTTACATAGAACAGGCAGTAAAGGAAATCAAAGAAGAATTTGGATAGGCAATCGCAAACCAAGGAGAGGAAATCAAAACCTTGAGATTTGCAGATTATATTGTTATTTTGTCTAAGACGGCAGAATGTCTTGAGAAGCTGATGAATGGTATGGACGAAGTCTTGGGTAAGGAGTACAAGATGAAAATAAAAAGGCCAAAACAAAAGTAATGGAATGCAATCGAACGAAGGCAGGTGATGCAGGAAATATTAAATTAAGTCTTAAAGGAAGTAGATGAATATTGTTATTTGGGTAGTCAAATAACTAACGATGGCAGAATTAAGGAGGGCAAAAAAAATGCAGATTAGCTCAAGCAAGGAAGAGCTTTCTTAAGAAAAGAAATTTGCTCACTTCAAACAATGATATAGGAATTACAAAGATGTTTTCAAAAACTTTCGTGTGGAGCATGGCATTGTATGGAAGTGAAACATGGACGATAACTAGCTCAGGAAGAATGGTGAAGGTGAATGTGAGATGGATAGATCGAATCACAAATGAAGAGATACTGAATCAATTTGGCGAGAGGAGATTGATTTGGCTAAATTTGACGAGAAGGAGAGATATAATGATAGGACACATCTTAAGGCACCCAGGACTTGTTCAGTTGTTTTTTGGAGGATGTGTAGCTGGTAAGAACGGTAGGGGTAGACCAAGGTATGAATATGACAAGCAGATTAGAGCAGACGTAGGATGCAGTAGTTACGTAGAAATGAAGAGATTATCACAGGATAGGGTGACATGGAAAGCTGCATCAAACCAGTCTGTGGACTGATGACTCAAACTACAATAACATTAATACCAGGCAACATTTTTCAGTGGACCAACCTATACCAGCAGTCATGGTTTCAAGAGAACATCATGTAAATTCTGACCTTATTGTTTATCATATCAATCTTCAATCCATTAGAAATAAGCTAGGTGAATTTGAAATATTCTTGAATTCATTTCCAGTTGATATTTTATGTATTAATGAACACTAGCTGTAGTACCCGGCGTTGCCCGGATAGTTTTTGAATGTTTACCTTTAATATCTGTATTACCAGTTAGTTAAGTGTGAAGTGAATGCTTATAGAATTCTTTTTGAGATGTTGATTTTTCGACTTATCATGTAGTTTTATAGTTATTTAGATGTATCTGACTTCAAGTTTTAGATTATTTAATTATCGAGTAAACACTAATCTCGGTCATTTTATACTATTTACTTTTAAGCCCTTCTCAGCTCCTGCCTCGATTGAGGCTGAACGTGGACTTAAACGCTATCCACAGCGTCACAGTTCGTATCAGCGACACATAAACAATGGATTTCGACATTAATATTGGTTATTTTCCTTATTTTTGCACGTCAGCCCCTCTCATTCCCCAACACCAGCGGGGGCTAGGTGTATCTGACCTCCACAGTAATGTTTTCTATATAGTAAGTTAAGTTTGATTGAGAGATATGCTAGAACATACACACATACATCCTTAAACTCTGTCCCTTTGGACGTTTTAAATTTTTTGCCAGTTCTCATCCGCCTGCCGAGTAGGACTGAGCTTTATCTTAAACGGCATCCAGAGTGTTACAGTTCATCTCGGCGACCCCGAAAACTATGGATTAGACACAAATTTCAGTCGTTTTCGGTTAATTTTTACATTTCGCCCCTACTTTAGAGGCTAGGAGTCTCTTACCCCAGACAGTAGGTCCAGTATACACACATGCATCCATTCTCTCGGTCATTTTCGAAATTTTGTTTTTCACTTTTTCTCACCGCTATGAGAAAGGCGGCAGAAATTGGACTTCTAAAAAAATTGGAGCGTTACTATTCATCCCAGTGACACCGAAAAGAATGGATTCGACACTATTTTCGATTATTTCTACATCTCATCCCGTCGTAGGCGTGCTAGGGTTGTCATACCTCCACGCACTTTGTCTGCTGATAATAAGTCATAAGTGACCAAGTTTGTTTGAAATTATTCCCGTAGTCCCGAAACGTATGGATTCAACACTAATATCGGTCATTTTCAGTCATAATTACATTTCGTCCCCTTATCTAAGGCTTCTAGGTGTGTCTTTCCCCCTTAGTTTTTTTTCAGGTAGTAGGTAATATTTGTATTAAGTTCTGCTGACAGTTATACTGGAACGTACAAAAAACATCCTTAATCTCGGTCATTTGGATATTTTCTGTTCTTGACTCCTTCTCACCCGCCTGGCAATTGGGGATCAGCTTGGACTTAAACAACAACCGGAGTGTCACTCCTCATTTAAGCGACCCCTAAAACCATGGATGTGACATTATTTTCGATTATTTTATATCTAACTCCTTTCCTAACCACCCACCACAAAAGGGGCCTTAATTTGGACTTTCAAAGTCCAGAGTGCCACTATTCATCTCAGCGACCCCAAAAATTATGGATTCGACACTATTTTCGGTAATTTTATATACCTCCCGCCCCTCCCTTCCCCGATGGGGGCTGAACTTGGTTTAAAAGATTCCGGAGTTACACTGTTCATTTCAGTGGCCCCGAAAAGTGTCGATTGGACAATATATTCCATGATTTTCATATATCAGCCCCCTCGCCCCCCCCCCCTCCGCTCCTAAGGGCGCCTGAGGTGTCTTACCCTCACGTGGTTTGCCTCATGATACTAAATTCCGGACTGCCGCTATTCATCTGAGCGACCCCAAAAACTGTGGATTCGACACTAATTACGATTAATTTTATATATCACTCCCCCTTGCCCCCCACCCTAAAGGGGGATGAACTTGGAAAAAAAATTCCCGGGATAACACTGTTCATCTAAGCGACCCCGAAAAGTATGGATTCGACACTATCTTCGTTTACTTTTATATATGACCCCCCTTGCCCGCCGCCCCTAATGTTTCCTGGGGTGTCTTACCCCCCACGTGGTTTGTCTCCTGATACTAAAAATCCGGAGTGTCGCTATTCACTTTGGTGACTCTGAAAACAATATATTCGACACTATTTTCGAATACATGTATATATCACTTCCACCTCGCCCCCACCCCAAAGGGTCTGAACTTGGACTTTAAAAAAATTCGGAGTGTAAGTATTCATCTCAGCAACCCCGAAAAGTATGTATTCGACACTACTTTGATGATTTTTATATCTCAAGCCCCCCTCCCGCCCCCTTCCCCTAAGGGTTCCTGGGGTGTCCTATCCCCACGTGGTTTGTCTCCCGATATTAAAATTCCGGAGTGTTACTATTCACCTCGGCGACCCCGAAAGTATGCATTCGACACTGCTTTCGATGATTTTTATATCTCACCCCTTCGCCCCCCGCCCCTATGGGTTCCTGGGGTGCCTACCCCCCACGTGGTTTGTCTCCTGATAGTAAAAATCCGGAGTATCAGTATTCATCTCAGCGACCCCGATGAGTACTCGACATTCTTTTCGATTATTTTTATATATCACTCCCCCCTTGTCCCCCACCCTAAAGGGGGCTGAACTTGGAATTTAAAAATTCCCGGGATGTCACTATTTACCTAAGCGACCACGAAAAGTGTGGACTCGATACTATTTTCGATTATGTGTATATATCACTCCCTCTTCGCCCCCACCCCAAAGGGGGCTGAACTTGGACTTTTTAAAAATTCGGAGTGTAAGTATTCATCTCAGCGACCCCGAAAAGTATGGATTCGACACTATTTTCGTTTATTTTTATATATGACCCCCCGCCCCCCACCCCTAAGGGTTCCTGCGGTGTCTTACCCCAACGTGGTTTGTCTCCTGATACTGAAAATCCGGAGTGTTGCTATTCACTTTGGCGACCCCGAAAACTATGTATTTGACACTATTTTCGATTATTTGTATATATCACTCCCCCCTCGCTCCCACCCCAAAGGGGGATGAACTTGGACTTTAAAAAAAAATCGGAGTGTCGCTATTCATCTCAGCGACGCCGAAAAGTGTGGATTCGACACTATTTTCGTTTATTTTTATTTATGACCCCCTCCCCCCGCCCCTAAGGGTTCCTGGGGTGTCTTACCCCAACGTGGTTTGTCTCCTGATACTGAAAATCCGGAGTGTCGCTATTCACTTTGGCGACCCCGAAAACTATGTATTTGACACTATTTTCGATTATTTGTATATATCACTGCCCCCTCGCTCCCACCCCAAAGGGGGATGAACTTGGACTTTTTAAAAAATCGGACTGTCGCTATTCATCTCAGCTACCCCGAAAAGTGTGGATTCGACACTATTTTCGTTTTTTTATTTATGACCCCCTCCCCCCGCCCCTAAGGGTTCCTGGGGTGTCTTACCCCAACGTGGTTTGTCTCCTGATACTGAAAATCCGGAGTGTCGCTATTCACTTTGGCGACCCCGAAAACTATGTATTCGACATTATTTTCGATTATTTGTATATATCACTCCCCCCTCGCCCCCACCCCAAAGGGGGCTGAACTTGGACTTTAAAAAAAATTGGAGTGTCACTATTCATCTCAGCGACCACGAAAAGTATGGATTCGACACTATTTTCATTTCTTTTTATATATGACCCCCTCGTCCCCCCCCCCCCCCCGCCCCCAAGGGTGTTTGGGATGTCTTACCCCCACACGGTTTGTCTCTTGATACCAAGTCATAAATCGCTCCAATGGTTTGGGAGGAGATGTGGTACAAACCCACCCACCCACCCACATACATACAATGACTTTTATATATATATAGTTTGGCTTGAAAAGGATGAGGTTGGTTCGTATATCCCAGAAGGGTATGAGATAGTTACATATTTTTGTAGAGTAGGACTTCAAATGGAGGAGTTGCAAAATTTGCGAATATAGACTCTAATACACTGTTCTAGATTTAGAGGAGTATTGTATAGAAAAGTTATTTGAAGTGGCAGGGGTGATATTTACAAATACCTAATTGATAATTATTTCCCTGTACCGAACACCAGATTCTGACAGTCATGCCTTGCTGAACGTGTGGGATCAGTTTGCAGAGTACTTAGCGAGGTATCAGAATTACAAAATTTATTGCATAGGTGATATTAATATTTTAGTTGAACCATCCATCAAAACACAGGTCTCATTATTTCTATCTTGCCAATGATCAGCCCACCAGGAAAAATTCTTGTCTGGACAACATAATCACTAATGTTCAAAACAGTGACTTCACATCTGGTGTTAAAGAGCATGTGTTGTCTGAACACAGTGGTCTCTGGCTAAAATTAAAAACTGATTTGGAAAAGCCATATGACAATAGGCAATTTAAACATTTCAGGAGGGTGGGAGAAAATAACATTTTAAAGCTAAGAAATAAGATATTAATTCACAGTTACTAGGTTACTGTGCGGAAGAGTGCTGTCCTACAACTGCAAAGGTAATTAACAGATGAGGTAAACTCAAATGGAGGCATAAAGGGAAATGGTACACTCCTTGCCTTGCAACTATCAGGAATTTAATGATGATCTATTACAATAAAGCAAAGCAAGGAAAACAAACAGATAAAGATAATCAGACCGTCATTAAAAAATCTACTGTAAGGAAATTCAACTCGCTAAACAACAACCTAATGATTATTTTATGAATAACTCTAAAAATAAATGTAAGGTGGCCTGGTCCATCATAAACAATGACATTGGGAGGGCAAAGAGGGAGAATTCTGTGCCAAAAGAACCGAATGTACTTAATTAGTACTTTATAAACAGTGCCAAACATACGAATATCAGTAACACTTCTGGAGACAATGAAACTGCATACAACAATCTACTAAAGGATTGTGTAACTCCCGAAAATAACAGACACCCTTTAAATGGCAAGTTATAAACCCTAAGAAAGTCTGCAAAATAGTTTCAGATGTAAATTCTTCAAACTGTGAAGACTACTATGGCATAAGTAAATTTATTCTAAAACAAATTATTGGCATAATAATAATTCCTCTAACTCACCTCATCAATTGGATTCTGGCTGAGGGGACTTTCCCAGACTGTCTAAAAATTACAGTTACATTTCCTGTGTTTACGAATGGAGATATTACGGTTCCAGGCAGTTATCGACCCATTTCAATTGTTCCAATCATATCTAAGATGATAGAACATTGTATAAAGGAACAGTTATCTGTGTATTTTGAAAAGTATAATTTACTAAATGCTGCACAGCTTGGGTTCAGAGCAAATAAATCCACCATTAAGCCTTAGAAGCTGTTGTGACTGAAGTAATTCAATGCTTTGAGCCTCACCACATTACAAGTGCTACACTGTTAGACCTCAGCAAAGCTTTTGATTCAGTACCACACAATATATTAATAAGTTAGCTACTATGAGTAGTATAATTGGATGGTTCTGGCGCCACCGCCACCGCGGGCTCCCAGAGGCCACCTCCACCGCCACCACAGCCAGAGGCCTCCCAGAGGCCACCTCCACCGCCACCAGAGCCAGAGGCCTCCCAGATGCCTCCTCCCACCACAGCCAGAGGCGTCCCAGAGGTCTCCTCCACCACCCGCGGGAAATTTGAATTTGTAAACAAAGCCACGTGCTTTTTGACAGCTATCACCGACAACAACGCATCGCTAACCTCAGTACTGCCATCTTGACGGGCCTAAACCTCAGTAGTACCAACTTAACCTAACTAGCGCGAGGTAAACAAATCCACGTGTTTTTTGACAGCCACGTGCTTTTTGACAGACAACAACGCATCGCTAACCTCAGTACTGCCATCTTGACGGGCCTAAACCTCAGTAGTACCAACTTAACCTAACTAGCGTGAGATAAACAAATCCACGTGCTTTTTTGACAGCTGTCATCCGCCATCTTTAAACTACAGAGCACCGTGCTGCCCTCTTTATCGCAGTAGCTGCAAATTCGTCACCTGTCATCGGCAGTGCTGCCATCTTGGCGGGCCTAAACCTTAGTGCTACCAACTTAACCTCACTAGCGTGAGATAAACAAATCCACGTGCTTTTTTGACAGCTGTCATCCGCCATCTTTAAACCACAGAGCACTGTGCTGCCCTCTTTATCGCAGTAGCTGCAAATTCGTCACCTGTCATCCGCAGTGCTGCCATCTTAACGGGCCTAAACCTTAGTGCTACCAACTTAACCTCACTAGCGCGAGATTAGAATCGGTAACAAATCCACGTGCTTTTTTGACAGCTGTCATCCGCCATCTTTAATCTATAGAGCACAGTGGTGCTCTCTAAGCTACTTACTTTTGAAATGTGGTGGCGGATAATTTGGAAAATGCTTTTTGACAGCAGCCATCTTTAATCAAGAGAACACCGTGCTGCCCTCTATGCGGTGGCGGCAATTTGAAAAATTCTACATGCTCTTGTTTGGAAACAAACTCACGCGCTTTTCTGACAGCCGTCATCCGCCATCTTTAATCAACAGAGCACAGTGCTGCCCTCTTTAGCTAGATACCTTTGAAATGTGGTGGCGGCAAATTCCACGTGCTCTTGTTTGGAAACAAACCTATGTGCTTTTTTGACAGCTGACATCCGCCATCTTTAATCTATAGAGCACAGTGCTACCCTCTTTAGCTACTTACCTTTGAAATGTGGTACGTCACAGCTGTCATCCGCAGTGCTGCCATCTTAACGGGCCTAAACCTTAGTGCTACCAACTTAACCTTACTAGCGCGAGATTTGAATCGGTAAACAAATCCACGTGCTTTTTTGACAGCTGTCATCCACCATCTTTAATCCATAGAGCACAGTGGTACCCTCTATAGCTACTTACCCTTGTAATGTGGTGGCGGATAATTTGAAAAATGCTTTTTGATAGCAACCATCTTTAATCCAGAGAGCACCGTGCTGCCTTCCTTAGCTAGCTACCTGTGGTGGCAGGTAATTCCACGTGACAGCAGCCATCTTTAATCAAGAGGGCACCGTGCTGCCCTCTTTGTGGCGGTGGTAAATTCCACGTGCTTTACAAACTCACGTGCTTTTTTTCTGACAGCTGTCATCCGCCATCTTGCAGCAAAAACCTCAGTGCTGCGCTCTTCAGCTAGTTACATTTGAAATGTGGTGACGGCGAATTCCACGTGCTCTTGTTTGGAAACAAAGCCACGTGCTTTTGACAGCTGTCATCCACCATCTTTAATCAATAGAGCACTGTGCTGCTATCATGCGGGCAATTTCGTCAGCTGTCTCCGCCATCTTTAAACTACAGAGCACCGTGCTGCCCTCTATGTAGTAGCGGCAATTTGAAAAGTTCTGTTAGCTGTCATCCGCCATCTTTAATCAAGAGAGCACCGTGCTGCCATCTTTAGCTAGATACCTTTGAAATGTGGTGGCGGCAATTTGAACAATTCTGTGTGCTCTTGTTTAGTAAACAAAGCCACGTGCTTTTTTTGACAGCTGTCATCCACCATCTTTAATCAATCGAGCAATGTGCTGCTATCATGCGGGCAATTTCGTCAGCTGTCATCCGCCATCTTTCATCCACAGAGCACCGTGCTGCTCTCTGTAGTAGCGGGCAATTTGAAAAGTTCTGTTAGCTGTCATCCGCCATCTTTAATCAAGAGAGCACCGTGCTGCCATCTTTAGCTAGATACCTTTGAAATGTGGTGGCGGCAAATTGAAAAATTCCACGTGCTCTTGTTTAGTAAACAAACTCACGCGCTTCTTGTCATGTGTCATCCGCCATTTTTAATCTATAGAGCTCAGTGCTACACTCTTTAGGTACATACCTTTGAAATATGGTGGCGGATAATTTAAAAGGAAAAATTCTACATCAGGCATCTCTCGACGCTAATTGCACAAGATGGTGGCTATACATGACTCCTTAAAGGTGCTTATGCAAGATGGCCGCTATACATAGGTACTTATGAGATGCCCTTGGGATGCTTGCGCAAGATGGCGGTTGCTCTTATGAGGCGGCTTAAGGGTCCTTGCACAAGATGGCTTGAGACTCCCTCAGGATGCTTGCGCAAGATGGCGGACACAAGATGGCGCCTATACACAACTCCTTATGAGACGCTTTAAGGGTGCTTGCACAAGATGGCTGCCGCTCTTAAAAAGAAAGCTAGCTTAGAGGCTAACGTGTCGTGCTAGTTCGATTCATTAAATTTGGGGCTTAAATGCAAAATGTTAAATATCTCGAAAACGGTGCATCGTAGAGCAAAACGGACAAAAGTTTTCTACCCAATACCTCGGTTCGCAGTATGGGGAACAAGTAAAACATAGTCTAATGATGAGATCAACGGTTCGGTTCTAACTTAGGCCCTTTGGCATTAGCTCTGTTTCAGCTTGTAATGAAGCAAGTCTTCGTAACATGATCAGGTCTAGCTATGGTAGAGTGTATAACGTACCGTGCATGTTCGATTCATTACATTTGGGGCTTAAATGCAAAATGTTAAATATCTCGAAAATGGACAAAATATTCTACCTGATACCTAGGTTTGCAGTATCAGGAACATGATAGCATAAGAAAAACATAGTCTAATGATGAGATCGACGGTTCGATTCCTACTTAGGCCCTTTGGCATTGGCAGCTATCTATTTCTACAAGATGGCGGCTATACATAGCTTCTTATGAGACAGCTTAAGAGCGCTTGCACAAGATGACTGCTGCTCTTATGAGACTCCCTAGGGGTACTTGCGGGAGGTAGCAGCGACAAGACGATGACTATACACAGCTGCTTATGATACGGGCTAGTGATGCTTACACAAGATGGTGGCTGCTCTGATGAAGAAAGCTAGCTTTACATCGTGCAGATATTTTACAGCACTAAACCTCATACCTTTGAAATGTGGTGGCGGGTAATTTGAAAAATTCGACGTGTTTTTTCATAAGCTGTTAAGTCCTCCTCTTATGTCAAGGCATAGCTCTATCGAACAAGTTTAAACCTGCATCGGAATAGCTAGAGTAAGCACGTGTTGCAGTGATGACGTCATTAAGCATGTTTAGACTTGCAAATCACAGAAGAAACGTAACAAGGCTGGAATCGAAAACTGCACTCTATGCCGTTAACTTTATCATGTGATCGGAACATTGATTGAAGTGTATAGAACACTAAATAAGTAGAACCCAACACTGTACTCGATACAACATGTGTTTAGAACATGTCAGGGGATACCTTTGTTCTAAATTAGTTTACCGCACATTCCTTGTAGGGCTAATAGGCTAAGGGGCTAATGGGCAAAAGGGCTCAAGGGCTAATGGGCTAAAGGGCTAAAGGAGCAACAACTTCATCGATCGCTATCAGCAAGAACGCTAGTTCTTTGTTAAGTGTAGAAAATTAATCTTTGTTTGTAAATGGTTTCATGTTCAGAACAAGGAATGGAACCTAGGGATTACGTCTTACCTAATAAAATCCCCGAGGTGCGATGAATTACGTTTTTCGAACTAGTGTTTGGAACACTGAACTTTTCAAGATGATAGCAGAGAGTTTAGCAATGCTCTGTTGTTGGATTATAAATTCCGCGCTACAACATGCATAAAGTGGCAGCCTTGAGGTTTACTGCCATAAAGATTACAAGAGTGAGGTTAACAATTTTCCGTTGTTGGATTTTAAATTCCGCGCTATAACATGCATAAGGTGGCAGCCTTGAGGTTTACCGCCGTAAAGATGGCAGCAGTGAGGTTAGCGACGCTCTATTGTCCTTCAAAGTGAGGTTAGGGTTCGTCAAGAAGACAGCTGTCAAAAAAGCACGTGGCTATGTTTACCAAACAAGAGCACGTGGCTGTGACGTCACGGTCACGTAGTATGCTTCCTCAGCACGCAAAGTTAAATGTCTACACCTACGTAGTAAACATTGTGCTATGTTCACAAGATTTTTTACAAATAACTATTCTTTATGCTTTATGTTCATGCACATAGTCTATGCTAAGATAGCAGCACAAACACATGTGAACTTTGTACATTCTAATGGAATAAGTTTAGTACTGCGTGCATCATGGATACATGATGTGTACACGCATTTAAACATGGCTATACTTAATGCTGCTGCTTTGTTTACAAGATTTTTATACATTGCTATTCTTTATGCTTTAAGTTCGTGCACACACAAGCGATAGTCGTACGCTCTGGCAATAGAAGTTTAGTACGATATTCGATACATACATTATCGATAGGTGATGTGTACACGCTTTGGAACATAGCTCTTCTATGTGCTTTAAGTTCGTGCACATGGGTTAGGGATATACAAAAGCGATTGCTACATGCTCTAGCGGAAGAAGTCTAGTACGATAGTCGATGCATGTAAAATCGATAGGGTATGCTAAGATAGCAGCACACTTACACGATTTTAGCACAATCTAGTGGAAAAAGTTTAGTATGATAGTCGTTTCATGCAAAATCATTAGGTAATGTGTACACGCTTTGAGACAAGGCTATTCTTTGTCCTTTAAGTTCATGCGTACAGGTTATGCTAAGATAGCAGCACAATCTAGCGCAAGAAGTTTAGTACGATATTTGATGCATGCAAAATCGATAGGTGCCGTGTACACGCTTTAAAACATGGTTATTCTTCGTACTTTAAGTTCATGCGTATAGGTTAGGCTAAGATAGCAGCACAGTCTAGCGTAAGAAGTTTAGTACGAGAGTCGATGAATGCAAAATCGATAGGTGATATGCACACGCTTTGAAACATAGCTATTCTTTGTACTTTAAGTTCATGCGTCTTAGTTATGCTAAGATAGCAGCACAATCTACCTGAAGAAGTTTTGTACGAGAGTCGATACATGCAAAATCGATAGTTGATGCGTGCACGCTTTGAAACATGGCTATTCTTTGTACTTTTAAGTTAATGTGTATAAGTCATGCTAAGATACCAGCACAATCTAGCGGAAGAATTTCAGTACGAGATTCGATGAATGTAAAATCAATAAGTAATGTGTACACGCTTTGAAACATGGCTATTCTTTGTACTTTACGTTCATGTATATAAGTTATGCTAAGATAGCAGCACAACCTAGCGGAAGAAGTTTAGTACGATATTTGTTGCATGCTAAGTCGATAGGTAATGTGTACACGCTTTGAAACATGGCTATTCTTTGTACTTTAAGGTCATGCGTCTTAGTTATGCTAAGATAGCAGCACAATCTACCTGCAGAAGTTTAGTAAGAGAGTCGATACATGCAAATTCGATAGTTGATGTGTACACGCTTTGAAACATGACTATTCATTGTACTTTAAGTTCATGGGTATAGGTTATGCTAAGATAGCAGCACAATCTAGCGGAAGACGTTCAGTACGAGATTCGATGAATGCAAAATCAATAAATTATGTGTACACGCTTTGAAACATGGCTATTCTTTGTACTTTAAGTTCATGTGTATAAGTTATGCTAAGATAGCAGCACAACCTAGCGGAAGAAGTTTAGTACGATATTTGTTGCATGCAAAGTCGATAGGTAATGTGTACACGCTTTGAAACATGGCTATTCATTGTACTTTAAGGTCACGCGTATAGGTTATGCTAAGATAGCAGCACAATCTAGCGGAAGAAGTTTAGCACGAGAGTCCATGCATGCAAAATCGATAGGTAATGTGTACACGCTTTGAAACATGGCTATTCATTGTACTTTAATTTTATGGGTATAGGTTATGCTAAGATAGGAGCACGATCTAGCGAATGAAGTTTAGTTCGATGGTCGATGCATGTAAAATCGATAGGTGATGTGTACACGCTTTGAAACATGGCTATTCATTGTACTTTAATTTTATGGGTATAGGTTATGCTAAGATAGCAGCACGATCTAGTGGATGAAGTTTAGTTCGATGGTCGATGCATGTAAAATCGATAGGTGATGTGTACACGCTTTGAAACATGGCAATTCATACTGCTGCTCTGTTCCCAAGACTTTTAAGCATAGCTAATCCTAATGCTGCTCTTAACGACGTCGAGCTAAGGATTGATTACGTGACCGTGACGTCACAGCCACGTGCTCTTGTTTGGTAAACATAGCCACGTGCTTTTTCTGACAGCTGTCTTGTTGACGAACCCTAACCTCACTTTGAAGGACAATAGAGCGTCGCTAACCTCACTGCTGCCATCTTTACGGCGGTAAACCTCAAGGCTGCCATCTTATGCATGTTATAGCGAGGAATTTAAAATCCAACAACGAAAAATTGTTAACCTCACTCTTGTAATCTTTACGGCGGTAAACCTCAAGGCTGCCACATTATGCATGTTGTAGCGCGGAATTTATAATCCAACAACAGAGCATTGCTAAACTCTCTACTATCATCTTGAAAAGTTCAGTGTTCCAAACACTAGTTCGAAAAACGTAACTCATCGCACCTTGGGGATTTTATTATGTAAGACGTAACCCCTAGGTTCCATTCCTTGTTCTGAACATGAAACCATTTACAAATAGATTAATTTTCTACACTTATCAAAGTACAAGCGTTCTTGCTGATAGCGATCGATGAGGTTGTAGCTCCTTTAGCCCTTTAGCCCTTTAGCCCATTAGGTCTTTAGCCCTTTTGCCCATTAGCCCTTTTTCCCATTAGCCCCTTAGCCTATTAGCCCTACAAGGAATGTGCGGTAAACTAATCGTCTTAGAACAAAGGTATCCCCTGACATGTTATAAACACATTTTGTATCGTGTACAGTGTTCGGTTCTACTTATTTAGTGTTCTAAACACTTCAATCAATGTTCCGATCACATGATAAAGTTAACGGCATAGAGTGCAGTTTTCGATTCCAGCCTTGTTACGTTTCTTCTGTGATTTGCAGGTCTAAACATGCTTAATGACGTCATCACTGCAACACGTGCTTACTCTAGCTATTCCGATGCAGGTTTAAACTTGTTCGATAGAGCTATGCCTTGACATAAGAGGAGGACTTAACAGCTTATGAAAAAGCACGTCGAATTTTTCAAATTACCCGCCACCACATTTCAAAGGTATGAGGTTTAGTGCTGTAAAAATATCTGCACGATGCAAAGCTAGCTTTCTTCATCAGAGCAGCCACCATCTTGTGTAAACATCTCTAGGCCGTATCATAAGCAGCTGTGTATAGTCATCGTCTTGTCGCTGCTACCTCCCGCAAGCACCCCTAGGGCGTCTCATAAGAGCAGCAGTCATCTTGTGCAAGCGCTCTTAAGCTGTCTCATAAGAAGCTATGTATAGCCGCCATCTTGTAGAAATAGATAGCTGCCAATGCCAAAGGGCCTAAGTAGGAATCGAACCGTCGATCTCATCATTAGACTATGTTTTTCTTATGCTATCATGTTCCTGATACTGCAAACCTAGGTATCAGGTAGAATATTTTGTCCGTTTTCGAGATATTTAACATTTTGCATTTAAGCCCCAAATGTAATGAATCGAACATGCACGGTACGTTATACTCTCTACCATAGCTAGACCTGATCATGTTACGAAGACTTGCTTCATTACAAGCTGAAACAGAGCTAATGCCAAAGGGCCTAAGTTAGAACCGAACCGTTGATCTCATCATTAGACTATGTTTTACTTGTTCCCCATACTGCGAACCGAGGTATTGGGTAGAAAACTTTTGTCCGTTTTGCTCTACGATGCACCGTTTTCGAGATATTTAACATTTTGCATTTAAGCCCCAAATTTAATGAATCGAACTAGCACGACACGTTAGCCTCTAAGCTAGCTTTCTTCATAAGAGCGGCAGCCATCTTGCGCAAGCACCCTTAAAGCGTCACATAAGGAGTTGTGTATAGGCGCCATCTTGTGTCCGCCATCTTGCGCAAGCATCCTTAGGGAGTCTCAAGCCATCTTGTGCAAGGACCCTTAAGCCGCCTCATAAGAGCAACCGCCATCTTGCGCAAGCATCTCTAGGGCATCTCATAAGGAGCCATGTATAACCGCCATCTTGCGCAAGCATCCCAAGGACATCTCATAAGAACCTATGTATAGCGGCCATCTTGCATAAGCACCTTTAAGGAGTAATGTATAGCCACCATCTTGTGCAATTAGCGTCGAGAGATGCCTGATGTAGAATTTTTCTTTTTAAATTATCCGCCACCATATTTCAAAGGTATGTACCTAAAGAGTGTAGCACTGAGCTCTATAGATTAAAGTTGGCGGATGACAGCTGACAAAAAGCGCGTGAGTTTGTTTACTAAACAAGAGCACGTGGAATTTTTCAATTTGCCGCCACCACATTTCAAAGGTATCTAGCTAAAGATGGCAGCACGGGCTCTCTTGATTAAAGATGGCGGATGACAGCTAACAGAACTTTTCAAATTGCCCGCTACTACAGAGAGCAGCACGGTGCTCTGTGGATGAAAGATGGCGGATGACAGCTGACGAAATTGCCCGCATGATAGCAGCACAGTGCTCTATTGATTAAAGATGGTGGATGACAGCTGTCAAAAAAGCACGTGGCTTTGTTTACTAAACAAGAGCACATAGAATTTTTCAAATTGCCACCACCACATTTCAAAGGTATCTAGCTAAAGATGGCAGCACGGTGCTCTCTTGATTAAAGATGGCGGATGACAGCTAACAGAACTTTTCAAATTGCCCGCTACTATATAGAGGGCAGCACGGTGCTCTGTAGATTAAAGATGGCGGATGACAGCTGACGAAATTGCCCGCATGATAGCAGCACAGTGCTCTATTGATTAAAGATGGTGGATGACAGCAGTCAAAAAGCACGTGGCTTTGTTTCCAAACAAGAGCACGTGGAATTTGCCGTCACCACATTTCAAAGGTAACTAGCTAAAGAGCGCAGCACTGAGGTTTATGATGCAAGGTGGCGGATGACAGCTGTCAGAAAAAAGCACGTGAGTTTGTAAAGCACGTGGTATTTACCACCGCCACAAAGAGGGCAGCACGGTGCCCTCTTGATTAAAGATGGCTGCTGTCACGTGAAATTACCTGCCACCACAGGTAGCTAGCTAAGGAGGGCAGCACGGTGCTCTCTGGATTAAAGATGGTTGCTATCAAAAAGCATTTTTCAAATTATCCGCCACCACATTACAAGGGTAAGTAGCTAAAGAGGGCACCACTGTGCTCTATGGATTAAAGATGGTGGATGACAGCTGTCATTAAAGCACGTGGATTTGTTTACCGATTCAAATCTCGCGCTAGTAAGGTTAAGTTGGTAGCACTAAGGTTTAGGCCCGTTAAGATGGCAGCACTGCAGATGACAGCTGTGACGTACCACATTTCAAAGGTAAGTAGCTAAAGAGGGTAGCACTGTGCTCTATAGATTAAAGATGGCGGATGTCAGCTGTCAGAAAAGCACATAGCTTTGTTTCCAAACAAGAGCACGTGGAATTTGCCGCCACCACATTTCAGAGGTATCTAGCTAAAGAGGGCAGCACTGTGCTCTGTTGATTAAAGATGGCGGATGACGGCTGTCAAAAAAGCGCGTGAGTTTGTTTCCAAACAAGAGGATGTAGAATTTTTCAAATTGCCACCACCACATAGAGGCCAGCACGGTGCTCTCTTGATTAAAGATGGCTGCTGTCATGTGGATTTGCCTGCCACCACATTTCAAAGGTATCTAGCTAAAGAGGGCAGCACGGTGCTCTCTAGATTAAAGATGGCTGCTGTCAAAAAGCATTTTTCAAATTATCCGCCACAACATTTCAAAGGTAAGTAGCTAAAGAGAGCACCACTGTGCTCTATACATTAAAGATGGCGGATGACAGCTGTCAAAAAAGCGCGTGGATTTGTTTACCAATTCTAATCTCACGCTAGTGAGGTTAAGTTGGTAGCACTAAGGTTTAGGCCCGTTAAGATGGCAGCACTGCGGATGACAGGTGACGAATTTGCAGCAACTGCGATAAAGAGGGCAGCACAGTGCTCTGTGGTTTAATGATGGCAGATGACAGCTGTCAAAAAAGCACGTGGATTTGTTTATCTCACGCTAGTGAGGTTAAGTTGGTAGCACTAAGGTTTAGGCCGCCAGGATGGCAGCACTGCCGATGACAGGTGACGAATTTCCAGCTACTGCGATAAAGAGGGCAGCACGGTGCTCTGTAGTTTAAAGATGGCGGATGACAGCTGTCAAAAAAGCACGTGGATTTGTTTATCTCACGCTAGTTAGGTTAAGTTGGTACTACTGAGGTTTAGGCCCGTCAAAATGGCAGTACTGAGGTTAGCGATGCGTTGTTGTCTGTCAAAAAGCATGTGGCTGTCAAAAAACACGTGGAATTGTTTACCTCGCGCTAGTTAGGTTAAGTTGGTACTACTGAGGTTGAGGCACGTCAAGATGGCAGTACTGAGGTTAGCGATGCGTTGTTGTCGATGATAGCTGTCAAAAAGCACGTGGCTTTGTTTACAAATTCAAATTTCGCGCGGGTGGTGGAGGAGACCTCTGGGAGGCCTCTGGCTGTGGTGGTGGTGGAGCAGGCATCTGGGAGGACTCTGGCTGTGGTGGCGGTGGAGGTGGCGTCTGGGAGGCCTCTGGCTGTGGTGGCGGTGGAGGTGGCCTCTGGGAGCCCGTGGTGGCGGTGGCGCCAGAACCATCCAATTATACTACTACTATGGTTTGAAAGATTTAGGGATCGATATTATTAATTACATCATACCTCAATGACAGGTATCAAATTGTACTGGTAGAAAATCAACGATCTGGGGCTCTCAAAGTAAAAACCGGGGTGGTTCAGGGTTTAGTTATAGGAACCTTCCTCTTCCTTGTGTATATAAATGATATTGTCAGTAATTTACCCTATAGGTCAGTGCTCTATGCAGATGATATTACTATCATAACAAGCAATAGAGACTTAAAATATGTTCAGGAAAGTATAGAAATGGTACACAAATCATCCTCTTGGTTGCAGGCAAATAAACTTATACTAAATAATAACAAGACAGAAGTGATCTACTTCCATTTAATTAAATCCGTTCTGGGTAATAATGTTCAAAATTCTGTCAAATTATTGGGATGGTGTCTGGATTGTAAATTAACCTGGAACACACACACACACACACAAACGTTATGTACAAAACTGGCTAGAGTGATATTTTTGCTTTGCAGACTTAAAGGATCAGTTAGTAGTAGTCAGATGACGAGTGCATACTATGCCTTCTTTCATTCACACATATCATATGTTACCATGTTATGGGGTAACTCAACAGGGGCTCAAGATGTGATCAAGTGGCAAAAGAAGGCAATAAGATGTATTAAAGTTAAGGCCACAAGGGAGCCTTGTAAACGTATGTTCCAAGACATTGCAATTATGACTCTTCCATCATTATACATTTATCATAATATACTCAATACTAAAGAAAATCTCGTCGACCTAACAACTCGCAGCAAGGTACATACATATGGCACAAGACATAGAAACGATTTAGATTTACCACATGTTAGGCTGGGAAAAACAAAAGAAAACTATAGGTATAATGGCATTATGTTATTCAACAAACTACCTGCCCAAGTAAAGGATATGCCACTATGTTACGTAAAAAGAACCCTTAAGAATTGGTTGACATCCAATAGCCTCAAATCAGTATCTGAATTTGAAGAAAAAATAACAGTGTTTTAAGGAGTAACGAAGGCCAACGCCATCCTAACACATTGGTAAATTAGTAGTTATTTATCACTCTCTTGGACGAATAGTGTTCTTTTAATTTTAACATTTGTGTATATAGTCATATTTATTTTCTGTGCTTAATGAGGTACTTGTAATATTTTGTAACTATGTTCCTATGACTCCGTCCATTGCAACTGCCATTTGCCCAATGACAATAAAAATTATTCTATTCTACTCCTGTATTGGAAAGTCTTGTATCCCAGATGAGCGTCACTCCTTCTCATAATTGATTAAGGTAGCTTTTCCATGGAGTCAAGAACTTTTAGGTAAACTCAGTTGAGGAAAGTATTAGGTTTTTAAGGTTCTTGGTGGAAATGACAGAATCTGGAAGCGTGTACTCGCTTGATGACTTGGTTGCCCCTCGAGCTCTTTTCTCCCATTGAGAGGGAATTTTAAAAAGAGAAATTTTCGAAGCTATTTCGAGGCATTTAATGTTAACTGAATTTCACGAACTTGTACTTTCAAAATGTATTCCTTCCCCAGTTCTCTAAAGCCTAATACCACAACATTGTTTTAGGACGCAGCTCCTATATGAAAACTTCGTAAGATATACTTTGGACCTCAGATTTTTTATGTAAAGTGTTTAAAATTTCTGAACCTGAGGAAGAAATGGTTGCCCGGATTTTTAAAGCAAACTCACTCTCATATAAGTCATACCATTCTTTGACTAGGTGCCCTAATAACTTTGAGGAGTTAGAAGCTGCTTGTTCTTTCGCTGAAGACGTAAAGCAAGGGGACGCATCCAGACCCATCCATCATCCTCCTCCCATTAATCCTATGTGTCCTGTTCCCTCTCAAACATCTAAAGGCGTGAATATAAAAAAATGCTTCAACTGTGGGTCAAGGGATCGTCTTAAGAATGCTCATCCTTCGGTAAAGCGCAGTACTAGTGCTCGTTGTTACCTGTGTGGGTCTAGGCAGCATCATGAAAATAACTGTCCTACTTGTTCCCAAAAGTGCAGAGGATGAATAACTACCAATTGTAAAGAAAATGAATTTCATGAAATCGAACCTTCAGGTAGTTTTAAAAATGTAATATTGAGCCCTTATTGAAGTGCTCATTTAATTGATCAGTCATTTATTCGAATGTACAGAAAATATTTCATTTTTATTAAGTACTAGTAACAGGCAGGAAACATCCACATTCTGCAGCACATATCGCAATTTCTGCAGGGAGCTTGGAGCTCGGGTTTGTTTGCTCGCCAGCTAAGTTTAGAAGGTGGAATTTCGACATGACTAACACAAAGCCAAACAAGGGAACATTAGAACTCCAACGGACAACATTTCGGATGCCCGGCGAAAGGCTAGAGAAGCCTGCGAGAGAGATGTTTGACGCAAGCATCAAGTACGCGATGTGCTGAGCCAATGAAATGATAGAGGCACAGTCGATATGGCTAGGCATTGGTCTAGGGAAGTAATGGCCCCGATTGAGGATACAACGGTGTCTTAGAGGACGAGTCAATAAAAACGATGACCGCGTCAGTTAGTAACCCTTTTATTCGCCGAGATTCTATACAAGTAACATCGTGAGAAGTAGTTATCATTTACGCGAGTGATCGTGTAGGGGACTTGTAAATTATCTTGGAAGACGCTCAGTCTGCGTTTAATGTATTCGTGTGTTGTAATACTGGGAGAATGGCATTTAACTTTCGATCTCCAGAGAGAGAGAACTGTTTCATTAAATTATGTCAAATTTATAGTAGCCTGCCTGTGTGAATGGTTTACCGAGGGCATAAACTTTTCAATTTTCAGTCCAGTTTTTAAATG
This sequence comes from Anabrus simplex, assembly GCF_040414725.1. Taxonomy (NCBI): domain Eukaryota; kingdom Metazoa; phylum Arthropoda; class Insecta; order Orthoptera; family Tettigoniidae; genus Anabrus; species Anabrus simplex. The sequence goes on from NC_090269.1 coordinate 455,423,135, forward strand.
GGAAATATTTGACCTAGTTACGGGATTAGATAAGAGAAGCTGTTCCGCGGCTGAATGGGAACTGGTTTCACGGTCAGTGGAAATTACCCCGGCTGTAGTATTCTAGTAACCTGCAGGTTAATTTTGACCTAGTTTCTACATTGTGAACGAGAGGATGTTTTAGACGACATCCAGAAGCGGAAGCAGCGACGGAAAATACATCACTTTTCTGCGCCTCGATGGAGACCAAAGGACTGATCCAAGGCTCTCCTGAAGGCATCATCATCATCAATATGGGGCCGGCTGTTTCCTTAAAGGCTGGCGGCGATAAGTCAACGAAATAGATAAGTACAGAGTTTTCAATGTAATTATGTGAGTGTGAACGTGTTTAATGCTGCAAAAGGGGATATGTTAGTTTGACATTTAATTTCAGTAAATTTAGCATTTGTTTGAAAGGAGTACGTCCTATTTAAAGTAAATGATAGGAGGCTTGTTAATGTAAAAATAATTGTGACGTAAATGTGGACCGCTTGCATGAGGTCGCAGCTTGCTTTCTTACATTTTATTTTGATTTATTTAACTGAGTGGTTAGCGTCATTCCGTTTACGAGTCATTTTTTTATTTTAGCCTTTTTTGCTTTGATGTTGCGACGCAGTGTACGTCTCGGGGCTTAAATTAAAATACAAATAAGGATTCCAATTAAAGTCAGGAAAGACTAGATCAGTGGTTCCCAACCTGGGGGCGATCACTCCCAAGTGGGCGATTTGGGTCATCAGGGGGGCGATTTGGGGGCGATGAGTATTCAAAGTACTGTTCAGTAGAAGTTGCAGGGTAGCACGTGTCACTTGCTATTCTGAGCCAGCGAGTTTACTGCACTCGACCCTCTCCACAGTCCGCACCTGTTGCTGCTTACCGTTGCCGACTGGTGACTCAACCCCCTCCCCTTCCTGCCATCACAACACACTTGCCATTCACCTACATTCGTCTTCAGTCTTAAGTAGCCTCTGTGTGCCTCACCATCAGATTATGTGCGTGTCTTTTCTGTTTTTGTGCGTTTGTTTTGAATTGTAGTTCATGCACAATGGATTCGAAAAAAGAAGTGTCGTCAGTACTCAGCTGAGTATTTATAATTCCGTTTAATCGCTTCACCGCAAAATGAGCAGTTTCCACATTGTCTTTTGTGTGATAAAACATTTACTACTAATGAAGCCACGAGGACTTCGCGAATTAAAGATCAAGTGATAAAGTGAGTAAAGAACTTAGTTATGTTCAACACCTCAAAGCTAAAGCTGATAATGTGAGTGAATTATTTGAAAACGAGCAACCGATCTTGACAAAAGTATTCTTGCTTCTTACGATCGCTAAATGTGGTAAACTTCACAAAACTGGCGAAACTCTCTTTTTACCGGTTACCAAAACAATTTTTGAAATCACGCTAGAGCCCTAGTAATAAGTCAATCGATTCCTTTGATCAATAATACTGTTTCCAAGCGAATTGACGAAATGGCCACGGGCCAATTTGTTGAAAAAAGTAAATTTGCATTGCAGATTGATGAATCAACTGTGATTGATGATAAAGCAATTTGATTAGCTCATGTGAGGTTTGAGTGAACAAAAGGAAATTACCGAGGAAATGTTGTTTGCTAGAACTTAAATCACTGATACGAAGGGATCGTCGATTTTTAAAGTGGTGCAAGATTATTTTGAGGAAAAAGAGGCTCCCCTAACGAACGTGAGCGCTTGCGCAAAAGACGGTGCTCCTGCCATGTCAGGTCGTGAAGCCCACCTTAAGAAAGGAGTGCCGGAGGCCATCACTATTCACTGTGTCATTCATCGTCAACACTTAGCTCCAAAAAAAAAGTGGTGTCCTGCATGAAACCCTACACCTGGTTATTACTGGTGTCAACAATATCAAAGCTAATTCCCTCAATGACCGTCTGTTCCGACAACTTTGCCATGAAAATGATGAGGAATACGAACGCTTGCTTCTACATACAGCCGTGAGGGGTGACTTTCCAAAGGACACTGCCTGCGCCGATTCCTCGAATTATTTGACACGGTTACCGAGTGTTTCGGCACGTCTGATCCTGTTTTAAGTGAGAATTTGAAGCAACGCAAGTACCTTACCTTGCGTACCTTACATATATTTTTGAAGAAATGAACTAAATCAATATAAGGCTTCAAGGACACAAGATGTACCTTATTAAGGCCGAAGGAATTATTTCATTATTTATCGCCAAATTTGATATTCACAAGGTAAATATTGGCCTAAAGAGCTGATTCAGTTTCCGACCCTTAAAACGTGTTCAAGTATCAGATAAAGAGACTCCTGAAATCCCAGAAGACAAAATCCTAATTTTTACTGATCACCTTGACTAGTTAAAAGGTGACATGGAATCAATATTTGATGATTTGACTGTTTGAAGCTGTGGATAAGCTTGATAACTCTTTGCAGACGGAGTTTCTAGATCTGAAGTATGACTGCGAGGCGAAAATCATTCTCAAGCAGAGCAGTTATGAGTTAGATTGGGTGAAGCTTATGGACAGTTATTCACAACTGTGGGGAAAAACTGAACCACTTCTCATCTCGTTTTTGTCAACATATTTAGTTGAAAAATGATTTAGTTCTGTTGTCCAGCTCCTCACAAAACAAAGAAATAAGTTAGACAATTGCCTCAAAGGAGACTTGCGCCTGAACTTGACGAACATAAAGCCAGACCTCCAAGCTTTAAGTGAAATCCACAAAGCACAAGGCAGCCATTGAAAATTTAAAATAAAACTATAACAAAGTTTTCAAACTTTCATTTATTTTTTTCAAATTTTAACTCCCAACTTTATAATTTTTTTCAGATTCCAATTTAAAATGAAAATATGTAGGCTAATGTTTTTTAAACGTACGTCAATGATCTTAGTTAATTATTTCACTTCTTTGTTCTTAAAAAGTCTGTAAAAATGTACATTTTAATCTTTTTCTATTTTATTCGAGAGTGACCGGATAAAACTGCTTTGGTTGTTTTTATATACGGTAGTAAAATTTTTAAAGTAGTAAAACTGCTTTATTATTTACACTTTACTTCAAATTAAAATTAGGCTTACATTGAAAATGAAAAGGGGGCGATAGGTGTTCGTCAACCTCCAGAAAGGGGAGATGGGCCACAAAAGTTTGGGAACCACTGGACTAGGTTAAAGTATTATTAATGGGAGCTCAAAGTGTACGGAAATATGCCGTCACGTTTTTCTGGGAATTATTGCGTGATGTGTGAATGAGAGTGTGTAAGACGGTGGAGTTTGGATCCCCGTCATATTTACGACTATTTTGTATATCAAGATTGTAAATTAGTAATTGATTCGCGAGTTCCGCGAACGCAGTTTCGAATTTAGAGCTCCCACGCGAAATCGGGACGTTGTGGGTTCGGATCCCACTTGTGTCTGGTTGGCCATTTTTATTCTGTACTTAATATCTCTTCAACACATACTAAATGTACGTAACACGACCTAATCGGTTGAAAGTCGGTGTAAATTACAATGCGGTCGTGAAAGTTCAATATTCATTGAAAGAAAATATTAGAGTCATGTAATAACTTGGATCATGTGACACTTTTAGCTATATTTTTAAAAAAAATATTTTTCTTGTTTATTTTAATAAACAGGGTTTGCTCCGAAAACTGACGTAATGCTTCGCCTTGCTTTATTTGTAGTTCTTAGATGACCTCACCGTGTCCTTATTTAATTTTATGTTCCCCATAAAATCCAGGGTGTGTATATTTTTTGGCTTTATTTTTATCATAGTTCGGACTGAGCACGCCTGCGATCGGCTGACTAGTCTGGGGCAAATTACCTTGATGGTAGAAACGGGGACATATAAGTGGCGCAGCCAACCGGTGATGCTTTTGTTTCTGCTCCTCACACCTTATTTCCGGTATTTCGGAAACGGTGGTTGTACGAAATGTGTGATGTCATTGTCATTGTTCTTTGTATTTTGGTGAAGTCGAAGTACCCTTTTTTTCGGATGCGAACGACTTGAGGAACGTGGAAATTAAGTAAAGTAGAGTTGGGTTTGAAAGAAGAATCCACGTGACCTATAAGATTGACAAGCATAAGGTGAACGTAAAGTGAAAATTCATATTAATCGCAGTAATATACCATTTCACCTTTTACCATACGGAAGCCCATGCCTAGTATGAGTGTTTGTAAGTATTATTAGAGCGAGGCTACATTGACAAAATTTGACGATAGGATGGTCACCATGACACGGTAAATTCAGACAGGGAATTAGTCACAGAGCCTGTTGAACCACATAAATTACATGAGCTAACCGTATAACAGAGTAGAGATTTCATACCTTTACCCACCGGGGTATGTTTTTATTTTGCTCCAGATAAATTTTAACGTAATGAAGCCTGTCGGGAGGTATTATTTCAGTTTTTGTTCATTTTAGGCTATAGAATTAACGACAGGACGCAGAATGGAGGTGGCGCCCGAGATAAGTGACTATTATTATTATTATTATTATTATTATTATTATTATTATTATTATTATTACTATTATGTGACGTCGAGAATTAAGTAAAATTATGTCTATAACACCGAGATAGAGTTCATCGTTTTTTGATATTGAGCTCTGATAAAACCTATGCGGCACAGGTTATTTTCATTTTTCCAAATTGTATGCTATTATCTCGTGAGATAATCGTTGGCACTAACCGTAATATCTCAGTGAGCTGCATTTTTCTTTTACGTGAGGGCACTGGCTATTTGTTGACTCTTTCGACAGAATGACTAGGTCGCTATGTCTGAAGGACAGCCATTCCCATATATCTCTATATAAATGTTTATTTATGGCAACGTTAGAGGAGATTAGCAAGTTGTTGGAGGAGAACAATAAAAGTTAAGCGAAGACATCAGGCAGGTACAAGATAACGTTAGGTAGGCACAGGAGAGGAGTGATGAAAACATTAGGCAAGTACAAGAAAACATTAGACTGGCGCAGGAAAGAATTAAAGAGGAGAATAGGCAGGCACAAGAGGCACTGTTAGAGCAGATAAGAACCTTGAAACTAGAGTGCAACGCCGGTAGGGGCGAGCTATCCCAGCAGCTTGCTCAAGGGCAAGAACAGGTGGCCCAGCTGAAGGGAGAGATAACGGACACTTGGGTTGACTTAACGGTCATCATAAAAATCTTAAATGGGATACGAAACGAGGTAGGCACACTCAAAGACGGTGTGACAAAATTCAAGGAGGAGGTCAACGTTTCGATCGCCGAGGTCTCCAACAAAGTTAATATAGAATATCAAATTTGAAGACGGAGATGTTGACGGTCGTAGAGGCTATACAAGAGAAGACAAAAGGTCAGATAGACGGGATCAAGGAAGAATTGCCAGCCGAGATTAAGAAGGAACTCCAGAAAGTGAGACAGTTGGCTGAGGAAGAAGTCGGCCGTGGGAAGACAGACATTAGGGGTGAAATGTCTAAGCTCTGGAAGCAAGTTAACGGCATGACCGTTCAAAACCAGGAAGAAAATAGCCAGGACGGCATAGAGATAGGAGAAAGAATCACGTCGTGGGTGGCAACGACAGCAGAAAGCCGGATATCAGAATAGATAGCAACGCCGGCCAGATAACGGACATTAAACGTGATTTAGGGCCGCACGCTAGTATAATACTAGACCTCCAGAGGGAGATGACACAGTTAAGATTGCAGGATGTTAGGACCACAACTAACATAAAATGTATGTCATATCAGCAATGTTACCTGGGACCAGAACCATTAAATTGAAGCCAGTAAGTTATGACAACCGCCAGATGACACAGCGCACGATAGTCAGAGTATACCCAGTAACATAGAGGGAGCGCACATGAGCATAAATGCGCAGATGTCCACGTCAATAATTAATATTCGGACAGGGCACGACATGCCGGGAAATTTGACGGATTAGGAGCAGTTACTCCCAAGGGTTTTTTGCGTCAGCTGGAAACCTACAAGCACGGTCACCGAGTACCTGGTGAGAAACAGCTCAGGACTGTGGAGAAGATACTGGACGGGCACAGCTTAACGTGATTTACGGCGTTTCGGTACTCGTTCAGTGACTAAGAAGATTTTAAGCAAGCGAGCTGCGGAAGTATTGGAACCCACAAACTCAACAGGCGGTATGATTGGAGCCACATGCCAGAAAGTACCCGGCAAATTCTCCATCGAATTACTCTTGAGTTCTTTGCGTCACAGTTGCAACAGCGCAAAGAATTAGATAATCCACCCACGGAGGAGGAACTGATTAGCGCGATAGAGAAGCAGATGCCAGTTGAAATTCCAAACGATCATGATCGCTTCGAATATCAAGACGATAGTGGACGCTGAGACCGTTCTGAGACAGTTAGACCACACGACTCACGCGTACCACCACAGGATTGTTAGACATCACGACCATCAGGTGATCTTAATTAACGCCACCGTGGAAGAGGAGGAACCACGCGGAAGAGACCAAGAGACTAACACGTTCGTTAGGCAGGAAGGGACGTGGCAGCCAAGGCCTGAGTACCGCTACAACGAAGGGAACGGCTACAGTAGGCAACCCGCTAGATTCGAGCGATGGAACGCAGGAAATCGGCGCTGGCAGGATAGGAGACCAGCAAGACGAAAAGAAAATTCGAGCCCCTATGGAAACGGAAGAGTGTTTACTAAACGCACGAGAGCTGCAGGCCGAGAATGGAACCCACCCAGGCGTAATTTTAGAGAAGACATCGAAGAGCGCAGAAGGGAATCGGAGAAATACCTTAATGAATTGGCCAGGAAGGAAAGAAAAGGAACAATGGAAAGAGGCAATTTTGGGAGAGAACTGCGCAAGAGGGATGTGAGGAGTGAGGCATTCAACGTGAAAAGCAAAGAAATAGACGGCGCATATGTAATAGTTCATAACGCTACTAACTTGAAGCTGTATGGTAAACCTGACATCGTAGTGGAAGAAGGAGACAAAGAAAAAGTCCTGGGAGATGGATACAAGGAAGGAGGAGAAGAAGAAGTGGGCGAAGAAATCAACCAGGAGGTCAACGCTTGTGGACCAGAGCCAAGTAAACGCGCACGTCTCGACAAGGAAATGCATGTGACGAATCACGAGTGCGAAGCATGTGAGGAACGACGAGAAGTTACGAAGACAACTACGACTTTGGTGCAAGCAGGCTCTGGAAGAAAATATACGTCTCAAGGAAGAACGCCAGACTCTAATATTAGCTGAGTTTTTCAAGCGGAAGCAGAAGGCCGCACGGGAGGAGACAGTTTTCTACGGCAAATTGGCCAGAACAAAAATGTCGGAGCAGAAGGGAAATGAACACACCACCTAAGTGTAACCCTCCCTCCCCGAAGCACAACATAACCACATGCGTACTCACGGTACAGAGGTCTCAAAACAAACTAAATTTATAATCTCGTCCAAATCAAGATGGCCACAATTACCCAGTTCAACATCCGTAATATCCAGAGTGCAGAATTACCACTTTGTACTAAGCATTTAAGACTTTCTATAATTTTTAAATTATGTCATGTGATAATCTTCATAATGGACACAGTGAGAAATTCATCCAGTTTCGAACACGATTTCAATTTCCACGAAACACATTTTATAGTTGGCACACGTACGCCAATTCTCACCGAGTACACGTAATTCCAAAATTATCTTTTACAGTGTAGTTACTGTAGGACACACTATCACTCAGTGGGATTATTTTAACTTTCATAGTTTTTGAAACGTGATCCGGAACGCGTCTGCAACAATTCATTCCTCAAATGCTTTTTATTTTTTAAATGTACTCGGCAGTACATTAAAATCAAAATTTCAGCTCAGATATTATTTATCGGGTTTCAAGTAACAAGAAATGCAGCCTCTTGTTTCATTTCAAAGTGAAATTGGCATAACCGCAAAATAAGAACGCAAAAACCAAGACGGCGTGAACAAGAAAAGATACACAAAATTGGTGAATCGCATTAAACAGGACAACAAAGAACCAAATATCTGTTTTAGATTTAAATTTTTAAGGAGCAATCGACTGAGCCAGGGCCAGAGCATACCACATAATAAGTAAGGGCATACAGAAGGTGCAATTACAAGAGAAATGGGCAAATGCATAAGTATCGCATAAATATACCACCAACACAGAATGGAGAACAATTAAAATAATTGCACAAGTCCAATGGTTTTAAGAAAATAGTAATTTGACACCAGTTTCAATCAGCAATGCAATAATCAGGTTCAGATTCACCACACAACAGAAGTCCACCGTAAGTTAGCATCAAACACTACCCCCACATACTGCAAACACGGAGTTATTTTTTTTTGCTAGGGGCTTTATGTCGCACCGACACAGATAGGTCTTATGGCGACGATAGGATAGGAAAGGCTTAGGAGTTGGAAGGAAGCGGCCGTGGCCTTAATTAAGGTACAACCCCAGCATTTGCCTGGTGTGAAAATGGGAAACCACGGAAAACCATTTTCAGGGCTGCCGATAGTGGGATTCGAACCTACTATCTCCCGGATGCAAGCTCACAGCCGCGCGCCTCTACGCGCACGGCCAACTCGCCCGGTAACACGGAGTTAAATAACAGCGCCAGCAGAAAGCTTACTTTGGTAAACACATAAAGGCAAGGTCTACATTGCATGTACATTCAAAGCTTGGTCGGAACCGACCACAACAAAATTAAGGTAGCATAATCAGGCATTGTTCGATTAAGAATATTTTTAAGCGGAGTACGTACGCCCTATACCAACAGTGTTATTTGCAATATTGATGACCCATTATCTCAGAACCTTTGACAGATAGACATCTGAACGTTTTGGGACGTATAGTACCACTCAATTTCTGGTTACTTAACCAGAATTAGAACATACATATAAATAATTAGTCAGTTATGACTTTTTAAAGATTACTTCAATTTTTCTTTTAAAATTCCACTTTTTCTTCTGTAAGTAAAGAACCATTAGAGGCAGAAATATTTTGGTGGTTCAATAGCTGCAGGATACTAATAGGTAACATAGTGTAAAATTAGATATATTTATATGTAATAGTTCATGAGATAATGGGTCAGATATGTTTAAAATAGTCATTTTCAGGAAATCAAGTTTAAAGTTTGACTTGTTATTAAATCACATATGGAGGCATGCCATCTCCTAGCAATAGCCATCCCCATAATCAGCATTATCTGGATGCTGTTCTTGATCATTCTACAAACCTAGAAGCTTCCTTCTTTTGCCTGCCGTTTGCTTCTTTAGTCTTTTCCTCTGCTGCACGCTGGGTTTTTCATAATCCTGAGTCGATCCATTCGCTGGAAGGCTTGCAGTGTATTGGCTCCTGTAGTGATACCAAGTTGCTCTAGTACCCTAATTCTCCCCTTATTACTATCATTAAACCTTACCGCAGCATCACAAACACCCAAGCATAGTTTCCATTCCTACAAATATACTTTTTGGTATGCGGGTCCAAATGACATTATTCAAAGACTCATTCGGATTTTGCCTTCGACCATGGAGGCATTTGGAAAGAAGTTCAGGATGAGCTCACTCAGTATATACTGGTTTAATAGCTTCCATCCCAGCAGATGGTATGCTGTTTCCATGATCTTCATTGTCAGTAAGTAAATCCTCGTAGCTTCCAAGTTTCCTTCTCGAAGCACTAGTGGGCGTGTCCTTATCATGTGTCTGTGAAACAGCTATTTCAGTATCAGCGCTGGATTCAGGTTTGGTCGAATGCTGGTTTCCATGAGAACTTCGCCTGTTAAAACAGACCTTTATATTCGTCATGTTGAAAAGAAACGTAAGAACATGTAGTAATACACCAAACCACTATGTTTACAGTTCGACACCTATAAAACATCAGAACCAAAAAGTAAATCTACAAAATGCATGAGCAATACCACCATTTCTGTTTACACAGTGCATCCAACCTCTTAACCCAAACATTAACATGGATTTAGGGATTGAATAGCTGAAAACAGCAGCCCTGTAGATTTAATAGTTCCAGAGGTAGAGATACTTAAGAAAGCCAATGCAGAATGACTGGAATTTTTCGCACTTGCACTATTAACTTTGAAATGATGAAAACTACACTTCCAATTGGTATTATTCGACAAATCATGCATCAAATTATTCAGAAGAGATCAAATATTATTAAGAGATAATAATCGGAAAATGTCACTTTTTGACCAGTTTCACCATACGTACTCCCCTTAAATCAGGAACATGACACACTGGCAGACACCCCAAGGCAGACTTATTTTCAAATTTTTAGAACATACCTAACAGTCTCAGCACTTCAACTCGGTGAGCAATAATCATTTTTAAAAAGGTTTTCAAAATACGCAATTAACATCTACTGGCTCAACACTTCAAAACACAATGCATCACCTAATTGAAGAAGAATAATGACAAGAAACAGTTACTTCAATTAATCGATAACACACCCCAACTACGAGTTTTAGTTAAATAAAGACATCCTAGGGTTAGGGGTAACGATATTCGAGACAAGGATCACGTTGGCAGCTACACTTGGAGACCTCTAATTCAATGAGATGGTGTGGTCCGGATAGGTTTGTCATCGACAACCGAACTAGCAACAATACCAAGCCAAGAATAATCTTAGGATGGAGAAGAATAAATACATAATGACTCCTTCATTAACACCATAGGTAAAACAGAATAGAAAATGAAAGAAAGAAATTCAGGAGGGAAGAACAATCCGAAGTCACATAATATCTAACTTCATAGTATTAACAATAGCATGTCTTCACACAGGATACCTAATTAAATAAAAGGCGATAGAATCCACCTCAAACCACATGACCATCAGGAAATTCAGGGCCGTGACCCACTCAACATAATCTACCGGTTGCCAATTCAAGGCCTCGGCAATCAACCGGTCTATAATTATGTGACATCCACGTCACCCTGTCGCCACACAGCTAAACAGGTACCTTCACCATTCTCCCAGGAGACCAGGTAAATAAATTTTAAATGGCAGAAAAGATGGCAGGACGTTAGAAAATGCTCAAAGACAATGAGAAAGAAGGGTACACAAGCAATAGATCCCAAAATCCATCAGTTGGGCGACTTCAGTACAGTCTAGGGATCACTAACTAGTCCCATACTTAACTAATAACCCCACAGAACGGTAAGATGACTAAACAACCTTGTCAAGAGACAATTAAGATCAACTGAAGAAAAGAAAACATCATAGAATGACGGATAAACATTAACTGAGATTTAAAATGGGTACAATAGAACACACGGCAACGTCAGATCAACAGGTAATGCAAGGAGACAAGGAGTGAAAAAACCAGGACACACCAAACCAACAAATTACTTTAGACAAGTTAAAATTATTCCATCAGAGCAACAGACCCATACAGAAGTTTATTTCTAAATCTACAAAGACACAAGGTACAATTAAATGCAACGAACTGCCCATACCTGACGTACCATAACAAATCAATTACAAAATGCAATAATAAAATTACAACCATTATAAACCTCAACAAAATGCGCCAGCCCCAATAGGAATAAAAGATCTTACAACCTTCAACGTCACGCTGTGAAGCCATCAAGCCCACCCCAAAATATAACCCCAGCAGTAAATTCATCGCACCAATATCATCACCAAACACCAAACATAACCAAATCCTAAGAGGCTAAAAGGAATTCAAATCCTCCGGTTAAGGTCCACACTTGCACAACACCAAGGCACAATAAAAATAGATTAGGTAGGGGGACCGATGGAATCCACCACTCAAAATGGAATACAATAAAATAAGAATAGGTTAGCAGAAATTTTCAAACGAAGGCTTCCAGGTACATCATGACTACAGCAGCGCCTGAACTAGCAATGCAGAGAACAGGCATGCCCAAGGAGAATCAATTCATCTACCAGCTTTCACAACAACAGCAAGAATCAATCAGGATAGACAGGTTACGTTAATAATTTCACAACTAACAATTTCATAATTAGGAAACTCGAAGCAGGTTACACTCCAGATGGACACTCTACAACCAGGTGAATAATATAATCCATAAAGAGGCACAAGATACATCAGAAATGGAGAAACACAAGCAACCAATAATAGACACGGAGAACCTGGAAAAGCTCATAAGCCCAAGCACAAGGCTAACAGGTCATCCGCACCAACACCAGCTACCAGAATTCAACCATAACCAATGACTACCCAATAACCCCACAATAAATGGATGACATGGGTGAAATAACTCGAACCACTGCCCAGCAACTCACCGACCCACACCAACCATGATACAGTGTAAAAATGGTGTGGTCCATTCCTTCGCAAACACCAGCCTCATAGTTTGTACAAATTAGCAATCGCACAGCAGAAATAAGAGCACATCACCAACAATAAGTCACAGATCACCAGAATAATTCACCTACAGGTTAATATGAGTTCAACCACCATGCTAAGGTATCACACCAATAATTAATGTGACCGAGCCACAAATTACCGCGCGAAGATTAATAAGTGTTGACAATTCAGGAATAGTTACAAGCCAACGTATACGAATACAACACGGTGCATATTAAATTCAAAACTTGCTTAAGTAATTCACCACCGTTAGGTTTCTATAAATTTAGTAGAACCACAGCTAGCATGAGAACCATACGAATTAGGCGTCAAGTTAGTAGCAACCCTAAATATTCAAGTTCGGTGCAGGTAAAATGAGTACAAGCTAACCACATTAAACCATAAACAGTCAAAATAGGCCTTAGATAATAAAGATGGCAGGAGGAAATAAATCACCATATATGTCGGTACTATACTGCTCACACATACAAACACACGATGGTCACGCCTAAGGTTAGGTTAAGTATAGGTACAGTTCACCCGCCAGATACAAAGCAGAAGAACAATTTTAAAAACAGTAGGTTCACATATAATATGTCAGTACATACGCCGCCTAAGTTCACGTGCCGGAGATGATAATAATAATAATAATCATAATTACGAAAAGTCTGGCCAGGACAGATAATACAATAGTGTGTTATCAGAGCACAAACTGTCACTCATAACCACGTATTACCCAGAAATCCAAATAAACTTCACACGAAAAATGAATTATCAAATAAGCTCGCCAAGTAGAAAGAAAATTAGTTCACACCGAAATAGTAAACCGTTTACACAAGTAAGTAGTAAAATATCCAAACAGATAACTCACACGAATTACACCGAGCACACCGCAAACAATGGTACGCTCATGGCCCAAAGCCAATTGATTCGTGCCGAAATATCAAGTTTCCATAATATCAATTTTTCACACAAATACAGAAAATTTCAAATAACAGAAAACATGCAGGACTCACCAATCTATCATGGAATGAAAGTATAAATACAGGGCACCTGAAAGCAACGAGACAGAACGGCAGCACACAATGGAATATATCAGCTGGTAGAGGATTACCAACCTCATACACATAACCCGAAACACTCACCAACAGCGCGAAGGCGAAAAACGCGGAACTCCAAGATGATATTAACATGAAACAAAGGTTAACGCGTTTAAACAAGATGAATGCATTTCTTTTAAAATAACATCCACACTTTTTAATGCCATGTTTTTCTTTCACCCAGTTAACACTATGATACAGTACGGTGCGAAATAAATTTAAGGAAGGACACAACAGACCTTCAGGTAGATACTAGCAGACGGTACACAAATCAATTAACCACTCTCTGCTACCACTAACTGTCCCGTTACGTAGTCAGACACCTCAATTACTACGATAACGGCAGCCCAAAAATACGAACTATGTAGCAGTTACGCTACTGCCCCAGTTCATCAATAACAAGTGGAAGCACAAACAGAATTATCTCACTTCACACAAAACAAATAAACAAGAACTTACCTTAACTAGTGGTGAGGTGTCATAACAAACCGTGGATAATTAACTAACCACTGTGCTGGATATCAGAAAACATAAATTTATTTATTTATTTATTTATTTATTTATTTATTTATTTATTTATTTATTTATTTATTTATTTATTTATTTATTTATTTGTGGCGACGTTAGGGCTCTTGGCCCTCTCTTACACTTAACCACATTATGCGGCTTAATACTGAATCCAAACTTTACATTCTAACTTAACACAGTGTATATAATATTAATATAACTTAATATAGTCTAATACTAAAAGATTACATCCTAAGTCTAAAATTAGAAAAATAATAAATAAATTCAATATTAACTACTCTAGGTGGAATTCATAAAAAATAACAGTAATTTATGTAAACTTTTGGGAACTATTTACTCCAGACATTCACTCACACATTCACACATAACTACATGATATAGCCTACGTATTCACGAGGAAATCTTTAGACTGTCTTTTGAAGATAATTAATGAGGAACAATTTCTAATTTCAGGGGGTAAAGCATTCCATATTCTAGCGCCCGACACAAGGAAAGAATTACTGAAGGCAGATGTATGCTGTGGAGGTAATGCAATTGTTGACCCAGATCGCGTGTCACGGTCATGAAAGGAGGATAGAAAACGGAAATTACTGGAGAGATATTCAGGTATATTTTCAGTCAAGAGTCGATAGATAAGGGTTGATACATGGTGATTCCTCTGCTGCTCTACTTTTAACCAAGAAAGTCGTGCATAAAAAGGGGATACATGCGAGGCAAAATTCAATGAAAAGATAAATCTAATGCAGGAGTTTAAAGCTCTCTGCAATTTCCTATTTTGTTCACTGGTAGCATCCAGCAACACAACATCACAATAGTTAGAAATTGGAAGTATCAATGTTTGAACCAGTTTTATTTTTAAGTTGAGAGGTAATACGGTCTGGTGAATCTTAAAGGGATGAAGTGATGAGTGAACTTTCCTGCATACGTTAGTGACATGCTCATCCCAGTTTAAAGTTTCATTTATAGTGACTCCAAGGCTTTTTACTGATTTACAGTGTGGGATAGCAACGCCATTTAGTTGAATGACTGGAATTTGTAGACTGTGTAGATGGGTAAGCAGTTTTCTCTGCCCTAATATGATAAGCTTTGAGTGAAATAAAGAACAACACGTATTTTCTTAAGAAGGTTAATATAATTTACTCTTGAAATCCAAAGTAGAACAATTTCCTTGAAAGATAAACCGTCCTTAAAAGGAAGAAAAAAGCTCCACAATAAAAATAATTAATTAACAACTCAGTACGCTGATCAGTAAATATGGTCGACCAATCTAAGATAACAGAATAAAACTACATGATAATTACATTAATTGAGTAGTACCATAGGGGTTCAACTCGAAGTGTATCATCAAGGTACAAGATTTCTCTTCATTTACGCTTACATTAATTAACTAATTCTTTTTCATCATGATAATATGATCACGGAGCTATCGCTAGGGGTTCGGTCTTTTTATGTGTCAAGCAACTTCAACACAAATAGAATAAGCAGTCACGAAGACAGACAAAACAAACACAAATGAGATAGAGATAAGGTCACATAAAGGTAGGATAAAGTGACAACATCACACAGACACAAAAGCTCACGAGGAAGAAAGAAAAACCATTGTCTTATTGTGTCAGTTCCCAAAAAATCACCACCATGACTTCAGTGCAGCCATGGTAACCAACATACGTCATTAAGGGCTAGCAACAACCATTCCCAAACAATGAAGTATAACAAAGGCTGTGAAAAAAAAGAGAATTAAAGAAATCCAGGAGGCACAAGTACACCCTGGAGAAACCTCACATGGTCCTTAAACCTTTTCAACGGGAGGAATTCGAAGTCCTTTGAGGTACATTAAAAGGGGAATACCACTTAACTCCCGAAAAACACATTAATGGTTATAATAACTTTCCATAGTACCCAAAATTGGATGAAACATAATACACCTTCACACACATACATATCATGATCACTTAGGATATATATACTAATTCCTACAAAGGAAACCCGAAAACTTGAATAGTTACTGATTTTTCTTTATACAATCTAGTACGATTATGGCGATTTCGAAAGTCTTAAACACACCAAAGTCCTAGAAAAGCGCACATTTCCCAAAATATCATTCCAGTCTTCGAAGGCAAGGTTCATTTTAAATGAAGGAAAAACTTACAGTTGCAGCATCAGGCTTGTAGTAACGTCAAAGCGTTAGTTGCTCCATACAAGGCCAGAAGCCGGAGCGAGTAACCAACACGTACTTCCTCCAACATGGTCAAGCAGATCTACCCTTAATGGCAGATAACTCGCCACCGCAAGGGAGCAGATCGTCTAAGATGGCGAGGGGCTCCCTGATTGGTGGAAGGCTGGGCTACACTACGACCACTCCATAGCAGATGGCAGCACACACATCAGAATAAGAGTTAGGTATCGAGCGCACAGCCCGCGGAATACATTAATTACATAAGATATAGGATGACTTAAAAATTAGGAGAAATGCCAGTTTGGGAATTAAAACGGGACACAGTCTTCTACTGCAAATTGGCCAGCACGAAAATGTCGGACGAGAAGGAAAAAGAACACGACACCTGCGTGTCACTACGCTATCAGAATTTGAGTTAAAACTTTAACTAAAGGTTATATTTCTTTCAGAATTTCAAGCTTAATAAATTTTTCACTCAGTGAAATAATGAGGTTACAGGTACAATGACAATTTTTAAAATTGGAAATTTCAAGATTAAGAACTTTAACTATTCCGGGCTTCAAGTCCCTAGTTTACAATTTCAATGTGGTATTATTTAGGCAAGGGCATAAATCCCCCCAATTCGAGAGCACTTTGCTCCAACAAATTAACAGCCTTCCAGAGGCACTCCTCAATATTACAGTAAACTAGAAAAGAGCTTACTTGCTCTCCAACATTCATCCCATTTTAACCTCCCGCTTAAGGCAACATTACACAAAACTTTATGATCTCTTGGCCTCTCAAGTCACAATTAACAAATTTTGTTTTACACAGGGGTATCAATTACCCAACCTACTGGGCCTCTTTGGGGGAAAAGAACAGGTTAAGTAAATGGCCCGAACACAAACTGAATGGAGGCGTACACTTGCGCTCCTATGTAATGAAGTATTAAAACCCTAACAGGGCTCTTGGCCCGATGATACAGGGGCTAATCCCTGGCTACTGAGGTGACACGAATGAAACTTAATTTAATACATTACAGAAAAGAAAAACGGTACTAAATCGTAGTCACCTCAAAACCAAGTTGAAGGGGAACTCCAGAGGGTAACGCACTCTCTATCCCCAATTTACAGTTAAAGACTTTATGAAGTTTTACGTTAGCTGGACAAAAATTTACATTTTAGAAAAGGTTGGTTACATAGTTAGAAATTCTGACCTTCCCCTCGTGTAAGTCGGCGGAGATGGCTACAGAGAGAGAAAACTGATGGCCATTACCTGCGCTAATGAAATGCCTGGCGAAAAATGAGCAGCCCCGCCTCCTGTCTGAACACACACTGTTTGAAATTCGGCGATCAAATGATAAGGTAGCCGGAGCACCCGCAGTTTATATACACGAAGGGAAGGTTCGAGAGAATTCTGGACTAATCCGGACATACCCTTTCAATTTTATTGGCAGAACCCAAAGTTACACCCAAAGATCCAAAAAGAAGCCTGTGATAGGCCGAAAAAATACAGAAAATTCCCATTGGCCAGATCGAAAACTGGCGGAATGAGAAAGAAGTGTTGCAAACTTTGAAATATATAAGTTAATAAAAACAAATGGAAGTTGATTTACTAGAGAAAACCCATGAACACAAAATTTCTTTCAATAAAAACTTCTGTTCCCTTGCACCAGAGTGCATGACCAGAATTTTTGGTAGTGACCCCTATGGGGAAATATCAAAACTTCTTGAAGTAAACAAACACAAATCAAATAAATCCAATCAGTGTAGGCAACTTCACAACAACACAATTACTCAATACTTCAGTAGTGACACCTTCTGATTAAAGTCCCCACTTCTTGTAATAGCAGTTTCACATTTTGTTGGATAAATAGAGTTCATTACAGCGCTTCTTTTGAATGTGCGGAGTAGAGGTGTACCTGCCGGTACAGACCACCCCCGCCCCCAAAGGGCCATCCTTGGGGTGACACAGAAGAAATTAGATAGAAGGAAAAAATATTTTCATTTTTAAGCCGATGAGTATTTTACGAGAGACCATTTTTTAGAAAATTTGGCAAACTGATTAAAGTCTCCTTGTGATCGTAGAAGTTAATTATATGCTTATTAAGTGTGACGGCAAGACCCGCCGCCGCTGCTGGTACCCAGGTGACATCGCCCGATCCCCTCAAGTACCCTCAGATACACCTCTCCCGCTACTATGAGAGGTGTAGTCGTGGTGAAAGTCGCCGCAGATCAGATGTAGATGTGCAGTCCCCAGTTGGGTTGGGGGTAGGGTTACCCCACCTCAGCCCTTGCCGGAGGTGCGGTAGTGTTACCGCATCTCAGCCCTTGCCGGAGGGATGGAGCTCCAGTCTGCAGGAGTCTGGGCCCTTACCCCACCGGGGTATCTCTCACCAGATGATGCAGCACGGCAGGTGACGGCTGAGGGGGTGCTTAAACAGTAAGATCTAGGCGACAGAGAATTGTTGTTGTAGCCTTGAGTGTACGATCTTTATTTGTTAGGCATAGGGGCGGGCGGCGTAGAAAGTGAGTGTGTGTCGAAAGTGCGTAGATACAGGAGACGGGGGCTTGGTAATGGCCAACAGGGAATTGACAACAAGAATAATCAGACCAGAAGATCGTACATATCAGGTAATGTACAAAATTCCATAAAAGCGGGGCAGGAGGCCTCTAATCAATTATTAACAACATTCAAAGATACATAACTTTCGACTCCTGCCAAGTTTAATGGCTAAAGTAAACAGCAATGAAATTACACAAGTTTCACTTGAGAGAGGTGAACCCTAAAAAACCTCTCTGTGGCTGGATTGCTAACTAACAATGTAACCGGTGTGAGGAAGTCTAAACTGAAGCACGGAATCCGGGAGCAAGCTTGCCCGCAGGATCAAAATTTTTAACCATGACCTGATCTCCAACATTTAAATTGGGGAGCCTCCGTCCACGATCATACCTAACCGTTTCATGGGAAGCCTTTAAGTTGTGCTTAGCCTTCTTCCATAGATCTCTAAGATTATCGGGAACTATTGTCTCTGGTAATATGTCAGTAAGTGACCAAAAATTAGAGAGCGGCGTGCTAGAAACAAATTTAAACATGAGAGATGCTGGAGTGAACTTATGGGACTCATGAATCGACGAATTTAGAGCAAGTCAACCAATGCAGGGAAGTATCTCACCTGGAATGATCTTCATGATGAAATGCAATTAAAGCAGATCTAATATTACGATTGACCCGCTCAGCCAGACATGGTTGGGGGTGATAAGCTGAAGCAGTTACATGTGATATCGACAGATCAAAACAGAATTTACGGAATAAATCAGAAACTATATATTGACAAGGACCAAAAGAAGCAAAAATGGAATTCAAACAAGAAATAGTAGAATGAGCGGTAGCCAGCTTAGTCGGAAATAACCAGAAAAATATAGTAAAACAATTACACACACCAGAATAATTTGAGTTCCCCTTAGATCGTGGGAATGGACAGGCGTATTCTATATATAGGCGTTCCATGGGGCGAGGCGCTTGATGAGATGGCAATAGTAGATAGATAGATAATTTATTGAACATAACAGGCGATTTCGCCCCTATACATGTTCACATACAGAGAAAAGGAAAAATAAACAATAGAGAATACAAATTTACTAACTACTGCTACCGTCCGGCCGTGTCATCACCCTGGTGAGAAAAAGGCCGCCCTCCTCATGATGACACAGCCGGCACTAACTGTGGGGCCCTAAGGCGAAACCCCAACAATTCTAATCAGATGACAGTGCGTTTATTCTCACCATTCCATTGCAACAAACCACATCTAACTGGATCCACTCTCCTCTCCTATCCTACCTATCGCATTCTTCCCTTTCTTTGCTTATTTGGAGTGGGCCTTACCCACCCCGTCATTTCCCTTGCCCATCCTCCCTTATCCCCCCCTAATATGCATGAATGGCGAGAAAAGGCACCTGCCCTAATTTCATAATAATAATAATAATAATAATAATAATAATAATAATAAACCACTCAGATCACAAAAAAAAAGAAAATTATCGTATCCCCTGGGCATGCCATAAGGCTCGATGGACACCCCGGAAACGTGAAACCCCTAAAGTAGAGCCACCACAGCAGTCATCCGCAGAGCCTCGTGCCATGCCCCTCATTCCGTAGAATTAACACCCCAGAATCAAGAGAGTAAAACTAAAAGAGAGAATCATAGTAATAATAATAATGAAAGTAATAATAATAGTAATAATAATAATAATTTATGTATAAGAGTAACAGTCATTTGCTGTAGCAGTCTCTTACTCAATATTCAAGCATGCTCATCAAGTGTCCTTATTTCATTCTGCGCTTTCGTCACTTTATTGTTACTGACCTACATCTAATCAATACTGCAAACCACACCACTCAGCATTTCAACACTTGCATTCTCACCAACTCTAACACAAACAGAAAGACCTTGCCTTCATGTAATCCCATATCATTACCCAACTCCCCATACTCAACTAAGTACACAACTCCTATCTTCCCTAGCTCATTTGAATCTTATCATACTATCCCCTTCCCTTATATCCACACTCTTCCCATATACATACAAAACTATTCCATCCCCCTACTCCCTTGTCCAACCTCTAACTCAGCCTCCTTCATTTTGCTCTCGCAGGTCTTTTTTGCCGCGCATAAATACCTGTTCAATTCACCCCCTTTTTCCCACTGTTTAATAATCCATCTCAAGATTGCTTTCTCATCCCCCCTTCCCAATATTTTCCGATGCTCTTCACTCAATAATCCATGTCTTATCTCCCTCGTTTCCTCGCAGTCTCTTAGCAAATGAAATTCATCATTCACTGCTCCACAAAGTATACATCTTGTCTTATCCCTCCCCTGTAACCAACCAGTATTCCTTGGTAAACCTAACAACCACCACATCATTCCATATCGTTTTGACCTCTCAACGTATCTAATATTCAACCCTGCTATCTCCTCTATTTTCGTCAAAACCTTTAACGAATTTCTCAGTCTGCTTTCCCCTAATAATTTCTGCCTATGGATATCTCTAATCCTCCTTTCCAGTATCTTCATCCCTCTAACTTCTGTCTTCGACCATACCTCCCCCCACAGGTGTCCTAATCCTATCCTCTCCACATATCCCTTTATTTTTTCTAGCCAGCCTCCCCTATACATGCTCTTACATTGCTGTTCATACGCGGCCTGCACTATCTTCCCACCTTCCTGTCTTTTTAAATTCATCCAGTATCTCACTATTCTTTTTACCCCCTCTGATTCCAAATCCTCCCCACACATTAGTTCCGCCCCTGCATTTGCTGTGCACCTCGGTAAGCCCATTACTAACTTAGCAAAACTACTAATAATCCTTCTTAGTTCCTCTCTTTTCTCATCCAGCCCCCAAACTTCTGCACCGTACAATACCCTCCCAAAAATTACCGACCTTAACACTAGCCTCAGGGTTTTATAACTGATACCCGGATATTTGGTTAGCATGTTTCTGACTGAGGCTAGGGCTGCCAATCCCCTGTTTTTTGCCCTTCTGATCTGATCATTCCACGTTCCTTTGTCATTAAAAATAACTCCTAGATATTCCAACTTCCTTACCTGTTCCAAACTTTCTCCCTGTATTACCCAATTACCTTCTATCTTCCTTCTTTTGTCTACCTGGACTACTAATACTTTAGACTTATTTCCATTAATTCTCAATCCCCATTTACTCGCAAATAGCGTCACTGCATTTAACGCTCTATTCAACCCCCCTGAAGTTAGCGTCATCAATAATACATCATCCGCAAATATCAGTCCTGGTAGAGATGGCAATAGACCTAGCTTAGTGGACATCTTGGGCTTACTAAGCAAGCAAGATTTACAAGCTTTTACAATTTCTCTAATTTCACCGTCCATACCTTTCTAAATAAACATCTCTCGGATCTTTCCCCGAGTTTTGAAGATGCTTAAATGCCCCCCTAATGGGGTCTCATGATAGTACTTGAAGATCATAGGCACAAGCACAGCTGGAACCACTAAATTCATTTTTATCATGCCTCGACGTGCAACACAAAACCCTATTTCTCAATACATAAGGGACGACATGTTCCCCAGAAGCAAGAGTTTCCATAATAGAGGCCACCACTGCATCTTCACGTTGGTATTTTTCAATATCACGAAATAACATGGGGGTATCTGTTACAATGGCATTAATGCCCGAAGGGATGGGCGCAGGAAGAGAAGAGCTGTCTTCTAGTTCGGTGATCTCGACGTTATGCGAAAACATGCGGCTTAGTCCATCCGCCACTACATTTTCAGACCCTCGAATATGCCTCACATCAAATTGGAAGGCAGAAATAGTGATGCCACAGCGGGCTATATGACCAGTACGACGCGGTCTAGCTAATACCCAACTTAAGGCGTGGTTATCTGTTTCCAAGTCGAATTTGACATGTTCCAGATAGAGGCGGAACTTCTCTAGTGCAAACAACACTGCCAAACCCTCAAGTTCATAGTTGAAATATTTGGCCTCTGTAGCCGACAAGGTACTAGAAGCATAGGCGATGGGTCGCTTTCCGAGTTCCATTTCCTGAAGCAGGACATCAGCATCCGCCGATGACGAGGCGTCTGTTTGGACAACGAATTTCTTCGAAAAATCTGGCATAGCTAATACAGGGGCGTTACAAACAGATAACTTCAGATCTTCAAAAGCGACTTGTTGAGACGGCTCCCATTCAAATTTGACGCCTTTCCTACGGAGTAAGTTCAAGGGCGTCACTCTGTTAGCGAATTTAGGAATACATTTCCTGAAGAAATTCACCATGCCTATGAACCTGGCAATACTTTGATATCCTTAGGAGGTTTGAAATCACGAATGACCTGTGTCCTAGAATGATCAATGGAAACACCATCGGGCGACACAATATGCCCTAAGAACGACATGGAAGGCTTACCAAAAGCTACCATGTATAATTTAACACTCAACCCAGCCGTACGAATGCGATTGAGTACTTCCTTTAGATGATCTAGGTGTTCTTCAAAGGTCTCAGCAAATACAACATCATCGAGGTAGTGATACAAATATTCGACTTTGATGTCCGTGAAGACCCTATCTAGCAGTCTAGTAAGAACAGCTGCCCCCCGTGGGGAGCCCAAAAAGCACGCGGTTGTACTCATACAAGTTCCAGTCCGTGGCAAAAGCTGTTAGATGTTTCGATACTTCAACCAGATGGATCTGGTTGTATGCCTGATTCAGGTCAAGAATGGTAAAGAACTTGCTTTCCGGAACCACGAAAAACAAGAGTGAAGATCAGGAAGGGGCACAGATTTTAACACTACCTTACGGTTTAAAGCCCTATAATCAATCACGGGCCTGAAGCCACCTTGGGGTTTCGATACAAAGAAAATGGGCGATGAATACGCCGACTTAGAAGGTCGAATTATACCATCCTTTAGCATTTGATCGATACTCTCCCTAAGAGCCTTCATTTTGGGTGGAGATAGCCTATAAGGCGGAAACCAAACTTGAAACGAATCCGTAACTTCAGTCTTGTATTCGATAAGATCAGTAACACCAAGAGTCTCAGAAAATACATCCGGAAAAGACTGACACAATTTACGAAGACTTTCAGCCTGCTACTCAGGCTAATGTCTAACATCTCATCCTGGGTAGGCGAAACAGATGAACAGATGATACAAGACATGAAATCCGCCCCCAAAATTACCGGGCAAGGCAAGTGATTAGCCACAAACAATTCTTATTTTCCAGGTGAATTTAGAAATACGAATTTCAGCAAATATGAAACCCAAAATTTCTAATGGAAACGAGTTAGCCGAAACGAACTTGACAGAAGACGAACAAAGCTCAGGAAACTTTCAAACAGTTTTTAGTGTAGAATACCATTCAGCCGAAATCATGGAAATCACACTCCTTGAGTCTAATAGAGCCGTGACGTATTCATTATTCACTTCGACTTTGAGAAATGGCACAAGCGCGGAGGTCTCCGCCGCAACTCTGAGGTATTCTTTAGGACTTTCAAACGATAGATTAGAGGAACCTTTACGCTCGCCCGAGCTTTCGCTAGGTTCAACCGGGGCTGAGCCATGGGAAGATGAACATCCCGACTCAGCCGATGACACTAGTCACTTTCTATTATTGGTGTTCGCGGAGTTTGCACCAGAAGTTGAGCAGGAGGGGGTGCCATTGGCATTAATGCAATTATTGGCGAGGTAATGAACGAGCCACATTTGAAACATCCTTGAGATGACCCTAATCCATTCTTTGTCCCACTCGATTTTATCAATGGGTACTTACTGCGCAAATTTGACCCACAAGCATAGCATTTTCGGGTGGTGAAATTTCGGCGAGGTGGAGGCCGAAAAGTATTAGAAGATGGAGGGGGCCCCCTTGCAACTCGTAAGGTGTTGGCATACCTTACTACTTCTGCTGACACTGCCTTAGCTTCTAACTCTGAAAAACTTTGTGGACGAGACGCGATACATAAGTAAGACCTATAAGGCGGAGAGATACCTTCAACAATGAGTTGCACTATTTGGTCTTCCGCAAAATGAAGGGCGAAGACCCTGGTGTAGAATTTAATATCTTGGATAAAATCCGCAAGATTCTCATCCAAACGCTGTCCTCTAAAATAAAATTGTTGTATCAGAGATGACATCGCTCTAGCCGGAATGAAATTTGCCAAAAGGTGGGCGTGGAAGTCTTCTATGGATGATCTATCAGCTATGGCCTTAACTATTTTGTCCGAAAGGACGCCAACGGAATATGGGTACATGATTTGAAGAATTTCAGAATGAGAGAGGGAAGAGCGTGATCTTAAAATTCAACCAGGAACATGAGAAATGAAATCACTTCGTTGGTGGAGTTTACTGAAAATTTAGAAATTCCCTTCAGCAACATAGCCAGTGGATGAGGCAGACTTCTGAAACCAGGTGACATAATAGGTGACGGCATAGAGGGCTGAGAGGTCTCAAACACTGCATTATTCAGAAAGAAACGTGGAATTTGTCTAGGATGACCAGATTCAGTTTCCAGTGGGGCCGAAGTTTGTTGAGTTGCCACAGATTTTCTACTTTCTACAGCTTTGAAAGAATCCTCCTCAGTAGACAAATTTACTAAAGGGACTTGGCCCGTTTCGGGAGCAGCTGCCCCAGTCAACAATTGACTAACTCTATTTGACATATCTGATAGATGTTCAACCTAATTGCTAGCCTCCTTAGCATGATCTTCTTTCAACTTTAGGTCCCTAGTCCTGTTGTAAAAATGAAACAGTCTAGTCTATACACTCTTAAGTTGGTTAGCAGATGGACCGCTTACTTCAAAAAGCTAACTACAGACGCTAGCTCGGTGGTGTTGTCCGTGATAGTGGATAGAGCCTCATCAATTTCCTTTTCCCCCAAAACTGGGGGACAAATTGGGAATTCTAAGGATACTTTAAGTTTGGCAATATTTGTCACAACCGTGCCTTCAGATTGGACATTTCTAATAAGTAATTCGTAAATCAATTCCTCCTTGCGCAAGTACCCGTGAGCGAGGACTTCGCGAGGGCCAGACATCTTGATAGAAAAGTTAATAATTTGGAAAACTTTCCAGCGACCGAGAAAATTCTTAGTATTCCAAATACATCCTCCCTTTATCCATCAAAGGGGCTTTAATATAGACCCATTCAACCACGCTCTGCTACCACCTTTTACGGAGATATCCGCGGAGCAGAAAGAGGTGAAAGAAGGTGCAGGTGTTGAAAGGGTCTAACTACGATATCAGAAAATGGGTTCTTTAACTAAAGCTTATTATATTTCATTCAGAATTTCAAACTTAACAAATTTCACTCGGTGAAATAATGAGGTTACAGGTAAAATGACAATTTTTAAAATTGGAAGATTCAAGATTCACGATTTAACAATTCTGGGCTTCAAGCCCCTGGTTTACAATTTCAAAGTGGTATTATTTAGGTAAGGGCATAAATCGCCCATTTCAAGAGCACTTTGCTCCAACAAATTAACAGCCTTCCAGAGGCACTCCTCAATATTACAGTAAACTAGAAAAGAGCTTACTTGCTCTCCAACATTCATCCCATTTTAACCGCCCGCTTAAGGCAACATTACACAAAACTTTATGATCTCTTGGCCTCTCAAGTTACAATTTACAAATTTTTGTTTTACACAGGGGTATCAATTACCCAACCTACTGGGCCTCTTTGGGGGAAAAGAATAGGTTAAGTAAATGGCCCGAACACAAACTGAATGGAGGCGTACACTTCCGCTCCTAAATAATGAAGTATTAAAACCCTAACAGTGCTCTCGGCCCGATGATACAGGGGCTAATCCCTGGCTACTGAGGTGACACGAATGAAACTTAATTTAATACATTACAGAAAAGAAAAACGGTACTAAATCGTAGTCACCTCAAAACCAAGTTGAAGGGGAACTCCAGAGGGTAACGCATTCTCTATCCCCAATTTACAGTTAAAGACTTTATGAAGTTTTACATTAGCTGGACAAAAATTTACATTTTAGAAAAGGTTGGTTACATAGTTAGAAATTCTGACCTTCCCCTCGTGTAAGTCGGCGGAGATGGCTACAGAGAGAGAAAACTGATGGCCATTACCTGCGCTGATGAATTGCCTGGCGAAAAATGAGCAGCCCCGCCTCCTGTCTGAACACACACTGTTTGAAATTCGGCGATCAAATGATAAGGTAGCCGGAGCACCCGCAGTTTATATACACGAAGGGAAGGTTCGAGAGAATTCTGGACTAATCCGGACATACCCTTTCAATTTTATTGGCAGAACCCAAAGTTACACCCAAAGATCCAAAAAGAAGCCTGTGATAGGCCGAAGAAATACAGAAAATTCCCATTGGCCAGATCGAAAACTGGCGGAATGAGAAAGAAGTGTTGCAAACTTTGAAATATATAAGTTAATAAAAACAAATGGAAGTTGATTTACTAGAGAAAACCCATGAACACAAAATTTCTTTCAATAAAAACTTCTGTTCCCTTGCACCAGAGTGCATGACCAGAATTTTTGGTAGTGACCCCTATGGGGAAATATCAAAACTTCTTGAAGTAAACAAACACAAATCAAATAAATCCAATCAGTGTAGGCAACTTCACAACAACACAATTACTAAATACTTCAGTAGTGACACCTTCTGATTAAAGTCCCCACTTCTTGTAATAGCAGTTTCACATTTTGTTGGATAGAAGAGTTCATTACGGCGCTTCTTTTGAATGTGTGAAGTTGAGGTGCATCTGCCGATAAAATTATTATTATTACTATTATTATTATTATTGTTATTATTATTATTATTATTGTTCCGGGGTTTGTGTGAACGCAGAGGTGGTAAAATAAGGAGCGGGCTTGAATGGATCTGAGTAGAATGTCAAGAATTGAATTAAAATTGTAAAAGGTTATATCTTTTTCTTTTAGAACTTCAAACTTACCAATCTTTCATTGAGTGAACACAACAGTATATCACGTACAAATGCAATCATTAAACAACACTGTAAAAATTGATTATTGATATTAACAAATTCTGAGCTTCAAGCCCCTAGTTCTACAATTTTACAAATGGAAGTGGTGTTACATAGTTAAGGGCAGAAATCCCGTAATTCACAGAGCACTCGCTCCCAGAATACAAATCCTAGCTTTCCAGAGGCACTCGTTAATCTTACAAACCTTTGAAAGTGAGCAACCGGGCTCTCAGTTCCTTACCCTCCCACTAAAGGCAACATTACATCAGTCTCTGGTCTCTCAAACCACCATTTACAAATTGAACTTACCTTTACAGTGGTATGTAATACCCAACCTACGTGGCCTTCATCGAAAAGAACCGGTTAAATAAGTGGCCCAAACGCAAAAGGAATGTTGGCGTACACTGCGCTCCAAGATAATGAAGACTTAAAAACCTAAAGGGCTCTAGGCCGATGGAACAGGGGCTATTTCCAAACTACCGAGGAGACTCGTATAGAAATTATTTTAACACATTACAGAAGGAAAGACCGTTTCAAAACGTAGTCACCTCAAACCAAGATGAAGGGGAGCTCGAGGGGGTTAATTCACTCTCTATTCCCTACTTCCAATTAAAGAGTTTACGAAGTTTTTACATTAGCCGAAAGAAGATTTACATTTTAGAAAATTCGTTAGATAACTAAAGAGTCGGACATTTCCCTCGGATAAACTGCGGAGGTAGAAAGAAAGAATAAAGTTATGTGGCTATTACCTTATAGATGTTCTGGTTGCCGACGAAAGAGGCCGCTCGCCTCCTGCTTAAACACACACGCACATACACACTTAGAGGGACGACGATCAGTTGGCCAAGAAACGTGAAAAGCCGCAGTTTATAAAGCCTCAGGGAAGGTTCGAGATCATTCAAGAGTAAACCAGTCCCACCTCTCAATTTAATTGGTTAAGTTCAAAAGTAACACTCAAAATCGAACAAGAAGCCTGTGATAGGTTGAAAATTAATTACAGAAATTTTCATTGGGCAGATTGAAATCATGCGGAAAGAAAAGAAAAATACTGCCAACCCAAAAATAAATGAACATCAATCAGTTACAAAAACCTAGATACAAAACTTCTTTAAATTATAAGTTCATACACCTTGCACCAGGGTGCATGATCATAGTTTTTTGGTAGTGTCATCTCTGGAAAAATGTCCAAACTTCTTGATGTGAGAAAATGAAAACCTCATTTTCATGATCATAGTTTTTTGGTAGTGTCATCTGTGGGAAAATGTCCACATTTCTTGATGTGTATCAAAACAAAATAAGGAGAAATTCAGTCAGTTTAGGAAACATCACAACAAACAGTTACTTAAACTTTCAGTGGTGATAACTTCTGAGTAAAGTTCCAACTTGTTGTGTTATCAGTTTCACTTGTAATTGATAGAGGAGTTCCCTTAGGCGCTAATTTTAAATGCGGGGCGTTGAGGTGTGCCTCTCGGTACAGACCTCCCCCCAGTCCTGAATGTTCTTCCTTGGGGTGGCGCAGATGAATTTTAAGGAAACATTTGCAGTTGAAGAAAAGTTCTAAGTCTTTTTCGGAAGTTGATTTTTAGCAAAAATTATTAAATGCAGATTTAGGTTTCATTGTTGTTGTAGCAGTTGAATACATGTTGATAGATTTGACGGCCAGACATGCCGCCGCTGCCGATACCCAGTTGAGATCGCCCGGACCACTTTCAGCATCCATCGCCTGGAAAAAACGTCACACAAGCCGACTGTTACACAAACAACCACTTAATAACTTCGGACACGCGTACACGTCAAGACCTCGAACCGTCCAGATCACTCGACGTTCGACACGAAACTACGAAAACTTTACTCAACCACAAACAAGATGCAAGTCTCTTGGCAGAGTAAATAATCGCTCAACTTAATAATAATACCAAATACAGTAGAGACAATACGCGACACTCAGCCAGATATCGAGGGACAGCTATTAGAGCTCTCTCTAGCGGGTAGACCTGAGAACTACTGATTCTGTCATAAGGGCAAATTTTTTGTGTGTGAATTTTTTGGTGTTATTTATGCGTTTTCAGTGAGTTGACACAATTAAATAATAGCGTGTGTCATTCCTTGATATCTCCTCTCAACATGAGGGGAAAGGTATGTGCTGTGTTTGGCTGCAGTAACTATGAAGTAGAGAAGAATGCGCGGTCTTCCTTTCGCTACCGTCGTGACAAGAAAATGTAAGTAATATTGTGTTTGCATATATATTCTTCCAGTGACAAAGAGATTTTTATAGTAGTTCATAATCTTCTGACCTGCTCGACCCATATTTTAACTGGCTTAAAATATAATACGCATATTTTATTGTATAGTGCAGCAGTTAACCTTCAATACCGATGTGTTGTTGTAGGTGTGATCTGTGTGTTTTGAAATGTCACAGAAGTGATTTGGATTAGGTGTACAAGAAAGAAGGGACGTTACGCTTATATAAGAATTATAAGATCTGCTCAGATCATTTCCAGGCCAGCGACTTTAAAAATCCTCGACTATACAGCCAAGGGTATGTTACATTTTTACTCTAATTGTACGTAAATATTCCTCAAAGCATCACTATCGACAGCATATTCGTACTTTTCTTTCTTTTATCACTCTTCTCAGATTAAAGCCGAGATTGTATATATTTTCTTTCTGTTAGTAGGCTTCATGTTAAGAGGAAAATTGTCCAGCTTTTAAATGTTAATTCATTGCATCATGTGTGTAAGGAATGTGCCGATATTTTTATTGACAAGTGCCTTAATGTGATGATACAACGTTTTTAAATGAGAAAAAAGACAAATCTAACCGTAAAAGTTCAGGCAGGAATGCTAAAGCAAAAAAAGTAATGCATAAATGAAAGATAAACCCATTTCATAGCAGTCCATTTCACATCTTCTTTATATGTCCAATTTCAGTCTTTAAACAACATTTTAAATAATTCTTTATTCATTTATCCAGAATTGCTTTAGCAACTTTGAAGTTAGTATCTCCATAATACTTTCTTTCTAGACGTAATTTATTCATCCATTTTCGTATATGAATTTCAATTGATATTTGAATTTGGCGCGACTTTTCAGGTCAAGTCACTAGGAGCGCCACCGTGGAATTGTCTCCCATTTTAACAAGGCTAAGTCCGTAAGTGTCGCGTGTTGTCTCTACTGTATTTGATAATACCCAACATGAAGTTGCGATATGCCACAAATTTGATTACCTAAAGCAAACCATCAATTGTATCAAGCATGACCAACAAATGGCAAATAAGTTAATATGGGAAGGGCATCTGATTCAGAAAGTGATGGAACCAACTAGAGGGAAGAATATTCTGGATGTTGTGCTGGTAAAACAAGATGAGCTCTACAGAGAAACCAAAGTAATAGATTGTATTAGTGATCACGAAGCTGCTTTTGAGGTAATTAAAAATAAATATGAAAGAAAGGAAGATATTAAAATTAGGACTGTTAGGCAGTACCATATGGCTAATGAAATAGGCATGAGAGAGTTTTTAATAAGTAACTTTGATCGGTGGAAAAAGGTAAATAAAAATGTAAACAGACGCTGTGATGGGCTTAGCAATTACTGAGGAATGTGAAAATTGTTTTGTTCCTTTAAAGGTGTTAAGGAATGGTAAAGATCTACTATATATTAACAGGGATGTAAAGAGACTAAGAAGGAGATGCAGGTTGGAAAGAAATAAAGTTAGAAATGGCTGTGGAAGTAAGGAGAAATTGAAGGAACTTACTAGAAAATTGAATCTAGCAAAGAAGTCAGCTAAGGACAACATGATGGCAAGCATAATTGGTGGCCATACTAATTCTAATGAAAAATGGAAGAGTATGTATAGGCACTTTAAGGCAGAAACAGGTTCGAAGAAGGACATTCCAGAAATCATTAATGAACAAGGGGAGGGTGTTTGCGAGGATGTTCAAAAGGCAGAAGTATTCAGTCAGCAGTATGTAAAGATTGTTGTTACAAAGATAAAGTCCAGATAGAGGAGGTGACTAATACTAATACATATATGGTAATGATCTAGCTCGTCCTCAAAAGTACATTTTGAGCTAATTTATCGCTATTTTGACATTGCCAACTTAAAAGCCTCTACAATGGACACCATCTCTTCAGATTTCAAGAAAATCCACCGAGTATTATAGAAGTTATAAGGGTAGATAGTACCCGAGTTCTAGACACTTCCATGCGGACGTGTATAAAAGGAAGACCACCCGACCTACGAATTCAGTGTCTGTCACTCCGCCGTCTCTGTGACACGGGTGACAAGAGAAGTGTTGTGCGTGTCGAACGTCTAGTCGACAGTCTGCGAAATCCAAGTTCGGTATTTTCTCTAAGTGTTGTATCAAGACTTTATCATATTCTTGAAGTGCCTGAATGGGACTTTACCTTTGAAAGCATCGTATTGGAACTTAGTCATATTGACACATTGGGACTTTGTTTTTTTCGTGTGTCGTGATTGGACTTTGTTTTTTTTTCTTAAAGTGCCATATAAGAACTTTGTTTTTTTTCTGAAGCGTCTCATTGGAACTTAGTTATCTTCGCCAAGTGTCGCGATAAGACTTTATTATTCTCTTAAGGTGACATACTGGAACATTGTCATCGGAACTTTATTTTCTTCGAGTGTCGTGTTGGGACTTTAACATTTCGACACGTTGGAACTTTATTTTCTTTGAGTGTCGTGTTGGGACTTTAACATTTTGGCACATTGGAACTTGGTTATTTCTATACATTGGAACTTTGTTTTTTTTTTGAAGTGCCACATAAGGACTTGCTTATTCGACGACGATTGAATTTCACGCGTGTTGTGTATCGCATTGAACTTACGTTTCGAACTTATTCGAACTTATATTTTTGAATCAATTTCTGGAACATTGAACTTAGGGGACATTCAACATTACGTTTAATTGCGAAATATGCAATGCTTTCCAAGTGCTGCACAGGGACTTATGTTTTGATTCTTACAGACTGTGACAATTCGGAATACGCATATCGCATTTCCAGAAAGCCTAGAACTTTCCAGTATTTTGAGTGATCCATAATTTATGAAGTCAGACTTTTTCTTTCAAATATTACTTTCTTTAATGGCTATTCACTTCGCTTATTAATGCAACAGGACAGTTTCCGAGTGCTACTTATTCAGTTCATTGCCAATATGTTTTAAACCTTCAGAACTATGCATTTAGGACTGCAGTAACAGTAATCCTCTAGAACATCCTGACTTACAGTGAGCTTGCCTTATGAACTTGCATTTCTACCAGTACTTGTTCTTCGAGTGATTATTCTAGAACGTTTTTGCAGTAATCATAATTAAAAGGTCATATCTGTTCAGACAGTGCCCTGAATGTGTGGAGTGCCGTACAGGAAATTCAGGTGTGAATTACGTCTCGAATCGAACCCAGGAACGCATACCAATCTTCGAGACATTCCAGGACGTCGGGACATTCCAGAACGTCGAGACTTCCAGAACGTCGAGACACTTCCAGAACCTCCAGACGTTCCAGAACTCCTCATCCGAGCAGGTGTGGTCCCTGCCCAGTCGATGTCCAGCACCATCCCAGGACTTGGAGGTACCAACCAGCCACGACATTTCCACGCTGCTGTATGAAGGTGATATGAACTTGCTTTTGATTATCAATAAACTCAATTTATCAAAATAATCTCTCAATTTGATAACTATACCTCTCTCTGTACCAGCTCCAATGATAAAGCCACAACCGAGATTAAGAAGCATGCTCGTTCATTTAATATCAAGCGCCTTAAAGATATGAACACATTTTTACGGGTACAGAGAGGAGGTAGTATACGTGGCGCCCACCTTTAGGGGCAGATTTCATTGGAACTTAACATGAAAGACTTACATACAGCTCAAACTATGGTGACTAAATTCAATCAGAATAGGAGTGTTTTCAAATTTCAGTGGACACTAACTTAACTGAAGTATAAGTGCATAATTTAAGTGATTTGGTAGAGGTGATTTGCAAAGACTTGGTTTAATTAATGTGTGTTGAAACATTGGCACTAGGACTTAAAACTTTGAACTTTTGACTGAATGCAAGTTTCGAAAATCTTTCAATTTTTTTGAAATGTGTCAATCATTATTTCTGTACTTGGTACTAGCGTTATATATTTTAATAAAATGGAGGAGATTATGGCAGCGATTGAAGCCCTTAGGCTCAGTATGAAAGTAGCAAATGAAAACTTAGAACGTAGGATCGTCGAGACCAAAGAACAACTTAATGAATCTAGTTCTAATCTTGAACAGTCATTGAGGGAACAATTAAATGAGTCTAGTTCTAATCTCGAACATCGGCTTAATGAGTCTAGTTCTAATCTCGAACATCGGCTTATTGAGTCTAGTTCTAATCTCGAACATCGGCTTAATGAGTCTAGTTCCAATCTTGAACGTCAACTTAATGAATCCAGTTCTAACCTTGAACGTCAACTTAGGGAATCCGTAGTTCAAATTAATGCTGAAGTAGATAAGAAGTTTGTAGAAGCGAATGCCGCCCTAGAACAAAGACTTACTCAGGCTGGTGCTCGCATTGAACAAAAATTTAAAGAGTCCAACGCTAGGGTAGATGAAAAATTTTCCGAAATCAATGACCAATTGAAAAGTAACATGGAGGTCATGAAAGAAGAAATTAAAACCCAAGTTGTAGCTCTTCTTAAAGATGACTTCAAAGCCATTCTCCCCACTTCTCAGGCAATTGCTAAAGAGATGGAAGGCTTAAAAACTCAGTTACAGGAATCACATTCACAATTACCTTTAGCCCAGGTTAAAATAGCCTCTATTCAGGAGAATCTTAGAGATACGCTTAAAAATGACATTCAGAGAGTAAACAATGAAGTCAGTCTTATAAAGAGTAAACAGGGAGAGTTTGATAAAAAATTTACATCTCAATTAGATACTACACACACTCAGGTTACGCGTATATGTCGAGACGTATCCGAATTAAAAAAGGATCTCCAAGATGAAGTTAAGGTAGTAGAAGATACTATTAAACAACAGGTGAAGGATGTTAAAACAGAACTACAAGAACAGATAGAAACCCTTGGTAGTAAAGTCTCTAATTTAGAACTGAAGGATACTCCCTTAGTTTCTTCTAGTCTATTAAAAACTAATGAAAACGCAAACATTACTACTATCATCCGAATGACCGATGAAAAACCTGCCAAATTCTCTGGGAAGGAGGAATACACCGCTAGGGAATTTTTACTCAACATTGAAGAATATTTTCAAGAAAATAAAATCAGTCCTGATCGACAGCTTCGTGTCGTTTCCAAGTTACTAGAGGGACGCGCTCTATCATGGTATTCCGCTTTTAAATATTGCTTTAACACTTATTCTGAATTCAAGGAAGCTCTATTGAAGCGTTTTTGGAATTCAGAGACGCAACATTTAATTAAGTTGCAGTTGTATGCTAAGAAGTACAATACTTCTATAAACACATCCCGTTACTCAGATTATTTTATCGGGCAACTTAAGAAGATGCAATTTTTGGATCCACCATTGCCTGAGCAAGAGCTGATCCAGGCGATCACGTTGCAATTCCCAGCCCAAGTTCAGGAGATTTTGGTAGCTGCTAACATACAATCTTTAGAACAAATGGATGGGATACTTCGTAGATTGGACACAGCCCACGCTCAATGTTTACCGAAAGGGAGTAAGACTAAAGAAATGACTACCAGTCCTGTCGCCATTGTGACACAAGGACGCCCAGATCCGGAAGTACCAGAGGAACGGCCTACATCACGAAACACACCTACCCGATATCGAGGGTATAAAGGACGGCCGGACCGAGGGAAAGCGCCATACCAAACTAGATTAACATGGAAAAAGCCAACAGAGGCCCAACAAGTAGAGGATAGGGTTTCTTATCGGGATGAATTGAATAGACGATGGCGAGATACTCAAGAGTACTTGAAAGAACAGCGAAAGGGCGAGGATCAAGAAGGAGCCGCCTCGCTAGAGTATCAGCAAGCCGCTGGTAAGACAAACGAAACACCTGCCCCGAACCCTAACACAACGGGTGCAAAAAAACTCCAATGTTTTCTTAAGAAGATTGCCTGAAAATGGAAGGAGGGAAGAGCCGCTCTGCGTAGCTCAGGTACATTATTGGCACGTAGAGGACTCGGAAATACTCCATGAAAATATGACACCGTCTAGGCCAAGAATCCAACGTAGCTTGCCAGTAATCACCATTAGGGTTGGCAATATTAAAGTTATGTCATTGGTAGATTCAGGAGCTCAAGCCTCACTTATTTCAGCCAGACTATTAGAAGCCATAAAGGAGAGACGTGATGTACTTGTGATGCCTGTTTCCCAACTTAGGATCAAAGGGATTATTCCAGATAAGTGCATTAAATGTAAACTACAAGCGTTTATGGAATTCGTCGTGGGACATGTTCAATTTGAGCATGTTTTTCTAGTAATCTCTCAGATGAAATTCAATGTTATCCTTGGATCGGATTTTCTCATCAAATATGGAGGAGTGATTGATTACACAGCAAATGTCATTACATTTTATATCGCTGACCCTGTAGAATTACAGCTGATCGAAGGAGACGACGGTCGGATACAAGGGATAGATACCCCGCAAGAAGAATTCGATGGTGGAAATAGCGATGCTGCACCAGTTGAAGATGAAGAGGGTGATCCCGAAGAAGTGGGACCCGTCGAAGATGTACCCCTGATAGATGAGATGTACGACGACGGTCCAGACTATGTCAGCTCCGTAATCAGTGTGATTGAAGACCCAGTGGCCAACAAAGATGTTGCGGATTCAGTCAAGGAAATCTTCGAAACTTATCCAGACGTGTTCAATGATAAACCCGGAGAGATCCGAGATTTTAAATATCATTTAGATGTCAAGGATACTTCCACTTATAAAAAACGTCCCTATCCTATACCGGAAAAGTATAGAGCCGAAGCGAGAGCACTCATTCAACAGATGGAGCAAGATGGGATAATATCAAAGTGCGTCACACCCTACGTTAACCCTTTGGCTATAGTCCGAAAACCCAACGGTAGTCTGCGGGTATGTTTGGATGCTAGGGCCTTAAACGAGAGATTAGTCATGGAGTACGATCACCCACCTTTACTTAGAGACATTATCCGGAAATTTTATGGGAAGAAATACTTCACTCTCTTGGATATGACTTCCTCTTACTTTCACATCGTGCTGGACGATGAGAGTAAATTATTTACAGGCTTCATTTTTGACAATATCACGTACGCCTTTAATCTTCTTCCATTTGGAATTCGAAATTCAGGAGCCGTATTAATAAGGGCGTTAGAAAGCCAACTATCTGATGAGGTGAAGTCCATAACCACAATTTATGTTGATGACATCCTGATTGCCTCTGAAACATTAGAGCAGCATCGAGAAGATGTCCAGAAAGTATTGCAAGAACTAGAAGCCAAGAATTTCAAAATAAATGTGAAGAAAAGTCAGTTTTTTAAAACTGAAGTTCTGTTCCTTGGCCACGTGATTTGTGGAGATGGCATCAAGCCCAACCCAGCAAAAATTGAATGTATCTTGAACTTTCCAAAGCCAATTCGGATTAAGCAGGTCCGACAATTTTTGGACCTATGTCAGTTCTTTTCCCAGCATTGTCCGAAGTATACGGAAACGGTAGCTGCGTTGCAACAGTTGTTGCGAAAGAACAATCGATGGAAGTGGACAGAGGATTGTGAACTATCATTCCTAGCCACCAAGGAAATGCTTAGCAATTGTGTCAAATTGTCGTATCCGAACTTTGAATGGTCTTTCAATATCGAGTGTGATGCTAGTACGATTGGAATTGGGGCAGTACTATATCAAGTTGACCCAGCTGATCCCAACTCCAGATTCTTCATTTCCTTCATGAGTAGGAAACTCAAGCCTCATGAGAAGGCATACACCGTGACGGAATTGGAGGCATTAGCAATTGTTTATTCGTTACAGTACTGGCGAAAGATTGTTTTCGGATACCCAGTTACAGTTTACACCGACCATAAGGCCCTCACATTCATAATGTCATCAGACCTTACAAGTGAGAGAGTGACCAGGTGGGCGCTGTTCATTCAGCAGTTTAATATTACTGTTGTACACCGACCTGGAAAAAAGAACACACTCGCGGATTCCTTAAGTCGCAATCCCGTGGAAGAAATAGCGGTCCAGCCTATTGAAGTACTGAATAATGATGATGAGGAATTTCTAAGGAAGCTTCGCTACCTTCCCCAGATGCAAGGAAGGGATAGGAAAACCCATGAGCTCATAAGATACTTTAAGGGATCCATTCCTGCCGACGATGACGAATACCCTCGCATTCGTCAACTAGCTAAGTCATTTTGCTACTACGGGGGACTCATATGCAAATATGTAGATCGGGCAAAAACTAAAAGTAGGATCTATGCCCCACCTAAATTACGCTCTGCAATAATTTGGCACTGCCATTCTATTACAGGACATGCTGGCACGGATAAAGTCACCGGCGTTATTCAAGAGAAATTCACTTGGGAATGTATGAGAAAGGATGTCCGCAAGGTCATCAGAACTTGCGACTTATGTCAGAGGATTAAGCCTAACAACCGGCTATTACGAGAGATTCCTAGACCAATCATCCCAGAGCAACCGCGAGAGGTGTTAGCCTTAGATATCTACGGCCCTTTACCAAAGGCTACTCGAGGCAATCGGCACATCGTTGTGGTAGTTGATGTTTTCTCAAAATACACGATGCTTTTGCCTATACAAAGATCCACCACTGCTAATATCCTAAGGCGGCTCAAGAGAAACATTATACCAGAGATCGGGAAACCTAAGTTCCTCTTGACTGACCACGGGAGTCAATTCACGTCCGACGAGTTCCGAGTAGCAATAGAAGACATGCAAATACGACATATCATACGGCATCCAGAGGCCAATCCTGCCGAGAGGGTGATGCGAGAAATCGCAAAGTTTTGCCGAATCTACTGCGGATCCCAACATTGGAAATGGATAGAGGTGCTTCCAATCATGCAGGAGATCATAAACTCTACGACCCATGAATCAACTCGGGACATTCCACTAAGACTTCACAGAGGTTTAACACCTGACCGACCATGGGACCAATGGTTACACGCTCCCCCTGAGGTGGACATTAACCAACAAACAAGGATAGGAAATGCCTTAGGCAAGCTAAGACATGCAGCTCAGCTTAGGGAGAGAAGACAACAACGTCGTGCCTTTAGACAACCATTGCAGGTCGGCGATCTTGTACTCATTCGCAAACCAGCCGTGTCGCATCCGGAAAGAAGAGTTTATGCAAAGTTTTGCCCATTGTTCATAGGACCTTATAAAATTGGAGAAAACCTCGCCAATGGCGCGTACAAAGTGGATAAATTAGATGGAACCGCCGAGGGAATATATAATGCTTCTAGCTTAAAAACATACTTCGAGAGAGAAGCCTAAAGAAAATCCTTGTCGAATTTTCTTTGCCCTAAGAGGGGGAGACATGTACCGGGAACACCGCTACGAGTGAAGTTCGAAGTATGTTTGTTGAACTTCGCGCGAGATGGAAGGTAGGCAGCCCGCCGAACGCAGTGACGTACCCAGCGAGTGACGTGGCCACC
The DNA here is from genome assembly GCF_040414725.1 of Anabrus simplex. NCBI lineage: Eukaryota > Metazoa > Arthropoda > Insecta > Orthoptera > Tettigoniidae > Anabrus > Anabrus simplex. The sequence continues at coordinate 455,462,316 of NC_090269.1, forward strand.
GTAAGCCAGCTCTCCACTACCATATATGGTAATGATCTAGCTCGTCCTCAAAAGTACATTTTGAGCTAATTTATCGCTATTTTGACATTGCCAACTTAAAAGCCTCTACAATGGACACCATCTCTTCAGATTTCAAGAAAATCCACCGAGTATTATAGAAGTTATAAGGGTAGATAGTACCCGAGTTCTAGACACTTCCATGCGGACGTGTATAAAAGGAAGACCACCCGACCTACGAATTCAGTGTCTGTCACTCCGCCGTCTCTGTGACACGGGTGACAAGAGAAGTGTTGTGCGTGTCGAACGTCTAGTCGACAGTCTGCGAAATCCAAGTTCGGTATTTTCTCTAAGTGTTGTATCAAGACTTTATCATATTCTTGAAGTGCCTGAATGGGACTTTACCTTTGAGAGCATCGTATTGGAACTTAGTCATATTGACACATTGGGACTTTGTTTTTTCGTGTGTCGTGATTGGACTTTGTTTTTTTTCTTAAAGTGCCATATAAGAACTTTGTTTTTTTCTGAAGCGTCTCATTGGAACTTAGTTATCTTCGCCAAGTGTCGCGATAAGACTTTATTATTCTCTTAAGGTGACATACTGGAACATTGTCATCGGAACTTTATTTTCTTCGAGTGTCGTGTTGGGACTTTAACATTTCGACACGTTGGAACTTTATTTTCTTTGAGTGTCGTGTTGGGACTTTAACATTTTGGCACATTGGAACTTGGTTATTTCTATACATTGGAACTTTGTTTTTTTTTTTTGAAGTGCCACATAAGGACTTGCTTATTCGACGACGATTGAATTTCACGCGTGTTGTGTATCGCATTGAACTTACGTTTCGAACTTATTCGAACTTATATTTTTGAATCAATTTCTGGAACATTGAACTTAGGGGACATTCAACATTACGTTTAATTGCGAAATATGCAATGCTTTCCAAGTGCTGCACAGGGACTTATGTTTTGATTCTTACAGACTGTGACAATTCGGAATACGCATATCGCATTTCCAGAAAGCCTAGAACTTTCCAGTATTTTGAGTGATCCATAATTTATGAAGTCAGACTTTTTCTTTCAAATATTACTTTCTTTAATGGCTATTCACTTCGCTTATTAATGCAACAGGACAGTTTCCGAGTGCTACTTATTCAGTTCATTGCCAATATGTTTTAAACCTTCAGAACTATGCATTTAGGACTGCAGTAACAGTAATCCTCTAGAACATCCTGACTTACAGTGAGCTTGCCTTATGAACTTGCATTTCTACCAGTACTTGTTCTTCGAGTGATTATTCTAGAACGTTTTTGCAGTAATCATAATTAAAAGGTCATATCTGTTCAGACAGTGCCCTGAATGTGTGGAGTGCCGTACAGGAAATTCAGGTGTGAATTACGTCTCGAATCGAACCAAGGAACGCATACCAGTCTTCGAGACATTCCAGAACGTCGGGACATTCCAGAACGTCGAGACTTCCAGAACGTCGAGACACTTCCAGAACCTCCAGACGTTCCAGAACTCCTCTTCCGAGCAGGTGTGGTCCCTGCCCAGTCGATGTCCAGCACCATCCCAGGACTTGGAGGTACCAACCAGCCACGACATTTCCACGCTGCTGTATGAAGGTGATATGAACTTGCTTTTGATGATCAATAAACTCAATTTATCAAAATAATCTCTCAATTTGATAACTATACCTCTCTCTGTACCAGCTCCAATGATAAAGCCACAACCGAGATTAAGAAGCATGCTCGTTCATTTAATATCAAGCGCCTTAAAGATATGAACACATTTTTACGGGTACAATATATATAAAAAAATCTTAGATGATAACATTTAAAAGCAAGCACATTGGATCTTATAACTATATCCCATGGGAATCCAAAAACTATTGTTCTAGATGCTTTAAATGAAATGGAAGATGGGGGGTTGGGGGTAAGGAGATTTATGTGAATGATACTTAAATTACAGTTTCGTTTACAATTGTGTTTAAAAACTTAAATGATGAAAAACATATTTAAAATATTTTAAAGCGTCTATGGTAAAATTCTTTTTGATAAAATTAGGTGGCGTGATTAAAAGTTCGTGTTTGTAACAATCTTCAGGCATTTGTGAGAAAATAACTTAATTAAAATTCGCGTCTATGGTGCTGTTAAACACTTTGTTTTTAATAAACACACTTAAATTATTCTAAAGTGTCTATGGTAAGGCACTTATTAAAAAAACACTTGTGCTTGAATGAAAGTTTATGTTAGATGCACCAGTCTTCAGGTATTTATTGTTTATATTTGATAACTTCCTTGAGTGATATTCTTGTGGTTAAAAGGCCGTGTTGACTGTTTAACTTCCGAGAATTGCTCTTCGGAATGTGATAAAAGAATTTGTGTTAGTTGTTTAACTTGTTAAAACCCTGTAGTGGCTTCTGTTATACAAAATGGCGATCTGATTCGAGCAGCTTGCCTCGCGATCTTATCTGGCAAATGTTAATCCGTGTTGCCTTGGAGAACTGCCTTCGTGCAATATATTAGACATGTTTGCAAAATTAATAACTGGTTTGATAGAAGGCAGTTTGGGTTTAGGAAAGGTTATTCCACTGAAGCCGAACTTGTAGGTTTCCATCACGATATAGCAGATATCCTGGATTCAGGAGGTCAATTGGACTGTATCGCGATTGAGCTTGTCTAAGGCATTTGATCGGATAGATCATGTGAGACTACTGGCAAAAATGAGTGTAATTGGACTTGACAAAAGAGTGACTAAATGGGTGGTTCTGTTTCTAGAAAAAAGAACTTAGAGAATTAGAGTAGGTGAAGCTGTATCTGTCCCTGTAATAATTAAGAGGGGAAATTCATCAAGGCAGGATTATGGGACCTTTATGTTTTCTTATATATATATATCTCAATGATATGTGTAAAGAAGTTGAATCAGAGATAAGGTTTTTTGCTGATGATGTAATTCTGTACAGAGTAATAAATAAGTTACAAGATTGTGGGCAACTGCAAAATGACCTCGATATTGTGAGATGGACACTAGGCAATGGTATGATGATAAACAGGGATAAAAGTCAGGTTGTGAGTTTCACAAATAGGAGAAGGCCTCTCACTTTTAATTACTGCGTTGATGGGGTGAAAGTTCCCTTTGGGGATCATTGTAAATACCTAGGTATTAATATAAGGAAAGATCTTCATTGGCGTAATCACATAAATGGAATTGTAAATAAAGAGTACAGATCTCTGCACATGATTATGAGAGGATTTAGGGGTTGTTGTAAGGATGTAAATGAGAAAGCATATTTGTCTCTAGTGAGATCCCAACTAGAGTACGGTATGGTTCCAATGTATGGGACCATTACCAGGATTACTTGATTCAGGAACTGGAAAATATCCAAAGAAAAGCAGCTCGATTTGTTCTTGGCGATTTTCGACAAAAGAGTAGCATTACAAAAATGTTGCAAAGTTTGGGCTGGGAAGACTTGGGAGAAAGGAGACGAGCTGATTGACTAAGTGGTATGTTCCGAGCTCTCAGTGGAGAGATGGCATGGGAGGACATCAGTAGACGAATACATTTGAGTGGTGTCTTTAAAAGTAGGGAAGATCACAAAATGAAGTTAAAGCTGGAATTCAAGGGGACAAATTGGGGCAAATATTCGTTTATAGGAAGGGGATTTAGGGATTGTAATAAGTTACCGAGGGAGATGTTCAATAAATTTCCAATTGCTTTGCAATCATTTAAGAAAAGGCTAAGAAAACAACAGATAGGGAATCTGCCACCTGTTCGACTGCTCTAAATGCAGATCAGTATTGATTGATTTTATTATCAGTAGTGATTGAAAGCAAAAACCAGTTAACCAATGGAGACAAATATTCTACGCAACGCTACACATACTCATAGTAACTCATACACTACTTCACTCCAGATATGAACAACTGCACCGCTAATTTGGCGAGAAACGCGCTGAATTTTGAATGGCAATGAAGCACCGTAAACATCTCACTTCTAACTGACTTGGAACATTGCACTTACCTATCAATCAATCAATCAATCAATCAATCAATCAATCAATCAATCAATCAATCAATCAATCAATCAATCAATCAATCAATCAATCAATCAATCAATCAATCAATCAATCAATCAATCAATCAATCAATCAATCATTCAGTCAATCAATCAATACAGATCTCCATTTAGGGCTGTCTTCCAGGTAGCAGATTCCCTATCTGTTGTTTCCCTAGCCTTTTCTTGAATGATTGCAAAGAAATTGGAAATTTATTGAACATCTCCCTTGGCAACTTATTCCAATCCCTAACTCCACTTCCTATATGAATATTTGCCCCAATTTGTCCTCTTGAATTCCAACTTTAACTTCATTTTGTGATCTTCCCTACTTTTGAAGACACCACTCAAACTTATTCGTCTACTGATGTGCTCCCACTCCATCTCTCCACTGACAGCTCGGAACATACCACTTAATCGAGCAGCTCGTCTCCTTTCTCCCAAGTCTTCCCAGCCCAAAATTTGCAACATTTTTGTAACGCTGCACTTTTGTCGAAAATCGCCCAGAACAAATCGAGCTGCTTTTCTTTGGATTGTTTCCAGTTCCTGAATCAAGTAGTCCTGATGAGGGTCCCATACATTGGAACCATACCGTATTCTACTTGAGGTCTCACCAGAGACAAATATGCCCCAAAATACCCTCGTAACCATGTGCAGAGAATTGTACCCTTTTTTTACAATCATATTTATGTGATACGCCAATGAAGATCTTTCGTTATATTAGTACCTAGGTACTTACAATGATCCCCAAAAGGGAACTTTCACCCCATCAACGCAGTAATTAAAAATGAGAGGAATTTTCCTATTTGTAAAACTCACAACCTGACTTGTATCCCCGTTTATCATCATACCATTGCCTATTGTCCATCTCACAATATTATTGAGGTCATTTTGCAGTTGCTCACAATCTTGTAATTTATATATTACTCTGTACAGAATAACATCATCTTCAAAAAGCCTTGTTTCTGATTCCACATCTTTATACATATCATTGATATATATAAGAAGACATAAAGGTCCAATAATACTGCCTTGAGGAATTCTCCTCTTAATTATTACAGGGACAGATAAAGCTTCACCTACTCTAATTCTCTGAGTTCTATTTTCTAGAAACAAAGCAACCCATTCAGTCACTCTTTTGTCAAGTCGAATTGCCCTCATTTTTGCCAGTAGTCTTCCATGATCTACCCTATGAAATACCTATGACAGGTCAATCGCGATACAGACCAATTGGCTTCCTGAATCCAGGATATCTGCTATATCTTGCTGGAATCCTACAAGTTGAGCTTCAGTGGAATAACCTTTCCTAAATCCAAACTGCCTTCTATCGAACCATTTATTACTTTCGCAAACCTGTCTTATTTAATCAGAAAGAGTGCTTTCCCAAAGCTTACATACAATGCATGTCAAACTGACTGGCCTGTAATTTTCAGCTTTATGTCTATCACCCTTTTCTTTATATACAGGGGCTACTGCAGCAACTCTCAATTCATTTGGTGAAGTTCCTTCATGCAAACAATAATCAAACTTGTACTTCAGATATGCTACTATATCCCAACTCATTGTCTTTAGTATATCCCCCCGAAACCTTATCAATTCCAGCTTCTTTTCTAGTTTTCAACTTTTGTATCTTACTGTATATGGCATTGCTGTCACAGGGAAATTTTTATACATTTTTAGTATTAGTCACCCTCTCTATCTGGACAGTACCCTTGTAACAACAATCTTTACATACTGCTGACTGAATACTTCTGCATTTTGAATGTTCTTGCATACACACTCCCCTTGTTCATTAATGAATCCTGGAATGTCCTTCTTCGAACCTGTTTCTGCCTTAAAGTACCTATACATACTCTTCCATTTTTCACTAAAATTTGTATGGCAGCCAATTATGCTTGCCATCATGTTATCCTTAGCTGACTTCTTTGCTAGATTCAATTTCCTAGTAAGCTCCTTCAATTTCTCCTTACTTCCACAGCCATTTCTAACTCTATTTCTTTCCAACCTGCACCTCCTTCTTAGTCTCTTTACTTTCCTGTTATAATATAGTGGATCCTTACCATTTCTTACCACCTTTAAAGGTACATAGCAATATTCACATTCCTCAACAATTGCTTTAAACCCATCCCAGAGTCTCTTTACATTTTTATCTACCGTTTTCCATCGATCATAGTTACTTATGAAAATCTCCCTCATGCCTGTTTTATAAGCCATATGGTACTGCATAATAGTCCTAGTTTTAATATCTTCCTTTCTCTCACATTTATTTTTAATTACCACAAAAACAGCTTCGTGATCACTAATACCATCTATTACTTCGGTTTCTCTATAGAGCTTATCTGGTCTTACCAGCACCACATCCAGAATATTCTTTCCTCTAGTTGGTTCCATCAGTTTGTGAATCAGGTACCCTTCCCATATTACCGTATTTGCCATTTGTTTGTCTTGCTTCCTGTCGTTCGCATTACCTTCCCAATTGACATTTGGTAAATTGAGATCACCCGCTGCAATCACGTTCCTGTGCTTATCATTTCCCACATAGCTGATTACCTTATCAAATAATTCTGAAGCAGAATCTGCACCTCACTTTCCTGGTCTGTACACTCCAAAGACATCACGTTGCCTATTATCTTTAGAGAGGAGCCTTACCCTAGAATTTCGTATTTGTCATCTTTAACTTTTTCGTAGCTTACAAATTCTTCTTTCACCAGAATGAATTCTCCCCCTCCTACCATTCCTATCCTATCTCTACGATACACCCTCCAGTACCGCGAGAAAATTTCTGCATCCGTTATATCATTTCTCAGCCATGATTCAACTCCTATTACAATATCTGGTAAGTACATATTGTACCCGTAAAAATTGTTCATATATTTAAGGCGCTTGATATTAAATTAACGAGCATGGATCTTATCCTAGGGAGTGGTTTTATCATTGGAGTTGGTACAGAGAGGGGTATAGTTATCAATTTTAGAGATTCTTTTGATAAATTGAGTTTATTGATCATCAAAAGTAAGTTCATATCACCTTCGTACAGCATCATGGAAGTGTCGTGGCTGGTTGGTACCTCCGAGTCCTGGGATGGCGCTGGACATCGCCTGGGCAGGGACCACACCTGCTCGGATGAGGAGTTCTGGAGTGTCTCGAGGTTCTGGTATGTCTCGACGTTCTGGAATGTCTCGAAGATTGGCACACGTTCCTGGGTTCGATTTGAGACGTAATTCACACTTGAGTTTTCTGCACAGCACTCCACACATTCTTGGCACTGTCTGAACAGATATGACCTTTTAATTATGGTTACTGCACTCTAGATATTAAATCAAAACGTTCTGGAATAATCACTCGAAGAACAAGATGACTTTGACTTAGTACCGGTAGAAATGCAAGTTCATAACGCAAGCTTACTGTAAATTGGAATGTTCTAGACGATTATAGTCACCACAGTTCTTAATTCATAGTTTCTGAAGATTTACAACACATTGGCAATGAACTGAATAAATAGCACTCGGAAACTGTCGTGTTTCGTCAATAGGCGAAGTGAATAGCCATTAAAGAAAATGATATTTGAAAGAAAGTCTGACTTCATAAATTATGGATTCACTCAAACTACTGGAAAGTTCTAGACTTTCTGGGAACGTGACATGCGTATTCTGAATTGTCACAGTCTTTAATGAGAATAAGAATCAAAACACAAGTCCCAGTGCAGCACTTGGAAAGTATTGCGTATTTTACAATTAAACGTAATGTTGAACGTCCCCTAAGTTTCACAGTTTTTACAGGACGTAAATTCAATGAGGCACTTGGGAAAACAAGTCATATCGTTCACACGAAAGTTTACGTTGGTAGGGCACAAGTTCATCCTACACGCTCCGAAAATTTCAATGTTCCAGAAATTGATCCACAAGTTCGAATAAGTTCGAAACGTAAGTTCAATGTGGTACACGACACTCGTGAAAATTCAAAGTCCTTTCAATCCTCGTCGAATAACTAAATCCCTATGTGGTACTTAAAAAAATAACAAAGTTCCAATGTGTAGAAATAACAACGTTCCGATGTGTCAAAATATTTAAGTCCCAACACGACACTCGAAGAAAATAAAGTTCCGATGACAATGTTCCAGTATGTCACTTTAAGAAAATAATAAAGTCTTACCGCGACACAATGTGTCAATATGACGAGGTTCCAACATGATGCTCGCAGAAAATAACAAAGTCCCAATCAGGCACTTCAAGAATATGATAAAGTCCCGACACAACACTTAGAGAAAATACCGAACTTCCAATACTTGGATTTCGAAGACTTTTCAACTATAAGTTCGGCACACACAATGCTCCTCCCGTCACCCGTGTCGCAGAGACGGTGGAGCGACAGATACTGAATTCGTAGGTCAGTGGTCCTCCTTTTATACCCGTTCGCGTGGAAGTGTCTAGATCCCGGGTATTATCTACCCTTATAACTCCTATAATACTCCGTGGATTTTCTTGAATTCTTGACAGATTACGTCCATTGTAATGGTTTTTAAGATGGCAGTGTCGAAATAGCGATAAAGTAGCGCAAAATATACTTTTGAGGGTAAGCTGGAGCATTACCATATATGGTCGCGTATAGCTGGCTTACGGCGGCCACGTCACTCGCTGGGTGCGTCACTGCGTTTGGCGGGCTGCCTACCTTCCACCTCGCGCGAAGTTCAACTAATATACTTCGGACTTCTCTCGTAGCGGCGTTCCCGGTACAATATATATTCAGTTACTTTATTCAATTCCTTTCTTTACAATAGTTTTACGAAAAGTTCGGAATAAGGACTTGGCATCTATATTAATTAATTGAAGAATATGAATTCAGGTGGGTACAAAACATTTCTTTGTAGCACATCGGGTCTAAACAGCCATATGTTTAGGGAGTAACAGCACCTAATCACAACATTCTCCCTTCCAATTCCTCAGATAAGACCTAAAACTGTCAACAATAAAAATCACGACCCCCAGAACACAATATCATTAAGTAAAAGAGCTTAAAACGGGAGAAGAGGGAAGGGTGCACCGACCTCATAAAATAGATACTAAGATGAAAGGGGAAGTTACCATAGTTTCACGCCAAACAAAAATATGGAAAGGCAACCCGCAAAGAATATAACATATTAAACAAGAAAATAGGTAAAGAAAGCCAATGACGGCAATGTGAAACGAACAATAAATAAGTAAATTAGGCACAAAAGGTTTCATGGACTCAAACGTCAGAACCGACCACGCTCACACATAGACCAAGAGGTTAGGTCGCCAAATAAAGGGACATATAAGAACGTCATCACACAGCACATAACAAGATAAACAACCTCTCTCGAGCTCAGACAGTATGAACCAGAAAGTAGTCCATTTTAAAGAGACGGAGTGTCTCCAACACCAAAACACACAGAAGCAGGCAAATCGCGTAGTTACCTAGTATTCATACAACACTTATATTTGGTGGATATGAAATATCCAGAACACGCGATAAAATAATGCAACACGAGCTCAAGCGGTATGTTAATGAAGCGACATGTGTAAAGTTCTCGGCCGCACACAGCAATCAATCACATACACACACACACACACAAACACATACACATGAATCCGTGTCACCTTCTGTTCTCAAAATAAACATAGGGGATCGGTAAATGAAAATGCCGAAAGAAGCGTATAAAAGTAAAGTTAACACACAAATAAATTAGTAAAACACGTAATGAGGGAAACTTTTCTAACCCAACCATGGTGAGCACAGAACGAAGCAATAATAAAACCAAGAGTAGATTAAAGAAAAATAAATACCTCGATTACATAAGCAATTAACATTCTCGAAAGGCCGAGATATGTACAGACATATTGAATCGGTTAAAATACCACAAAGGCGACTTGGAAATCCGATCCTTCCATCTTCTCAAGTCAAAAATCTCCACACCCCACCAACCAGAAAGATAACCCAACGAGACGGGGCAGAAAAGAAATGCTTTGACCTATGCTAACGTATGAGATGCCATCTACCGGAATAAGGAAAGATTACATAGTGGTAATAACACATGATGGGAAAGAGTAATAGTTCATAGATAAAAGAGTTGGCTAGGAACGTGAAGATAACAGAAAAGGCAAACGTACCATAAAATGATATGAGTAGTATAATTGGACAGTTCTGCCACCGCCACCGGGCTCCCAGAGGCCACCTCCACCACCACCACAGCCAGAGGCCTCCGAGATGCCTCCTCCACCACCACCACCACAGCCAGAGGCCTCCCAGAGGCCTCCTCCACCACCCGCGGGAAATTTGAATTTGTAAACAAAGCCACGTGCTTTTTGACAGCTGTCATCGACAACAACGCATCGCTAACTTCAGTACTGCCATCTTGACGGGCCTAAACCTCAGTAGTGCCAACTTAACCTAACTAGCGCGAGATAAACAAAGCCACGTGTTTTTTGACAGCCACGTGCTTTTTGACAGACAACAACGCATCGCTAACCTCAGTACTGCCATCTTGACGGACCTAAAACTCAGTAGTACCAACTTAACGTAACTAGCGCGTGGTAAACAAAGCCACGTGCTTTTTGACAGCTGTCATCCGCCATCTTTAAACCACAGAGCACTGTGCTGCCCTCTTTATCGTAGTAGATGTAAAATTCGTCACCTGTCATCGGCAGTGCTGCCATCTTGGCGGGCCTAAACCTTAGTGCTACCAACTTAACCTCACTAGCGTGAGATAAACAAATCCACGTGCAGCTGTCATCCGCCATCTTTAATCCATAGAGCACAGTGCTGTCCTCTTTAGCTACTTACCTTTGAAATGTGGTACGTCACAGCTGTCATCCGCCATCTTGCATCCGAAACCTCAGTGCTGCACTCTTTAGCTAGATACCTTTGAAATGTAGTGGTGGTGATTTGAAAAATTCTTTATGCTCTTGTTTGGAAAAAAAGCCACGTGCTTTTTTGACAGCTGTCATCCGCCATCTTTAATCCAGAGAGCACCGTGTTGCCCTCTTTAGCTACTTACCTTTGAAATGTGGTACGTCACAGCTGTCATCCGCCATCTTGCATCGCAAACCTCAGTGCTGCACTCTTTAGCTAGATACCTTTGAATGTAGTGGCGGCAAATTCTTTATGCACTTGTTTGGAAACAAAACCACGTGCAGCTGTCATCCGCCATCTTTAATCCATAGAGCACCGTGCTGCCCTCTTTAGCTACTTACCTTTGAAATGTGGTACGTCACAGCTGTCATCCGCCATCTTGCAACGCAAACCTCAGTGCTGCACTCTTTAGCTAGACACATTTGAAATGCAGTGGCAGCAAATTCCACGTGCTCTTGTTTGGAAACAAAGCCACGTGCAGCTGTCAACCGCCATCTTTAATCCAGAGAGCACCAAGCTGCCCTATTTAGCTATTTACCTTTGAAATGTGGTACGTCACAGCTGTCATCCGCCATCTTGCATCGCAAACCTCAGTGCTGCACTCTTTAGCTAGATACCTTTGAAATGTAGTGGCGGCAATTTGAAAAATTCTTTATGCTCCTGTTTGGAAACAAACCTATGCGCTTTTTTGTCAGCTATCATCCACCATCTTTAATCTAGAGAGCACCGTGCTGCCCTCTATGTGGTGGTGGTAAATCCTACACGCTCTTGTTTGGAAACAAACCCATCTGCTTTTCTGACAGCTGTCAACCGCCAGAGAGCACCGTGCTGCCCTCTTTATGCCGGTGGCAAATTCTACGTGCTTTTTGACAGCTGTCATCCGCCATCTTTAATCAAGAGAGCACCGTGCTGCCCTCTATGTGGTGGCGGCAAATTCCACGTGCTCTTGTTTAGTAAACATAGCCACGTGCTTTTTTGACAGCTATCATCCGCCATCTTTAATCAATAGAGCACTGTGCTGCTATCATGCGGGTAATTTCGTCAGCTGTCATCCACCATCTTTAATCTACAGAGCGCCGTGCTGCTCTCTCTAGCTACATACATTTAACATGAGGTGACGGCAATTTGAAATTCTATCTAGATGCCATCTTTAATCAACAGAGCACCGTGCTGCTATCCCTTTGAATTGTGGTGACGGATAATTTGAAATTCCGTTAGCTATCATCATTATACATTAGTGCATTCGCTAACCTAACCTCTCATCTACTATCTTGAAGGAGATTATAAGACACCTCCTCTACCTCCTGCTCTTTCTCCTCCTCCCCTACCACCTCCGCCTCCTCCTCCTCCTACTCCTCTGTCAAGGCATAACTTTATCGAACACGCATCGCGCAGGCAAGAGTGAGCAGCGATATGCATGTTTAGACTTGCGGATTACGAAAGAAACATAACAAGACTTGAATCGAACACTGCACTCGATGTCGTTAACTTCAACATGTGATTAAAACATTGTCTGGTGTGTTCAGAACACTACATAAGTAGAATCGAACACTGAACAACATGTTAGGGGATACCTTTGTTCTAGGAAGATCAGATTGAAACATAACAAGACTAGAATTGAACACTGCACTCGATGTCGTTAACCTTAACATGTGATCAGAACATTGATTGATGTGTTCAGATCACTAAACAAGTAGAACCGAACACTGTACAACATGTTAGGGGATACCTTTGTTCTAAGAAAATTAGATTGCAAAATAACAAGACTAGAATCGAACACTACACTCGATGTCGTTAATCTTAACATGTGATCAGAACATTGATCGATGTGTTCAGATCACTAAACAAGTAGAACCGAACACTGTACAACATCTCAGGGGGTACCGTTGTTCTAAGAAAATTTGATTGAAACATAACAAGACTAGAACCGAACACTGTACAACATGTTAGGGGATACCTTTGTTCTAAGAAAATTAGATTGAAACATAACAAGACTAGAATCGAACACTGCACTCGATGTCGTTAACCTTAACATGAAATCCGATACAACATGTTAGGGGATACCTTTGTTCTAAGAAAATTAGATTGAAACATAGCAAGACTAGAATCGAACACTGTAAGAACATTGTTTGATGTGTTCAGAGCAAAAGTACAACTTCAATGATTTACCTAGTGTAAAAATCAAAAACACACACTGTGCACATATCGCATAGCCATCTCGCCTATCACTTGCCTAGTATGAAAATCAAAAACACACTGTGCGCATATCGCATAGCTAACTCGGCAACACTTCAAATGATTTGCTTAGTACGAAAATTAAAAAATCTATACCGCGTAGCTAACTCGTTCATCGCACTGCTAAGACGCTTAGTAATTGCAAATACACTGATATATGTCATACGAAAATTAAGAAAGCACACTGCGTAGCCAACTCGCTCGGGTCACTCGCTTAGTAATTGCAACACGACTAGAACACTGATAAACGTTACTCTTTTTTTCTCGAAACACACACACACACACGGATAAGAATGTTCCGAGATACTACATACTTACATGATTTAAAAAAAAATAGGGGGATGAAAGATCATAAATTATATGTACACATGTTGTCTCCTCCAAGTTGTAAGACGAAATAGACGCAGTACTGCGAGTTTCCGCTCTAGCTGGCGAACGGAAGTAGCATGATATCTCAGCAAAACAAAATACGCCTGAGCTTGCGTACACGCAAGTCAGACACAATGATGGATACCGCGATTCAAATCCTGGCAACTTATGCCGTCAGGAAGGGCATCCGGCGAGCATCTAGCTGTAAATCCCCGATTCCCATGTTAAAAAGAGCATCTAGTTGTAAAACAGATTCTTAATCCGAGTTCTTTGACGTCAGGAAGGGCAACCGGTCGAAAACAATAGTGTATGATGTAAGAGGCTAGATACTCCCAGTTTTGTGTCAGGAAGGGCAACTAGTCTTAAAACAAATTCTTGCGATTTAAAATCCTAGTTTTGCGTCAGGAAGGGCATCCGGCTGTAAAACAATAGTTCGTGATACAGCGATTTATAATCTAAGAAGAGCATCTAGCTGTAAAACCCGATTCTCGTGTTAAAAAGAGCATCTAGTTGTAAAACAGATTCTTAATCCGAGTTCTTTGACGTCAGGAAGGGCAACAGGTCTAAAACAATAGTGTATGATGTAAGAGGCTAGATACTGACAGTTTTGCGTCAGGAAGGGAAGCTAGTCTTAAAACAAATTCTTGCGATTTAAAATCTTAGTTTTGCGTCAGGAAGGGCATCCGGCTGTAAAACAATAGTTCGTGATACAGCGATTTAAAATCTAAGAAGAGCATCTAGCTGAAAATCCCCGATTCTCATGTTAAAAAGAGCATCTAGTTGTAAAACAGATTCTTAATCCGAGTTCTTTGACGTCAGGTAAGGCAACCGGTCGAAAACAATAGTGTATGGTGTAAGAGGCTAGATACTCCCAGATTTGCGTCAGGAAGGGCAACTAGTTTTAAAACAAATTCTTGCGATTTAAAATCTTAGTTTTGCGTCAGGAAGGGCATCCGGCTGTAAAACAATAGTTCGTGATACAGCGATTTAAAATCTAAGAAGAGCATCTAGCTGTAAATCCCCGATTCTCGTGTTAGAAGTTGTAAAGCAGATTCTTAATCCGAGTTCTTTGACGTCAGGAAGGGCAACCGGTCGAAAACAATAGTGTATGATGTAAGAGGCTAGATACTCCCAGTTTTGCGTCAGGAAGGATAACTAGTCTTAAAACAAATTCTTGCGATTTAAAATCTTAGTTTTGCGTCACGAAGGGCATCCGGCTGTAAAACAATAGTTCATGACACAGCGATTTAAAATCTAAGAAGAGCATCTAGCTGTAAATTCCCGATTCTCGTGTTAAAAAGGGCATCTAGTTGTAAAACAGATTCTTAATCCGAGTTCTTTGACGTCAGGAATGGCAACCGGTCGAAAACAATAGTGTATGATGTAAGAGTCTAGATACTGCCAGTTTTGCGTCAGGAAGGGCACCTAGTCTTAAAACAAATTCTTGCGATTTAAAATCTGTAAAACATATTTTTAATCCCAAAGAGAATCGAACCCTAGACTGCCGGGTGAGAGGCATGCACACTAAACCAAACTGTAGGCTATACGTTACATTTTTTTTGTTCCACAGTCTTTGAAGCTGTATCGGCGCAGTCATTCAGATCGATGTCAGGAATGCATGTGTTGGCTGAAATTGTACACGAATCTTCCGGTTGTAGTAACCTTGAACGAAGACACTGCGTGGTGATAAGCTACTTGTAACTCGCGGAACGTCTTCTTAGCTCAGTAGCATTCAGGCCGTGCAAGCTCCTAACACAAAATATCATGATTGTACGGAGAGGTTAAAACACAGTGCCAGCATATAGAACACTCCTGTCGAAAGAGCCTGCACGGCGCCGGCATGTAGGCTACTCCTGTTGAAGGAGCCTGTACAAGGTTTAACACCCCTCCATCAACAGCCGTTACTTAATGCTGGCTTTTTTGCACGCCCTCGAAACTACCTAAGAATGTAATATACTACCGTAGGGAGAGGGTAAAACTCGGTGCCGGCACATAGCCTACTCCTACCGAAGAAGCCTGCACACAGCTGAACGCCTCCATCCGACAAATGAATCATCATCAACACTCTTGTACTCACAATCATTTTTGAAGGAGTCTGCATAAGGTTTAACGTCCCCATCAACAGCCCTTACTTAATGCTAGCTTTTTTGCACACCCCGCCTCTTAGATCATACACCATAGTTTTACGACCGGTTACCCTTCCTGACTAGGATTTTATATCGCAGTATACGCGATAAATTTGTTATAGCGGGTTTTATAACTAGATATCCCGGTACCGGCACATAGCCTACTCCTACCGAAGAAGCCGGCACAAGGCTTATTGCCTCCATCCGACAAATGGATCACCCTCAACACTCTTGTACTCACAATCATTTTCGAAGTGTCTGCATAAGGTTTAACGCACCCTATCAACAGCCCTTACTTAATGCTAGCTTTTTTGCACACCCCGCCTCTTAGATCATACACCATAGTTTTACGACCGGTTACCCTTCCTGACTAGGATTTTAAATCACACTATACGCGATAAATTTGTTATAGCGGGTTTTATAACTAGATATCCCAGTGCCGGCACATAGCCTACTCCTACCGAAGAAGCCTGCACACAGCTTAACGCCTCCATCCGACAAATGAATCACCCTCAACACTCTTGTACCCGCAATCATTCCCGCTACTTCGGGAGATAGCAGGTTCGAACTTCTACTGTCGGAAGCCGTAAAAAATAGCAAATGCTAGGCCAGGGACCTGCGCGATCGTCATAACATGATCTAGCCGGATGCCCTTCCTGACGGCATAAGTTGCCAGGATTTGAATCGCGGTATCCATCATTGTGTCTGACTTGCGTGTATGCAAGCTCACGCGTAATTTTTTTGGTGAGATATCATGCTACTTCCGTTCGCCAGCTAGAGCGGAAACTCGCAGTACTGCGTCTATTTCGTCTTACAACTTGGAGGAGACAACATGTGTACGTATAATTTATGATCTTTCATCCCCCTATTTTTTTAACATGTAAGTATGTAGTATCTCGGAACATTCTTATCCGTGTGTGTGTGTGTGTGTGTTTCGAGAAAGAAAAAGAGTAACGTGTATCAGTGTTCTAGTCGTGTTGCAATTACTAAGCGAGTGACCCGAGCGAGTTGGCTACGCAGTGTGCTTTCTTGATTTTCGTATGACATATATCAGTGTATTTGCAATTACTAAGCGTCTTAGCAGTGCGATGAACGAGTTAGCTACGCGGTATAGATTTTTATTTTCGTACTAAGCAAATCATTTGAAGTGTTGCCGAGTTAGCTATGCGATATGTGCACAGTGTGTTTTTGATTTTCATACTAGGCAAGTGATAGGCGAGATGGCTATGCGATATGTGCACAGTGTGTGTTTTTGATTTTTACACTAGGTAAATCATTGAAGTTGTACTTTTGCTCTGAACACATCAAACAATGTTCTTACAGTGTTCGATTCTAGTCTTGCTATGTTTCAATCTAATTTTCTTAGAACAAAGGTATCCCCTAACATGTTGTATCGGATCACATGTTAAGGTTAACGACATCGAGTGCAGTGTTCGATTCTAGTCTTGTTATGTTTCAATCTAATTTTCTTAGAACAAAGGTATCCCCTAACATGTTGTACAGTGTTCGGTTCTACTTGTTTAGTGATCTGAACACATCAATCAATGTTCTGATCACATGTTGTATCCAGTGCAGTGTTCAATTCTAGTCTTGTTATGTTTCAATCTGATCTTCCTAGTACAAAGGTATCCCCTAACATGTTGTACAGTGTTCGGTTCTAGTCTTGTTATGTTTCAATCAAATTTTCTTAGAACAAAGGTACCCCCTGACATGTTGTACGGTGTTCGGCTCTACTTGTTTAGTGATCTGAACACATCAATCAATGTTCTGATCACATGTTAAGGTTAACGACATCGAGTGCAGTGTTCAATTCTAGTCTTGTTATGTTTCAATCTGATCTTCTTAGAACAAAGATATCCCCTAACATGTTGTACGGTGTTCGGTTCTAGTCTTGTTATGTTTCAATCAAATTTTCTTAGAACAAAGGTATCCCCTGACATGTTTTACAGTGTTCGGATCTACTTGTTTAGTGATCTGAACACATCAATCAATGTTCTGATCACATGTTAAGGTTAACGACATCGAGTGTAGTGTTCGATTCTAGTCTTGTTATTTTGCAATCTAATTTTCTTAGAACAAAGGTATCCCCTAACATGTTGTACAGTGTTCGGTTCTACTTGTTTAGTGATCTGAACACATCAATCAATGTTCTGATCACATGTTAAGGTTAACGACATCGAGTGCAGTGTTCAATTCTAGTCTTGTTATGTTTCAATCTGATCTTCTTAGAACATAGGTATCCCATTAACATGTTGTACAGCGTTCGATTCTACTTATGTAGTGTTCTGAACACACCAGACAATGTTTTAATCACATGTTGAAGTTAACGACATCGAGTGCAGTGTTCGATTCAAGTCTTGTTATGTTTCTTTCGTAATCCGCAAGTCTAAACATGCATATCGCTGCACACTCTTGCCTTCGCGATGCGTGTTCGATAAAGTTATGCCTTGACAGAGGAGTAGGAGGAGGAGGAGGAGGAGGAGGAGGAGGAGGAGGAGGCGGAGGTGTTAGGGGAGGAGGAGGAAGAGCAGGAGGTAGAGGAGGTGTCGTATAATCTCCTTCAAGATAGTAGATGAGAGGTTAGGTTAGCGAATGCACTAATGTTTAATGATGATAGCTAACGGAATTTCAAATTATCCGTCACCACAATTCAAAGGGGTAGCAGCACGGTGCTCTGTTGATTAAAGTTGGCATCTAGATAGAATTTCAAATTGCCGTCACCACATGTTAAATGTATGTAGTTAGAGATAGCAGCACGATGCTCTGTTGAATAAAGATGGTGGATGATAGCTAACGGAAGTTTTTTTTCAAATTACCCGCCACCACATGTTAAATGTATGTAGCTAAAGATAGCAGTAAAGATGACGGATGACAAGTAACAGAACTTTTCAATTTGCCCGCTACTACAGAGAGCAGCACGGCGCTCTATAGATTAAAGATGGTGGATGACAGCTGACGAAATTACCCGCATGATAGCAGCACAGTGCTCTATTGATTAAAGATGGCGGATGATAGCTGTCAAAAAAGCACGTGGCTATGTTTTACTAAACAAGAGCACGTGGAATTTGCCGCCACCACATAGAGGGCAGCACGGTGCTCTATTGATTAAAGATGGCGGATGACAGCTATCAAAAAGCACGTAGAATTTGCCACCGGCATAAAGAGGGCAGCACGGTGCTCTCTGGCGGTTGACAGCTGTCAGAAAAGCACATGTGTAAGTTTCCAAACAAGAGCGTGTAGAATTTACCATCACCACATAGAGGGCAGCACGGTGCCCTCTAGATTAAAGATGGCAGATGATAGCTGACAAAAAAGCGCATAGGTTTGTTTCCAAACAGGAGCATAAAGAATTTTTCAAATTGCCGCCACTACATTTCAAAGGTATCTAGCTAAAGAGTGCAGCACTGAGGTTTGCAATGCATGATGGCGGATGACAGCTGTGACGTACCACATTTCAAAGGTAAGTAGCTAAATAGGGCAGCTTGGTGCTCTCTGGTTTAAAGATAGCGGTTGACAGCTGCACGTGGCTTTGTTTCCAAACAAGAGCACGTGGAATTTGCTGCCACTACATTTCAAAGGTTTCTAGCTAAAGAGTGCAGCACTGAGGTTGCGATGCAAGATGGCGGATGACAGCTGTGACGTACCACATTTCAAAGGTAAGTAGCTAAAAAGGGCAGCACGGTGCTCTATGGATTAAAGATGGCGGATGACAGCTGCACGTGGCTTTGTTTCCAAACAAGAGCATAAAGAATTTGCCGCCACTACATTTCAAAGGTATCTAGCTAAAGAGGGCAGCACTGAGGTTTGCGATGCAAGATGGCGGATGACAGCTGTGACGTACCACATTTCAAAGGTAAGTAGCTAAAGAGGGCAACACGGTGCTCTCTGGATTAAAGATGGCGGATGACAGCTGTCAAAAAAGCACGTGGCTTTGTTTCCAAACAAGAGCATAAAGAATTTTTGAAATCACCACCACTACATTTCAAAGGTATCTAGCTAAAGAGTGCAGCACTGAGGTTTCGGATGCAAGATGGCGGATGATAGCTGTGACGTACCACATTTCAAAGGTAAGTAGCTAAAGACGGCAGCACTGTGCTCTATGGATTAAAGATGGCGGATGACAGCTGCACGTGGATTTGTTTATCTCACGCTAGTGAGGTTAAGTTGGTAGCACTAAGGTTTAGGCCCGCCAAGATGGCAGCACTGCCGATGACAGGTGACGAATTTTACATCTACTACGATAAAGAGGGCAGCACAGTGCTCTGTGGTTTAAAGGTGGCGGATGACAGCTGTCAAAAAAGCACGTGGTTGTCAAAAAGCACGTGGCTTTGTTTACCACGCGCTAGTTAGGTTAAGTTGGTACTACTGAGGTTTAGGCCCGTCAAGATGGCAGTACTGAGGTTAGCGATGCGTTGTTGTCTGTCAAAAAGCACGTGGCTGTCAAAAAACACGTGGCTTTGTTTATCTCGCGCTAGTTAGGTTAAGTTGGCACTACTGAGGTTTAGGCCCGTCAAGATGGCAGTACTGAGGTTAGCGATGCGTTGTTGTCGATGACAGCTGTCAAAAAGCACGTGGCTTTGTTTACAAATTCAAATTTCCCGCAGGTGGTGGAGGAGGCCTCTGGGAGGCCTCTGGCTGTGGTGGTGGTGGAGGAGGCATCTCGGAGGCCTCTGGCTGTGGTGGTGGTGGAGGTGGCCTCTGGGATCCCGGTGGTGGTGGCGGCGGCAGAACTGTCCAATGATACTACTGATATGGTGCGGTTGAATTTGAAAGAGGCCCATGCTAAGGAGGCTAGTAATCTGGTTGAACATATTTTATGTCAAATAGAGTTAGTCTATTGTTGACTGGGGCAGCTGCTCCCAAAACGGACCAAGTCGCTTTAGTAACTGAGGAGGATTCTTGTAAAGCTGTAGAAAGTAGGAAATCTGTGGCAACTCAACAAATTTCGGCCCCATCGGAAACTGAGTCTGGTCATCCGAGATAAATTCCACATTTCTTTTGGAATAATGCTGTGTTAGACTCCTCTCAAACTTGTATGCCGTCACCAATTATGTCACCGGATTTCAGTAGTTTGCCTCATCCATTGACTATGTTGCTTAAGGGAATTTCTCAATTGTCAGTAAACTCCACTAATGCATTAACCTCTTTTCTAAAATTGTTGGTAGAATTTCGAGACCGTGCGTTAGTGTTCCCTGTATTGCATTCTCAAATACTACAAGTCTTGTACACATAATCCGTAGGCATCCACTCGGATAAAATAGTTAAGGTCATAGTTGATCAATCATCCATGGAAGACTTCCATGACCACCTCCTGGCAAATTTCATTCCGGCTAGAGCAATGTCATAATTGATCCAAAAGTTATATTTTAGGGTAAAACGTGTGGATGAAAATCTTGCGGACTTCATCCAAGATATCAAGTTTTATACCCGGATGTTCGCTCTGCATTTTTCCGAAGGCCAAATAGGTCTTACCTATGTTTTTCATCTCGTCCTCAAACTTTTTCTGAATTAGAGGCTATGGCTGTGTCAGCAGAAGGAGTAAGGTATGCCGACACTTTGCGAGTTGCGAAGGAGCCCCCTCCGTCTTCTAGAAGTTCCTGACCTTCTCCTCGCCGAACTTTCACCACCCGTAAATGTTAGGCTTGTGGTTCGATGGAACATCTGCGCAATAAATGCCCATTGATAAAATCGAGTGGGACAAAGAATGGAGCAGGGTCATCTGATGGTTGTTTCAAATGTGGCTCGTTTAATTACCTCGCCAAGAATGATTGCACTAATGTCAATAGCACCCCGTCCTGCTCAACTTCCGATGCAACCTCCGCGAACTCCGATAATAGAAAGTGACTAGTCTCATCGGCTAAGTGGGCATGTTCAAATTACCGAGACTCAGCCCCTGTTGAACCCAGTAAAAGCTCTGGTAAGGGTAAAGATTTTCTAATTTATCGTTTGAAGGCCACAAAGTATGCCTCAGAATTACGGCGTAGTCCCCCGCATGTGTGTTATTGCTTAAAATTGAAGTGAACAATGAAAACGTCACTGCTCCATTAGACTCAGGGAGTGTGACTTCCATTATTTAGGCTGAATGGTATTCAAAATTAAAAACTGTTCGTAAGTTCCCTGAGTGTTGTTTGTTTTCTGTCCAATGGGTTTCGGCAAACTCTTCTCGATTAGAAATTTTAGGTTTCATTTTTGCTACAATTCCTATTTCCAAATTTACCTGGAGAATTAAACTTTTTTTTGCTGAACACTTGTCTTGCCCTGTAAAATTGAGGGCTGATTTCATGACTTATACTGGTCTGGTGCTCGACATTCAGAGCAAGTCGTGCACCTTCAAATTTGCTAATAATTGTAAGATTCCTCTTTTAAAGTGTAATTCTGTGTCAAGTTCATCTGTTTTGCCTACCCAGTATGATATGTTGTTAGATCTTAGACTTCTACCTGAGGAGCAGGCTGAAAGTATTCGTAAGCTGTGCCAGTTTTTTCCTGATATTATTTCTAATACTCTTGGTACGAGTGACCTTATCGAATACAAGATTGAGGTTACGGATTCGATTCCAGTTAGGTTTCCGCCTTATAGGCTATCTCCACCTGAAATGAAGGCTCTTAAGGAGATCTTCGATCAAATTTTGAAAGGTGGTATAATTCGACCTTCTAAGTCGGCATATTCATCGCCCATTTTCTTGTCCCTAAACCAGAAGTTGGCTTCAGGTCTGTGATCGATTATAGGGCTTTGAACCGTAAGGTGGTGTTACAATCTGTGCCCCTTCCTGACCTTCACTCTTGTATTTCATGGTTTTGGAAAGCCAAGTTTTTTACCTTCCTGGATCTTAATCAGGCGTACAACCAGATCCCTCCAGCTGAAGAATCGAAACATCTAACAGCTTGCGCCACGGATTGGAACTTGTATGAGTACAACCGCGTGCCTTTCGGGCTCCCTACGGGTGCAGCTGTTCTTACTAGATTGCTAGATAGAGTCTTCTCGGACATCAAATTTGAATACTTGAATACGTGATGATGTCGTTGTATTTTCTGAGACCTTTGAAGAACACCTAGATCATCTAAAGGAAGTACTCAATCGCCTTCGTAAGGCTGGTTTGACTGTGATGTTATCCAAGATAGCTTTCGCTAAGCTTTCCATGACGTTCTTAGGGCACATTGTGTCGCCCGATGGTGTTTCCATTGATCATTCTAGAACACAGGCCATCCGTGATTTCAAACCTCCTAAGGACACCAAAGTTATTGCCAGGTTTATAGGGATGGTGAATTTCTTCCGGAAATTTATTCCTAACTTCGCTAACAAAGTGGTGCCGTTGAACTTACTCCATAGGAAAGGCGTCAAATTTGAATGGGGAACGTCTCAACAAACCGCATTTGAAGATCTGAAATTAGCTCTTTGTAACGCCTCTGTGTGAGCTATGCCTGATTTCTCAAAGAAATTCATTGTCCAAACCGACGCGTCGTCATCGGCGGTTGTTGCGGTTCTCATCCCACGCCTATTTTTTGAGCATTAATGCAATTCTAACTGGTGTCCCCATGTTGTTTCGGGATATTGAAATATATTAACATGAAGATCCTGTACTAGCTCCTATTATGGAAACCTTTTCTTCTGTGGAACATGTCGTCCCTTATGTGTTGAGAAACCGGGCTTTGTGTTGCCCGTCGAGGCATGATCAAAAGATGAAGGTGTTAGTTCCAGCTGTGCTTGTGCCTATGATCTTCAAGTACTATCATGAGAACACATTAGGGGGCATTTAGGCATCTTCAAAACGCGGGAAAAGATCCGAGAATTATTCATTAGGAAAGGTATGGGCGGTGAAATCAGAGAAACGGTAAAGGCTTGCTAATCTTGCTTGCTTTGTAATCCCACCTTGTCCACTAAGCTAGGTCTATTGTCACCTCATCAAGCGTCGCGCCCCATGGAACGTCTGTATATAGACTACGTCGAACCTTTCCTACAATCAAAGGGGAACGCAAATAAATTTATTCTGGTGTGTGTAGTTGGTTTCACAAGGTTTTCCTGGTTATTTCCGTCTAAACTGGCTACCGCTCAGTCCACTATTTCTTGTTTGAATACCATATTTCCTTCTCTTGGTTCTTTTCAATATATAGATTCTGATAATGCTAAGGCATTTACGTCTAACTCATTCCGTAAATTCTGTTTTTATCTGTCTATATCACATGTAACCACTTCAGCGTACTACCTTCAAGCTTCTTTGGCTGAGCGCGTCAACCGTAATCTTAGATCTGCTTTAATTGCATTTCATTATGAAGATCGTTCCAGGAGGGATACTTCCCTGCATTGGTTGGCTTTTGCTTCCAATTCGGCGGTTCATGAGTCACACAAGTTCACTCCAGCATCTCTCATGCTTAAATTTGTTCCTGACTAGCCGCTCTCTAAACTTTGGTCACGTAATGATATCTTACCCGAGACAATAGATCCAGATTATATTAGAGATCTATGGAAGAAGGTTAAAGTCAATCTTCAAGCTTCCCATGAAAAGGTTTGGGAAAGATATGATCGTGGACGGAGGCCCACCAATTTAACAGTCGGAGATCAAGTCACGTTTAAAAATGTTGTTCCTGCGGGCAATCTTGCCTCCAGATTCCATGGGCCGTGCTTCATTCCTGATTTCCTAACGCCGGTTATATTATTGCTCAGTAACCCAGTCACGGAGAGGATATTTAGAATTCACCTCTCTCAGGTGAAACCTGTGTAGGTTAATTGTTAATATCAGCCATAAAAATTTGGCGGGCATCGAAAGTTATGTCCCTTTTAAACAGGGGATTAGATTTTAAAATTAAGTTAATGTTAAATTAGAGGCCTTCTGCCCCGCTTATGGTTGGAAATTTGTATTGTAACAGTAAATGTGGTACTTCGGTAGAGATGAAACGCAAGGCGTGTACCATTCGTTGAAGTGCATACAGAGGGAGAGGGTTTGTTTAAATAAATCTTTAAAAAAAATTTCCAGAGTTTATTAAGAAATTGAAAGTAATGTCACCTCTGTACAGCGGATACAGTAGAAAATGTTCCTCCTCCTATGGCTGGCGATGTCCTTGGATTCCGGCAGCTCCATTTTCCATATCAGCGAACCACCATTCGTCCCCCGATGGAAGTTCTAGAAAATCCATTCGATGTCTTGAAGATCCATGCGACGTTAATGAATGGCGTTGAGGTAGTCCTTGTGAATGGTGAACATGAATGAACATCGTTAAGCCCTGGGGCGAGTTAATGTAAAGGCTGCTTCTGCACAGATGAGAGGAACGTTTATAAATGGTTTTAACAAAGTTCAAACACAAAATGTATCTTTATCACACGGTGAAATGTCACTCAATTTTGTCCCGTGTTAAGTGAAAGAATGCCACTAGACTCGAATAAGCATGTAAGTTAATACACATAAAATAAAAGTCCACTCGAAACTTATCGTCGAGTTTAACAGAGTCGCTTAAAGTTTGTGGCACTTGGTACAACGTAAGGTAATGCCGCATGACTTAGTTCTTTGAAGCACTGTTCAACATAATTCATTGAAAATAAAGATGTTCCACTCGTGAATTAGAACTCATTCACGTATTGAAAATAACATGAAATCAAAAGACGAAATTAATCGAGTATTGACAGTCCTTGGTTCGACTGTTCGTAAACTGAATGTTCGCAGAATTGAAATGTGCTGTTTATTAGAATTGAAATGCACTGTTCACACATGCACAGTTCACAGTTCATGACCTAAAATATTGACACATTTCATGGAATGGTAAATTAAATTTGGATTCAAACACAGTCTTATAACTCGAAGTATTTAGTACTCGGTAAGGAGCAATCAGTTCTAAGTCCTGTCCATAACATAAAACTTCAATTTCGAGCACTCGAAAACGTTTGCGAGTCCTAGATACTCGTATAGAGTAACAGTCAATAGATAATGTCCAGACGATACACAATTCATCTCACGTCCTATCGGAGTAAAAAAGTTGTCACAGTATAAAGAAATCTGCATAAGTCCATATTCAACACGATTGGGTTAAAGTCCACGGACTTGAAACTTAATAGCAGCTTCACGCTCGATCACGGTGCCCGCGAACCGACTGTGCGAACACTACAGTCTAGCGTGCACATAGATACTCCGGCCACACACTGGCATCACACTCTGGCAACATGCTGTAACACACTGCAGCGCACTGCAGCACACTCTAATATGCTAGAACACACACTGGTCTGCTGAGCGAAGCAGTACGTATTTATATCTGATCCGGGCCTCCACCCCTTGTTCCATAACTTTATCGTCCCAAGTCAGATTCACGTGAAATTCGGCAGGAACATAGCTAAGGGATCAAGTTATATGGTGATCTTGTTCAATTTGTTCAATTATTATCGTGGGAAAAGTTATTACCCGTCGAAACTCGAAGAACATTCTACATCAGTCTAGGCTCTGTAGTGCGGCGAGGCATGCTGTGACGTCACCCGCTCACTACGTCACACGCGCACAGCTGTTGCTCGCCGTCCAGTCAGTCCTTCGTAAGCGGCCCGGAGCGTAACACGTAAGTTTTAAAATTTCTATGACGGGGACTTAGTTTGTACCGCCGTTACCGGTACATCTCCCCCTCCTCCTGGGGAAAAGAAAATTCGATAGGATTTTCGTTTAATGATATTCTCTCCTGAAATATGTCTTGAGGTTGGCTGCATTGTAAATGCCCTCGATGATTCCATCCAGTTTATTAATTTTGTATGCCCCGTTTTCGAGAACCTTTCCAATTCTATATGGTCCTACATAAAGTGGGCAAAACTTTGCATAAATGCGAAGTTCGGGATGCGAAACAGCTGGTTTTCTTATCAAAACGTAATCATTGACCCTTAGTGGTTGTCGAAACCCGCGGTTTCGGTATCGGTTCTCCCTGATCCTAGCAGCGTGTCTGAGTTTCTCCCTTGTTGCGTCCACGCGAGTCTGATGAGTAATTGCTGGATCTTGAGATGATGGTAATATTTGGTCCCATGGCCTGTCAGGCATGACATCTCTATGTACAGTCATGGGGATGTCCTGCGTAGACTCATGAATAGTTGAATTAACACATTGCTGCATCACGGGTAAGACTTCGATCTATTTCCAGTGTTGAGTTCTGCAATACAAACGGCAAAACCTTGCAATCTCGCGCATGATTCTCTCAGCGGGATTAGCCTCTGGGTGTCGAATAGAATTCATAATGTGTCTTATACCGAGTTCTTCAAGTACTGTTTGGAACTCCATAGATGTAAATTGGGGTCCATGATCGGTGAGTAGGAACTCCGGTTTTCCCATTTCTGGAATAATGCTTTTCTTGATCCTTCGGAGGATGTTTCCGGCATTAGCCTTCTGTATGGGCAGTAGCATCGTATACTTAGAGAAGACATCTACTGCCACCACAATGTGCCTGTTGCCGCGGTTCGCCTTGGGGAATGGCCCATATAGGTCTAAAGCCAATATTTCACCAGGTTTTTGGGGAAGAAGTGGCTTTGGAAATTCCCTCAATAATCTATTATTAGGCTTAGTTCGTTGGCAGACATCACAAGTTCGGAGAATGTTTCTAATATCACGTCTCATGTACTCGCAAGTGAACTTTTCCTTTATGATCATCATTACTTTATCCGTGCCGGCATGTCCGGATATTGAATGACAGTGCCAGATAATGTTGGACCTTAAGCGCGGAGGAGCATAAATTCGGCGTTTGGTTTTGGCATGATCAAGATACTTATATAGCAATCCATCATGAAAGCAAAAAGGTTGAGCCAACTGTGAGATGCAAAAATGGTCATCGTCATTTGCAGGAATCAAGCCCTTAAAAAATCTAATCAATTCTCGGGACTTACTACCTCTCCCCTGTGCTTGAGGTAAGTACCGTAATTTCCTAAGAAATTCCTCATCTTCGTTGTTCATGACTTCTATGTAATGACTAGTGACGACATCGACCGGATTGCGGCTTAAAGCGTCAGCTAGGACGTTCTTCTTTCCTGGTCTGTGGATGACAGTTATGTTGAACTGCTGAATAAAGAGTGCTCACCGGGTCACTCTCTCGCTAGTTAAATCAGAAGACATGATAAATGTGAGGGCTTTGTGATCCGTGTAGATGGTCACGGGATACCCATATATAATCTTCCTCCAGTACAACAAGGAATATACAATAGCAAGAGCCTCAAGTTCCGTGATAGTATAGGATCTCTCATGTGGTCTCAACTTCCTGCTCATGAATGAAATGAAGATGCGGACATCGGGCTTCTCAGGATCGATTTGGTACAGCGCTGCGCCGATGCTTACGGAGCTGGCGTCGCACTCAAGGCAAAAGGGCCATTCAAAGTTAGGATATGCTAACTGTACGCTTCCCTGAAGCATCTTCTTTGTTCCGGAAAAAGCCTCCTCGCATTCCTTTGACCATTTCCACCTATTATTTTCTTTGAGCAGCAGCTGCAATGGTGCCACTGTCTTGGTGCAATCTGGGCAATGCTGTGCAAAGAACTGACACAGTCCCAGGAATTGTCTCACATGTTTAAATTTTGTGGGTTTCGGGAAATCCAAAATGCTCTGAATATTGGCCGGATTAGGCCTGATCCCGTCTCCACTAATGAGGTGACCCAAAAACAGTACCTCTGTCTTAAAAAACTGACTTTACAAGCATTTATCTTAAAATTTTTGGTTTTGAGTTCGTCGAGTACCTTATTGACGTCTTCAATGTGTTGTTCTAAGGACTCCGAAGCTATCAGAATATCATCAACATAAATCGTTGCGATTTTTTAATCTCATCGGATAATTGATTCTCAAGAGCCCTGATGAGAACTGCCCCTGAATTCTTGATCCCGAAAGGGAGCCGATTGAATGCATATGTAATGTTTTCGAAAATGAAGCCTGTAAATTTCCTGCTATCCTCTGCCAATAAGATGTGAAAGTAAGATGACGTCATGTCCATAGTAGAGAAGAGTTTCATGCCTTTAAATTTCCGGATGACATCCCTGAGTGAGGGTGGGTGGTCATGTTGCAATACAAGTCTGTCATTGAGCATGCGCGCGTCTAAACACAAGCGCAGACTGCTGTTCGGTTTTTTTACAATGGCCAGGGGATTTAGATACGGAGTGACACGTTTAGAAATTATACCATTATTTTCCATTTCCTTTATCACATTCCTGGTTTCCTCTCGGTACTTCTCAGGAACTGGATAGGGCCGTTTTTTATAAGGAGAGGTGTCCTTGACATTCAATTGGTATTCAAAATCTCTAATAACGCCGTGTTTGTCATCAAAAACCTCAGGGAATTTCTCAAATATTTGTTGAGTTGATTCTGCCACGCGGGAATCGAATTCTGGGCTTTCAGCCACACTGGTGAGAAATATGAA